>NC_134543.1:94215984-94930984 GCF_050624435.1 Tenrec ecaudatus
CCCTCCTTTGGTTTTTTTGGCTCCCCTCGTATGGGGAAAAATTGCACTCCATTCGAAACATTCAAAAACACTCTGAATACTTGTAATGTGAGGAAGAAGCCCTAGAGGAGGCACAGTGGCACAAGTGGTGGCCGTTGCCCCAAAGGCCCCCGGTTCGAATCCACCAGCATTCAGATGCTGTCTGCACAAGAAAGATAATGGCGGTCTGCTTCACTACAGATGTAAACAGGGGACCTTCAGAGACAATTCTCCACCATCTTATAGGGTCGCTAGGTGGGGGGGGGGCGGTCAATTCTAGTGCAGTAGGTTTTTAAATTTTTATTATTATTTTTAAAATCATTTTATTTGGGGCTTGTACAACTCTTAACACAATCCATACATACATCAATTGTGTAAGTAGTGCAGTAGGTTTGGCTTGATCTTAAAGCATCAAGGTGTATGGGACATAACAGAAGAAAAAGTCACTAACCATGGCAGCCATGGCAGCCCTGGGTCCACCAATGCAGATGAGAACATGTCAGTGTGCATGCTCCCAGTCCATTAATAACAACATCCCCCACCCCCGTGCCACCCGCATTGCGAGTGCCTCACCAACCGCAGGTGAGTTTGTCTCTGCTATGTCTAGGGGCAGTGGAGGGACCTTACGTTGGGGCTGCTTGTTCCCTTTTCTTCGAGGAATCCTGGATTCTCAGTAATTCTGGACAATACGTTTGGATCCTGGTAGGCTCTTGTTTGAGAACAATATAGGAATTAAGTGCTCAATATAAATAATTGCCAAGACACACAGGAAACACTTAGAAACCCGAGTGTTTATTTTAAGAGGTGCAACCTAAGCTATATAAATGCACATTGCAGTATTTCCTTTTTCCTAATTCACAAGATTTTTTATTATTATCGTTATTATTTTTATTTATTAGGTTAAGGGAGCGAGGGATGTGTTACTTCATCACATGACATTTCTGTGAAAAATCTTTCTTGTCTAGATATGGACCTTAATGCATTATGCAAAACCCAGGGATTTAGGTTTTTGACACTGCACACACTCACAATATATTCTAAAGGGAGACATTATATGCTAACTCCTTGTGAAATCCTGTAGCAGCTGCTTGGTTAAAATAATATGTTGAAAAATATTTATGTAGTTTGTTTTCTTTTCTGTCAACCCTGGTATCTTATGAAATTTTTTTTCAAATGGCCAGTAGCTAAAGTAGTGACTTTAGTTTGACTTAATATTATGCCACATTGACAGATGAAAATTCCTTCTAAAAATGTCATTTGAGTGCTTGACTAATTTGCATTTAGCTCGAAAGCTTTCAGCGCTTTGCACATTCTCATTATAAACATTTGGGTGAACATTAATACCCCAGCTGAACAAAAATGCTGTTCACTCCAACCATTTCTTCCACTACATAAAAACTATAAATGATTCTCCTACCAAAAAAAAAAAATGAATACAACCCGAAAATCAATTATAGTAACTATTTAGAAATGTAAAGGAAAGGCAGTAAAAAAGTGACAAAAAATCTTTAATTGTAGGGAAAATGTGCATCTTTTTTTCCCCCAACATGTGAATAAAATGCATTTCCTTCTTTAACAATCACAGTTACAATAGATCCATGCATCTCACAGGAAAAAATTGACAATTTGATTATGACTTGTACTTTTTGCCGGGGCCATGAAAGTGGTTTATGTTTGAAATGTATCAGCTGGAAAGTACTTATTACTCATAAACGCTCTGCTATTTCACTCTCTGCAAAGTGAGCTGTTAACAGATACAATTTGAGCAGAATAGCCAGAGGAGGCCTTTTGATATGCAGAAGAGCTGACCCGCGTGCTGAGCCTTTAATTGGGTTTTTAATTTTCCAGGCCATCTGACAATATCAAACATGATCCCAGTGCTTGAAATGTTGATTGGAGGCTAAGAAGGATGTACTACAACATGGCATTATGAAGAGAGAGAGAGAGAGAGAGAGAGAGAGAGAGAGAGAGAGAGAGAGAGAGAGAGAGAGAGAGAGAGACAGAATAAGGCAGGTAGAGAGGAAGACACAGAGCCAAATCATTCGCCTGGTGGTTTTTGCTGGTTTTAGAGAATATTTCCAGACAGTTTAGCATTCCATTTTTAAATGATGAGCATTTGATTATTTTGTAGTTATGGTGAAGATGTTTGAAAATATTTCTAAATCATATGTCTTCAGCTACTTAGCTCAACAGATCTGCTCAAGTGAGTCGGAATCAGGGAAAAAAACATTTTGCAATTTAGCATGCTTTCCGGGCTAAAGCTACCAAGCATATGAAAGTTGCTGCTGAGAAAATAATTAATTCCCTATCATTGGATGCTTTCTTGAAAAGCTCCAGAGCCACAATGCTTCTGTTTCGGGGGACTGGCCGGGAGAGATTCCTCATTTTTAATGAAAATTTTTAATTGTCAAAGGGTCATTTTATTCCACGTCAAGTAGGTGCTCATTTATAGCTATCAAAATGTTTGAAAACGAGAAGCTTAAGATTTATCCTTGACTTGTGGACAGCTTATTCAGCAAACACTTTTTATTTGCTCATTTGTAAGGATAAGGCAAAGAATAAAATCTAATTTATCATGTTATTAGAAGTCGGTATCAGAATGATGCAGGGTTGTGGATTTAAGAAATCTGTAAATCTCTTTAATAAAGGCCTGGGGAATTATTAGTAAGGACAAATGTACAATGCCTGACAGTTAAATTTCTAAAGGGAAAAAAAAGCCACAATAATCTCATTAAAGAAATTACTGACAGCGGCTCATAGATGTTAATGGTTGAAGTAACAAAGGACACACAATATCAGAAAGCAGATTATCTTTTTTCCTCCTTTAGGATTTTACTATCGATCTAACTTATTGAGCCTATCAAAATAACAAATTGCCGTTTTTCACTCAACAATTTTCAGTCTCAGTAATAGTAGGAAATTGAGAATAAAATATATTTATCCACAATGGCCACACAATTTAAACACAGAGTTGCTAAACCCATTAAAGGAAGTTTATATGGAAGTGACACAGAATGCACAACATCACGGCTGTAATGACTATTGCCTTAAAACTAAAAAAAGTATTTATGTTCTAGGGTATAGTTTGGGTCTTGAAGATCATGTAGGCAATTATTTAGATGCACGTCATAAATTAATAGACGCAAATATTGCCATTTTATTTGTTTTTTTTCTTTTGTTAGGTTCACTTCCTTTTAGTATTCTTAATATAAAGATTGGAGGAATTAGTCGCTTAAATAAAGATCAAAACCAGCTGTGTAAGTAAATTTCGGGCAGTGTTTTCCTCCGAAGTGAAACAAAAGCAGTCATCAAGTGTTACCTGTATTATCTCCCTACTGATCTTACATAGGAAAAGATAAGTGTTTGGGATCACTTTTGGTCTAGCCAATGCCTTCTGAGAGACTTTGCCCAATATGCCCAACTCTGCTCTATACCTGCCGTATTGCATCATATGGAATATTACCCAGGTAAGTCAAAATTAAGAACGACCGGTTTGGGCACTCAGTGTTTACTTCTTCACCTGAGTCTCTTAAATGATCCAGGATTCTGAAAGCTACACACCCCTCCAAGACTCTTATTATGCCCACTTTGTGTTTGAGGATATGAAGGCACTCAGAGACGACACACCAGAATTGTGTTTCCAATGTGTCAGTGCAGCGATGGAATCTTGAATCCTGGCAGAGAGGCGCTGGGCCCATTGCCTGAGAAAGACCTTTAGCAGTAAGAGTCTGAATCCCAGCACACTGGGAATTTAGAGACATCTGTGCTCAATGCTCCTTCTCCTTTTATCTACATCTAATGCAAGATGAAAAGATTAAAATTTAGATGCAGGGTTTTTTTTTTTGATGGAGGGGAATATAGGGAATGTAGGAATGTCTTTCCTGATTTAGAAAGTGTGTCCCTTATCATTATAATCACTTGAAACATAGTATGCAGATAAAAATCCTACTTCTCAAGTGTCTGGGATAACTAATGGCAAAACCTTACACAGGTTCTGGTGAGGACTCTTACTTTGCCTAAGTAAAATCTACTTGAAATTATTGATATATTAGAAGACTTTGTGTTATCTGGAGAGCTTTGGAGGTTAGCATTGAAAGCACACACACATAATAGGTTTGTAATTTTTAGATCTCACATGCATTCTTAAAATTGGAGTCTTTAATTATTTACCCTTGGCTTGTCAGTTGGTGGTAAAAGAGAAAAGTGAAAAAGAACACCGCCCGCCCCCTTTTTATTTAACCAAGTCAGAAAAAGAAAGAATTCTTCTTTTTTTTTTCTTTTTCTTTACCCATGGTGTGAAGCCATCTGAATCACTTGTACATTGTACTTAGTGAAAGTATTTTTCTTGGAACTGTTTTTTTTTTGTATGGGCCTAGTTCCCAATTTAAAAATACCACCAGTATATTAAAGTTTTCTTGTGAGGAACCAAAATTCATTTACATGGGTAGTTACTGACGTTTTGATGAGTTTAATAGGTGTGGTTATTTTCTGTGAATATAGGCCGGAAGGACCCTAATCAGAGCTATTGGGAATCATTCCACGTGCAGGAGAAATCAACTTATAGATAGTACATTTCAGTCCCTAGGAAAATAATTAAAATGATCTTAAAGTAAAAATAATCATTTTACCCCATGGCAACTTGCAAATGAGACTGCATCGTGGCTTGCATTTTCCTGTGAATTCATCCACCGGCTTAGAAAGGGGCACAACATAGGAGGACAGAGCTCTACTTCGCTTCTCCACACGGTTCAGCTGTCCAGATGAAGAATTTACTCAGTGACAACAACGTGCTTGTATTGCATCACCTGATTTCTTTAATGCACGTTACTTTTTAGAATAGAAAGATTAGAAGGATACAGAGTGTCTCATACCTTGAACCCAAGTTTCTCCTATTATTAATGTTGTCCATTACTAAGAAGGTACAGTCATTACAATTATGGAACCAACCTGAATGCATTTTGAACGTAATGACATACTTTATTCTGCCTTTCTCTCCCCTTGTTGCATTCCGGAATCTCATCCATGATACCACATTATCTTTAATCTTCGTCTCTCAAAGCTCCTGTTGAGCGTTTTTGAGAGTTTCCTTATTTGCAATGACCTTGGCCATTTTGAAGTGTCTCGGAAAGGCCCTTTGTAGGGTGCCCGTCACTGGAATTTGTTGTGGGTTTTCCTCATGATTGACAGGAGAGTCTCACTCGATGTTAATCACACCACTGGGTTGATGTTTGGAGGGTGGAAGCTGAAGTGAACAGGGAGGAAGTCAATGAAACAAAGCCACTGAGCAGGTCAGGGTTCGGTGAGATGCCTGGCCCACGTGCATGCAGGCACCTGCTTATTGTTTTGTAGCCATGTAGTCTGATGTTTCAAAGAAGCCGTTTGGTTGCTTTCCCCATTTACAGCCACAGGGATGATTCACTCCTGTATGAGAATGGTTTAATCATCTAATTTTGTTACAGGAAAAGTGAACAGAGCAATGAACCACATGGCAATCCAAAATCAGTTTGAATATGTAAGTAAAGACAAATAACCAGGTTCTTGGCTATGCGCATGTTAAAACAGGATCTTTTAATGGACTACATTTCTGTGTTTTGTAGTCAAGTTAAAATAATGAAAACAATTTGACCATTTTCCACTCCTACACTCAATGGAGAAGAAGAGTCTTGTGGAGTCTACTTCCACAAGATTAAACACAACAATTTGGCCATTTTCCACTCCTCTACACTCAATGGAGAAGAAGAGGCTTATGAAGTCTACTTCCACAAGATTAAACAATCAAACCAAACCCATTGCCCTCAAGACTATTTTGACTCCAACCAAGCCTATAGGACCAAGTAGACCTGCCCTAAAGGGTTTCCAAGGCTGGAATCTTTATGGGAGCAGCTTGCCTGGTCTTTCTTCTGTGAGTGACTGATGAGTTTGAACCACCAACCTTTTGGTCCTCCACCACCAGAAATCCTTTTCCATAGGGATGCAGTCACTGAAAATCCAGTAGAGCATAGTGCGAGACTCTGAAATATGTGGGGTTTCCCTGAGTTGGAATTGACTCTACTGTAATGGGTTTTGGATTTGGCATCTTTGTAGATGTCAACACACCTTGGAGATATTGTGGGCTTGATTCCAGACCACTGTAATAACGTGCTTATCATAAGGAAGCAAGTCACACATTCTGTTCTTGCTTTCATAATTTTGGATGGTGGTTCCCGTGCATAAAATCTTATGCTTACAGAAGACTGTGGTCAAGAGGCTTTCTACTCCCTATAGTTACAGTCTGGGAGACCCACAGGGACAGTTCCACCCAGTTCTCTAAGGTTGCTATGAGTTGGAATTGACTCCATGGCAGTGAGTAGTAGTGAGCATTATGGAAAAGTTTGAAAGATTGTGAAACTGACCAAGATGTGACTCTGTAAGCACATGTTGTTGGAAAAAATGGCACTCGTAGACCTGCTGGACAGAGTTGCTGCAAACCTCTCATACGGAAAAACAAGAAACCACAGCAACAAGCCCACGATGTATGTGAAATGCAGTAAAGTTCAGTGCGATCACAGGAGGTATGGCTGTACAAAGTTGCTTGAGAAACCAAGGTGCTCCCTTAGGGATCACAGTAGGTGGCCAAAGAGTCAACTTCTGGGAGGTTCAAATCCAGAAGTCAACAAAGCCAGGTTGGCGGTGCAAGAGAAGCTTGTTCTTTTTAGAATACTTTCTTTGCCACACCCCTGCCCCTGACTTCAGACACCAAGTGGCACAACTAAGGTTCAAATCCAGAAGTCAACAAAGCCAGGTTGGCGGTGCAAGAGAAGCTTGTTCTTTTTAGAATACTTTCTTTGCCACACCCCTGCCCCTGACTTCAGACACCAAGTGGCACAACTAGGGATGTTGTTTTTTTTAATTAAAAAAAATTGACAACATTCAACCTGGCTTAGTTTTTATGAAAAAAATTTTTTTTTACAAGATCCAATCTAAGGCTCAAAATACTGCTGTGTTTTAGATGCTTAGCAATGTCTTTTGGATCAAGTTTAGATGCATGGCTAAAATTTCAAGTTGAGGACAATTTGGCACCTATATAATTAACTAACTTTCTTAATAAAACATTTTACACACACAGATGTATGTGAACCAGTCACTTTTGCTCATAACAATTGCTACATAACCAACTACTCTAGAACTTACTTTGTTGAAACAGCATCTCTTGCTCCTAAATCTTCAGTTTGGGCAGGGATAGGTGGCAGCAGCTTATTTCTGTTGCTTATGAGTCAGGAGGCCAATAGCTGAAATCATCTAAGTGGGGGGCGGGGCTGTGTTAGTCCTGGATGGCTAGAGAAACAAATCCAGAGACATTCATATGTGTATGGGAAAGAGGTTTATATACAAAACCAAATGAATATTGAGAAAAATCCACAGCCCAGTCCAGTCCAAGCTCATAAGTCTGATACCAATGTCAGATACCAATCTATAAAGTCCTATTCAGACTCATGAAACACATGCAATGATGCCGAGGGCAGGACAATCACAGGCCAGTGGGTAGAAAGTGGATCCAGTGGTGTAAGCATCTCAGAGCTGCCAGGGGTCTCCACATGGCTTCTCCAGCTTCAGGGCTGCATCAGGGTAGGTTCATGTGGCTTCTCCAGCTCCCAGGGTGAGGTGCCATGTGTCTCATCAGTAGAGCGTCTCCAAGGGAGTGAAGTAGTGAGAAAGAGTCTCTCCCACCTCCAAGGAGGAAATATCAGAGTTTTTGCAGAATCCTCAGGGGAGGCCATGCCCACAGAGGCCTCATTGGCTGTGACCCAATTGACAGACTAGACTCCACCCCTTCACTCTTAATCCTCTCAAGCCCCAAATTGACCCCAGATTATGAAACTACCACAGGTTTATTCATTCATACCTATAGTAATTGATGCAGGACTTTAACTAGCTGAGGGTAGGCGGCTAGCACAGCCTGGGATCTTTGGATCTCTCCCTTTATCTCCAGGTGCCCTCTCCCTATGATCTTCAGCATGGTGGCCCAGGGCTCACGATGGATGTGCATTGTTAGCGAGCCAGAAACCCCATCAAACTCATTGCCATCAAGTCAACTTTGATTTAACTCATGGCAAGAACAGAAGAGAAAAAGCTAGATTTCTTATCTAGCATGGAATGTCATTACCATCATATTCCATCATATTGTTGCAAGTGAGGTTACTAAGGCCTTCACGTGCTCACTGCTGTTGAATTGATCCTGGCTCATAGCGACCCAATAGAGCAGTGCAGAACTGTCCCTGTGGGTTTCTGAGACAGAAAATCTTTACAGGAGTAGAAAGCCTCATCTTTCTCCCATGGAGCAGCTGGTGGTTTCAAATCTCCAACCTGAAGATTATTAGCCCAATGTGCAGCTACTGCATCACCAGCTCTACAACAAAAAGATAAGCCCACTGCCATTGGGTCCATTCAGATCCATAGTTCCCACTAACGGGCAGAAGTCATCGACCTCATTTTTGCTATGAAGCTACTGAAAACAGTTGCAGATTTCCGTATTTGCTAAAAAGAGTCCTGGAGGCACCATGTTAAGTGTTCCATGACTAACTAAAGATGGGTGGTTTAAGCCTACTAGTCACGCTTCAGGAGAAAAGACTGGGTGATCTGTTCCCATAGAGAGTTCCATTTAGGAACCCAGTGGGACCAGTTCCACTCTATCCTCCAGGGTCACTCTGATTTGGAATTTACTCAATGGAATATAACAGAAACATGCTGGCTAAACAGCAGGAACTGTATACATGAAAATATTTAGTAATATACTAAAACTAAAGGCTTTCCTTTGACATATTAGTTTTACATAGCTTTCCTTTGACCTGTTAGTTTTATATAGCCAAGCCTTTGTACTAGGTACAGAGGTCAGCCAATACCTCGCTAATATTAAGCCCCTTTCACAAGAAATAATAGTTGCTTCCCTATCATGGAAAATATTAGACAAAAATGGAAACTAATGATACCTAGCTAATATTATTTTCATAATATCTGTATGTATTTCCACGTAGCCACTAGCACATTTCAGATAGTTCATCTCATGTAATTCTCTCTGAAAGCCTAGGTAAGTACTTACGTGTTCCCTGTATCAGAGGCTCAGACACACCCCGCCTGCTATTGAGTCCATCGCAAATCATAGCATTCACACCCCCTCACAGCTATTCCAAATCATATACCTCTACTGCCATTGGTCCATTCGGAATCATAGCAACCTATATTGGACAGAGTCGAGTTGCTTGGTAGAGCATCCAAACATATAAGTCTTTGGGAGACCAGGCAACTTCATCTTTCTCCCGTGAAGATGGTGGGTTTGAAGAGTCAACCTTTGCAGTTAATAAGCTAGTGTGTAACCCGCAGCTCCACCAGGGTCCAGATAAGTTAAGGAATTTCACAGAGGGCAGAGCAAGATTTTCAACAATTATGACTTACTCTAGACACCATGATCCTAACAGCCACACACACTCTCCTAACCTACGAAGGTTTCTATCGTGTGGATGTTCCTGATACTAAACTAGACCACATATCTCAGCGCAATAGATATGAAAGACATGTTTCTGAGTATGGGATTTGAAACATGTGAGCTAAATTGTTACTTCTGGTTTCAAATTTTGTTCATATCTTAAAATTATAACCTGATAGTATTCTTTTGTAAATTTAGAAACATGGCATAAACCAAATAAAGTAAAATGTATACTCAACTTCTCTTTCCTGGCTGACAAGTCATTCAGTCAATACTAGAGATCTGTCAGAGAGGCTCAATCAATTCATGTAATCATGCATTTCCTGTGTCTACTGATGTGTGGACCCTTGACTGCTAGCTGTGGTCCACATTTGTCTTCTGGGTAGGCCTTGAAAATCTGGAAAGAATATACAAATTTTGGTTTGAAATAAGTACTTTCCCCTTTAAACGCACTATTTTGTCTACTCTGCATGGTGCTTTGTCAGGACTGTCTGAATCATTTCACATCTCCTTTTTACATATCCCTATTTTATTGGATGAAAGTAGATGTGATGTAAGCAATAAAGAGGGAAAAACTTTCCGGGAAACACACTCTCTTCCACCTCCAGCATATTATTAATCATGCCAGCAGTAAAATGTCTTTCCATTCAGGACTGCTTCTGTTAGATATTTTAGCTCAGGGACTGGGGCATCCATTACGCATGCTCAGAGGTCTGAGCTACCAGCCCATGATGGAGTGGTATACTGCGCATGCTCAGAGGCTCAGGTTTCCACCCAGGAAGGGGAGGTGTACCTGGGTGGGCGCTGCACCTGGATTGGCCCACGTAGGCCAGGTGAATTCAATTCAGCCAATGGGGTCAATCAGGGCCATCCAGCACGCTTCCCTGTGGAATAATTGAAAAGGCAGGAGCCCGGAGTTGACCGTGTGATTCTCTGAGCAGCTTCCAGGGAGGCTGCACAGGTGAGGGGCCCTGCGGGTGCCTGTGTGAACCTCAAACTTCTTCTAATTCTCCTAAAACTCACTTGGATCCCAAGCCAGGCTTCGGCATGAATTCTTTCTCCCGCGGAGCCAAGGACCGAGGTGTATCTCTCCCCTGAGAGATCTTGCACTTCCATGTCTATCTGAAGAAGAAGGTGAGGGAATTGGGTATTTCTAGAAACTTCAAGTGTGAGGCAGAAGTGGGGGAGTTGGTTGCTCAGTTGCCTGACTTGGTCATGGGAGAGCCTGGGATATGAAGATAGAAGGGTATTGAGGGAGGCCCCTGTTGTCATTGAGCTTCGGACATACAGACCGCCCCATACTGTTTCTGAGGCTGGAATCTTTCTGGGGACAGACTGCCACCTCTTTCTCCCTGCTGGTAGCTTCAAATCACTGACTCTGTTTCGTGTCTGAGCGCCTCACTGCTGAGTCATTCTCGTCAGATGAAGTGGAGGTGAGGTCATTAGTTTGAGGTAAGGGACAAAAGGGTAGGATTGCACGAATAAAGAGCAACAGAGGAAGGCAGAATCCCAGAGATGGGAGCCATCTGACTCATCCAATGTGTAAGAACCTGGGTCTTGTTTCGATTCATTTCTCTGAGTGAAAGGCATGAATGTGACATGCCTTTCTAGATTTAAATTTAGTATTCAAAGGTATATTTTGGTCAAAATTATATCTTTGGCATATCATTTTAGAGAAGGAGGAATCAGTTTGTAAGGCATCTTCTATATTTTCTTTTCTTAAAGAAAAACATTTTATTGAGGGCTCTTATAGCTGTTTAACGATCCATACACCAATTGTGTCAAGCACATTTGTACATATGTTGCCATCATTATTTTCTAGACATTTTTCTTTTTTTTAATTTATTTTTTAAAAAATATTTTATTGATTGATTTTTAATCATTGTATTGGGGGCTCATACAATGCTTATCACAATCCATACATACATCCATTGTGTCAAGCACATCTTCACATTTGTGGCCACCATCATTCCCAATACATCTTTCCACTTGAGCCCCTGGCATCAGCTCCTCATTTTCCCCTTCCTTCCCCTTTCCTCCCTCTCTCATGAACCCCTGATAATTTACAAGTCGTTATTATTTTGTTAGACATTTATTTTCTAATGAGCCCTTGGTGTTAGCTCCCTCTGCCCCCCTTCTATATTTTCTCTTCTGTCCTTTTACCCACAAATCAAGTAATCCATGATTGCTAACGATAATGATGAAGATACTTGGTACATTCATTTAGTAATCTACATGGAGTTATTGAAACATGTAACATTCTTGATAGGGCACTGATTACAATTTGGTTTTGGCTTCTAGGTGAGTCAGATAGATATATCAATGTTAGTCCAGTGAGATCAATAGAATAACATATGCACACAGTAAGTGGGTTGGCATTATGCATTCTTGGTGGCTATTGGAGAAGGCTTTTCAGAAGTGACTGGGTTGTGGAGCAGAGAGAGAAAGAGTGCCCTGGGGCAAAGATAACCAGTAGACAGGGCTCAGTGTGGGGAACAACACAGACCACATTGCACACGGGGCTGTGGGGAGTAGTTCAGAGGGTCTAGAGCTAAGCATGTATGTCATGGGATAAAGACTTGTAGGAGTGCTTCCGCTGAGCCCATTCTGCTTCCCATGCATTAAGTCTAGCAATGCATACACTTACTCATTGCTTAAACAATCCATTATAAATATTGTCATTAATCTAATACTTTAATGCCTCTGTCTTCTCATATGATAAATAAGGAAATTTATCTTGCTTCTCATTTTAACCACCAAGTCCTATTGTATTCGTTTGTACTATCACAATTCTCTTTAGACTCACTTCCCTAACTTCAATTCCTCCTTCTTCTTAAAACAGATTCTCATATCATTCAAACCGAAAAACTAAACTCACTGTCATCAACTCAAACTGCCCCTGTGAGTTTCCCAGACTACAACTGTTTATGGGAGTAGAAAGCCTGGTCTTTCTTCTGTTGGTGCATCTGGTGATTTTGAAATGCTGACCTTGCAGTTAGGAGCCCAGTGAGGAACCACTAACCCACCGGGGCTCCTCTCATCACTTAGCAGATTTAAAAAGACATTAAAAAAAAAAGACATACACAACAACTCGTTTTCAGTAGCTTTTCATTGTCCAAAGAATCAAACTTTCTAAAACACACTTCAGACTTCGCAGCAACTAATTTCTACTAAATTTACATTCCAAGCACACTTTGTTTTATTGCAGTGTATAACTAGAGCCTTTGCTTAACAATGCCCCCCTGACTGGATTATTCCCCTCTCTGTCATCATTTCCTTATTTAGTTTTAATTTTAAAGATCGAGCAGAATGGCTCATTATATAGTCAGAAGTGATGTCTGCCATCTCTGAATTCTTAGACTGCCACCATATAGTCAAAACACCTTGATGTGAACCTCAATCTGCCGATTGTATATCTTGAGTTAACTTCTCTAAGACTCACTTTTCTCATCTGTAAACTAGATAAAATAAAGATAATGCTATCCACTTCACAAGGTAATTGCTTGATTTAAATGAAAGTCTTTTAAAAAATTTACTTATTCTACAAGTATACATTAATATCAAGGCAGTATGGGGCTTTCAAAAGTAAAGTTCGAAAACAAGTCATCACAAGGTCGCCAGGTGTGATTATGGGCAAGGGAGCAAACAGCGCTTTTCTAAGTGTATTTATAGGACAGAACTGAAAGGAGCTATCTTTACATCATGCAACCGTTAGAGGATTCAGTGCGATGATATCTATGCTGAGGAGTGTGACATAGTGAGTTAGCTTCAAGGTCAGCAGATCAAGCCTACCACTCACTTCTTGGTCGAAAGATAAAGCTGTCTATTCCTATGAAGACATACCATTTTGGGAAGGCTAAGGGAGCAGTTCTCCTCTGTCCTATGAAGTGACTATAAGTCGGAATCATTTTGATGACAGTGGGTTTGGTATGCAATTATCTGTCATCATTATTTATTTCTTAAACCACTAGGACCATTTTGTTTCCTATTAGAATTATTTGGGTGCATGCATGCCTTCTAATGCATGTGACATTTTAAGAAACTTGAGTGTAAGATGAGGTTTGCATCACATTTATCCTTACCCAGACTAAATCAGTCAAAGGCATAGGATCAATGTATTTTTCTTACCAAAGCCACATTGCACTTAGCAGTCTGTTCTCAGGCAGGGCTGTTGTCCATAATCACAGCGAGTCTTCTCCTCGTCTGGGCACTGTTACTTATGTGGTAGTGTGGGTAAAGACTAGCTTACCGCATATATCTAGTTTAGCTCTGAACATCGGAAACCTTACAGGAGAATTCCTTTGCCCATGCTCATCCTTATCAGCACAGAGCGTGCTCTGAATTTTTCTGATCACAATTTCCCACGTTGCTATAGTTGCACCCTCATCCTTACACACAGTGTTTCCCCTCCAGTCTCTTCCCCTGCAATGGTCCAGTATTTCCTTTTACATTCTAACTTACTGGAAAAATTCAATTTGCACATCTGTCTGGTGGATTTTGACTGATATTTTGTTCTCCCTGTGCTGATGTTACTGGGAATTCCATGGTTACTGAGAATTCCATGCATGAAAAACTGAATTGTGCAGAACGAAAACCAAATGTGAAACGAGCTCTAATAGAAGGCGTTTCTTTTTCTATTACACAATTATTTTTAGAAGCTATTCTTATCGCTCAATCGTTCAAAACTGTATTCTGCACGAGCTAGATGAGCAAAATTCCTTGCATGCTGTACTTCTGAACCTTCTTTAATTGATTACTCATGTTCTATATTGGATGGAGAATCTGTTGCTTTTATTGACTTTGTTGGTTTTCATAAAATGATGCCTATTTATATCTAGAACTTACACGCTAAAGCCTAGAAGTAGAATCAATCCTGCAAACCTTTTTTTCAACTTGAAAACAATGAGCAATACTTTTCTACTTGAGTCAGGGGTCAACGCCATGGTGGCTCGCAACAACGCGTTGAAAGGTAAAGTGGGAGGCAGTCTTTAAGCAAAACTGATGTTGCTACTATTGTAAGTGTGGTTGGTGATTTACATTGTAAAGGTGGTGAGAACAATAATCTTGCTCCTCCCTTTCCAGCACAGGTGAAGGTACTTTGGGAACAGGCTTGTTACGAGGTGATACATTTTTGGTGCATTTTTAAAAAAAAACAAGACAAATCAATTGTTCTCTTTTTGCCCTTAAAAAGATGGTTGCTTAATGTTTTGTTTTTTATTATAGTTACTTGCAAAATTTTAAACCAAAGTTCTTATCTGATGATACCCACTAAGCATGAATGCTGGAATGGAATCTTTGAGTGTCTGCTTCGAATGTGGGGGAAGGGGGGCTGGAGGAAGAACAGGGAGAAATAAGCGTTGGCTGAGTATTCACTAGATATGAGACCCTTAGCAACAGAGAACACTATTCCATTATTCTGGGCAACCCAGGATGAGAGACTGTATTACTTCCCTTAACAGATGGGGACATAGAGACCCATCATTTAGCTTCAATACACTACTTTCTACTTTACAGAAATGATGAAAGCCAGGCACTTTCCCCTATCTCAGTTAGAAACAAAGGGAACTTCGGTATTAAAGAAGCTTTGGGTCCCCTTGACAATGTTTCCAGTTATGATCTTCATTGTCCTTAGTTGACCTTGAACCATCTCCAACTCAGGATGAACTTCCTTATGCTGAACTTGAAGAAACCCAAACCTTTGAGTTGGTTCAGCCTCATGGACCCCATGTGTTTCAGAGCGGAACTGAGCTCCATAGGATTGTCAATAGCTGTACTTTCTCAGTAATAGACTATCAGCCTTGTGCTCTAAATAGCCACTGACTGGAGTTAAATGGCCAACCTATGATACTCCCAGTTTATAGCACTCTAACACCTATACATAATGTGCTGGGTGACGAAGTTTAAGTTTGTAAGCCCACTTACTTTCAGCCATTAAAATTTGATCTTTAGATGGGTTTAGGCCATGCCTACAAAGAAAGTTTTGAATTGATATGCCCCACCCAGTGCTTTGGAGTACTCAGGAACCAGTAGTCTTTGTCAGAAGCTCGGTGAAATTTGGAATCATGAGGAAAACTCCTCTCTAGGACTGAATGTTAAAGTGAGCCTGTGACCAGGCTTAAATGATTGCTAGGTAACCACCTGGATCTACTTGTTGAGTGGAAGTGGGAGAAATGCAGCAATAAAGAGACAGGTTAAGTTTGGCCAATGACACCTGTGGACTTGGTTTACAGGAAAAAGAGAAGACGAGAGTGGGTTGACTGCTCTAATGTTCATGACCTGGTATGAGGGGACTAGGCTTGTTGAGTATTGGTGAGAACCCATAGTCTAAAGGCAAGGCGACCAATGGCTACCCTGGGGATGCTGAGTGAGGCAGTCCCTATTGAGTTAACCAGAACCCAACCAGATGAAGAGATTTTTGAGCCTGGGAACTGGTGCTTATTTTTTCTGACTTTATGGATGACCTGTCCTGATTTGACTTTGCTTATGGATGTGAACATCACAAAGTTTTAGATGGAATGAAGATTTTTCATGCCGAAAATGATTGTCTCTTCAGAGCACTGGGTTGATGTAAGTAGGCAGTATATAAATTGGATACCCAAAATTGGGAGGATAACTGGGGGGGGGACATGAAGTGGTTGGCTTACAAACTTTCATAGGTGGGGAACATATTCACAGGATTAAGGATTAATTTCAATTGTGAAGCTAAAGAATTGTGTACAGGTACCAAGGTGGCAAAGGGTGGATTGAGATAGTTAAAGTTTATTGTGCCAACCTGGCTGACGTGAACACGTGTGGGGTTAATTTAAGGGTGGTTAATTGAAAGGCAGAGAGATAAAGGGCTCGGTAGCCTCAACTTTCTAGTTCTCGGGTCTCTTGCTTATGATGGTTTAACCAGGGTGCAGCTGCCTTAGTCAGTTCCATGCTTCAGCCAGCAAGGCTTACTTCCTGTAAGACATTTCTGAGGAGAAGTCACATGGACCTACCCCGATGCAGTCCTGGGTACTGGAGCAGCCATGTGGAGACCCCTGCCAGTGCTGAGATGCTTACACGTTCACTGATTCGGCATTCCTCCTGCAGTCGGCATCATAGTGTGTGTTTTGCGAGATGGAGGAGGACTTTGTGGATTGGTGTCAGACATATGGGCTAATGTTGGACTTGTGGGCTTGGGCAGCTCTGGGTTGGGATGTTTTCTTGAAGTGTACTTACCTCATATATAAAACTCTCCCTTAAAAAATTCTTTGGATTAAGGCTCCTAAAACCCTATTCACTTCATCAAAAATATGTGTGCTGACAAAAAATATTCATCAATAGATACTGAGCCTCTTAGAAAGGGTAGAGAGTACTTGAGTAGAAATGGCAGGTGGGCACAGGAGGTTGGGGACAGAGGTGCAAGGGGAAACAATAGATGCCATAGAAAATTTCAAAAAGACTCTTTATATTGTCATTTCCAGTAGCTATAACTTGCCCAGAGTGTGCAGGTTTGGGAAAAGTTGGGTTTGGAGTTCAAGATGCCTGTCTTTAAGAAGTACATAATCTACATTTATTTGTTTGAAATACTCTACAGTATTATGTGAGCAGAGACTATCCAATCTATATTTGTCTGTGGTTTTCAGATTTGAAGTTATTAGGAAGGGGACGCTTAAGAAATGAGACTGGCACTGTGTGGACAGCTTGGTTTTGTAGACCCTGAAAATGATACTGCTGTTGTTACTATCTAAACTATGATAACAGCTACCCCTTCTAGTACTTCTGCTATGAATACTTCTTTGGAGGTTACCTATTATTTCTTCCTTCGTTATGCTATTTGGTCTTCCTCCTAACTCCATGTGATCCTTAGGATAAGAGAAGAACTTTCATGTGCGTATTTCAGTTGGCATTGCAAGGTGTCTTCGAGTTGGCTCTGACTCATAGTGGCCCAGTGCACAGCAGAACTAAGCACTGCCTGGTCTTGCACCATCCTTCCTCTTCAATGCTTTAAAGTGCATTTTAAATACATTTCACACCGAGACATTTGCTTTTCAAGTTTCAGTATATTTTTCAGCATATTAAAGGTAAGTCGCAATTTACTTATCTAAAGAAGAGAGATGCTAATATCTTCCCAGCCTGCCTCTATTGCCATTGTAGAAATGAACGAGTGTGCTATTGTGGAAATCCTCTGGAAACGAAAGCTTGAGTTTGCGATCTGTTTTGGGGATGAACTTATTTCAAAGATGTTCAATGAAGGAAGAGTTGAGGGGCAGTTGTTTGTCTTGACAGGGAGCATAACATAATGGCTAAAAGAGAAACTGTCATTAGACTACATAACGTTGATTTCAACTTTCCCATTTACTAGCTGTGTGGCCTTGGCCTGGAACTAAACCTCTCTGTGCAATTTCCTCTTCTGCGATTAGTAATGATAGGATTAATTTGCAGATTAACATTCCTAATGTAAGTAAAGTCCTAAGAACAATGTCTGGCCCATACTAACAACAACAACAACTCACTGCCATCGAGTCAATTCTGACTCCTGGTAACCCAGAGGAAGGAGTAGAACTGTCCCTGTGGAGTTCTGAGATTGTCTAACTCTTCATAGGAGTTTAAAAAGCCTTGTGTTTCTCCCATGGAGAAGCTGGTGGTTTTGAATTTCTGACTTTAAGGTTATCTCACTAAGCCATCAGGGCTCCTACTAAGTGCTACCTAAATGCTAGGTCTTTGTATTAGTTATTATTGTCATCAGAACTTTGGTGTCACAGTGGGTTATGAGGTCAGCAGTTCAAAACCACCAGCTGCTCCTAAGGAGAACTACGAGGCTTTCTACTCCGATAAAGATGTGCAAGGTCAGAAACCCACAGGAACAACTCAACTCCATCTTACGAGGTCACTGAGTCAGAAATGACTCAATGGCAGTGATTTTGGGTTTATTATTGCCACCACTACAGTCTGGCATATAGTGCATGATCAATATGTTTTATTGTATATAACATAGTAAATACAAAGCAAGTGGAACAGCTTGTTGTTACTGTTAGGTACTATGTAAACGTCATTGATTCCAGAGAACAAAACACTCTCCAGTCCCCTGTCATCCTCAACATCATTGCTATCTTTGAGCCTATTGTTGAAGCCACTGGGTCCACCCTTCTCACTGAAGATCTCTCTCTCTCTCTCTCTCTCTCTCTCTTGCTGAACCTCTACTTTTTCAAGCATGATTTCCTATTTCAGCAATTGTTCAGAGTAAGCAAGGCAAAGTCTCAATATCCTCACTGGTTTACTTTATTCAAGACAACTTTAAGAAAATCATTTTATTGGGGCCTCTTACAGCTCATCACAATCCATACATCCACCCATAGTGTCTAGTACATTTGTACATATGTTGCCATCATCATTTTCAAAGCATTTTCTTTCTACTTGAGTCCTTGGTATCTTCCTTTTTCCCCTCACTCCCCCACTCTCCTTCCCTCATGAACCCTTGATAATTTATAACTTTTTATTATTTTTTCCACTGACCAATGTCTCCCTTCATCCACTCCTCAGCTGTCCATCCCTCAGGGAGGGGATTATATGTAGATCATTGTGATTGGTTCTCCCTTCTTCCCTCCACCTTTCCCTTACCCTCCTGGGAACCCTACTCTCATTATTGATCCTGAGGGGTTTATTTCTCTGGAATTCCCCATATTTCCAGATCATCTGTACCAGTGTACATGCTCTGGTCTAGCCAGATTTGTACGGTAGAATTGGGGTCATAATAGTGGGGGTTATGGGAGCCAACCAAAAAGAGGGGAAAAGAAAGAAAGCAAAAAAGACATGCATAGTGGGAGAACAGGGCAGTAACCCACTCAAAAGGAGGGAGTTGTTGATATCTCCACAGGAGAGGGAGAGAGGGGCCAGACTTCAACCCGGTGTGCCAAGACGTGAATGCAACATACTGGCATGAAGCAGGGAACCAATAGAGATTGCAGGGCTGCAATCCCAACCATATGGACATACACACTCCTCCCCTCAGAAGAGTTCACTTCAGAGGACAGCACTGAAACTACAGCTCAGGGAGAGGGGCGCATCTGCTCAGAACACACAGGAGCAAATGAAGAGGGAAGGAGAGAAAGTGGAACGCATCCTGGTCCACCAAGCCCTGAGGATGATATTCCTGCTCAGAGCAGCCAATACACAGAGGACAATAGGGCCATCCTCACCTCGAGACACAATGTCCCTCACTGACTGATAGTGCTAAGAGGGACAACACTGGAGACACAGTGTGGGAATTGTGCCTGATCTGACCCTATCATGCCAGGCTGTAACGCTAAGGGTGTGCAACAGAGCACCAAGGGGAGCAAAGCAATGAAGTGCCCGGGAAATATAAAAAATAGACTTTGGGGTCAGGGTGTGCCACCTCATCAGACTCAACCAGAAAACACTCCTATAGTCAACAAACAGACCTGGAACTATGTATAGGCTTTTCTTTTTTTGTCTATGGTTTTGTTGTTGTTTTCTTTTCTTTTTTGTTTTTTTTATATGTCTTGCTTTTGTGCTTATTATTATTTCTGCATGTCTATCTAGATAAGCTAGGTGGAATAAACAATCCAGAGGAGAAAACAACGGGACTGATGGTTCTGGGGGAACATGGGAGAGGGGGATGTAGGGAAAAGGAAATGGTGTTAACAAACCCAGTGACAAGGGAACAACAAGTGATCTAAAATCACTGGCAAGGAGAGTGTAGGACAACTAGTAGGGCTTGATCAAGGGCAATGTAACCAAGAGGAATTAGTGAAATATGAATGAAGGCCAAAACATGATAGTGGGACAAGAGGAAAGTAAAAGAAAATATAGGAAATAAGTAGGAGGCAAAGGACATTTATAGAAGTCTAAATACAGGTATGCACATAGGTAAACATTTATATATAAGGAATGGGAAGTATATTTCTGTATATATATTTATATGTTAAGTATTAAGGTAGCAGACAGACATTGGGCTTCAACACAAGAACACTTTGTTCTGGAAACTTGGCATTCTGTGATCCTGACCTTCCTGACACAATCGCTAAAGACAAAATGGGTGCATAACCAAAGATGGTGAAGAAAGCTGATGGTGCCAAGTTGTCAAAAGATATAGCATCTATGGTCTTAAAGGCCATCTAGCTGAGAAGCAACAAAGCCCACATGGAAGAAGCACGTCAGCCTGTGTGATCATGAGATGTCGATGGGATCAGGTATCAGGCATCAGACCCAGAACAAAAAATAATTTCAATGTAAATGAGGCGGAGTGTGGGATGGAGACTCTAAGTCCATTTATAGATAGTTGGACATCCCTTTACAGAAGGGCCACAAGGAAGAGACGAGTCAGTCAGGGTACAGTAACTTTTTTCATTCTCTTGTCAGTCTATGCTATTTCCCATATTCTATGCTCACATCTATGACACAATTTGAATGTGTTCACTTCTTCAAGTCTCCAAGTCTTCCTTATTGATTGTGCAGTTTTCCCATGTATATAGGCAATATTATATTCTCTGACTTGGGTCAGATGCACTTGACCTCAAAGTATCATCTTTTCTATTTAACACCCTAAAGAAGGGTTGCATAAGGCTTACCCAATGCCATGTATCATTTTTTTCCCTCATGCTGCTTCCATGGGCATAGATTTTTGATTTAAGAATGAAATTCTCAACAACTTCAATGTCTTTGCCATTTACTATGATGTTGTTTATTGATTCAGTTGTAAGAAGATTTGTCTTTTTTACGACTGTAATCTGTATTGAAGTTCAGTAACTCCTGAGTCAAATAACTGTGTTTCTTCCAGAACATGACTTACAAAGGATACGATTTACATACAAAGGATATGATTTACATATCCTCTAGGATATGATTTACAAAGGACCCATGAATGCATGCTTTATGTAATTATTACAGTAACCAGTACTGTACTTTACTTACTATTGTAATACATAGAGAAGAATACTTGAGGCTCTGGCTCAAGTTCACTTGTGAATCCAGAATTTTTTGAAGTGCATTTTCTGTCATCATAGATGCCTTGCAAAGTTGAGTCTTTACCTGTCAGACACAGGATTGTAATACAATATCACTGAAACTCTTTTTCTTCTGTTTCATTTTGAGTCAGTTATCCATCTCCCTCCACCAAGAGACCGGGTGCTGGGTGGTGGGGCAGGGAGAAGAGCATTCAGTGAGCATCAGATCAGGATCAGGCACCCTGTGTGACATTGCACCTGCTCTTTATTGGAATGCTGCAGATCGGGGAAATCATCTGGGGCTCAGGGAGTAAGCTGAGGGTGCACAGCTAGAGATGGTCAGGAAGCATCTAAAACACAATGGAATGCCAGAGCCAGGTTCTTTCCACCTCACAGGGAAACCGCCACACGCAGCAGATGCCTACAGTGAGGGCTGCCCTGAGCTCAGCCGGGGAGCAGATTTGCAGTTACAGAGGAGAGCAACCTCTGTCATCCATTGGAGATGACTGATCTTTTACTCAGGTGAAAAGCCCTAGCCAGGCTGGTACCAGAGCCTGCATTTTATGCCTTATTTTAGCATTCCTCCAAAGGGAGAATGTGAGCTACAGATTCTTCTTATTAAAATGTTAATCTATCGTCAGTCTCGTGTTTTCCAAAAGCAGCGAATAAGAGAGAGATCGATGTTCCTCTGTATAGAATTTATTTTGTAAAACATGTATCAGTTTGATTAAGTAAAAGTAGGATGTGAATTAAAATACAGGTAGTCATGTAAATATGGAAGAAGCATGGAAGATATGGCAAAATGTGCTGTGGTGTTATGGAGACGCCTGTCATTGTGATTGAAATCATAGGACTTCTCATTGATTTGGGGTCATGTTATCCTTTGGCCCTCTACTGGGATACAATAACACTGTATGCATTTTATTTTATCTCTTTAAATACATTATTCAAGGAAAGATCTACTGGCTTTGAAATACACTTTCAAATAAAACCGATTCTATTCAAGTATGGTCATCAAAGGATTAGAAAATCTTTATGATATTGAAATAAACACATTTCTTTAAGCCACCAGATAACTCGTTCTAAAATCAGGTCTAATAATGATGGCAGTTTTAAGTTGTAATGCCCACAATATTATTTTGAGACAACTTCAGCAGCCCTCACATGATTTGAAAATATCTGCAGTTTCTCTGAGTGCCAAAGCCATCAGTACTACAAACACCACTGCACACTATTGCCCGCATTGCATTCATAGTGGAAAAAAAAAGGATACATTTCTGTTAGAAGTTAGTGAAATTGAAATATGATTCTTCCCCTCCAAGTGTACCCTAAATTAAGAACCTAGTGTCAGACAACTGGGTTTAAATTCCACTGGTAGGATGTAATACTTGTGTTAGCTTCGTAACAAACTCAGGCTCTGCAAGCTCATGAGGGGGATCCTGATCCTGGGAATTTGTGGGGCTTATGGTTGTAGTGCCAGAATCATGCACACAAGGTAATTGGCACAGCGCTAGCGAGGCACAGGTAGACTTCCCTAAAGGCTGTCTACTCTCACCTAGCATTCTGGTTATAGTGGAGGGTGGTCATTGAGCCAATAGGGCAGCCTTCTAGACAAAATCCAGTTATCAGAGACCAACTGATGGTCTCACTTTCTTCCAAGAGGTTCAAATTGAAGGTTCTTTTTTTTCCCATGAGGAGACTCATTTTACCACAAGATGGGTTTGCTTTTATTTAACATGCATTTTGTGATTATGAAAAAAAAGAAAATCAACTCAATTGTGACCTGTCATGTAGAAGTGTGGATAAAAAATGAATGTTAAATTTACCTAGTATCTTTAGGGCATACAATCATGGGAAAGCATGATGTGTGTGGTGGTATTGACCAAAGCAAGAAATATTAAAAGTGATAAAATAAGAAAGGGAACACTAATTACTGAAGGATTTTGTGACTGGAGCATGTGTCAGGATTCGCTCTCTAATGCACTCTACCATGCTATTGTTGTAGGTTGGATTGTCTGTGAAATAGTTCCCCTTTGTGGGTTAGAGAGATGCACACTCACTTACTTACGATCTGCTCCACTTTAATGCTTTTAAAGCGTAAGTTTAGTATTAAAAAAGAAAAATGCACAGGCAGGTTTAATGTAATGGGGATGTGTCCACGTTGCTTCTTGGTAAAAAAGCTTGCATCAAGATGAGATTTGGGAAGAGTTTAGATAAAAGAGTTCGAAAATAGTTATTGATGAGATATCATACTTACCGCTAAGTAGAAACCATGAAAAATCAATCTCAGTTCATCGAATGGAAAGCTAACAGTGCACAGTGCTCTTGTAATGGGGTGGATGTGCAAGTCTTAGAGAAGATGATATATGTAAAGAGAAGTCCGTGGAGAGGACATTATGATATCAAGGCAGTGACAAAACAAATTTCAATGCAAATCTATTGAGACCATATTACAGTGTCAGGACGATGGCAAAATGTAAGCCTAGAGAGACCATTTTACAATGTCAAGACAAAAGGAAAACGTGTCGCTGAAAGATTATTGAGTCCACATTGCCATATGAAATCGTGATCCCAAACATCACAGCACATTGTTAGAGTGCATGTGTCTCTTGTAAGGTAATAGCAAAACAGGGGAACTTAGACTAGCGAACAATTGGACAAAGGGATTTTATGTAGTCCCCTATCATGGTCAAGGCATGATGTGAAAAAGGTAAAAACTAGTCAAAAGGTGTTAAAGAAATATAAAGGATGGCCAAGCTCTAAGATTTTGCAGGCCATTCAGCGTCATTCTTGCTTCATAGGGAGTGATGCTCTGAGCCTCACAATGATGGTTGCACATGCAAGGTTAGCCAAAGGCTGCTCAATATTCGGTGGTGAAAGAGACTGAGATGTTAGGGCCATAAAAAAAACCCTAATTTCTAGAATTATAATCTCATCTCAAATAGCTGGTTTATCACTAATTTTTCGATTTTGAGTTATGTTGTATGATGAATGAAGTTCACAAAAATTTTATTCTTCTGATTCTAACTTTGTGACCTTGATTTGTGATATAGCATCGGTCACTCACTGCATACACTCAGACTTAGTTATTACTAGTGACACTCCCGGTGCCTATATCTCAGATACCAATATCTGGCATCCCTTTGGGCAAACTAGCTTGTTTCTCTTCCCCACAGGGAGAAATAAGGAAATTATGATCATAAAGATGCTGCACTTCGGATGATTTGGGAATAGGACTTTCTAATCTCACTCTGCCACCCTCTTGGTTTGTGAAAGTCAGCGCACCACCTGGCAGGAATATGATTCTGTATATTAAAAGGGAGGATGCACATATCTTCTACATATTATAGTCTAGAAAACAGGACTAGGGATCCAGAGACCTACATTATTAAACAGCTGTGAACCTTGAACAAGTTGATTAGTTTCTCTGGGTTTATTCATCTGTATAATGAAGAAATGAATGTGATTATGCAGGTCCTTCTTTAGTTTTCAATTTGGTTTCAGAATTAATTATGATCTTTATGGTACATATTAACAAGTAACTAATAAAATAATTATTACCACCCACTCCAAAATAACCAATCCAAATAAATGCCTAATAGAGGCCATTCTTCTCTATATGATCCTATCTATATTATGAATTTTTACAAAATAATTTTATGCAAAATGCAACTGCTGCAGGCTTTTAGTTTTAAATGATAGCCATGAAAACTTATAGACCTGTGACAGATGAGGGTAAATTTTAAAAAACGTATTGCTACTGGGGTCATAGTTCATACAAATATGGGTTTATTCCAAACAAAATGTGTTTGAACGTGTCTCTGAGATCAGTAGATGGCTGAAGACAAATTCTCTCATAAATAGACTTGATTTAGTCACCTTGAGGTCCCTTAAACAAAAAAAGGTCCAATCAAGACTGCGGCTTCTCAAGGAACCTGCTGGGCCAGTTAAATTCAAGGAAAAAGGCTATAGAGCCTGTGTTTTGAGATTCCAAAGGAGTAACCTTGATAGATTTTCTAGAAGAAGACAAAAGAATCAGAGAATCTTTTTAAAATTATTATTAAATTTTTATTGGGAGCTCTTAGTGATTTTATAACAATCCGTAATATTCCTTCCCTCCCCACCTTACCACCCTCATTAAATTGTATATATTTATTTCATATTTTACATTGTCAGATGTATCTCTTCACCCACAGCTGTTACTCGCCCTCCTACTATCAGTTTTCCTTTTCCCCTCCACGCACCTTCCCATACCCACATTATTAATCCCATTACTGTTTCTGAGTGGTTTATCTATTCTGGATTCCATGTGTTGAAAGCTCTTACCTGTACCAATGTGCATATGTTGGTCTAGCATGATTTGTGAGGTCAAACTGGGGACATGATAGTGGGGGAGGAACCATTAAAGAAATAGAGGAATGTTGTGTGTTTTATCCAAGCCACACTGCACCCTAGATGAGTCATCTCTTCTGTGTGCCCCTTCTGTGAATAAGTTTACAATTATCAACAGATAGGTTTGGGTCTCCACTTTGACTCCTCTCCTTCACAATGATAAGGTTGTTTGTTTTTGATCTGATACCTGATCCAGTTGACACCTCATGATCACACATGATGGTGTGTTTCATCCATGTAGACTTTGTTGCTTCCCTTTTAGATTGCTGCTTGTTAAGATGTTAAGACCCCAGGCACTATATCTTTTAATAGCCAAGCACCATCAGCCTTCTTTACCACATTTACTTATGCACTCATTTTATCTTCCGCGATTGTGTTGGGAAGGTGAGTATCACATAGTGCCGCATTATTAAAACAAAGTGTTTGTGTGTAGAGGTCCAAAATCTGTCTGCTATTTAGTGCTTTACCCGAGAAATATATATATATACATAGCTTAATACTCATATCTTTATATATTAATGTATTTAATATGTACACATCTATAGTTATACTTATCTCTATTAGTTTTACCTTCTATTTATTTCCTCTATTTCCTTTCCTCCTGCCCCACCATCATGTTCACCCCTTAGAGAGTCTTGTTATAAAGAAGTTTTATGAAAACTGTCTTTTTGAGAAAAAAACCAGGTATTTTTTTTTTTTTTTGTATCATGAGACTGTACCTCCCCCCTCTTCAAGGATAGCAAGGACTGTCCTCCTGATGAGCATTTGATTGGGAAAACTTACCTCAGACACCTGACAGCTTTGATCTTGACCATTCAGTCTTTTCCCCACTCCTAACTTAAAGAACATGTAAAAGGAGCACAATTTGCACTCTTAGAGCATGCCAAAGACTTCAGTTTTGATGAGATGTGAACGGAAAAGAACATAACTTATCAGGGAAGGGTTAGAGACACACAGTGCCTTCAGAAGTGTATAGTCCAAAGAGAGGATATGTGGAGAAGAAAACAGCTGTACATTTTGATATTTTTGGTAATGGAGCAATACTTTCTGATTGACCTTCATATGCGTCCATTTTGTGTGTACATATACATAATTATAAATATATATTGAACCAGCTGTTTTACAAAAAGAAACAGTTAAACCAATGGCTTAGGAACTGAATCCATGAGATGAGGGAAGGGATCGGAAGAATATTACAGGCTATCTTAGCCGCTTGTAGCGGTGAGGACCTTTCAGAGGGTTAAAGAAATTAGAAGAGCAGTATACAATGCCAAATTCCCTGCTTTCCTCTCCTTTAACGGTCAGAAACACTTTATTTTGGCAAAGTCTACAGATGTTTTACAAATTCCCTACTGTTCATTGAGCTAGGTATGAATTTTTCTGTACTTATCCCCAATTTCTCAAATCATCACCAACTCATGGTGTGATTTCTCAAAAACAAAAGGAGGTTACGCCAGATTATGTCACTTGCATAAAGGCAGAAGCGGCTAAGTGTGGGGCCTTGGTTTATAAGACTTCAAAGCCTATAGGCAACAACTAGTAATCAGTGGGATAGGAAACCTGCATCCTGTAACAGCGCTGGATCTGACCAGGACCAACGGCGGCATTGACCGTGCTGCTAAACCTGTCAGGGCCTCGATGAGCTCATCTGTATTTGTTCTTTTCATCATGTAACCTTCTCTTCTATCTTCAATTTCTCCTTCTTCTAAATTCAGCCTTCTGTGTAAAAAAACATGCTCAAACCTCACACACCTTTAAAAAAAGGCTTTTCATTCACAAGTAGAGAGCTAGTGAGTCTAAAGTGATCCATTGGCAGGGAATTGAGTGTCATCTAAGTATACTTACAAAGAAAAATCAATTCTAGAAAATGAGCAGCCTTTCAACATTTGCTCGTTCACTTTTTA
This sequence comes from Tenrec ecaudatus, assembly GCF_050624435.1. Lineage (NCBI taxonomy): Eukaryota > Metazoa > Chordata > Mammalia > Afrosoricida > Tenrecidae > Tenrec > Tenrec ecaudatus. The sequence continues at coordinate 94,243,692 of NC_134543.1, forward strand.
TTTTCTCTTTTTAGAATTTTCTACGGATATGCATTAGACTTTCCCACTGTATCTTTCGTATTTCCCATCTCTTTTCATATTTTCCACACATCCATCCTCGTGTGCCATTCCGAATATTTTCCTCTTTTCTCTCTCTTCCACTAGACTTTTCATCAGCTTCGAGTCCACTATTGTTTTACATGTTTGTCTACCGTTTAAATTTTGTTTTTAATTTGGATGAGTGTGTGCTTAAAGTTTGTTCAGATTTATTATTAAAGTGTCATGGTATTTTCTTATAAGGGTTCCTTTTGAATATGTATTATTTTCATTATCCTATCCACGTTTTAATGTCTCTGGTTGTCCTGTCGTGTTGAATTCCGCAATCCTGGAACCAGAACTTGCCTGTCGTTTTGTGGTACTGTGGTCACTGCTGTGGTTGCTGTGCTACTGGAAGCTGTGTCATTGGTATTTCAAACACGAGCAGCATCACCCAAAGTGAACAGGTTTTAGCAGAGTTTCGAGACTCAGAACAGACTACCAGGAACAATTAGGCTGCCAACTCTCCAGCAGAATTAGCCACTGAAAACTTATGGAGAGCTTTGAAATATTGTTAGATACTGAAAACCTCATAAATAGAAGCAAAATATTGTCAGATACAGTGCCAGAAGATGAGGTTTTTGACTCAAGAGGCACTCAAATTTGAAGGAAGAACAGCTTCCTTCTCAAATGATTTGGGTGGATAGCCTGTGGGAGTAAAACCTTTAGGATCTTCATTTTTTGGATGGGGCACAACTCAAAATTAAAACAAACAGCTGTAAATATCAGTTAATAATTGGACCATGGAATGTATGAAATATGAATCTAGTAAAATTGGACTTTGTCAAAATGAAATGGAACACATACAGATCAATATCCAAACATGAGTAAGCTGAAATGGATGGGTATGGGCCACGTTGACTCAGGGAACTGTAAGGTTTACTTTTGGGGGAATGACAGATTTAAGAAGTAGGGTATTTCATTCATTATCAAAATAGACATTTCTAGATCTACCTCGAAACACAATGCTATCTGTGATAGGATAATGTCTACCCGCACACAAGAGAATCCTCACTAACCACAAAAGATAGTGTTGTAGAAATTGAAGAGTTCTATAAATGTCTGAAATTGCTGTAACAAGCAATCAAAATGCATGGCTAATTATTGCTATTGGGATACAAAGGTTGGAAACAAAGAGGAGAGAATACAAGTCTGAAAATATGGTCTTTATGGGCAGAACTGAAGCTGCAGATCCCATGATAGAATATTGGACGAACAACGACTTGTGTATCACAAATACCTTTTTCAAAAACACAAAAGGTGGCTTATAGATGGACTTCTCCAGGTGGAGTACCAGAAATCAAATTGACTACATCTATAGGAAGAGACCATGGAGAAACTCTGTATCAACAGCTAACACCGGGTGAGGGGCCACCTGTGGAATAGATCATCAATCACTCATAAGTTCAGGTTGAAGCTGAAGACAATGAAAACAAGCTCTCCAAAGCCAAAATACTATATTGAGTCTGTCCCACTTGAACTTTGAGAACATCTCAAGAGTAGATTTGACACATTGAACACTAATGACAAAAGACTGATGCTTTATGTGAGGATATAAAGAGCATCATGCATGAAGAAAGCTTACACACATCATACATCCAAGAAAGGGAGAAAGGATCAAAGTGGACGTCAGTAGAGACTCTGAAACTTAATCTTAATCATCGAGTAGCTCAGGCAAATGGAAGAAATGATGAAGTTAAAGAGCTGAACAAAAAAATTCCAAAGGCAAACTTGCAATGACAAAGTCAAATATTATGATGAAATATTCAAAGACATAGAAAACCAAAAGGGAAGATCAAGCTCATCATATCTTAATCTGTGGAAAAGATATTGAATGATTCAGCATGCATCCAAAAATGGGAAAGAAATGGAAAAAATAGGAAAATAAAACACAATGTGCCAAAAGCAGTTAGTCAACATTCAACCATTTCAAGAGGCAGCGTATGAGCAAAAACTAATGATAATGAACGAAGAAGGTCTGACTCTGCTGAAAGAATTTGCCAGAAACAAGGTTCCAGGAACTGATGGAACACCAAGTGAAACGTTTCAACAAGCTGATGGAGCACTGGAAGCACTCACTCATCTAAGCCAACACATTTGGAAAGGGCTAATTTGCCCACTGACTGGCATAGGTCCCCATTTGTACTCATTCCAAAGAAAGGTGACCCAACAGAAAAGGCAAATTATAGATCAATATCACTCATTGGATGAACACGTCATCGGTTTAGTACTTCAACTTTTAAAAATAATTTTTAATGCTGAAGAACATGTGAATGTAGTAAAATAAAAATTGAGCCTGTCCATTCTTTGTTCCCCATGATAAGAGCATTTTGGGTATGAGTTTTCTGTAATTGTCTTCCATCCTGTACCTATTTTCATTCTTCCCTCCTGCTTCCCAAATAATGTTATTAATTCTGTTGTCTCCAAAAGAGAAAAGAGAGAGAGAGAGAGTGGGAGAGAGAAAGAGAGAGAGAGAGAGAGAGAGAGAGAGAGAGAGAGAGAGAGAGAGAGAGAACCAAAACAAGAAGAAATGAAGCTACCCTCTTCAGATTCAGACCCAAGTCCAGGCCCATGGGGCCAAGTTGGTCCTGCCACAGGCTTCAAATGGGGTGATGACATCAAGGGACAATCTAGAAAAGAATGTTTGGAAACTGAGGGTGGGAGAAAATGGACAATTCTGCAGGACAGGTTAGAACTATGAAATGGGTTGATATATGTATTAATCCTAATTTAAAAAAAGAAAAACAGATTTGTTATTTAGTGCTGCTGTAACAGAAATGCCACTAGTGGCAGGCTTTACCAAACACAAACTTATTCTTTCACAGCTTAGGAGACCAGAAGTCTGAATTCAGCGTGGTGCCTTTCTTTCTCTGTTGGCTCATAGTACAGAAGCAAAGTGCTTATCTCCTTTCCGCATCTGTGAACCTGACTTTCCAGATGTATCTCCAAGTGCTTTGATATTGATTTTCCTCTGCTCTAGAAGCTACCCAGTGCTGGGATCCTAGATTAAAGGGCTTTTTTCTTCTTCTTACTGGTAGTAAATCCCTCTCTTTTTATTTGCTTCTATCCATTTTATTTCCTTTAAGATAAAAGATGATGCAGGCCACACTCACAGGGAAACTTCCCTTAAAGGTCTTTTTCATTTCATCTTAATCCATTTACACTGCACCCAGGCTGTTAGAAGCTGCCCTGTAGCTTCTGATGCTTAGCAATCCTATATACAACAGAAGGAAACATTAGGTGGTTCTGGCCCATCCTCACAATTGTTCTTATGCTTTAGCCCAGTGTTGCAGCCACTGTGTCAATACTGCTTTTGAGGGCCTTCCTCTCTTTTGCTGCCTCTTTACCAAGCATGATGGCCTTCTCCAGGTTTTAGTCTCTCCTGAGAACATGTCCAAACTACAGGGAACAAAGTTTTGCCAGCCTTGCCTCTAAGAAATACTCTGGCCACACTTCTAAGACAGACTTCTTTGTGGCAGTACATGGTACGTTGTTCCGTATTCTTGAGGAGCATCACAACTCAAATGTATCTATTCTTCTTTGGTCTTCTTTAGTCATTGTCTGACTTTTACATGCAAATGAGGCATCCCACCCTAATCCTATTACATCAGAACAGGCTGATCAAATCAGGTTGTGCCTCTCCACTGAGCGTGATTGCCCTTGAAAGTTGACACATTCTCGTTGGGGAAAACAATTCAATCGTTGATGTTCTACCTTTTAAACTAAAAAACCCCACATCTCTGCCATTGAGAGTGGTTTAACTATTGAATGTAGAGTTGATGGTCTGAAATGTTAACCCTCCTGTTACCCCCCCCCTCACCTAATTCATAGTAGAAAACTAATTTTTCAAAAACCACTGCCATGTAATTTATTCTGAATCATGGCCCTAGAACATGGTAGAAATGGCCCTGTGGATTTTTAAGGCTGTATTTGTTTACAGAACTCCGCAGTCCTGTCCCCCTGCCCTCCCCAGGTATGTACTTGGCACATGCAAAACACATTCACCACACTATATTGTCCCCAAAGTCTTAAATGAACTTCAGATTGAAGATTCATTTGGGGACAAAAGTCCTCTTCATTTGCATATCTATGCAATAATGGAACTTCCCCAGGCAGACAATTCCACCAGAAGTAGAGAAAGAAAGCAGGTGGACACTAAGCCACTAAGAGATCTAGAATAATCTACATTACCTCCCAAGCCTTGAAAATAATGCTCTGTTCTTTGAGAGGCCTCTCTCTGTCAAGATTCCGGGGTACAGGCAGAGCCATGATACCAGTCACTTAGCCCTGCAGGCCACTCTGTTCCCACAGCTCTCCCTTCCCTTTGGCCATGGCAATCCTGATCCTCAATTTGGGGCAATGGATCCTGTTTTCTGTCTCTGTCCAACAGCCCCACTATGCAGTAACCAATTGGTGAAGATCTGACTCTTTAAACCTAGGAGATGTTCCCACCCTTAGACACCTCAGAAACAATAACCTGCAGTTTGAGACTCTAGAGCAGTGGTTCTCAACCATCCTCATGCCGGGGCCTTTCATACAGTTCCTCATGTGGTGGTGACCCCCCACCATAAAATTATTTTCATTGCTACTTCATCACTGTCAATTTGCTACTGTTATGAATTGGGTGACCCTGTGAAAGGGTCATTAAACCCCCAATGGAGTTGTCACACACAGGTTGAGAACCGCTAGAAGCTGTGGCCCTCTCCTTTGAGACTTCGCTTTCTCTTAGTCTCTTCAGATTCTCTTTTCAGGTTCATTGGTCTCCTAAATGTAAGGTAGTTGATAGGCGCCAGAGACCAAATCAGTCGAATTAAAGCAAACAGGCTTTACTGGGGAGAAAAACCCAGCCTGGGTGAAGTCCCACGGTCCACAGTGTCTGGGCCGGAGGAGTCTCACTGCAGGCTACAGAGGTGGTGCTTATATATGGACAGGTATGTCCGGGTTTCTGGAATGCAAGGTTTCTTCCTGGTTCCGAGTGTATTCATGCCAGGTGCAGACCGGTGGGCCGAGAGCAAAGCGGACACTGAGCCAAATGGGCCATGCCTAAAATGGGCCGTGAGTAAAAGAAAGAAAAACACTTGCAAAGCTGCTGACAGGTTACATACCCAGCTCTGGTAGTGTGGGAGATTCAAGGTCATTTGCTGCTAGAAGCCGGCCTGGCATTGATCGGCCATACGCCAAAGAGGCAAGTACAACCCCTGTTCTGCTTGGCGAATGGCACAGAGCTCGACTTGGTAAGTGCCTGGAAGAAGCCCACTCTGTCAACATGCCCCAGCCTGACAGGGCGCAGCTTTCTTGGGTCATCAAGCCTAGCTGCACTGAGAGTGCTTGTAGACATCGGGCTCCATCCAGAAGCCTCCTGCCTGAAATCACTTAGTGTTTTGTTGCTGTTGTTGCTATTTTAGCTGTTGATTTTACTGCCTCAAGCTAATCTCCTGGTTCTACTGCTATAGTTTATCTGCAGTTGCTGCTTGGCCACCTCTCTTCTTTGTTAGAGTTTCCCCACTGCTTCCTGAGCACTCACCAGAACTGATTTTACCTTCCAGAAGTCTACCAGTAGTCTCAAAGCTTTTGCTATAAGGCACCTTACCTTCTTCCACCCAATTCCAAAACCACTTCCACAGCACCCTGCTCTCTTGGTTTTAAATTCTGTGTTTGTCACCTAGGTGCTACAACAAAATACCACATGTGGATGCTTTTAACAAACAGAAATTAATTTTCTCACAACTAGGGAGGCCCAAAGTCAGCATTCAGTGTGCTGGCTCTGGGAAAGTTTCATATTCATATATACATATATATTTAGGGGGACACAATTCAATATACCCCACACATTAAGGAATTTAAGAAATCATCTATCGAAAATGAATGTACAAGAAGTTAGAAGTCACTGCATGTACAAGTACAAGCCTCAGAAAGTCTCGTGGTTGCAATGATGCATAGTTTTGAGCTTTTATATGCACTTGTTTTGTAGATTTCGCCAATAATCTTTCCTTCCACATCTAGCTGTTATGTTATTTCGGAAGGAAGGATCATGATTGAAAGGATTACACTGGGATTACAGTACCAATGACAAGAATTCCTCAATAATCATTGATTTACCAGTGCATCCTAGAAAACTTAGAATATTTCTCCCACAAGCACATGCATCTGGAAAAAAAAATCAAAAGAGAGTAAACCACAACACTGACCCTGCTGACAACAGTTCCATATTCCAGACTAAAAGCAATCAAATCAATGGTTAACAAGAGGCCCAAGTGAAAGCAAAAGTGTAGTTGGTCAAGAGTATATTTCATGGCCATAGTTTTGGGGTTACTCTAATCAATTTACTTGTTGGATTTCTGGAATGCCAAAGAATGATAGCATCTTATTGTGCGAATGTTTGAAAATGTTAGCCAACATTTTAGCAGACAGACACCTAGATCAACTTTCACCAGATAAACTTTCTGGTGCACCACAACAATGCTCTTTCCTTTCATCAAACACAGGGGATCTGTAAAAGTTTTGATGGGAAATCATTTTTTTATTTTGTGTGTAACTTCATATATGAGTATAAAAATCTTTCCTCTATGAATGTCTGTGTGTGTATGTATACATGCACATACATACATATTGGAAGGGACTTTTAAAAGTTTATGCAAGCTAGAATTAAAAATAAAATAAACACATAAAGTTTATTTCACTATATAAATTCTATCAAGTTCAATATATTTTTGTAAATAATGATACTAGGCATTTAATCCATCCTTAATGAACTCAGGGTTCTGGGAATTTTACCTTGTCAATGCAGTTTACTCTATTTTGTTAACTGAAGAAAAATAGATGTCCTTTAAAGACTTTTTTTTTTAAGATTAGGAAACAATTAGAAGCCTGAATGAGCCAAATCAGCAATGTGAACACCTAATGATGTCCCACCAAACCTCTCACAAAATTTCCCTTGTTTGAAGAAAGGAACATGCAGGAGCATTGCTGTGGTGGAGAAAACTATTTGGTAAAACTTTCTCAGGTGTTTTTCCACTAATGCTTTCTCAAAACACTCTCATAGTAAGCAGAAAGTCAACTAGCAATTGCATTGAGCAATCCCAAAAGTGTTGGCATTATATTTTCTGTTGACCAGTCCATCTTCCATTTGTCTGGACTATTTCCATCTCTTGATTTCCATTTCTTTAATTGTGCTGCCTTCAGGATTGTACTGCTAAAGCCATGTTTCATTTCCTGCTACAATTCTTTGAACAAATGCTTAAGAACGTTGACCCCGATCATTTATAATTTCTCTTGAAAGCTGTGCTCTAATATGCAACTGCTGGTGGCAATGATTTTGACATTCATTAAGGAAAAATCTTGCTCAACTTTAATTTTTCAGTCAGAATTGTTTAAACTGAACCAACTGAGATGTCTAGGTGTTTGTTGTTGCTTCAGTGATGGTCAGGGTTTAGTTATAGCATGAACAAAATTACTTTTTTTCATTGTAAATGGATGTGCATGGGCTGTTGTTATCCATTTTAAAAATGCTGACTTGTTATATAGCTTGGTTTTTGTTCATTCATCGGTTTCTCTTGTAAAGAGTGGTAGAAAGCAAGATGTTTCAATAAAGTAGAAAAATTATTTTAAGCACATCACAGGTACCTTCAGTAAAAATAATCCTGTTTCCTGTTTCAATGTAACAAGCTAATAGGTATCTTGAACTTGCAAGCAAAATTCTTCAGAAAAAAAAAAAAGCAAATTAGAGCATTTACCTCATGAGTCACTAGTTTTTTTCCATATGGAATTGAGGTTTCATGAGTTATGTTGGATATCAGGGTAATAATTTATTTAGTGAACATTTATCTGTATCTATTTTATAATATGAGTGGTCTTCAAAAGAGTTGTAAAAATGAATGCTATAAAAAGGCATTGATTTAAACATTTTTTACATCAAAATGAGCTTCAAATTTGCAATAAAATTGGGAAATTTTAGATTAAATTTAGGGCATTGCATTCAAGTTAAGATTCACTGAAAAGTACTAAGATGCTTTCTAGATGATTAGAAAATAAGAAGGGACCAAGGGATTTTTTTACACTCTATGTTAGCATTATCACATATATTTAGTTTCATTTTTTAAGAAGTAAAGCAATTTTTTCTCAGTTCATACTAACATATTTAAATATTTACACTTTAAGTATTTCCATTTAACGTGTCTAGTTCTAGGAACGGTTATGCTTGACACTCTTTTGACTTTTCTGAAATATTTTTCTATTACACAAAGGTTGCAAAAAAGTATATGAAGAGTTACCACACATCCTTTGTCCTGCATCCTCAAGCAGTTTTACATAATTTTAGTACAATCATCAGAACAAGGAAATTGATGCTACTACAATACTATTAACCAGAGACGTGACTTTTGGAAAGTTTTCCTTTGTCATATGTGGGAGCTAATGGAACATCCCACAATTGCATTTAGTTGTCTTAGTTCCTATTTTCCTCCAGTCTATGTTAGATATTCAGTTTTTCTTGATATTGGAATATTTGAAGAATATCATTCATTTTGTAAAATTTCTCTCAATTTTTGTGCACCTATAATTTTCTCTTAATCATGTTTGGGTTAGGTGTTTTTGGCAAGAATGCCACCCAAAGTGTCCTATTCAATTTTTATCTGAGCATCCTTGTTTTTGTGGATGTATTTTATCTTATTACAGGTAATGTTAACTATAAATAATTTAAATATAAAAGAATTTAAACATTTCATTTTTATAATTAACAAGTATCTCGAGGAGATACTTTATACAGACATCTTATTTCTTCAACAAGGGTTGCCTACTAGCAACACTGATTATTGGGGTGTTTGCCTTGTAGTGATTTTGTATTTGCTTTATTCCTCCCATGTGGAGCCCTGGTGCTGTAGTGGCAACACGTTGGGTTGTGATCCTCGTGGGTGACAGTTCAAAACCACCAGCAGCTCCATGGGAGAGACAAGGCTTTGTACTCCCATCGACAGTCACGGTCTTGGAATCCCACAGGGGGTCACTATGAGTCAGCACTGACTAGATCGCAGTAAATTTGGTTTTGGTGTTACATATAGGAAAAGGTCTTCTTTCTCCCCATTTACTTATTAGATTTTGAAATGATATCAGTACAGATACATGGGTATTTACTTTATTCTATGGACTACAATCTAGTACTATCATTATTTACTTGACTGCTCAAACTTCCATTTTGACAATTGGTATCTCCCTCCGGTTGACCCTTTTGATATATCTCCCCTTGTCTTTGGACACTTCTTTACTTGTATTCAACATATGCCAAGGTTGTCATATATTTCTCTTCACCAGGTCAAGAATCCACCACTTCACCTAGGAGACCACGTGCCTCTTTATGGAGAAGAATGGACAGAGACCAAGGTCTCTGAGTTCAGTGTACTCTTGGTCATTGCTTCTCTGCCCTCTCAGTAGGCAGGGCTGAAGATGCACTGCTACCTACTAACTCATGCATGCACGTACAGCCAGCTATACATAGTTTATATCTATCTGTGCACATACTGTAAAAATAATGGGCTCAAACTGACACCTCTGATTTGAATTTAATGCTAAACATTGCATTCTCCTCTTTCTTTTTCCTTATTTGCAACTTCTTTATCAACTATGAATACTTCTCATTGGCTACAAAATACTAATTTATTAATTCATTTCCACTATATGTACCTATCTATACATATAGACATATGTATACATACATGAATTTTGGTCTTCAAATAATTCATGGACCATTCCATTCCATTTTTCAGTGAACTTTTTAAGTGCTCATGTGGTGAAGTGAAATATATTAATATGATTCTTCTATCCTTTTGGTGTTGTGGGTTATGCAGAGGTCTGCTAATGACAAATTCAGCCTTTGGAAACCACCAGCTTCTCCAGGGGAAAATAAGGCTCTCTTCCCCTGTAAAGATTTACAATGCGGAAACCCAAAAGGGGCAGTTCTACTCGGGACTTCAGGGTCACTATGAATTGGTATCTATTGGATGGCAGTGATTTTGGGTTTGAGGTAAATTCTAGCCTCTACGAATGTGGTTATAATTCCATTTTGTAGGGGGTTCTATGTTGTACTAGTGGACAAGATTAAGGTGGGATGTATTCTGTTTATCCACCTTACTAGAAGGTGTGAATCAAAACATCACCCTTTGTTTCCTACTGAAATACAACACTCTTACCTCTATCAAAGCCATTCCCCTGTATGTAAGCAGAAACAGAGAAAGAGCATTCCTGGGACTGTGGAAGCAGGGAAGTCATCAATGAGCATGCTCAAGAGACCTGCCAGGAGTGATAGAGGTGGGAAGCAGAGGCACCAGGGGCCATTGCATTGGAGAACATGGGACAGAACAAAGAGCCACACAAGGAGACAGCAGAGGTCTGTGTCACCGACGCTGTGGGACAGTGAGTTAGGCTTCCTGGCAGAAACTAAGGGCCCACATGGCTAATGATATGGCTGCTGGCTGGGAAGACACACTGTCAACAGAGGACAGGGTTTCTGATCCTGAATTGTAGTAACCTGTTTACTTCCCGAATAACTCCATAATAGTGAGTATTGTCTATGAGTTCTGTGGCCATTGCCATGTATTACTAAACCCAGCAGCGAAGGAGAGACCTGTGAGAGGAAAGCTTGGTGTCAGAATAGGCTAAAGAAAGACAGAGAGCAGAGCCATGCCTCACCTCTGCCTTGGGGCAACTGACCTCAAGCTGCAGCCGAGATAGTTTATTTATCTATCTTGAGTAGCCAGGGGACATTAGATGTGGACTCTGTGCTATCTGTCTGTCTGTCTATCTATCTATCTATCTATCTATCTATCTATCTATCTATCTATCTATCTATCTATCTATCTAGCTATCTAGCTATCTAGCTATCTAGCTATCTAGCTATCTAGCTATCCAGCTATCTAGCTATCCAGCTATCTAGCTATCCAGCTATCTAGCTATCTAGCTATCATCTATCTATCTATCACATATCTATCAATCATCTATCATCTATCATCTATCTTCGATCTATCTATATACATACATACACACATATAATTCTAAATCTACTGTGCAAGCATGATCTTGATTTTTATATTAGATTTAAAACCCTCTTACAGATATTCTCTTGCACAATTTTCCTCCAGATTATTCTCCTCAGAATTTCAAGTGGCTAATGACTGACACATACAAAAATATCTTGCTATTTTCTATTGTATTGCTATTAGTTCTACATTTACTAAAGTTTCGTTGTTAGTGTTGTTATTGTTTATTTTTTGAGTGATTTGCGTCCATTGTCTGCATTGGACTTTTTTTTTCCAGTGACCTCTCCTGAGATTTATCACAAAAGGATTTTCTCACTAAGAGAAATAAGGAAGAAATATCAGGCTTCATGCCTTCATCCAGCTTCAAATTCATCTCCTTGGAAAAGGGTGGGTAGAAGATGTGCTTGTTGACCTTGACCAGGTCTGATGTGGTCCCTCACTTTCCTGGCATGCAGTCTCTTCAGCTTTGCATGGTTATGGGAACTTCTCCCCACAAAGGAAGCAGTAGGCATATCACCAAATGACATTTCATTCTTTCTGTAATGATCCGTTTCCTTGCTCTTGGAACAAGTCGGCAACGTGTGTCTCAGGTGGGGGGGGGGGGTGCGGATAAAAGTATAGTGGAGCCCAAACTTGAGCAAGTTCACAAAGACTCCTAAGGGGGTGGACACGGTATCAGAATATAAATAGCAAGTACAGCATTAGCTCCAAACAAATGCTTTCACAGTCTTTGTGTGCACAGACAGCTTCAGATATTTGATGGAAATGAATTTTACTCTAGAAACAATGGAATCTGTAGCTTGTGGTGGCAGTGTTTCTTTTCTAAACCTTGCTTCTTTTTGTTGTTCCTGAGGTGAAGGCAGAGCTAACAGGTTTGTATTTGCATCAAAAAGACTCAGCAGCAGCAGCAGCAGCAGCAGCAGCAGCAGCAGCAGCAGGATCAGTGATCATTTTTCATCATTTGGGTTAACTGTTGTTTGCATTTTTTTCCTCCCTGTAAGCCTTCTTGTCCTTTTCCCAAAGTGCAAACACAGTCTCAGTGACCCTCGGACACACACCCATTTGTTGGAGACAATTGACTTTGCTGAATTATTGGATATTATGCAGTGAAACCTATCACCTGGTTGAGTTTTACCAGTTTCCAGAGAATCTGTTTGAATTCATGGAGGCCCATGGTGGCAAAGTAGAACTGTGCCCCCTTCGGCTTTCAGGGCTGTAACGTTTCAGAAAACGATCTCCAAAACTTTCTTCCAAGATGTTTCTGACTGGGTTTGAACTCCCCACCTTCTCTTTACTCTTCCTCCCCATTCCAGTTCCAGTTCTCTGATTTCTTCTGCTCCCCACTAGTATTTCATCTTCCAAAGAACCTGTATGGTCTTTTAAAAATTTAAATGTCTTCTCATCCCATCACCCCTTGTCCCACACCCTGATTCTCTCTATGGCAGTCAGGATAGGCTTCAGTTACTTACCAGGCCTGCAGGTTCCTGCATAACACAACAGCTGCTTCCCCTCCACGGCCTCTCCCTCTCCAGTTCTCCTGCTTCTCTGGGCTGGAGCCATACTGCCCTTCTCACCAGTTTCTAGAGAAAGAACCAAACCCTTTCCTATTATGGGACATGGAAAGTTTTGCTACCCTTTAAAATATGAATTCCTATTAATCATCGGGATCCTTATTCATGAAAGCATCTCCTAATTTCTATGCCCCTGTTATTATTTCTTCTATGACCACATATCTGCCTTCAGAACCATTGTTGTTTTTTTCAGGGCTTCATTTGTTTCTTCTTATTTACTGTATTTGTTTCTTCTTACTTACTGTATCTCAAGAGCTGACAGAGTGCCCACATTTGGTAGAGACTGAATGAATACTTATTTAATCCACTAACATTATAATTATATGCACAATATAGTGGTTTATGCTGGACTGCTAACTTCAAGGTTAGCAGTTTGAAAGTACTGGTCACCCTGCAGGAGAATGATGAGACTTTCTAAGCCCATAAAGATTTATAATCTTGGAAACCTACAGGGGCAGGTCTATTCTGTCCTACAGGGTCACGATGAATGGGAATTGTCTAGATGACAATGAGTATGCACAATATTGGATCATTAACGACACTGCTATAGAGGGGATCTGTATTTGATTTATTATAAAAATCATAAAAATTTATGAATTGTATATTACGGTGTCCTGTTTTCAGAGGAATGAATACCATTTACATCATCATCACCATTTTTATCAAACTCCCTCCCTTGGACCTGATCCACTTATTTCCTCCTGCTTGAAACACTGGGAATAGTCAGAGGAGGTGCCCATTTTGGTAGGCTGACTTGAAGTATGTGTCGACATAGCTAGGCCAACATTGTCAGTGTTTTGTCAGGAATCCCCATGATGGGCCCTAATACCTTGTAATCAACTACATGATGGGATCTGCTGTGAGCAGTCAAGGAGTTACAGGAAGATAAGAGTGGATTACAACCCCATAATTTAGGTAACATCCCTGATGCACCTGGAAATAAGCTTCCTCAGGAATATGGCCTTCTTCCTATATAAGTTGATTCTATGGGAAAGCTTCCTTGCTTCTTACTTAACCTAGATCCTGAATCTGGCTCATCCACCTGGAGTTCTCTGAAGTTGAGGCAACATTTCACCATATGTGTATTGCTGTCCCTGGGAGCCATCAGCTGCTGCCAGCTGACCTTGCAAACCTTGGGTTCATTGGACCCTATATCCACAAACCTGACCTGCTGACACTGGATTCATTCACCTCTGCTTCCACCAGCCTGTGGCTGTCTTGCTTCATTTTCTTTCTCTGCTTTGTCATCTAGCTTCCTGTTTTGTCAGCCACCACAGCTATGGGAGTCAGGAGAAGCTCCAGCTTAACTTTGGACTCATAGAATTGATCTGGACTGGAATTACCTATTTCTAAAATCATGTGAGCCATTTTCTTGATACAACTCTATCTCTCTCATTTTCAGCACACACACACACACACACACACACACACACACACACCCTAACACAAACTATGTCTGAAAACATGGCTAGGGGAAATCACTTCCACTAGCTTGATCTTGAGGTATTCATGTTCTTTGATCTATGGCATTGCCAAACCTATTAAACTTATTGTTTAGGAGAAAAAGTATATCAGCGATCATTAGCCATTATTGTCATACCCCAAAAAAGAATGGTCAAATGGTCAGAGATCTGATTGCCAATGGAATAAAATATAAGATAGGTGTATGTTGCTGGAGTTGAAGAGGAAATACGAATGGTAAGAAACCCTTAAGACATCTCCTTGAGGTATGTGTATTTAGAGATATTGAGAGTATTAAACAAAACAAAACAAAACAAAACAAACAAACAATCACCTAGTAAGTTCTCTTAGAGACTTAATCTAGGGTTTCTGAGACTGAAATTAATAGGTAAGCACAGTGGAACCCCGGACCTAGTTGCTAATCCATTCTAGAAGGAGCATGGAGATGAACAGTGCAGTTGTGTTCTGAATCAATTTTTCCCATAAGAAATCACTGAAAATGGATTAATTTGTTCTTGACTACCACATTTTTACCCTAACCTTGCCTTTTTATACAAAACATTACACAGAAATTTAAAAGTAAATAAATTCTGAGTGAAATAATATAATTTAAATAAGAAACATATTTTAAAAGTTTTTAAACAACTATAGTAGGGCCCATACCTTGAGACAGATGAGGACCTGGATCTGTGGACACGACGTGGGCAGAAGGTATGGAAAGGGAGTCATTGTTTGGACAGGAATTCCCTTTCCATAAAATCAACAGGTAGCTGTTTATTTTCTTCAGGATTTTCTCTTCTTTGCCTTTTTACACTAGGATGTAGCTTGCGGGGACTTGGGATAGGGGGAGGAGGGGGGGTAAAGAAGTGGTGTTAACAAACCCAGGGACAAGGGAACAACATGGGACCCAAATTGGTGGTGAGGGGGGAGTGGCAGGCCTGGTAGGGAATGATCGAGGGTAAGGTTACATCAAGAAGAGGTATAGCTGTAACCCAGGTGGGGAAGGAGCATGATAGTGGGGCAGGAGGAAAGTCAAGGGAAATAGAGGAAAGAGCTAGGAGGCAAAGGGGATTTACAGAGGTCTAGACAAAGACATGTACATCCAAATAGATCTATGTGTCTATATTTATAGGTTTAGTATTAAGGTGGCGGAAGGACCTTAGGCCTCTACTCAAGCACTCCCTCAATGCATGAATAATTTCTTCTATTAGATTGGCACTCTGTGATGCTCACCCTCCTGATACAACTGCTGAAGACAAAGCGGGTGAACAAGTAAATGTGGTGAAGAAAGTTGATGGTGCCCGGCTATCAAAAGAGATAGTGTCTGGGGTCTTAAAGGCTTGAAGGTGAACAAGCGGCCATCTAGCTCAGAAGCAACAAAGCCCACATGGAAGAAGCACACCGGCCTGTGCGATCACAAGGTGCCAAAGGGATCAGGTATAAGGCATCATAAAAAAAATGCCATAGTGAATGAAGGCGCAAGCGCAGAGTGGAGACCCAAAGCCCATTTGTCGGCCACTGGAGGCCCCCTCACAGAGGGGTCTAGGGAGGAGATGAGTCAGTCAGGGTGCGATGTAGCACCGATGAAGAATACAGCTTTCCCCCAGATCCTGGATGCTTCCTCCCCCCCAACTACCATGATCCGAATTCTACCTTGCAAGACTGGATAGAGCAGAGGTTGTTCACTGGTGCATATAGGAGCTGGAGGCACAGGGAATCCAGGGTGGATGATACCTTCAGGACCAGGGGTGTGAGGGGCGATACTGGGAGAATAGAGGGTGAGTGGGTTGGAAAGGGGCAACCGATTACAAGGATCTACATGTGACTTCCTCCCTGGGGGATGGACGACAGGGAAGGGGGTGAAGGGAGATGCCGGATAGGTCAGGATATGACAGAATAATAATCTATGGATTGTCAAGGGCTCATGAGGAAGGGGGGAGTGGGGAGGGAGGGGGAAAAAGAAGAGGATCTGATGCAGGGGGCTTAAGTGGAGAGCAAATGCTTTGAAAATGATGAGGCAAGGAGTGTACGGATGTGCGTTATACAGTTGATGTGATGGGAGTTGTATGAGCCCCTAATAAAATATAAAAAAAACCAAACAAACCAAAAACACCTACACATATATACTCAACTAAAACGTTACCTAGTCCTGCACCATCTTCTTGATCATTGATATCCTTAAATCTATTTCTGTATCTTTTTTAATTGTCTGCCTCAGTTGGAAACTCATGCTTTATTTCTTTCCCTAGTGATTTTTTTTCTGATTCTTTGTCCAAAATAAATGATACAAAGTGTTAAAAAAATAATAATCGGTCTAATGTGGTCTGCTGTTAGCGTTTCCTTAACTGCTTTCTAAAAGGGTTAACTAAATTATCATCAGCAATATCGATAACAGGGTTAACCAGTTCCTTATCATGATGATTCTTTTCAAAAACTCTTTCTTAGAACCCATATGTTTTTATATATAAAACAGTACATAAAGCCACAAAACCTAAGAAAATTATAGCAAAATACTTGGAACACACCTCCTCTAACCGGGACAAAGACCCAAGTTTTGTTCTCAATCTGCTTCCTGGACTCTAACTTCTCTCTGTTGTTTTTTTGTGTGTGTTTTTTTTTCCTTCCATAAGGTTTCTCTCTCAACTTGTCTGTGTTGACACCCCTTCCCAGGTTTTTGCAGCATAGGGAATCTGATCTCCTTCTTTCTGCCTGAAGTCTTTGCAGCATGCATGAAACATCTTTCGAGACTGTTCTATGTGCAGGTTTCATCTACTTCGCAGAAGGTAGCTAGAGCAATGAGCTCAGTCATGTGAGCTCAGAGCAAAGCATGTCCTCTTGTAAAGTTGAATGCGGATTTCCTTTGAAATATTGAGTATAATTCAATTCTCCTTAGACTTTTTTCCAAAAGGAATAATTTTGAAGCTCTCCCATACACATACAGAACAACGTAAATGTACAGAATTATTTTATATAGTACAATCCACATATGAACCTGTTTTCTGATAAAGTTTCTCCTTGTGGTCTTTTTCTTTTGAGAACCTGCCTCATTTATACATAAGCAGTGCTTTCCTGCAATTATTTGTCTGTGGGGGTGGGGGCTGATGTTAGAACACACGATGATGGGGTTTCATTGTATTAATGCACATTTTATATTTGAAGAGCTCTTAGAATGTTTCAGATTGCCTTATGTGTATATCACTTTTACCATTGCTAACAACTTTCTGGCTTGTGAGTCAAATACATTTGAGCTCCTTTACTATGAAATGAGATTACTGAGAGAACAATTAAGCACTCTGAAGCTCAATGAATAAACAACAGAGGAAAGAGAACTCAAATCAGTTTAGGGAGATTTGCCATCACCCTGTAAGATAGGTGTTATTTCTCTCACTTGACCAGGTAATCAGGGATCAAAGACAGAGTGATTTGTTCAAAGTAACACATTGACAAGTAGTAGAGTTTAATTAAAACCTAGTATACCTATTTGAGAGCCCATGCCTGTTTCACTAATTTTATCAATCCTTAGATTTGAACCAAATTTTTTACTGTTTTCAACAGTCTTTTTGTCTAGTCGTTGGGGTTTCCTACATATGAAATGAATGCATCTGAAAATAGTGAGAGTTCCACTTTTTCTTTGCCTCTTTGGATTCTTTCGATTTTTTCCCTTTTGTCTAATGGTTTCAGCTATGACTTCCAGAAGAAGTAAGGATAAATAAAAGTCAGGAGAGGGCACATCCCTGTTTGGTTCCTGTTCACAGGGGAAATGCTTTCAGTGTTTCCCTGTTGAAGGGGATGTTGGCCATTGGTTGTTCATATATGGTCTTTATTATGCTTTCAACTGTCCCTTCTATCTTGATTTTGTTGAGTTTTTAAATCAGAAATGGGCGATGTGTGCTATTCAGTCGCTCCCATCCTTAGAGACCCTCTGCACCACAGAATGAAACACGGCCTGGTGCTGCACCATCCTCAAAGTTATTCCTATGTCTGAACCCACTATTGCCGCTGCACTGCCACTCCATCTCCTGGAGGGCCTCCTCCTTGTCACTGCCCCTCTTCTTTACCAAGCAGGATGTCTTTCCACAGGGATTAGTCTCTCCTGATAACATGTCCAGAAGACAAGAGGAAGTTTCTCCATCCTTACCTATAAAGAACACTCTGGCCACCCCTCTTTCAAGACAGGTCTCTGTCCTTTCAGCAGTCTGTGTTACTTTCAATGTTCTGCTCCAGCACCACAATTCAAATGCATTAATTCTTCTTTGGTCTTCTTTATTCAATACCCACCTTTCACATGCATATTAGGCAACAGGAAATACCATTGCCTGGGTTTGGTGGTGTAGGGGGTTACCCATTGCGTTGTGATCTGCATGATCAGCAGTTAGAAACTATGAGTACCTCTGAAGGAGAAACACTGGACTTTCTACTCTCCTAAAGAGTTACAGTCTCAGAAACCCACAGTGGGGTTGCTATGAGTTAGCGTTGAATTGATGGAAGTTAGTTTGGGTTTTGGTTTGGAGCCAGGCACACCTCAGTCCTCAAAGTAACACCCTTGCTTTTCAATATTCTAAAGAGATCTTGTGTAGCAGATTTACTTAATGCAATATGTTTTGGATCTCTTGACTGTTGCTTCCACGAGCATTGATTGTGGATCTAAGTAAGACAAAATCCTTGACGACTCTCCCTTTTCCCTCCGTTTACCATGATGTTACCTAATCGTCCAGTCATGATTATTTTGCTCTTATTTTACATTGATTTGTAATCCACACGGAAGGCTAAAATCATTGAACTTCATCAACAAATGCTTCAATTCCACCTCGCTTTCAACAAGCAAGGTTGTGTCATTTGCAGACTGCAGGATTTTAACAAGCTTTCCTCCAATCCTGATGCTGCAGTCTTTTTACCCTATTCTGACACCAATTGTCCCTCCCATATACTCTCTTTACTTTTCAGCTGAGTGCTAGAATTCATTGCAATGGCAACACAGAACTCACAGAGAAAACTCATGATTATGGGCTTTATTAGGGAAGATAACAAGTTACAATTCACGTAAGAAATGTTCATTTAGAACATTCTTTTCCCTCAGGCAGGTCTCTCTATGGCTCTCAACCTTTTGGCCTGGCCTCTGCCCTGCTCAAGCAATGTTTCAAAACTCTTTTAAGGCTGCCATTACATTCCCAAAGGGCATACTACTCACCCATAAGCTCCAGGTTTGTGGTTCTGAAAATCCATCTCCAGCTATTAGCTTCCCAGAAGCACCCAATTTCACAAACAAGCTTCCTGCCTTAAAGCACTTGGCTTTACTTGCTCCGTTTCATGTTTTATCTTTACTTTGCTGTTGCTTCTCTGACACATCTCTGGTATCAAAGTTTTTCCTGGATCAAGGAAGTTCAAAGCATAGGGGTCTTGACATCCAAAGGATGAGCTCTAATCCTATCTCACAGCTGAATAAAAACCCAATCAGTAACTTTCCCTACCACCTTATCCAGATCTATTAGGAAAATGAAGGTCGTTTGGTGGGTGCGATAAAGGTTATGGCTAGAGGAGCCATACTAAATAATTCATCAGAGCTTGTGCTATTTGAATGAATGCCTCTTGGTGCACATGCAAGTTCTGCCTGGGCATAATGAATTCTTCTGGACTTTCCATTTTTCTCAATGTTATTCATAGTTTTGTTTTTTATAATATACACAGTTCAATGTCTTTTCATAGGCAACAAAATACAAGTAAAAATCTTTCTTGAACATGTTTCATGCTTTCAGCCAAGACTGATCTAATGTCACCAATGACAGGCCTCACTGCATACCCTCTTCGAACCTGACATGAGTTTCTGACAGCTTCCTGTGGATGTATTATTGCTGCAATGGTTTTTTAATTATCTTCCACAAAAATGCACTTGTATGTGGTATTAATGATGTTGTTGGATAATTTCCTCCTTCTTTGGGCCACTTTTATTTAGAATGTATACAAAGATGGATTCTTTCCAGTGCATTGGTTACGTAGCTCTCTCGGCATAGGTGAATAAATGCTTCCAGTGCTTCATTATCTTGTTCAAACATTTCAGTTGCTTATCTGTCTATTCCTGGGTCCTTCTTTTTCACTTATGGCTTCAGGGCAGCTTGGGCATCTTCCTTCAGGACTATCAGATCTTGATCACATGATATCATATTGAAAAGGCTGGATTTTGACTTTTTGGTACAATGACTGCCCATGCCTTCAATATTTTCTCCTGCTTTATGCTTCACTCAACATTTTACCTATAGAATCCTTCAATATTTCAAATGAAGACTTGAATTTTTCTGTAATTACTTTAGCTTTAGATAGGTACAGTCTCAGAAATGAACAGGGGCAGCTTTACCCTACTTTTTAGGGTGGCTTTGAGTCAGCATCAACTCAATGGCAATGAGTGACTGCATATGTGAGTCAACAGTGAAGGGTATGTTCTTTGATCTTTGTGACAGTTAGATTTCATGTCAACTTGTGATTACATAGGGATGAAGTTCAAACTGCCTCTCAGGAAAATTAGGCCACAGCCTGATGATGCTTCCTGGGGGTGCGACATTTTCAAAAGAGAGACATTGGGAACATCTCTCTGCCTCTTTGTCCTCCCTTCTTGTTGGAGTTCTGTGTCTGCCTCCAGAGGCGACCACCCATCATGGGCGCTGTCAGCATCCTCCCATGCTTCTAATGACTACAGACCTATGAGACTCTGCATCCACTGGCCTGTGACCCCTGCATTCTGCTTCCCTTTCTGCACCATTGGCTATGTGAGTCTGAAACACTCCCCAGCCAGGCCAGCAGGGAACTTGTGGACTTGAGTTAGGCTAGGCTGGAATGCTTTCTTAATATAAAATTACCTTTGATAGGAAGTTTTTTCTTATACATGTACGAGTGTCACTGGTGTTGTTTCTTTAGACAACCCAGCCTAACATGTTCAGTAAGCATGTTTAGATCTCTTCACTTTCAGAAGCTTGGTTGTGTCCCTGTCTCTGGGTCCCAGGTTGGTAATGAGCTTTCCTCTATCCTGATGCTTCAGATAGTCCAGATTCTGAGATAATTTGTCAGTATACAGATTGAACGATTATGGTGAAAGACTACAACCCTAGCATACACCTCTTCTGAGTATAAAGCACTACAATGTTCCCTTGTTCTGTTAGAAACACTGTCTATTTGCATTCTGGAATTCCCTTTCAGTTCTGTAAAGACAAAGGAAAAGGCAATGGACAGTATGATATTGGGTTTACATTAAATACAAGAGCAATGAAAGATACTTGTAGGATCATATAATCAGGTCCCTTTAAAAATTCAAAGACATTGATAGAGATGTTTAGCACAGCAACATTATATAGTGGACCAGAACAGTTATCTCAATGACTTGAGTCTCAACAAAAAGGTAAAGCCAGGAAAATGAATCTGCTCACTTTCAAAGAACATATGAATCTTAAGCTAAGTTACTGATTCCCATATAAAAGAATAGTAAATGATATCTTATATTATTTTCCTTAATTTCCTCTATATGGAGGTTATTTTGTTTCTCCAAACATTGCTGTGCTTTTAAAAAAATACAAAAACATAAATGCCTGTTTGACTTGTCTTAACCCAAATCTTACACTTTAATTTCTCCTTCTTCCACTAGGTTTCTCAGAAAAAAAAATCATGCTAAAACATTATAACTAAAATAACTCACATGCCATTCCTAACACTATATTAATATTTAATGTGTTTCTTTAAATCATCCTCATCACTTCTTCACATTTATTTGAATAACAATAAACAATTATTGAAGGATTACTATGTCCCAGGTATCTTGAGCTAGTCTTCCATGTTCTTAGTTCTCTCCACCTCTCTTTTGTCACCTAAAATTCAATTCCTTGTCTTGTAAGCTTAATTTTGTCTGATCTCTTCTTTATGTTACCCATGGCATCTCTTATATCTCACTTCCAGGAGTATTAATATTTTTCTTTCCTGTACCATGCTTAGCTCAGGCCTGAGAACTCTTCAAAGTAGCTGTCTCACATCCACTCTCTTCCTTTCGTCCATCAATTGGCACATTTCTTCTGTTGGCTTATGCTTTTGTTATGTAGTGCTCACTCAGCTCATTGCCATTGAGTTACTTTCAATTCATAGCAACTCTGGTGGCAGAGTGGCTTGTGCTGGACTAATAACTGTGTGGTAAGTGGTTCAAAACAACCAGCCACTCTGTGGAGGAAAATAGAGGCTTTCTACTTCTGTAAAGACCTATCATCTTGGAAATCCACAGAGGCAGTTCGACTCTGTTCTATAGGGTTGCTATGAGTATCTAGTTTTACTGTAACAGAAATACCACAAGTGAGTGACCTTAATAAACAGAATTGTTTTTATCACAGTTTACGAGGTTAGAATCAAAATTCAGAGCATTGACTCAAACACTCTCTGTTTTCTCTGGAGAAAGTTTCTATGGGGTAATATTGAACTGTTAATTGCTACCAGCTGTTCCATGGGAGAAAGATGGGGTCGCCTGTTACTGCTAAAATTTACAAAACCTAAGGGCCTCTATGTGGTCACTATGAGTTGGAATTTACTGGATTGCAGTGGGTTTGTTCTTCTTTATTCCCCCCCCCCACCCCCCCACCCCACACACGGCTTAATATCTTCTACCTGTGCTGGTTGGCTTGCTTATTCTAATTTCCTTCATATCTCAAAAGAGATTCAATCAAGACACACACCAATCCTGCTTCATTAATATATAACAAATTTAGATGGGATTATAAATCACAGAAACCAAACTCAATGCTGTTAAATCAATTCTGATTCATAACAACCGTGTAGGACAGAGTAGAACTGCCCCTTTGGGTTTCTGAGACTGTAATCCTTTAAGGGAGCAGAAAGTTGTCTCTTTCTCCCTTCGAATGGCTGATGATTTCAAACTGGGCACCAACTGGTTGCTGTCTAACTTGTAACTCACTATGCCACCAGGGCATCTTAGTCATGGGCATAGAGCTTAGGAATTGCAATACACAATTTTAGGAGACACATGCAACCCATAAAAGTTGTTCTTCTACTTTGGTAATTTTTGGAGGCATGCAGTTATTTATCTTGTTTAGTTAATTTGATTGTACAGTTCTTTAATGAGGGAACTATGTCTATTGCTTTAAATTCTAATCATTTTTTACCTAATGTGCTCAGTGATAAAGTCATTCAAATAAAGCTCAACAAAATGGACAAATAATATCTTTATGATTATTCTGACAATTCCAGAAGTGAGTGTTACTCTACACAGAATAAAATAGATTATGAATAGAAAAAGTGGGTGTGAGTTACTTTCAATACATGGGCTCATTTGAATACATCTTACTTCATATTTAACTGTGGGTTGTTCTTAACTTTTTAATTGTGAATTATGAGACAATGTAGGTGAAGGGTACTTATAAAGACAATCTTTATAAAAGGTGGATCGATAATGCCAATAGTACTTATCTTAAATACTTAAATATTAGAGCAATTCCCAATTCTCTTTGATGTGTCATCAATAAAATGAAGTCGATTTACATAACTAATTTCCATGTTTTGAAAATTAACAGCAATAATAGAATACAGAACTGTGAGAGAATGAAATTTATAAATTGGTTATTTTTTATTCCTTATAGAGGTGGCTCAGATAATTATCTTTCCTCACTTTAAACCACCTGTATTCTCATATCTTAGCTTTCCAACAAATTTCCTGCTTCTTCTCATTATGAGTAGTTCCTTCCTTCACAGCACTCTTGAAAAATGTGCTAAAAGAGAACAACATTGTCAGCTGGTGATGTTGACTGCTGCCTACCACCTGAGAAATGAGGCTGAAATGGGTGTTCAACCTACATTTATTGATTGACCACTCTTCCTTTCTTCTAAATGGGTTACCACATTCTTGTTAATAATCAACATCCAAAGGTGGAAAATCTTCTGAATCAAAGACAATTCTATCACTTGTTATAGAGTAGAATCAGACATAAGTTTCTTCAATTACTTATTTTCTGAATTTTTTTGAATAACTTGGGGCAGAACTGGTTTCTATTGATAAGGTATCATTTAAAATAAATAGTTCATGGTAAATTTTCTTTATGATCCCTCAGCTGTGAGGATCCCCTGGCTGTTTGATTTTAGGTCTGTGATGTTCTTCCAATGAGCATAGAGTAGGATTGAAGATAGTTTACCCGGAAGTGGAGCAAGAGGTCGCATATTCATATTGCCTTAGACCAAAAGCAAAATAACAAGAACAAACCCATTGCGGTTGGGTTGCTTTTGACTCAGGGTTATCCCATGCACGTCAGAATAGGCCTTGTTCAATCGGGTTTTCATAGCGATGAGCTGTCAGCAGTGTTCCAGGGTTTCCTTCTGAGGCACCTTGGAAGTAGTTCTAACAGCCACGCTTTGTGTTAATAGTCAAGCGCTTTACAACTAGCACCACACAGGTTTATATTGAGTGTGATTTCCAAAAGGGGTTGGATGTAAAAAGAAAAGACGATCGATGATTCTAGGTCACGTCAGAGTGCAGGGAGTTAAACTCATTTGGATGTCCGCTGAGCACGAATCATTAGAACAAAGCTGTGGTGTCCAGGGTGGTGCCCGTGGTCAGCTGTGGCGATGGAGCACCTGCAATGCGGCTACCTGCAATTGACAGGTGCCATGAGCAAAGATTCAGTTCAAAGGAAAGAATATGGCATAGTAATTGTTATGTTCAATGCATGCTGCAATGATAATATTTCCATCAATTGAGCTAAGTGAAAAAAGCAATTAAAAACACATTTCTCCCATTTCTTATTTATTTATTGCAGTCTGGGTAAAATTTTTAGAGCGTATTAGTGTCCCACTGAACAATTTAAACACACTTTGTTTCACAGTATTAGTTTCAATCCCCTCCGTGTAAAGAGTACTTTCCATCTCCTTCTGCTTCTGTTCCCATCATCCTTCTTTCCTGCCCTTTCTGAGCTTTGTTTTTGTTCAAAGGCTGCCCATGCAGTCTACTAGCTTTGACTTGTTTTCAGGAGGATGGTTTCCTCACAGCTGATTCCTAGTAGGAATTCAGTCCCAGGATTGAAGGGTGTCTATTGATCAAAGCCTAGGAGATTCCAGTGATAACTTTTAGATCAGAAAGTTGGGTCATTTTTATGATTTTGAATATTTCACTATGTTTTTTCTCCCACTATGTTCAGAATGTTCTATCGTGATTTTGAGGAGTGGTTGGTAGTGTGTATGTATTTACTTTTCAAACGTGACACCAGGACATTTAAATCACACATAAATAATCCCATATTCTTTTTAGCAGTGCTGGTTTAGAACTTTCAGCTATGGTAGACCTGGGTTTTCATCCTAGCTCTGACCCATCACAGCTCTGTGATCCAATGATCACATTTAATTTCCCTAAGTTTCAGGTAACTTCTTTGGATAACAATACTAGTTGGATTTTTACAAGGGTTAATTAAGATGTTATTAAAGCACTTGGAACATTACCTGCTACAGGCAAATGCTTAGTTAATGTCTAAATAAAATTCTAAGGGAAATTTTCCAGATATCTGAACATTCCTTAGATTTTACTAAGGACTTATGTGACATTAAAAGAGTCACTCTCTGGTTCTCAGTTCACTTATATATAACAGTACCGGTCTGTGAAAAATTTTTGAAAATTATTTACTAAAAGTATTTGGTTTATTAGTTTATAATAGTAAGTTCCTTGAGTTACTGGCAATGTAGTAGGTAAGAAGGTTTAGAGATATACCAGTAAATACCATAATATCATAGCAACCCAGTATGTCTAATTTGGGCTCCTGTCCTTTCTGGAGACTTCCTCATCTGCTGTCACCATGGTTGCATTAAGAAGCAGCCATCCAGCCCACACAGAAGAAAGCACACCAGCCTGTGTGATCATGATGTCAATGAGAACAAGCAAAAATAAACAAACTCATCAAGGTGATGGAGAGGAGTAAAGGTGGAGATCCAGAGTCCATGAATAATTGGACATTTCGAAACAGAAGTGCTACACGGAGGAGAAAATGCATCCAGGGGACAGTTTAGCTCCAATAAGCACATGACACTCCTCTAGTTCTGTAATCCTTCATCTCCTGACTATTGTGATCTCAATCCTACATCACAAATCCTGCGTGACCGGTGTACATGCAGACCGGTGTACATCAAAACTCCTGCTAAACCAGTGTACAGACGTGAGCTTTCTATATATGGAATTCAGGAAAGGCAAACACCCTCAGAATCAGTAATGAGAGTAACAATTCCAGGAAGGTAGGGGAAGGGAAAGTGAAGAAAAGGGGAGTGGGAAAAGGGATGGATAACAATGACGGCAGAATAACCCCCCTCAAGGGGGATGAATACCAGGATAGTTGGTGAAAGGATAGAATGGACGCTATAAGGTATATATAAATAGTAATTATAATACATAATATATTATGGGTTCATGGGTGGTGGCAGGGTGGAGGATGGAGGGGAAAAAAGAGGAGCAGGTATCAAAAGACTCAAGAAGAAAGATACTGCTTAGAAATCGTTGATGCCAACAATTGTACATGTCTGCTTGATATAATGGATGCATATTATTATAAAATATTTAAGAGCCCCCCAAAATGATTTATTATTTTAAAAAAGAATAGTCATGTTACTAGAATGGTGTTTATCCTCTGTTCATTTTTGATATATGAATAGGGACCTGGCCCAAGCTTGGCCAAGCTTTCCTAAGATTATGAGATATCAATTCAATTTAGTTTATTCTTGAGTGGAAAAAATGTCTTTTGGAGAGCTTTCTAAATTTTCCTGTTCAACTTTGTGAGTTGGGAGGTAGAGACAGCTGGTCTACCATCACAAGAAAAAATGAAGCAGATGCACCCAAGAAGTAGTAACAAGAGAAAAAAAAAGTTCTGGATTCTATTCAATGTCCCTCGTCTACGCTCAGTCCATTCCTCGTATTGGCGTTAGCCATGTCCTATATTGTAGTCGATATCCCAAGAGTCTAAAAAAAAAAAAAAGCCAAAAAAACTATTTTTGGCAAGGTTGGTTCAAAATGGATTTGTTTTCTTTGCATTAAAGAAAGCTCTAACAGTTTGGGATTGAATCTTAAACATAAGAACATAATCTACTTGGAGAAAACAGATACACAAGGAATTTATTAAAAATGCATTGCCAAACATTACGAGAGGCCACAGAAAAGTGCTGATGAAGTTGGAATAGGCTTCCAACAGAAGTTACCTTGGAGATGTGAGGTCAGGAAGGGTTCCCAACAGAAGAGACAGGTTTTCTAGGTTGAGAAAGAAGAGAGGGCATTCCCAGGCAGAGGCAAAAGAGAGCATTACATTGAAGAAATGATAAGTAGATTCATGACTGTATAAAAATATTTATGATGTTCTTGCAGGATCTCATGTATTTTTAAAATTCTGAACAATTAATAAAACAAGGTAGTTACGTGTGTGTGTGTGTGTGTGTGTGTGTGTGTGTGAAAACAGTGAACTTATAATAAGTAGGCTTGGCTCTTATTTCAACTAAACATAAATCACCTAGGATAAATTGTCTCACTTCTTTCAAAATTGATGTCTTCATTTGAAAACAAAAAAGAGAAGGTAGAGTGACATTATCTCTATGGTATCTCAGTTTAAAATTCTGTAATTTTATAGCATTGCTGACACAGCATTTCTATTAGGCTCTATTGTGGCATTGGTATGGCTTATATATTTTTCCTTTCCTGTTTAAACAGTTTGACATGATATATGGTACATCAAAAATGTTGTGGACTAAAGACTTAATACACAGACTAGGGATTTATGAAATAAATCTCAATGATTAGCATTGTCCTTTGGCCTGACCTAGTTATAGTCTTAAAGTATTCCTTTGCCAACTTGTGCAATGGGCTGAAAGACATTTGTCATCTATCTAGGTGTTGTAAGAATAATGAGTGGCTACGTTCAGTTCAGTGAGGGCTGGGAGTGCAGGAATCATTCCTATTTGCATATGAAAACCCAAAATATTTCCCTTAAGTATTCTCTAGGAATGCGTTCATCAAAATTGTAGCTACTTAAAAATAGCAGAGAAGGCAATAGAAATGGCAGACTGGCTAAAAATATCCCGCGTTTCCACATGTGACATATGTTTTTTCAGATATATCTTTTACAATACATTCCATCTACTTTGGGAAATTTCTTATTATTCTTCACTACATACTTGTGATCTTTTGGTAGTGTGGTCCTCTGTTAGTGTCCTAGGACATGTACTGTAGATAATAAGTGGCACACAAGGTCATTGACTGGCTACATCTGTCCTAAGATGTAAACGTGCCACGTGGACTGTATTCTCAGCATGAGGTTTACAGCCAGAGGCAGCTAGAATGATCAAAGCATAATAAAAATAAGTGTTTTAATCAGAATGAGTAGGATTATGGAAGAAAAGTCATTCTTAAATTAGAATTAGCAGGAATAGAAAAGACAAATCATACCTATACTCCATCTATGTTTATCTAACCTTATGCATGCTCTGTTCTTATGAGACGTTTTAAAAAATACATTGATACAGAAGTATGGGATTCACTCTTAGGAAAATACTGGTTTTCTAAGCTATCCTAACCATCCCATCCTGCTCACCCCACCTCCCCCGCACACCCAAATCAACCTTGTACTATGACATACTGTGAATTGGTTTAGGAAACAAAAATATCATCTCACTAGTAGTGGTGCCCTATAAGTTGATTTAGTTTTATAAACTGAACCTCAGACACCCGAGGTAGAGACAGTGTCCTGTTTCTACCATGCCAGTTAATTCAGTGTGAAGACCTTATATTCCATTATATTTTATCAATCATATTTTTTAAATTTTCAAAGGATAGTTGCATACATTACTTATTATAATGTATTATTTTTGTCAGGATTACAGCACAAAATCTGGTTACTCTTAGGAGCAGAATTGATCTATAAATGTATACGATTTTAGATAATATTTTAAAAATTGTGATGCAACAGAACTCGGAAAAAGCACTTGAAGATCCATGAGATTAGTAAAGAGATTATGGGTATATTTAAATGAAATAAATATCTTCGTTCTTCCTTCTGCTTTTGTCTGCTTCCTGTCTGGAAAACCTCTGTGGGTAGACTGCACATACATTATATACACACTCTTCTTCAGGACATGGTCTTCCCATTCGGCCCAAGATCTCCCTCTTGGAAGGCCATAGACACATTGTAGGAGGTTGACCAACCACTGCAGTGTGCTTTCCAACCACAGGGCAGGCTTTAGTCCAAACCAGAAAAAACCCGAAAGATGCAAACTTTTAAATGATTTAGTTAGACAATAGATAATACTCATGGTAAGTAAGGAAGTCTAGGTCTTTTTGATGCTAATATCTGGAGAGTCGTCATGATTGTCCTCAGAAAGCACTGTACTGTCAGTGTTAGAAAGCAAATACTAGGCCTGATGCAAGCAATCAGACTTTATACTGATACTTGTGATATGATATAGACAACAATAAAATAGACCGTATATACTTTTCTCGGTTGAAAAGGTAGATTTAGAAAATGTACATGGAAGTTTTAATACTTTGTTTTCTACAGTTTGATATTTAAAATTTTAAAAATCATTTTACTGGGGGCTCATCTAATTCTTTTTTTTATCACAATCCATACGTACATTCATTGTGTCAAGCACATTTGTACAATTGTTACCATCTCATTCTCAAAACATTTGCTTTCTACTTGAGCTCTTGATATCAGCTCCTCATTTTCCCCCGAACTCATGATAATTTATAAATTATTATTTTGTCATATCTTACACTCTCTGACGACTCCCTTTATCCACTTTTCTGTTTCTAATGGTGATCATCTCATGTTCCAAATTTAGAAAGATTTATGGAACAATAAAAGTTGCCAATCATGTGACTAGAAAGGAAGAGAATCCATTATGTGTTACGCACTAAGCATTTTTACAAACTTTTCACATAGATAGTTGTCCAGCTGTCACACGCTTGGTAAGCAATGCAGTCATAGTTCTGAAAGCAAGTCCTTCTGATGCCCCTTAGGTTGGAGCTTCTGGGAGGGAATGAACATGCCAGTATGTGTCTCTATGAATTGGGTATCCCTGGTGAATACCATCATGATTTTTCAAAAATCTGTATCTTGATGTTGGGGATAAATACATTTATAAATTTCTCCTCCTACTGCTCCTCCACCTCCTTTTTCCTTCTACAGTTCTCAAGTGTCTATTCCAACACTGAAAAAACTCTCAAAACTTGGGATAAGAGTTAAATCTGTGTTCATCCACCAGTTTCACGAGGATAATGTCATACAAAGTGTGGGCAAGGGTAGTAGAACAATAAGTGAACTCAATATAAGGAAAAATTCTGAAAATAGTAAAATCCTCAACCATCTATTTCCATTCAAAAAAAAGTTCTTCATACTAAAACAATTCAAAACAAAAAATAATAATAATTAATCATCCTACAGGAAAACTATAGAAATAATTCCTGCATGAGTAGAAAGAAGCTCAGCATTTAAGACTCATGAACTCAATGAGTAAGGCATATAAATCATAGCCTGGAGCTTTTAACAACACTTTCAAACTTTGAGCTCTCTTTCCACCACTCTTGCCACCGGCTACTCTACCAGCGTTCAGCAAGCCTCAAATCAAAGCAAATGCAGAGGAGCCCTGCCCTGACAGTAGAGAGCTATGCAGGTCACAGGTGAAGGTGGATTTCCCCTTCATCACAAAGAGTGTGTTAGCTGTTCAATGAAATTTAATCATAGTAACTACCCGCCTCAGGCATGAAGAGAAATGTTGGCTAAAATGAAAAATGATCTTTCCAGGGCTGATGACCTAGTCACGGGGCAGACAACAATCATAAATGGGAAGTAGCACGTTTCCATAGAGCTGAAGTCAGGGAAGCACTACATCCAAATTCCAACAGTGTCTACAAAACTGATTGGCCCCAGGGTTGTGAACAGAAACTACTGTAATTCAATCTGTTTCTTATGCAACAGTACGTGGTGAATGACTTCTTTTGCAGACTTGCCCATATAATATCAAGACATCCGTGTGGTTCAATATAACATCCATTTCTAGCGTCTTAAGGGCCATCCATAGTGATAAAAGATTCAGTTGCTATTCAAAATGTCAGTGGGTCAAGTCTACCCAGTTGTTCCAAGATAGAAAGATGTTGTAGTCTGCTTCTGTGAAGTTTGAAGTCTTGGACACCAATAGGACAGTTTTGCTCTGGTCTAGAGGGTCACTATGAATCTGAATTCATTCAATACAATGATTTTGGTTTGCATATATAGTCTTTAGAAAGGGGAAATATTTAGTCTGAGTGAAAAAGCAGCAACAAAAAAAGAGAGAGAGAAATCTTCACACTCCTGAAACCAGAATAACTAGATAGTGCTCAGTTATTACCACAAGCTGTTCTGAAAATGATCACATGATAAGGTCCTGAATAGAATGAAGAAAAAAAAATGCAGAACAAAACTCAAAATCATAAAAGAGATTAGGCTTATTGGTGGGAGAGAGATTGTGGTAACTCCCAAGACTGTGACCTTCAGTCACTCTTTAAGTCTGGAACTGCATGCACTCCCATATTAGATTGGTAAGGAATTTGAGATTGAAAGGGCATCATTTACCCAAGGACATAATTCAGAATGTTATGAAACAAGGAGGAATGGAGACAGAAAACAGAAAGAGCAGGTGGGATAAGTAATAGTATATTGAGGGGACTACAATGGATGAGTTGAAACAAAATACGTATAAATTGTTCATCATAAAACTGATGGCTTGTTCTGTAAGCCTTCACCCAATTCACGAAAGTTTTAAAAAGTTCTATCAATTGCAGTTTTATAATAATTAAAATCTCTCCTGAATAATCTTTTATCACTTGGTTGAATATTTAAAATCTTTATCAATAATTTAAGAATGATAAGCATACAAATTCAGCT
Organism: Tenrec ecaudatus; assembly: GCF_050624435.1. Lineage (NCBI taxonomy): Eukaryota > Metazoa > Chordata > Mammalia > Afrosoricida > Tenrecidae > Tenrec > Tenrec ecaudatus. Next base: position 94,275,738 of record NC_134543.1, read on the forward strand.
TCCTATTGCACAGATACGATCATTGAAAAACCAGAAAAATAAGGAGAATTCCAGAAGGTTTCTTCGCAAATAAATGGCAGAGGCAGGCTCAGATCCAAATCTTCTGATGCTTCCTTCAGTGTTTGCATGTCCAATGTCAAATTTAAGGGTACCAGGACTGGCTTGCTTTGTCAGATATTGAGTGGAATAAGAAATATGGTGGCAGATATGTACACTGGAATTCTTTTGTTAGCTTGACTTCTTTATCTTAATTTTTATTCATATAACTTATTGATAGCTGTGCGAAGTGTTATGAATCTAGAAAATTGTCATTAAATACTTCTGTATATGAACTTATCTCTATAGAATTTTGCTCTCTCTCTCTCTCTCTCTCTCTCTCTCTCTCTCTCTCTCTCTCTCTCTCTCTCTCTCTCTCTCCCCCTCATCAAGTCAGCATTGACTCATAATGACCCCCTGTGGGTTTCTGAGACTTTAACTGTTGACGGGCAGAAAACCCAATAATTCTCCCAGAGCTGCTGGTAGTATCGAACTACCAACCATGTGGATTACAACCCAATGCTTTGTAAGTTCATTTACTTCCTAGAAGTAGTTAGCAACATAAGAAAAAGATCAATTTAACTCTATGTGCTATATGCAATACATATGTATAACTCTTCTTGAAATTACTCTTACTTATTCCCATCAACATAAATAAATTTATATGGATCATGGTGTAATTAAAATTTTGAGTTTTTAGGAGCATGTGACTGCAAACTCTGATGGAAAATATTCTGTATAGGCCCCCACCTCCCAAATTAAATTTTTTGTTTTAAATCCCTTCTTAGGTTGTCTTTACAAACCAAACTCATTAGTCCAGTAGCTTGAAACCTAAATCCTATATCCTTCTGCAATACAACATAATGAATAGAATATTTAATGTAATATGTTCTACCTTTGTCTTTTAAGTTGGTATTTTTCAATTGTATCTGAATGATTTGATGGGTTCTCTAAATCCAAATGGAAATTTTCTCACTGTAGCTCCAGCTTCCCTCAGTAGCTCTTGAAAACCTGTTTTCTGGTGTAGAAAACACATATAAGATGACATTAATATGGTCTACTCCCAATAAGCCAATTCCCCAAAGGATAGAACATTACTCCCTTTTCTCCCATTCAAGAATGCAAATACAAGAAAATAGTATTATTGAAAAGATATATGTATGCACACTGTGTTTTAACTCCAGTTGCATTTTGCTATATGTGAACTTACCTCATCATTGCTATGCTATATCAAGTTATCAAGAGTTCATTGGTTGCGATTTGCTCCCATCTTAGGGAAGAGATGCAGATCTGCATGGGATGCTGCAGATTAGTCACTGTGGTAGTTACATAATCTGCTGTCAACTTGAGGGTATGAAGAGTGAAGGGGTGGAGTTTAGCCTGTCAATCAGATCGCAGTTTGATGACATTATTTGGAGGCGCTAAAGAGAAAAATAGCTTGCTGGAGGTGGGACATCCACTCACTCCGTGCGAAACATTCTTGCTGACAAGACACATGGAGCTACGCTAGAGATTTGGAGCTGAAGAAGCCACATGGAGATGCCTGCCAGAGTTAAGATGTTTCCACTGCCACTGGATCCACAAGACTTTCCACCAACTGGCCTGTGATTTTCCTGCATTTAGCATCATTGCATGTGCTGTGTGAGTCTGAAGAGGAATTTACAGATTGGTATCCTATATATGGGCTAATATTGAACTTCTAGACTTATTTGGACTGGGCTGCGATGTTTTCTTGATATAAAATTGCTCTTTTATACAAAATGCTTTCTTATACACATAAGAGTCTTCATGGATTTGTTTCTTTAGTTTACCCAGACTAGTACATTATGGTACCTTGGGAGTGGGTTACTAGAGAAACAAATCATAAAGATGGGGAGTGGATTCTTGTTTGACCTCTGACTCATGGTAGTTTTTCTTCTTTGGCTAGCTAGAAGTCTGATATGGTCATGCAGTTTACTGGATTGCATTCTGGAAAGAATGTGGGAAGTTAAAATTTTGATTCTTTTCTTTTGTTGCTGTCTTTGGTTATTCCTGTTTGAAATTATGAAAATGAATAGGATTAATGTACATTTCAATGGAAAAAATTGCCCCTTGAATTTCTTAGAGACCACGTTGCTTAGTGAAAATGACTGACAGTAGGGAAAAATGGCTGACAGAAGCCAGTTGGCCCTGGCTCAACTCAGTCAGTATAAGGCAATATTTTGTATCAGTGGAATAGTTTAGATAAGGATTAAGTTAAGTTAGATAAGGATTAAACTTGGCTGTTTTAAGAATTAAGTTTAGAGAAAAAAGAATTGAGTTTAGTATGTGATTATACTTTGTTTATACTTATTTCTTCTGCCTATTATTGTTGATAGAATGATAGATATAAATGATTATTGGGAAGTATGAAAATGAGAGCTTGTAAGCCCACTTGTCTTCAGCCATTAATATTGGATCATTAAATGGGTTTAGGACATACCTTCAAAGACTCGACAAGATAAGCTCTACCCAGTGTCTTGAGTGCTCAGGACTTCGAAGTTGAAGAGACTTGCCTAGGGGGTTGTTAGCAGATTGAAGGGTTAAAAAGGAATATTTGGGGTTTTTGAAATTTGAACTAGTGGTTTGGGCTTGAGGCTAGAAAAATCTGGAACCATGAAGAAACTCTCCTCTCTAGAACTGAACATTCAAGGGAGCCCGTGGCAGCCTGAAATGCTTACTAGATGACCACCTGGAGTCACTGGTTGAGTGGAAGTGGGAGAAATGCAGCAATAAAGAGATAAGTTGAGTCTGGCCACTGACACCCAAGGGTGGATGTGGTTCACATGGACTAGAGGAGAATATGAGAGCGGCTTGACTGGTCTGAATTTCATGACCTAGCCCAAGGGGGCTAGGATTGTTGAGAATTTTCTATGGGACCCATGGTCTAAAGGCAAGGCAGCCAATGGGCACCCTGGTGAGATTAAGTGAGGCAGCCCACATTGAGTTGACCAGAACCCAACTGGATGAAGAGAAGATTTTTGAGCCTGTGAACAGGTGTATATTGCTGCTGAAGTTATGGATGGCCTGTTCTGATTTGGCTTTGCTTATGGATACAGACTTCACAACGTTCCGACTAGAATGAGGATTCCTCAAGTCAAAGAATATGATTGTCTCCTCAGAGCACTGGGTTGATGTAAGTGGGCAATCTGGAGATTGGATACCCCAAATAGGGAGGATAAAGGCATGAGTGGTTGGCTTACAACCTTTCATAGGTGCTGGAATATAGTCGCAGGATTATAGGATTAAGTTTTGTTCACTTATAGAATGCTATATTTAAATGAGGGTGGCACATTTTAAAATTGTATGCATTTTAGTTTTATCCCTTTAGGTACAGCTATGATTTTATTATTGTTTGATTGAAAATGATATATGGCTAAAGAGTTGTGTGAATGTATCAAGTTGACAAGGGTTGCTCTGTGGTAGTTACATAATCCGTTGTCAATCTGATACTATTAAGAGTGAAGGTGTGGAGTTTAACCTGTCAATCAGATTGCAGCTTGATGACATCGTTTGGAGGTGCTAAAGAGAAAAATAGCTCACTGGAGGCGGGACACACATGGTATGCAAATAATAATAGGTGATGGGCATATAATTCAATTAGCTCAAACCAAAATGCTACTACCAAAGTATTCAAGTATTTTTTGTAGATATTTACCATCTTTTGTTGTCACAAAAGATAAAATGACCAAAGGTACTTTTGATGGTCAGCAGGTGTCTGTGCCTTATACCTGACTAAAGGTATTTCCTTCAGAATCCCGAAAGAAATTCCCAAGGATAGTGCCCCCTCAAGGAAGCTGGCTAATGTGGGTCACACTTCAGGAAGTCACTGACATACGAAATCTGCCTTTCTATAATACTGTTTTGCTATATTGATTGGTTTTACTAGCTTAACCTTTTTGAGTCTCTTACTCTTTCATAAATGTTGTTAGTGTTCAGTGTACTAGATGTTAAATGGATAGTACAGTATATTGATTCTGAATCTAATTTTGGTTTCCAGGGTATTGAGGATAACCTGATCTGGCGTTTAGGGCATTCTAATACTACATGAGAATTCTCTAATATGTTTTATGCTTGGGGAAAAAAAAACACCATAAGCATATTTAAAGAGTTCCAAGTAAAAATTAAATCTATGCATTTCTTGTTATTGAAGATATCATTAGGCAACACTGAAGAACTAAATTTATTCCGATAATCATTATAATGATGAAAAAATTCCTTGCTTCAATAATTGATTTATGCTTCATTTAAATGTACAGAGTAGTTCCAATATAATTTCTTATTAGCTCTAATGACGAATTTTAAAGTAGCATGCCTCTGAAATAAAGATGAAAATTCTCCATACAACTTATTGCATTTAAATGGATTTAATATTTAATATTTAAAAAATCATTTGGTGTAAATAGCTGTCATGAATCACTGCAAATATACTGATGTAATTAAATACTTTTTTCCTTTTAAATGCATCTACTTATTTCATAATAAATTATTTTTGCAGTCTTTCTTTAAGTTGTGCTAATGCTTTTGAAATTATTTTTAATTGTGAAATAACATTAACTCTAAAATTCATATATATGATTCTTTTAGGCAAATTCAAAATAACTCAATTGTTAGTATTTGCTTTTACCTTGTCATTGTCAAGCCATGTTAGTAAACACACGACATTTTAAGGCAGAAAGGGAAAAGAAAGCTTTGGGGCAGGAGCCAATTAACGGCTACCATCCAGTCAGTTCAGACTCATAGTGACTGTGTGTGGCACAGCAGAATTGCTCAGTGGGGTTTCTGAGGCTGTAACTGTTTAGGCATACAGCTTGCATTAACTTTCTTCCAGGGTGCAGTTGGTGGATTTGAACCGTCCATTTTCTTGATGAACGTCCCTGTGTTTAAACCACTGCATCACCAGGATTCCTAAGGGAAGAGCAAGATCTTATCATCATAAAACCTTTACTAGGTAGGTCTGGGTACATAGACAATGACTCTGTGTTATTGTTGTGCAGCTGAGGCTTTCTCATGGAATCCCTAGGTGGTACAGATGGCTAAGTGCACAGTTACTCACTGAGAGCGTCAAAGCTAAACAGAGGAGCCTGAACAGAATGTTCTGGTGATGCAATTCTGAACGGCACAACCTTAACACTCTATGTGGGTAGGGTAGTGCTGGTTATAAACACATGGGTGGCCATTAGTCAGAATCAACTTGATGGTAACTGGTTTGGGTTCTGGTTTTTAGTGTCATAATTTTATAATTATGTCATAACCAGGGAGGGGAGACAGGGGGAGTATAGTTCCTCCCAACTCTACCAAGAAATAAAACAAACAAACAAACTTAAGAGTTCTTCAGTTAGAGCAGCTTCCAGGGAACCTGGGTGTTCTTGGATCTCTTGTGTGACAACGTGAAGTGGAGACTATGTAGTCCGTCTCTACAGGTGTGGCTCCCAGGGAAAAGCTTGGCAATGTGAACTATTCAGTAGCTCTTTGACCCGAATGATATGACTAATTATGCACACACACATACATAATGTGAACTATTAAGGAAAAATTAAATTCCTGTGATAAGTTCTAATTCTTATCATATGAAGATTGAATGCATACTGAATATACTCTAAGACACCAGGGGAACATAATTTATATCTAAATGGAAGCTCTTGAAACTATCAGGGCCCAATTCTGTGAACTCAGAATATATAATGGAAAGAGTCTTGAACATGATATTGGGACCATGTCTCACTTTTCAGCTGATTCATAGATCAGACAGGGCAGATGTCACACGTACCTTCGGCCTCCAATATTTTTATCCTATTCTGACACCAACTGCCCTTCCCATAGCACTCCACTTCTCTTCAGGGTTCAATAATCTTTGGCAGTGACACACAACTCACAGACAATACTTCATGAGTATCAAACTCAGAGATTGCAAGAAAGGTTCAGAAATGTTAAAAACACAGTTCTTTTGTCCACAGTGTCTATTCTAAGGTGTGTCAACAGGTATGTCTCTCTCTGTCATTGACTTCTCAGCCATGTAAGCCCCTGACTTCTGCCTGTAAGAGCAATTGTTACAAAGTTGCCTTAGTGCTGACAATTGTTCAAGTGAGTGACACTTGCTCACTCTGACAGCCAGCTTCCACCCATAGGCCTTCAGGTTTATTCATTCTGTGGGCCAAGAAAACTGCCATCTTGTCTCAGGCTCTGGGTTCTTGTCCTCTGCTGCCACCTCTGCAGTCTCCACCACCTCTCCATGCAAGGAAGGATCTTGGAAACTCCATTCATGACTCTTTTTGGTGGTCAAGGACTTCTCTATTCTTGCTACTAAAATGGCACGTTTTATACCTAGTAGGATGGCAAAACTGACCAATTCCCTCAGGGTTTTCCCCAGCCTATTTGTGTTTGTCTCAGTCATTTGGTGGGAGTTCCATAGACTACAGCTAGAAGAACCTTACCGAATAATTCAGCTGTGCCACAGAAGTGAAAGTCCCCGTCTGAGCAGGCCCACAGTCTGTCAAGAGCTCTGTTTTCTCATCTGTTGTATAAGGACGATGCTAATTTATTTGACAGATGCTTGGAGTTCATGGAATGTTCACATGAGTTAATTTTGATTAGTGACTTAGGTAATGCACTTTTAAGACAGAAATGCCCAGTTCAACAATGAGATGTGAGAGCGGTAGTAGTGATGGCTAAAGACTAACTTCCTATCACAATTTAGAAACAGCATAGCAAGTGTCTTTGGGATATCATGGGTGGGAAAATCTGCCAGCGCACCTTGTGGAGTTGCCAGTACTCAAGCTGATTAGAGCATAAGCAGATAATTAAGAACAACACATAATGATTTTATGTCTTATTTCCCCAGGAAATTGTGAAGGGAAAGTCCTGGATTACATCATCCTATTCTAGCAACAACAATGTGAAGTATTGTTTCCACCCCCCACAAGGAATTGGTCTTTTTGGATGTCATATATTTTTACTTCAGAAAGTAATCTCCCTGATAAAAGGTCACTGTGCCCGAGAAGGTCAGTTGCTTGAAAAAAGATAAATCATCTCAACTCTTTTTTAGCATTATAGATTTGCATAATGGGCTACACTCAATACTGCCAACTGAGGTTTACAATGGGGGCACATGAATTAACATGAAATTTGAATTTCTGGAAAACAAGTTTAATCACAATTTTTAAAAGTTAGAATACTTTTATATTTTAAAACCTAAGAGAATAACTTTTCAGATTAATCTGTACAGTTTCTAAAGCAATAGCAAGCAACGTTCCTTTCTACTATTTTTCCCTTCTATAAATTCACCTTTTCAAGTAATGTAACAGAAATGATGCATGACAATATATTTTATTTTCCCACTATTATAGAACTCATAGAGAGGAAATATTGAACACTATTCTTCAAGGTTATTATCATAGTTATCATTATTAATTTTGGCCAAAAAGGAGTCTATTGAGTTAAATAATCTTGATGGTTACATAAAGTACTTTTTTAATTATTAAACTCTTTTTCCTTGTATTACTATTGTACTTAGTAAAGAGAGAATGAGGAAGATAAAAAATTCTACTTTTATTATTTTGTGGTATAATTCCAGAGATAAAAACCATGGTCTATTGAAGTTTATAGTATTTAATCAACATTTTGCAATCTGAAACAATTCAGATATGCTACAGTGAAGTTAGCTTTTTTCTCCTCATAAAACTATTTTAAAAGAATATTCTTTTATGACATCTTAATACTTAGCTAATTGTTAGAAAAAGTAACACCAGGAAGTTTTACTAAATAATAGGCTAACCCATTTAAAATCTTTATTCTGAGACTCCATGAGTATATTCTATAATTTAGAATTATTTAGGTACACACAAGGAATATACTGCTTTCCTATCACATACTGTAGGATGATGTCAACAAGAATAATTGCTTTAGCCTATACTCAGTAAAGACTAATAAGAACAAATTACATTATAAAACACAAGCGAGATGACATTCATCTTATTGTTCCCTAACTGAGTACATTTAATAGTTTTGGAATTAGATTTTTTAATTAAAAAAAATTCATTTGAATTAATGTATAGTCAAAACACTGAAGAAACTTTTTTTTGGCATTATTGGAACTCCATTTACCATGGATACATATGTATAAAATTAATTTTATACATATCTGAACTGAAAACAAGACAAGAACTATTAAGAATTGTCACCTGTATTATACAATCATTATTAGCAACTTTGTAAAAATGCAGCATTTCACTAACAATTGAAGTTTGACTGAATATGTCACTCTTAAAAAATGAAGCAGTTATGAATTTAAGCTCATTGATATCACACAGACCACTGTGCCATAAGGCTAGAAATCAACAAAAGGAAGATAAAGAAGACAAGGGCAATAATTGTAGGATGAATAATTCTCTGTTGCAAAAGGAGTGTGTACTGGCCCAGGTAAATGAAGTTAACAAATTTCTAGAAACCAAGGAGAATGAGAACATGAGGTACCAAAACTTATGGGACACCAAACACGATGTACCAAAACTTCTGATAACACAAAAGACAGTTATCAGTGGAAGTTTTATAGCAATACATGCACACATGAAAAAGGAAGAGAAACTTATGATTGATATACTGGCACAAAATTTACAGCAACTAGAGCAGAGTCAGCAGGACAATCCTATGAATGGCAAAAGAAAAGAAATTATGAACATCAAGGCTGAGATTCAGGAGAGGGAAAATAAGAAAACTATGGAAAAAAATTAATGCTGCTAAAAGTTGGTTCTTTGAAAGGATAAACAGAATTGACAGACCACTGGCAAATGTAACCAACGAAAGGAAGGAATAAATCTCAATAGCAAGAATAAGGGCTGAAAGAGGGGGCTTTTCAACCGACGATAGTGAAATCAAAAGGATAATTACACAGTACAATGAAAGGCTATACTCCAACGAATTCAACAACTTGAAAGACATGGACAATTTTTTTGGAAAAACAATCCCTCTGTAGACTATCCCTGATGGACGTCAAGAATCTCAACAGATCCTTATCAATAGAAGAAATAGACAAGATTGTTAAGGGATTACCATCAATGCAAAAATCCTTAACAAAAATACTGGCCAAGAGAATACAAAGGTATATAAAATAAATAATTCACCATTACCAAGTGGGATTTATACCAGGGATGCAGGGATGTTTCAACATATGAAAGACCTCTAGTATTATTTGCCACATTGAAATGAAAAATTATAAGAACCACATGATAATATCAATATTATGTAGAAAAAGCATTCAACAACATCCAACACCAATTCCTGTTTAAGATGCTGGAGAAGATAGGGATGGAAGGAAAATTCCTCGGTATAATATATGCTATATATGTAAAACCAACAACCAATGTGGTGGTTAATAGAGAAAATAGGAAAATAATCCTTCTGACTTATTCCCACTTCTATTTACATCGTACTGGAGGTCCTAGGTAACAGTATAAGGCAAAGAAAAGCTATCAAAGGTATTTGACTGGGAAGAAAGGGGAGAAACACTCATTGTTCGCAGAGGATATGATTTTATATATGCAAAATCACAAAAGCCCTACTAGGCGAGTTCTAGAAATGATAGCAGAATATGGCAGAGTGGCAGGATTCAAGATCAACAGACAGAAGTCTATTGGACTGCTTTATACACTGAACAAGACCATCCATAGAAGATGGGATCAAAAAGGTAGTACCCTTCACAATAGCTGTGGTCGTCACCTAACCTGATGTCAATTTAAGGATTAAGAGTCTAGGGGTGGAGTCTAGGCTATCAGTCTGGAGATAGCCAATGAGACTTCTATGGGCTTGGCCATCTCCTGTGAATTCTGGGAAATCTGGTATTTCCTACTTAGAGGTGGGAGACTGTCTGACACTCCTTGGGAGACAGAGCAGCTGACAAGACATGGACCCACCCTGATGCAGAGGCCCCTGCCAGCACTGAGATGTTTCCAACGCCACTGGAACCAAGAACTTTCTACCCAGTGGTCTGTGATCTTCTACATTCGGTGTCATTGCATGTGTTTCGTGAGTCTGACGAGGACTTTATAGATTGGTATTGGACATATGGGCTAATATCGGACATATGGGCATCATCTAGACTGGGCTGGGATTGCTCTTGTATGTAAATCTCTTTCTCATACACATATGTGTGTCCATGGATTTGTTTCTCTAGTCTACCCAGACTAACAAAATAGCCAAGCACAAATTGAGATATCTAGGGATATACCTGACTAAAAAACACAAGGTCGGTACAAGGAAAACTACAAAACAAAATTAAAAGAAACCAAGAGTAAATCAACAAATAGAAGGATATCCCACGCTCGTGGATTGGCACACTCAGTATAGTCAAGATGTCAGCTCTGCCCAAGGCACTCTATAAGTTCAATGCTGTCCTGATCCAAATACCATCATTTTTCTTCAAAGAATTGGAGAAAGTGATTACCAACTTCATATGGAGGGGGAAGAAGCCCAGCATTAGCAGAGAACTCCTCAAGAAGAAGGACAAGGTGAGAGGGCTTGCTCCATCTGACTTTAGCACCTACTATACAGCCATAGTGGTCAAAACAGTGTGGTATTGGTAGAACGATAAATACTCAGACCAATGGAAAAGGATTGAAAACCCAGAAATAAAATCATCAGCATAACAGACAACTGATCTTAGATAAGGGCCCCAAAAATATCAAATTGGAAGAAGATGCTCTCTTCTATAAGTGGTGCTGCGGGAAAATGGATATAAACATGCAGAAAAATGAAGCAAGACCCTTACCTCACTCCAGGCACAAGAATAAATTCAAAGTGGATCACAGACCTAGAGATAAAACCCCAAACTCTTAGGACCATCAATGAGGGAATTGGGACAAACCTGAGAACTTTGACTCAGGGAATACGTAGGCTATCAGAAATAGGGAAAGACACAAACACAGAGGAGGCACAAATTGACAAGTGGGATATATTGAAGCTAAAACATTTGTGTACATCAAAGGAATTCCCCACAGATTGGGAAAACATCTTTAGCAATGACACATCAGATAAAGGCCTTATTACTAAAATCTACAATATTCTGCTAACTTACAACAAGAAAAAAACGAATTGCCCACTAAGGAGGTGGACAAAGGACCTGAACAGCAGTTTCTCAAGGGCAGAAATCCAAATGGCTGATAAACATACGAGAAAATGTTCCAGATCCTTAGCCATAAGAGAAATGCAAATTAAAACAACCATGAGATACTACCTAACACCCTCAAGATAGTCCAATTCAAAAAATCAGAAAGTTCCGAATGTTGGAAGGGCTGTGGAGAGAGAGGAACTCTCGTCCACTGCTGGTGGACCTGTAGGTATGTATAGCCATTATGCTAATCGATTCAGCGATATCAAAACAGATGGATATTGAGCTACTATACGAGCCAGCAATCCCCCCAATGGGCATATACCCAGTCATCTGTGCTCCAATGTTCGTCACAGTACAGTTCACATTCGCAAGGTGTTGGAAATCGCCAAAAGTTCCATCAACAGATGAATGGATTAAAAAACTGTGGTACATGCATATGATGAATACTGTGCATCACTAAAAAGCAGTGATGAACGCATGAAGCGCATCGCCACATGGGAAGCACTGGAGGAAACTAAGCTAAGCCAAGTAAGCTAAATTCAAAAGGACAAGTACAATATGAGTCCATTGAGGTAAGCAAAAATAAATTGCAAATGGGACATATGGGAAAACCTACTAAATACATAGATGTCCAGGGCAAGTCCAGGTACGACGGCAGGTGACAAACCCAACCCAGGGATACACATGGCAGCCAAATACTAGGGAGGGAGGGAGGGAGGGAGGGAGAGAGAGAGAGAGAGAGAGAGACAGAGAGAGACAGAGAGAGAGAGAGAGAGAGAGAGGTGGTGGGGGAACAAGGCACTAACCCATCCAAGGGGAGGGTGTTGTTTATATCTCCACAGGAGAAGGAGAGCGGGACCAGATTTCAATCGGTGCACCACGACATGAATGCAACATACAGGCATGAACCAGGGAGCCAATAGAGAGGTTAGCAGGGCTGACCCCCAATTCCAGCCACATGAGCACCCCCTCATCCCCTACCCTAGAGGAATGCACTTCAGAGGACAGCACTGAAGCTGCAGCTCAGGAAGTGGGGCACGGCTGAACAGGCGCAAGCGAAGGGGGAAGGAGAGAGGAACACACCCTTGCCCATCAAGCTCTGAGGACAGTATTCCTGCTCAGAGCAGTCAAGACACAGAGGGATCATAGGGCTGACCCCATCATGAGACAGGACGACATCCCTCACTGACACATAGCGCTAAGGGGGACAGCACTGGGGACACTTTGTGGGAGATGTTCCTGATTTGATCCCACCTAGGTTAGCACCAAGGGGGTACAGTGAAGCAGCAAAGGGAGCAAAGCATAAAGCCCCCAAGGAATGGCAAAGGTGGACTTGGGGGACCAGGACATGTCACTCCAGTGGACCCGAATGGAAAACACTCATAAAGGTCAATGGGCAGACCTGGAACCACTTGAGGGTTTTTCAGGGTTTTTTTCCTCTTTAGTTTTTTTGTTTTGTTGTTGATTTATTTTTTGTCTTCTTATTTTGTTTTGTTTTTGCTTTACTTTGTTTCTGCAGGTATTATTGTCTATGCATGTCTATCTGCCCAAGATAGGCCGGGATGAGCAATCTGGAGGAGAGAACAATGGGACTGTGGGTTGGAAGGGGGGGGCATGGGAGAGGGAGAGATAAAGGGAAAGTAGGGGGATGCCAAAAAAACCCAGGGACAAGGGAAGAATAAGTGATCTAAAATTGATAGTGAGGAGGGCATTGGATGCTCCAGGGGCTCCATCAAGGGCAATGTAGCTGAGATGAATTACCAATACCGAAATGAAGGCTGAACATGATAAGTGGGATTAGAAGAAAGCAAAAGGAAATAGATGAAAAAATTTGGAGGCATTGAACACTATGCACATCTATTTATTTATAAAGTATTACGGTAGCAGATGGACATTGGGCTTCCACTCAAGTACTCCCTCAATGCAAGAACAATTTGTTCTACTAACACAGTGCTCTGTGATGTTCACCTTCCCTGACACGGTTGCTGATGACAAAATGGGTGCATAAGCAAATGTGGTGAAGAAAGCTGATGGTGCCTGGCTATCAAAAGATATAGCATCTGGGGTCTGAAAAGCTTGAAGATAAACAAGAAGCCATATGTCTCAGAAGCAACAAAGCTCACAATGAAGAAGCACGCCAGTCTGTGTGATTATGAGGTATCTATGGGATCACGTATCAGGTATCAAAGACCCAAACCAAACCAAACAGAAAGCATATCAATGGGAATGAGGGGGAGAGCAGAGGGGAGACCCAAATCCCATCATTAGTCAATTGGACACCCCTGTCAGAATGGCCACAAGGAAGAGAAGAGCCAGTCAGAGTGCAGTAGAGCACCAATGAAACACAAAACCTTCCTCTAGTTCTTTAATGCTTCTTCCCCCACTACCATTACCCCAATTCTATCTTACCTATGTGACTAGACAAGAACATGTGTACTGGTACAGATAAGAGCTCTGAACACAGGCAATCCAGAACAGATAAACCCCCCAGGACCATTAAGGGGAGCAGCACTATTAGGAGGGTAAGGGTAGAGTGGGGAGAGTAAGAGAACCAATTCTCCCTTACAATGATCGACGTATGTACCTCACCCAGGGTGATGGACAATAGAAAAGTGGGTGAAATGAGACAGCACTTGATGTACAACATGAAAAAAATTGATAAATTATTAAGGGGGTATGAGGTTAGGAGGGGGCAGGGGAGGAAGTGGGGAACATGAAGAGCTGATGCCAGGGGTTCAAGTAGCAAGAAAATGTTTTGAAAAAGATGATGACAACATATGTAAAGATGTGTTTAACAAAACTGGTACATGCATGGATTCTGATAGAGCTGTAAGGGCCCCCAATAAAATGAAGTAAAAATTTTAAAACTGGAGCAGTTACCATGAATAGTACATTGGAAAAATGGGGAGAAAATAAAAAAGAAAAATGGGTACAATTTTCTAAATGCTGAAATGGGTATGGCCTACTGCTTTTGAAGCTTGCTCTCAGGTGCATCATTTAAGAATGTATTGTATCTTGAAAGGAAAATGAACTGTGTATATAATAAAATATGTTTCCTTTTAAGATAAAGAAAGATCTGGTCATCATTTGTGACTTTAGTAACTTTTGATACTTTTGTTTTCAGTAATAGTCACATGAAAAGCATATTTTACAGTCCCCCCGCCCCACCCCCTTAACATGAACTTCATTAGGCCATTAGCTCATGTATATTGTGATCCATATCTCAGGTTTTCTACATTTTATGAACTATGATGAAAAATGAAAGCATGCATTTGTTATATATGTTTTATATTCGCATGAGTTCTGGTGGTTCAGTTGGTAAACACTGGGCTGAAAGAAAAGGTTGGAGTTTTGAACGAATCCAGTGACTCATTGGGAGAAAGATTTGTGATCCTCTCCTAAGATTATAGCCTGGAAAACCCTGTGGAGTCGTTCTTGCCTGTCCTATAGGAGTGGGATTCAGGTTGACAGACACAACAAAAATAACAATCTGTAAAGACATCTGTGTGTGCGTGTGTGTGTGTGCATGTGTGTGTGTGTGTGTGTGTGTGTGTGAGAGAGAGAGAGAGAGAGAGAGAGAGAGAGAGAGAGAGACAGAGAAATGGGGCTGGAGTGAGAGACCGAATGCAAATTGTAGAACTACCATGAATCAGATTCACAGATAGGCCCACATTCCAGTACACCAGCTGACAGTTGTTGATACTTACTGATGGCTGGACACTGTGCTTCATATTTGCTCCGGGAGGCTTCAGCAGGTCCCCCTCTAACTCTTTGGGGGTGGTTCCGCTATCAGCTTCCTTTAGTAGGGACAGAACCTAAGGCAGCTGAATACCTTGTTCTTGTCCCGCATATATTGACTGTTGGTCGTTGTATTTGGAGCCATGCAGTCTCATTATATCACTTGAGCATTTCAGTACGAGAGTCCTCTCAGGGAGCCCAGTTGGATATAGGAGGCAGTCGGCTAAGAGAAAAAAAAATTAGGAAAAGAAGCACCAAGAAATACCATTGAACCCGTTCCAAATCCCAGTGACTCTACAGGATAGACTAGATCCACTCTATAGGATTTCCAGTTCTGTAAAAATTTTTAAATCATTTTATTAGGGGCTCATACAACTCTTATCACAATCTACACACACATCAGTTGTGTAAAGCACAGTTGTAAATTCATTGCCCTCATCATTCTCAAAACATTTGCTGTCTACCCAAGCCCCCGGCATCAGGCTCAGTTCCGTAAAGTTTTACGGGAGAACCTCCTCTCCTTTTCCCCAGAGAGCTCCTGATGTGTTTGAACCACCATCCTCGTTAGCGTCCCATTGCTTAACCCACGGCAGGACCAGAGCTCCTGGCATGCATGGCTAAAGTATCAGAATTTCACAAAGGCAAACATATGCTCATTCTGTATTTTTAATATTGTTTCCCTTCCTTGTTGCCTGTAGGGTGAAACTGCTTTCTTGGAGGATGCCTCTACTCACTGCAGTTCCATGGAATTGTCTTGCTTAAGCTGCAACCCGAATGGTTTCTTCACCACTTCCAAGTTTGCTGTCTTTAAGTGGTACAAAAACCTTGGTAAAAGAATACAGTAAATCTTTTTTTAAATATTTGAACTAATTTTGCTAATGCTTTATAGTTGTCTCATCCACATGTAAATGCATAGCAATTACTAAAAAATAATCAATTTGCCTTTATCTCATTGTACCTGTTCGCCCTCTTGATTTTCTTGAAAACAGCCTGCTTCCTTAACATTCTTCACTTAAACTTAACATACATACTTACATTTAATTATTTCATATCTCACTTAAGTGATGAAATTATAGTAGGCACCACTGCCATCTGAAATTAATATACTTAAGAAGTTATACAACACAACGGCACATACAGGGTATAGTCTGTACATTAAAAAGAATATACGTTTTCTTCCTTTCTGTAGTCAGGGTGCATGATCCCCTAGTTTTTTTGGTGTCGTACTTAGAATATATCTAAATGAAAAAAGTTGCACAAATACAAAATCAGAAAAAGGCAATCTCAAGATTACAGGCTCTCAGTCTGCTAGACCATAGTCTTACGTATTATGATTATGAATAACAAGGTCATTAAAAACATTTTTTTCTTATTCTCTATATATACTTTGGCAATTTTATGTGCTTTTAAAACCTTTCTCAGAGTTTTCTAATCAAGTATAGAGAGTGTTGTGAAAGTATTAAGTTAGGGCTATCATATGTAACCAAATAAATTATGCTTCTTCATTCCAACTGTGATATTCCTGTACATAAGAATGTTTAGCAGCCTATTACAAAGCAATCTTCTATGTAACACAGTACATTAAAATGACATGATAGTTAAATCATATTTCAACTAAGGCATAAATTTTTGACATGATAAAACAATCTGAAACATGTCAACTCAAAACCCACCATACTGATTATTTTAGTAAAATAACGTGGAGGCACTTTGATTCTAATAAGAAATGCTTGGCCTGAAGTCACACCTTCCCGTGTATCTACCAGTGCTCTCGTTTTATCATATTTTAAAAATCCACACCTCATATTTTCTGTTACCTTATAAGGATAGTGTTAATGACACACGCAGTAAACCTTCTATTAGCTCTGTAGTTGAATAGGATTTGTTTAATTCCAGCTGTCAAATGATTGGGGGGGGGGGGTAAGATGTATTCTAATAACCCTAAGAGTTAAAGTATATTAGAAAATATGAAAGTAAATATTTCACACACAACAATAGCTTATCGATCACGTTCTATGCCAACATTAAACTGAAAGTTTTGATGGTGGATCCTTTGGGAGCCTGATTGATGGCTTATTTTTTCATTGTTTAATAGAAATTTCTTACACGTTTCTTTTTAAAGCCGGTACAAGGAGTTGTTGTGAGGTGTGAGCAGTGGGTTCCAACTTCTAGAGACCCGGTGTACTACAGAATAAATCATTGTCAGGCCCTGTGCTGCCCTCACAGCCCCTGTTAGGTCTGAGCCCATTGCTGTAGCCACTGTGTCACGCCATCTCCGTAAGTGTCTTCCTTGATTTCACTGAATTAGCAGCTTACAAATGTGCATACCTGCCTTCCTGTACGTCAAAAGGAGCCATTCCTGATGATGCTCTCTCTATGAAAAATGGTATCAGTTGTTTAAATTGCAAAATAACTTCCCTTAATAATTAAAAATTACATGCAAGTAATATGAAACTGTATCCATTTCCCTTCCTCTCCAATTCCATACCCTTGATTATCTTGTAATAATTTCCCAGTTAGCTTTCAGTTCTCATTCTTCTTCCATATTTATTAACATATGTAGCCATGTGGCATGCTGGTTTACATGTAGCTCAGAGACAGGGTGTCTCTAAAACGTGCTCCCATGTGGGAAGCGAGCAAAGCTGCAAGGGGCAAAAAGAGCCGCTGACTTTTGACTATGTTGCGATGCAGGCCTCAGGCAAACCTAAGAAGAAACTGGAGACGAGGGGACCCGTGGGGCATCCCAAATTGGGGATAAAGGGACAGAGATTTTGTATGCTCTCCTCAGCTAGTCATTGGCCAATACTGAGGATGAGGAGCAACCGTGGGCAAGGTAGATCCCACTGAAGAACATAATTGAAGGCCTCACTAACTGATAGTGCTTGGGGAATGGGGAAATGGACATTGTGTTAAACACCCCATGCATCTCTTTTAGTCAGTTAGCCATGTATCTGTCTTCCAAACTTTTGGGCATAGACAGGCAGGTACCTGCATTGCTGCCTCACTTTGTTGAAATATTTCCATAGATGTTATGTCAGTTCCAGTAGGCTTGTTTGTAACCTCAGCGCAGGTTGAACTTCTCCATTCAGTAACACTGGTTCTCGATCATATGATTATATCTTGAAATGACTGAACATAGACAAATATTTCTGATAAACTGACTGTGTATTCCATCTATCTATCTTTGATGCTTCTTGCATTGCATTGTATTTTGACCATAGAATCCTTCTCCATTGCAGCTGTATGCTTGTTTTTTTTTCTTCCTCGCATATGTGTGTGCAATTCTCTTGGTCTTCCTAACTCTAAGTGTTTGTACATTTCATTTCAATACTTGGTCTTCTCCAGCTGCCTTTGCCATTTTATATTCAGGTCATTTCCTTCAGCATTTCTTCCATTCACTTGATCTTCTCCTCATTCAAAAGGAAGGCTCAGAGTGGCTTCTTATATCCCCTTTGGGATTTTCTTTCTTCGCTGTTTTTTTTAATGACTTTTTGCTTTCTTCATGTATGGTATTCTTAATGTCATCCCATAAATATCCTGGCCTTTAGTCGTTACTGTTCAATGAGTCAAATGTGTTCTTAAAATTCAAATGGGATAAATTTAAGGTCAAATTTTGGCTCTCATGGACTTGTTTTGGTTTTCTTATACTTCAAAATGAACTTGCATATGAGAAATTGATGCCCTGTTTCACACTTGGCTTCTGAACTTTCTTTGACTGATGGTATTTTGTTTTTCCATTTTCTCATTATATAGACATAAACTATTTGATTCCTAAGTATTCTCTCTTGTGAGGTACACATAGTTACCATTTATGTTGTTGAAAGAAAAGATGAGTAAGTTAGAGGTCTTTAAAAATTCATGTGAGCTCATGCATTATTTCTATCACCAAGACTATATTTTCCAACGTCAAACCATTGCTCTTTGTTTACAACTTTTGCATTACAATCACCGTTAATTATCCATCCACCTTGAATGCATATTTAATAAATTTAAAAGTTCAAATGTCAAATGCAACGTCATCGTTGCATTAAGTGGTTGTTTCATAACTTTTATGAATAGTCCCATCAACTTGCCTTTTTGTAGGAGTATGGATATTGTCATATCACAGTCTGCAATGTTCTTTTTGTAATATGAGTACAATACCATTCATCCTTAATTTGTCATTCTCAGCCTGGAAAGCTACATGGCCATTTAATGCAAAATGGCCCAAACCAGATCAGTTCACAAATGCTGGGGGTATTGCTCCTTATTTTTTATGATTTCCAATTTTAATAGAGTCATACTATGTATATTTCACATTTATTCATAGTTGTTTGCAACTGTTTCTTATCTTTTTGAGTTTGTACATCAGCAAATGGAATTCCTGAACACTTCGCTTCATTCAAGTAGTCAGATCAACTCTTCTCAGCAGGCAACACTCTCTCCATTGTATGTGGGGTGTTTTCAGATAGACAGTGTTCTTCTGCTGGTCAAAAGACTTCCAGTGGCCAATATTTTAAAAATGGTACACTTGATCTTTTTCTTTGTCTGTCATAGTCTGCATGCTTCATTGAAACCAGTCCAGCAAAAGTAACCCTGTTGGTATTGAAAATACGTGTGGCATAGCTTCCAACGTCACAGTTACACTGTAGGACACACTGACAGGTGTGCACCTAGTGATATGTATTCATATTATCTAAAGTTTAAGTTCACATTAGAAGCTTGTATCCACCTCTAGTGAGGTGGTTTTTCAGTTGCAGAGAAAGGTTCGTAATGCCAAATCAATTTTACCAGCATCTTTTAGTCTACAGTTACTTGGTCAGTGTGTTTCTCTCAAGAGATACTGAAAGTAATTGATGTCTATAGAGCACTCAATAGTGATGGAAAATAACCTCTGATTTTTTTAAAGGAGATATTGAGTAAATCCTGTAATGCTTGTTTCTCTCAGTAAGCCCATTGACATTGTGTGGCCAACATTCTTGATTTTGGTGGATTCCCAATCAGTGTATTCAGTTGCACTCTGCCAACTCCATTATTGATACTTTTCTTTCAAGATTAAGATAATTCTGAGTTTTCACATCTTAAGCATGCCAGTCTTGATATGCTCAGTAAGTTTCCTCTTCAGAGGTTCTTTGAAACTGTATGGAAGAATTGATTATAGATATTCAAGTTCAGAATAATTAAGTTCACAGTTATTTAGTTTAAAATTTAAGTGCACACCCTTTTCATCATCGTTTCAGATCAGAGTTACTAACAGAGAGAGATGAGCTATTGAGAGAAAAACATCTAATAGCGTAGCACTTCTGCAAGTGGCCCATGGATTTCTATTGCATTTGACAATTACTTTGGGGCTTTAGCATTTTGAATTTAGCCAGAAGGATCACACAGGATTTTCCATATTATAATCCTCATTGTAAGAATGCTATTGAAATCTTATGTTTCTATTAGTTGTTGGGATTCATTGTATCGTATCGCAGGTGAAATTTCTATGATAGTATGTTTTTAAAGTAATTTCAA
Organism: Tenrec ecaudatus; assembly: GCF_050624435.1. Lineage (NCBI taxonomy): Eukaryota > Metazoa > Chordata > Mammalia > Afrosoricida > Tenrecidae > Tenrec > Tenrec ecaudatus. The sequence goes on from NC_134543.1 coordinate 94,296,130, forward strand.
AAACTAATTTCTTTGGATTTCTTCTTTATTAGGTTATCTTCGCCTTCTGAACCCCATTTTAGAATTTCAATTTTTAGAATATGATGATTGCCTTTTCTTTTCTTGCTCATCGTGAATTTAACAAATACATATTGTACGTAAGAACATTATTTAAATTTCTGGTTCCAGAAAAACAATGGCATCTTTGAAGTCCAAATAGAGGTTGACATTTCTCTTGTTAATCTGCCTAGTGAAACACTTCCACTATCCTTATGTTTCTACTAAAAAGAATCCATGAATGGTATGTGCCACTTTCTTCAAAGGCTCTCCTCTCTTTCTCTCTCTCTCCCTCTCTCTCTCTCTCTCTCTCTCTCTCTCTCTCTCTCTCTCTCTCTCTCTCTCTCTCTCTCTCTCTCTCTCACACACACACACACACACACACAGCTTCTTCTTTTTTTCTCAATTGGAGTTTGTTCTCTCCCTTGGCAATCACACCTAACCAAAGCTATAGGATCACGAAGCTGTCGTTAACGTGTAATCAACTCTCCTATGTTAAGAGACATTGCACGTACTCAAAGTCCAACGTCAGATGAACTTGACACTTTGTTTATATTTTCTGTGTTCAGCATGCCTCGGCTATCATTTTATTCTAGATCACCAGTCTCTTTGAATGTAGCAGTGGACAGAATGACATTCCTGGCTGCCTAAAACATGGACCCCCATTTATTTTTCATGGCAAATATCATGCCTGTCAAATGCCAAATGCCAAATAGTTGATTTATTTAACTCCATTAATATAGAATGTAGAATTCTTATTATACGATATAGGCTGGTGATGATCCTAGTGCAGTGTCATAAGAGGATTCAATAAATATTGTTGCACAAATATATCCTGTATTAGATTGAGTTTTTGAAACAATCAGTGAGATGTACGTATGCTTAATAGAGAACTTTAAGAACTAGTTATTCTTATGTTGAGGCTAGAAATAAGTGCAAGCCCAAACGACAATAATGACAACAAAACCAACCCCTAGGATCTTCATTGGTACCGATAAGAAAAACGAAGAGAGTAGATTTTCCAGGCAGAGTACTGCATATTCCCTGGAAAAATTGACATGCATTAGGATATTGGAATTCAGGAGTAAAAGGATTTTTTTTTTCAAAATTGACACAAAATAATTTGAAGGAAACATTGTGTGTGTGTGTGTGTGTGTGTGTGTGTGTTTGTGGCCAGAAGGTAAAACTTAAGCTATATCACAGGGTGCTAGTGGAAGCAAAACTATAGACCTGGTCATAAGGTACTGAATGACAAGCCACGCCATAGGGAAACTGGCGCCCAAACTAATTTGGCCGCTGCTAACTGCAAGGCCAGAAGTTCAGAATCAGCAGCCAGCTTTCTCCTCTTATAAAGAGTCACAGTCTCAGAAACTCAGGGGTGTTTAACCCTGATTTATAGGGTGCTCTGAGTGAGAGTTGGCTTGATGGCCAGGAGCTCTCATCCGACCTTGGGCACCTACCAAGCAGTCACAGTTCCTTTGCTTAGCGATACTGGGGCCATTAAAAATCCAAAGCATCGTGTGTGTGTGTGTGTGTGTGTGTGTGTGTGTGTGTGTGTGTTCCTCAGCTGCTGGTAGAGCTATTTGTTTGTTTGATCCTTTCCTCTTCCCAGCCCCCCACGGGTAGCCCCAAACATGATCTTCATTCAGTGTCATTACCCTGGAATGTAAGACCTAGAATAATAAACGACATTACCCGACTCTAAGCATATCTCTATCACCTTAGTCCTTCCTTCTTCAAATCGCTCTCCTTCACTAGTAAAGGTTTCCATATATTGACTGCCTTTCTTGCTGTGAACCTCTTCTGAAAACATCCCATTTTGTTGTATCTTTCATCAAGCTGCCAGCCCATGAATATTGTACTCAGTAATTGTTTAGCAGTGGATTGTCGATATAAAAATCAGAAATCAGTATTACTTAGATTGTCAAATTGTAAATATTAAAATTGAAAAATAAGATGTCATCTTTAGCAAGGGCAGATGTTTGGGGTACATCTTCTGCAGCACATCTGCTTATTAGTGAGGGGTAAGTAGGAGCTTTGTGAACATGCGACTTTATTTATCTGAAACATATTCCATTGGCTTTCAGTTTACATCATAACAAAAGTGTGTATAATGGGGAGGAACTGTTGTATGTGATTAAGAACTGTTTATTCTGGTTTTGCAATTAATGTAATTGTAACATCCAGAGGACTGCAATTTTGAGAAACTTCCAATCCTGATTGCCTCTTATTCACATGACAACACTGAAATCAAGTGACATTGTGATACATGCAAACAGAACAAGCAGTTTTCAAGGTTTAATAACATTCTGAAAGAAAACTTGTAAATTTTCTGTATGAATCATACATATATAGCCTATGCAAAGAAAAGTCTGCTTTTCCTTCAAATCAGAACATAAAATATGTATTTTAATAAAACATCTTAAAAACATACTTTCATTATTTTAAACTAGCTTAGGGAATTTAATAGCTCGATCCACATAGATTGAGGAAGAAAATCAATTCAGTTGCTCCATTTAATAATTTTCCTAAACCTAGCAGTTCTCATTTAAGGTCAGCAACATACCTTCATTTGTTTGAACTATGTTCTTACCAAATTCAATCAAACATTAAAAGGAAGTCGTTAATTAGCTATGCCGTGCTAACAAAGAAAAATTATTACACCATACTAATCTATGTTATGGCAAAATCCTGACCCCACAAAAATGATTGGTGTCATTAAGAAGATGGATTGAAATGCATAAGAATTATAATTCAAAGAATGGGTGGGGAGACAGTCATCATATTCAAACGGCATTATTTTTTCTACTCAGAAGCTACTCTAAGCTCCAACATAAACTGGTCTCCAGAGTTGCATTGCTTCATGGGAAGGAATATTAAAATAGGTTTGGGATAATTCTGCGGTTTTCATTTCCATTTAGTTCAATTCCATTTCAAACAAATTATAGCCGTAAATAGTTTCTGAATTTAGAACACTGAAAACCTAGCATCTTTGCTGCCTAAAATACTTACACGTAGAGATACCTAAATTACAATCTGGATGTGAGTTAGCAGATCCTCCCCAATTGTCCCCACAAACTCACACTTGAATATACTTGCTTTTAGATCATTGTGGAAAAAATTTCAAATAGTAAAAAATTCAAAGGCTGAAAAAAATCCACAAAATATTATCGCCAATATTTTGGGTTAGTCTATTCTTTTGTACAAAATGATTTTTCCTGTTAATGCCTTTGAAATTATATTTTAGTAGCTTTTCTCTAGAACATTTTAAATTACTTGATCTGTCACAAAGCACCCAAAGTTCCTAATATTCACAAATTGGATCAAAATGAGAAATTATACAGGCTGGGAATGTTATCTCCCAACAAGTGATGTATAAACAGCGTACCTGTTTTTCTCCAATTCGCCTTTGATTTTCCTCAAAGTTGCAAACAATTTTACAAATAAGTACCACTGACTAAGTGGACCTTCATGTAGGACTTTTATTACATGACCTTCTCTTATGCCTAGAAAATGCACCGAAGGTGAAAAAAGTAGAATGACGATATTTAATTTTCACTTAGGATAAATAACAACATATTTCTAAGCCTTTGATAGACTTTGAATTTGGAGGATTGACTCTTTTGGCACTATATGTGTAGTTCACGATTTTAATACATGCTTTGAAATTAATACAGGTATCTAGTATGTGGGAATATATCAATGTGTTGTCGACTGTACTGCAGAGATGTTTCCGAGCACTAACATATTTCATAACGCTCATTTCTATTTAGTAAACTCAGATTCAGGGTGACTCTAGAGGACATGCTAGAACTGGCCCCTGGGGCAGTAAATCTCTTACAGAAGCAGATGCCCCATCATTCTCGCACTGATGGGACTAGTGGATTTGAACTGTCCAACTTTAGGTTAGCAGCCAAGTGCCTAATCTCTGTGCCATTAGGGCTTCCTACCATACACTATAGCATCCTGAATTATACCTGTACATACTTTAGAGGAAATCTAAAAAAGCTAAATACATTTAGCCTTTTTATGTGCTCACAAATATTGATCTTTTATTTTTCTATTGACACAAAGTGCCTCAAGATCAATGAAAACATGAAGGAAGTTAAAGATTCAGTATCTAACCTACATATGATTTCAAACTTTGGCTTATAAGTTTTAATTTCATGGGATCTTTCTCAGAGCTAATAGCAAGTACTCAGATTTCCATGGTTTGGTTTTAACTAAGGATCAAAGCATGCCTGAAAACATTCAAAGAATTCTGTAAATTCTGTTGCTCAAAAATGATGACAAAAACGCTACCCACTTCCTAGCATATTTTTTGAAAACATGAATGAGGGGTGTGTATTTTATGGGGGTGCAATTATAAATGTATGAATGTTTGCACTGCTCCAAATCCATCAAGGTCCTTGGGACCTGCGCTGTGCAGTGAAGGCAGGGAGGGAGTCCTGCTCAATACCTGAAAGTGTGGGCTAAGCAGCTGGACTCTCTGGGGTGGAGTCCGACTCTTGCACTGGATGGCTTTGGCAATGAGGCAAGTTGTTGATTTCTTTGGTTGTCAGTTTCCTCATCTGTAAAATGAGAGGAATAATAGGGCGTATCTCATAAAGAGCTTGTGAGGACTAAATGACACATGGAAATCACTTAGAACTGTGCTGGGCACACAATTAGTGCTAGTTTATAATTATTTTAAGTGATGAAAGATTATTACTCTCTTTGAATTTATTTCTCTTAGCTATTACTGCCTTGCCATTTTTTATATAATTTGAATTATTGATTTTCTCCTGCTTATTGCAGTTAGTGTTGTATACAATTGACTCACAGAGACCTTCTGTAAATATGATTGATATTACACACACGCACACACACACACACACTCACACACACACACTCACACACACTCACACACACACACTCACTCACACACACTCACACACACACTCACACACACACACACACACACACACACACTCGCAGCAATCCTAATCTGTTACTTCATATAACAGGAGGCATTTTTGCTGATTATCATGAAGACTGACTCAAGGATAGATTTTTTCCCTCCATGGGAGTTCAGAAAATATCCAACTGGCAATAGAAAATCAAAGTGACTTTCACTTCCAGAAACTAAAACCAAAGAATGAGTCATTTTTAATTCAAGTAAGAGCTGTCTAAGCAATCAATATATCATAACAACAATTACAAAGAAATTTTAAAAATAAGCAGAACATGAATCATTTTCCTTTAAAGTCATTAAATTAGTGTCATCAAATTCTTAGTTTAACTTCCTTCATTAGATAGCTACTTATTTACATTCTCGTTTATTTTCTTCACTTACATAAATAAACTTTAAAAGAAATTATGTCGGTGCTCAAAAAAATATGACCCCAAAGCTCACGACTTTTCTAAACTGTAAAGTGCTACAAATAACTTTTCTCTCTCCTGAAAACAATGGTTGTGGATGATTTTCTAAAAGATTGTTCTAAAATTCTTACAATGCTCCTTGGAATTGCAAGAAATTGAGCTTGTGAAAGGATTACAGGGCCAACGGCACTGCTTCCTTTGCTGCTAAAATATGTAAACTGTTACTGCAGCATCTAACCTTCTACCAAAGTGCTCATTTTGCAGTCATTTGGGCATGTAGCGTTCCATAGAGTCGTTCATTGTCCAGTATGTGAGTGGATGATGTATATTTTGCAGTTAATGGGGTTGAATAGATCTTCACATTTCACACCTCAGTGAATGTCTACTCCATTTTCTTCCTGGCTTCTGCTGCTAGATTTTTTTTTCTTTTGAAAGCAATTTTATACATTAAAGATCAATTCATGATTGATAAACTAGTAAAATTTGCTTATGACTGTTCAGAGCAAAATGGAAATTTATGATTAGACAACTATAGTTATTTGCATTAACATAACTACTGGACCAAATTTGTTGGCATTTTAAAATTACTTAATCACTTATTAATTAATAATGCTGCATGAAGTAAAAACTCTGTTTGCCAGTGTTCACGAGAAGGGATTCTTGAGTTTCTAATTAAGGATAAATAATATACTTAAAATTTAACTATACTCTGTCACTCACTTAATATGTGACTCATGTGTTTTGTTCACTTTGATATAGTCCCATCTATAAAAAATATCTTTAGAAATTTTGTGAATTTCCCCCTGTGGTTAGTCTTCTATTTTCAAGATAAATTCAGTTTAAGCACTTTCGATCTATATATTTTCACCAATTTGATGAGTACCAAAGTAACATTATGTTAGAAGCTGAGAAATCAAATGACCTCGTGCATTTGGCAAATCTGCTGCAGTAGACCTCCTGAAGCATTGAAAGATAAAAATGTTACTCTGTTGGTAAGGTGCGCTGCTCCGAATCACGGTCTTGTCAGTCGCCTCACCTGCATGAGGAAGTGGGTGTCTTTCTATGGTGGTTCTGGTGCAGAATATTCAATTTGCGTGTAGACTTCCAGAAGAACAAACATATCAGTCTAAGAAGAATTGCAATCTGAATGCTTACTTCCTTTGGAAGACCTCATGTTTGGTAAATTTGAGGATCATTGAAAACGAGGGACACTCTCACTGCATTGGATACACACACAGGTCACGACCAAGGACTGAAACGTACCAACAGAGGTGAAGATATTAAAGAACCGGGCACTCTTTTATTCTGTTACACACAGGTCACCACACACTAGAGCTGACTCCAAGGCAATTTATAATAACAGCTTTGCATGTGAAAATTTGAAAAATAACTTGATACCAAGAAAACCCTGTGGGGAGGGGACACTCCATGGGACCGGTTTTTCTGGGTCTCACATTTTCCAACCTTTGACGAGGTGTAGTTTTACCACTGGTCTAGCGTTCTCTAGGAGTGGAAGATGTTTGAGTTTTCTTTTTTTTAACATGTTTCTGCCTTGCACAGGTCTGGCTTTAGCAAGTTTTATTTTATATAGTAATTTGATCACCACAAAAGTGATATAAAAGGGTTTATTACTACTTCACCAGTAAGGAAAACTACGGAGGGCATTAATGTGATTTAAGAGATTAAACTATGTTGGAAGCATATAATTGGAATCATAGCTAAGGCTTCTCCCAGATCTAAAATATCTGGTCCCAAATGGTAGGAGGTACCCTGTCAATGGAAAAGAGAAGTCATTGGAATTGGCAACTCAAGACCCCAAATTTGACCTTCCACTCACTGTTATAAATACAGTGATCTTGGTATACAGTCTTGGCCATTAATTTATATATTGTCTATGACTACTTCATGCAACAAGGACAGAGTTGACAAGTGGAAGCAGAGATCCTAGACCCACATAGGAAAACCCCCCAACTATTTTCCCCCTAAAAACATCTGCCACCCCTTATTTTAATCCCAGGAAGTAGTCTATAGAGATAGCCCGAGTCATGAGCAGAATGTAGAGCCCATTGGGAAGCTCTGAATAGTAAATAAACAAGTAAAATAATGTTGAAATGGATGAGTGAGTGTTTAGAAGATCTTTCATTAAACAGTAATTTTGAAATATCATAGATCCAAGCTACAGAAGAAATACAGATTTAGGGGTGGCAGTGGGGACTACAATAATTAATTTCTATCAGATACTTAATAAATATTTTAAAAATAATCCCCAGTGTAAAATAATTCCACTAGGTAGTACTCTATGAAAGACCTTCTTAACTATGAATTCGAATTATATTCCAAGAACAGACACATAGTAGCGATAGTAATGCGAACAACCAGCATTTATAAGAGCAATGAAGGAAAGCTACAGTGGGGATAATTGAAAATCTCAATCAATCGACATCAGGGTCTCTGTTTCCACAGACAAGCCCACTTTCTTTCTTTCTGATCAAACCCGAAAAGTCTTTCAGGGAAAGTAAAGAATCGGAAACGGTTGCTTTGCCAGACGCTCACCGTGTCTGCAGAGCAGTGCCTATACCTGCTGCAAGACTCAGGAAAGAGTCCCTGTGAATCAGAGAGGGGTCCGCTGTGTGCTTAAAAGATCCATTTTCACTACTTTACACTTAACCAGAACACATGTATGTTGGAGTAATTTCCTCTTTGGTTTTGCTTTGTTTAATTTCTTTAAGAAAGCATAACTTAGTCCATTAGATACATTTACATCTCTACTTAACCAGTTATTAACTTCATGACAGGACTTTGAGGAAGATAGGTATCTGGAAGATTGGAAAAATGATTGATAATCCTTGCGACTCGTTCACAATCACTCATTCTTTTATTTAAGAATACAATGTAGCCAAATCTTGGTCGTGATACTTTCTTGGCATTATGAAAGAAATGGAGAAGCATTTTCTTAAGAATCACACAGTTGAGGAAAGAAGAGAGATACAAAGAACTATAATATAATAATTTCTATTATTGGTCAATTTTTGAATGGGTCAAGCATTAAGACAGAAGGAACAAATCACCAGAGCCCCTATGTGTAACTAACACTGTCTGGATTCAAGGCACCATGTCCAAATGGCAGGATATAGAAATTATTGGTGTAGTGGGGCCCGTATGAGACAAAGCATTGCAGAAATACATTCAGCATAGTTCAATGAAGCACGTTCAGTCAAAAGATTCCGTTTTAATTAGTGAAACGGTAATGTTAGAACCATTGAAATCAAAGAAGGACACATGCAGAATTGTTTTGGAGCCAAAATTAGAGTCTCTGGTTGCTTCCTCTGTTCTTCATTGCTGGAATTTTGCATTAAATTATTTTCCCCTCATTGACTTACATCAGATAACAATCCTGTCCCCCTTTTGATGGCAGCAGCTGAATCAGCAACTCAAGAGGCCAAGTTTTTGTACTTCCTTCTTCCAGGCTCAACGGTGGGGCCACACAGGGCAGAGGTTGATGTAGCCTTGAACTGAGACTGGAATCTTTGAACACGCAAAAGTCATCATGTTATGTCCATTGCTAATACATATGTGCACAATGAAATGTGCATAATATGCAAACAATATTTAAATTACAATTTGCATACCAAAATGTTCCTTTGGGGGGTTTGGTTTGATATCTCAGTCTTAGAATTTTGTTGGTTTGTAAAATAATTGTTAGAGGAGGTGTTCTGTGAAGTCCCCAGCAACCCTACAGTTACATGTTTTTATGTTATAGTTCCACACAAACAAGTATCTGCTCAATTTCACTGTGATCTGATTGGATGATCGGTTTTGTATCCCAGAGGAGGTAGTTACTGTACTCAGGTAAATAGGGATTTTGCTTTAATCAATGCATTTATATGATTGTTATGTCCAAAATTATTTGACAATAGTAATTTAAAAATTAGTCAGGAAGGATCTAATATCTACAAGAAACATGCAGATTCTACCAGCCATTAATTTTCTCAATGTAGATACTCCATCTTTAATGGGGTATGCTCAGATATTAAGGAAATAATGCTATCTGAAATAAGATCTTACAAGAAATATGATCTTCCTGGTCCTTAATGATTATTAATTAATTTCAATCAATCTTTTATACTAGTGGTATTAGAGTTAACAGTTAGGCACAGACTAAATGTATAATCCATCAGGTAAAATATACACTCCGATGGTGGAGAAAAGTACCATGAAAATTGTAAAATGAAAATTGTATTTTCATGGCACTCAGTAAAGCGCTCTGTTGCCATCAGTGTTGTGTCAAGTGCACTGCCAATTAAATCTGTACAGTCTTGTACAACCACCCATGAGTGTGCCTGGAGACAAGGTAGCACATAGCTTACTTACACATGGGTAAACCAAGGCAAAAGCTATTCGAATAGAGAGCTCAGGTTAGTCTTGAAGTCAGTTGGGTTCGAGTTATTATTATATTTGCTGAACCCAAATGAGCCTTCATTAAAAAATGTAATGTATTGAAAATGCTTCACAAGTTTAATTTCTCCCTCATCAACATACAGAGCATTTACACATTGAAGAATTCACATTTTTAAATGGATGCAAATTAGTTTGTGTTAAAAAAATAGAGAAAGCCAAGCTGTTAAAAAATAAAAAAAAACACACACTGTATGTTCATTTTCACAACCTCTTAACAAAATGAACATTTTAAATGTACCTTTTGTCTTCGACTGAGAAAAAAAAGAAAAACAAGGAAATTAATATTTTTGTAATATAGATGTCATCTTACATTTCATGCCTGACTCATTTGAAAATGTAGCTTAATTTGCAAACAATTTAGAAAGCTGAACTATTGAATTGGGTCCTCTAAGATTTAGGATTTGTCATCTTTTAAAGTTGACACCCAGTGAGCGCTTGTCAATTACAAAGAAGTGAAATGAAGTGAAAATAAGTCTCATCTTCATCTTCTTGTTATATGCTTGGTTGGTTATAGAGAGACACCATTTACAAGCTGAAAATAATTATTCACAAAGTTATGCTTCACTTTAACACCAAATTTAAGCTATGGAGATGTGCCTTTCCACGAAGGGCTTTTATTCAGGGGTGGGGAGTGGGGAGTGCTGAACATCCCCTGAAGGTTGGTAGTTGGAACCTCTCTCCCCCTTTTCTGTTAATGATAAACAGAGAGGGTTTCAGGTTCTTACCTGAACACACAAACGGGCCTTCTTGCCATGTGCTATCATTGCTCAATGACTGGGAGGATTTGGAAGAAATAATTGCAATATTATTACTTACTTTAATAACATGAAAATTCCACTCCCTCCCTGACTTCGTCTTTTCATTGCTTTTTTATCCTACCCATAAACACCAGATGCACCATATTTTAATCCATTGTCTGATTCCCTCCAAAATGAATGGCTGCAGTCCAAGAAGTGAGTTGGAAGAGACAGACTTGAGTGTAACAGGTCACTCGTGGCCTTGGTCTAATTGTTGCTAACGGACAGGTGCCTTCAACCCTAGGGAATGGATGGGTATTTTGGAAACGTAATCCTTCAATAAAACCATCCCCAACTCATGAAAAGATCAGAAAAGTTTAAAAGGATTTTACTTGCTAAGGGCAACTACTAGAGTCTAGTGACATCAAAGTGCCTCTTAAATTCTGGGCTTCTAGGCATGCTTTAATAGATTTTTCTTCCTTCAGGTGCACTCTTAGGACTACCTCAGGGTACCTCCTACAGAAGAGAAGGAAAGGCTAGAGGGAGAGTCAAGAGACGCATGGGATGAACATGAACTCTTCAGAATGAAGGGAATGAGACATTACTCCTTTAAGGCGGTCTCCTCTCAAGTCCATGAGCCAGCCTATTTCTAACACAGTGAGAAGGCACAGGGCCGAAGTGAATTATTTTATATTTAAACCCCAGATCCTTCTTTTTCTAAATGACATATGATGCTTAGCATCACTGATTTGGCAAAACTTGTGCATTTCCTCTCTAAAGTAAATGCAGGCTTGAAGGCCATACTGAAGTTCAATTAGCCCTACCAAGCTCTCTGACTACAGTCATTACTTGTAACCTTATCTCAAAGCTTGCATGTATATGAGGGGGTGTCCCCCCAAAAAAGTGTGTATATCACCTTCAAAGTACTCTCTGTTATACTTAATACATTTTTCAAATCTGTGATTCCATTCTTGGAAACATTTTTCCAAGTCATCTGTTGGATGGCTGACAGCACTGCCCTAATTTTTTTCCCCTTCACCTCGTCTACATCATCAAATCGCTGCCCTTTCATATCCCTTTTCATTTGAAGAAATAAAATGAAGTCACACAGAGGGAGTTCAGGTGAGTAAGATGCATTTAGCAAGAGAGGCATGATGTTTTTTGCCAAGAACTGGTGCACTAGATGGCTGGGTAAACAGGTGCATCATCATGGGGGCAAAACAGTCCCCTCTGCCACAAATCAGGTCCTTTTGTTGCACACTGGTATGCCATCTTTTCAGCACCTTTAATGGTCTCACCTGGTGGAACCAACTCCAAATGCACTACAAGTTGACATTTTATCCTGGATGTTCAGAACAAGGTTTGTTATCAATCAACATTTCACTATTTCTGAAATAAGAAAACCACTCATATGCTTGAGTTTCTCCCATAAGCTATGTTCAACATCACAACAGTTTCTGCAGCATTTTTTCACTAGGAGGAAAAAATATTTCACAGCTATGCGCTCTCCTCTTAAGCCAGCCAGCACAAATCATTCTAAACGAGGTTCCAGCAAAACTGCTCTGAAAAAATTCACTGTGACCAGAGAGAACTTTCCCAGGCGACACCACTGGGTGCACTAACTCAGAGTAAGTTCCTTGATGCTCGCCTAGCAGGGGGAAAATGCTCTCTATGAAAACTCCACTCCACGGAGCACAATTCAGTGTTTTTGGGGTGCCCCCTCATAGCTATCAATTATAATAATTTTTTTTCAATTATAGTAATTTTGGGGATTTTTTGTTGTCAATTTCTTTGTACTGATGCTAAGTATATACACACAACTAATTGCAAAATTATAGAATAAATTTAACAGAGAATTCAACAAAAACATAATATATAATTCAATATACTAATGCAGTAACTATGATCATTGATATTTATACTCTAATTTGAATAATTTAGTTATCTGTTTGCAAAAATAGTATAATCTTTAAAAAAACTGAGATGTGACTAAATATTAAATCATAATATATCACTACAATGTATAAAGACTACTGGTTAATCTCACATTATAAGAGTTTATCATGATTTGTTTAACTATACATTTGTAATGCTAGTATATTATTTGCAATATTTGCTCCTATGCCTCATGTTATTTCAATATATATATGATTATGGAATTCTAACCATTTAACTCCTCTTTAAGCTAAAATCTCATTTGGGAAATGACTGACTCATAAGGTATGACCATGAGTAATGTGATTGAAAGAACACAAGCTTTACAGCCATACATGTGGATTTTAATTTTAGGTCTTTCATTTATGTGGCTTTAAGCATATAATTTCATCTCTCTCTCTCTTTTTTTTTAAGTTGAGAAAGATTTTATTGAGACAGGGAAAGAACTTCTGGGTGGGTAGGGAGAGCAGAGAAAGGGACGGGGACATGAACCCCCGGGCTGTTCCGAACCCAATGAGTTTGGTCAGGTAACTTGCCAATTTCATCTCTTAAAGACCCCATTCTTTTTGTATAATCAGATAATACAATCTATTCTATATTGCTTTTATAAGCAATAGTAATCATATTTTAAAACTTGGTGGTCATTTCATTTATTACTTGTTTAGAAAGTGGCACATACATTTAGAATGTTCTAGTTATGTTAGAGAATATCAGTTTTTTCAGAACTTCATTATCATTGAACATTGTATATTTAATCATTGATTTGATGTAGAGACCTTTTATTAATAGATAATGTAATATGTTCTTTTTAACCATGTGTTAATAATGCCTTTTGTTACTTGGGTTCAAAGTGTTTTTTTATTTAATCTTCAGACATTTTTTCAATAATGTCCAGATACTAAGTTTTTAATATAACAATTTTGATCTTCATATAGTTTTATATATACATCACATATAAACATAAATATGAATACAAAATAGTTTAAAACACTAAAAGACTTGTAACTAATAAACCAAATACAGGAGTATGTTGTTTAAATAATAAAAACAATACAAGAGTAGGAAAAAATAGAAAAAAAGATATAACTTTAAAAATAGAAAAACAAGAAAAATAAACTCTGCATTCCCAATAATCACTTCCAACATAATGTTCTAGAAGGCACAGATTGTTAGATTATATGACAAATCAAGACATTACAATAGGCTACTTATAAGAAAAGCACTGCTATAAAGGCAGAAAGAGGTCTGAAAATTATAGAACATTTCAACCAACAGCAGTAAAATACACACTAAGTACATGCTCAACTTTACTAAGGTAGCCATAGTATAATTGACAAAATGAGTCACAATAAAATAAAAGGACTTATAGTATAAATTACTTTATCTGACTTGAAAGAATTAAATTTGAAGCCAATGTCTGCAAGATACCCAGAAATTACCCAACTGTTTGAAATCTACCCAGCACAACTTCTAAAGAACCAGCGTATAATGAGACCAAGAGAAATAAGAAAGTAGTTCAAACTTATTGAAAATGAAAGCACAACATTTCAGAATTTGTGGGATTCCTCTACAGCAGAATGTAGAAGGGAAGTTTACATCCTGAACTGATTAAAATAGTGTGTTAAGCTGGGTTGTCTAGAGAAACAGATTCAGTGACATTCATCTATGTATGAGAAAGAGTTGTATATCCAAGTAACTATGTGTGAAGAAGGCATTCCAGTCCAGTCCAACTCAAGTCCAAGAGTGTCATCCTGGTCCGTAAGTGTCCCTTCAAACTCTCATAGCTGCAGACCTTTGACACAAACTGGTGACTCAGAATGCAAGATCACAGGTCAGTGACTACCAACTTGCGTGGATCCAAGTTCAGCGGAAATAGGTCAGGGTGCTGACAGCTCTCAGCCCACAAGGGACCAAGTCTGTAGGCAGGGTCCCAGCAATCAGAAAGGTAAAGTGGCAGAGAGATGGGGGGGGGGTGGTTGGGGGGTCTCAGTTTCTTGTTATAAGAAGGCCACATTCCCACAGAGGTACCATCAAGCTCTGACCAGCTTGACAGGTTGGAGTCCACCCTACGCTTTCATAAAAATTCAAGTTAACAGAGAGCATGTAACTGCTACAAAGAGCAAGGAAGACAAGTCCCCGAAACAGCACCAAAAAAACTCAACTAAAAAAATAATTAAAGAGAGGAAGAAGAGGAAAAAATGGGGACTAGACCATTGTGCAATATCTTTTGGTGGGAACAAAATGAAAGAGCAGCTGTATTCTCCCCCCCTTGCTTATGCTCATTTAGAGCTTTTACATCGACCAAGAGGCGGTCTTTCAAACAGAAGGGCTGTGGAATAGCTTAAAACCAGGAACGTATTCACCGGGGCTGTACCTTTCACTACACTTAAGCAAGCCGAATGCTGAGCAAATATTCCAAGAAGAACATGGCATCAGAGTTGGAGAAAGGCTGATTAACACCCTGAAAGATGCAGATGACTCAGCCTTGTTTACTGAAAGCCAGAAGGACTTGGAGCACTTGCTGATGAAAAGCAAAGACTGCTTGCCGCCTTTGATATGGATGACAACTCAGTGTAAAGACAACCTAAATCCCCACAACCGCACCAGTAGATTGCCTCATGGTCAACAAGGAGGGGGTGGGGGGAGGGAAGCTGTCAAAATGCCAATGCTCATAGAAGCAACAGTCCAGAAATCCAAGGATATGGTTATTGCACTGGGCAAATGTGCTGCTGGACAGGAAATCACGTCAAGGACTAAGGTGCACGCACTTAAGACATCTGATTTTTAATTGCCTGTGATGGATGTATTTAAATTCTGGAATTGGAGAAGACTATCGAAAGTAACACGTGCTTCATGAAAGACAAGCCAATCTGTCTTGGAGGAAGTACAACCAGAATGCTCTTTGGAAATGGTTAGAATAAGACTTCATGTCACCTGCTCTGGAAGTGTTATCAGGAGAGATCATTCCCTGGAAAAGGGCACCATTCTTGGTACAAAGTGGATCGACACATTGGCTGCAACAATGGTGCGGCTTTCCTGCTCTGTTGCTCACCAGTGCATTTTTCTGTTCAAAAGAACATTTTTTGTGCGTATGTACATTGGGTGGATGTTTATAGAACAAACTATCAGTTTATACATTCCGCAGTTCACACACACTTTGTATCCTGTCATTCATCGGAACCCCTCAGTGTACCATGTGCATGTACAATGGGTGTCATTGTCCCTTTGTAAACCTATTCATTTTTTGAGGGACCATTGGGCCGCCTGGAGTGGGCCTTGGTACAGTAGCAGTATGTGTTAGGCTGATAAAGACAAGATCAACAGTTTGAACCATCAACCATCGGGGAGAAGGATGGGGCTTTCTACTCCGGCAAAGAGTTACAGTTTCAGAAACTCACAAGAACAGTTTGACTCTGTCTTACAGAGAGGCCATGAGTCCCATCAACTTGATGGCAGTGAGTTTTTCTTTGGGGGGTGGCAGTTGGTGAGTTCAGTCAAGACCTGATTGGTGACTTGGGGTCATACTCCTACTTCTCTATGTGACCAGAAGCCTCATCTTTTTGTGACTTTGAGTCTTTTCCACATTTTTTTTCTTCTTCTCTTTCCAAGACCTTCTAATGCAACCACGTCCAGCGCAGTCAGAAGTGGTAGCTGATCACTGTCTAGCTCATCCCAGGAATGTGGACATTGGTGATTTCGTAGTCCATTAGTCCATTGAACTAATTGTTTCTATTGAACTAATGTCTTTTAATTTCATCACTTTTCTTTTATGCACAGAGAAAATAATAGTTGTAACTAAAATGCCACTCCTGAGATTTCAAGACCCCAGTGGCTAAACTCCAAAGCAAAATAGCAAAGTGTTTACCAGAGAAGGTGATGCCACACCCAGAGGGGGAGGGGAAATAGAATGACCCAGAGGGGCTGCCAAACCAGTCAGCCTCCCTTTATCCTGCTCTATGGGCTATTGTACAAAAGTTTTCATTGCCGAGGAGTTCTGAGTAATTTTTTCCCCCTGAATCAGAGGTGGTAGGCCAAATAAGTTTGGGAAGCTATGATATTAAGCATGGTCTGTGAACAAAGATTTGCACACTGACCTTTATGTCTCCTGAGACAATGGACATGAATCCTGAGGCCAACGACTCATTTCTTCAAGGTGTTTAGTTTTGTCTAAGATATTCCAACGTTGTCCCTCGTATCATCCATCAAATTCATGAATATATTTGTAGCAGAGGGAAATACTCATACACAAATGTCTTCTGTCAAATCTATGCAAATTTTTCGATATATTCTGTACTGTCACACCTGTTAATCTCTATAAGTGGACCATAGTTCTTACAAGATTGGATATATAGCATTATTTGCTTCTGTTTTGTTTAACTCTCACAAACCTCATAGTGGCTCCCCCCCCCCATTGTTGTAATTATTATTTTGTGAATCCACCTCAACCTCTTGTTGTATATACCCTTCCCTTCACTCAAGGTAACAGCTGGCTGCTCTCTAACCAGTTACATCCCTCCCTCCCATCTGCTTCCATTACTGGTGGTTACCAAAAAGAAACAAATAATGTTTATTTGAATGTAAAAACTTCTTCTTGATGTTTTACACAATGAAAAAAATACACTGTTTGCCTTTTTGTTATTGGCTAATTTCAGTCAGCATGTTGTCTTTCAGGTTCATCATGTTCTGAGGTGTCCGTCGGATTTATCCTTTGTTTTTTAACATTACCTAGACTTACATTTATCCTTATTTTCATCAAGAATATCTTTTCTTGGTGTAGCATAGGTACATGTCTTTTTCCAATTTTTAATTGGCATATTTGTATTTTTCTTCTTGAGGCATTTAAATTTTCTCTAAATTTTGGAGGTCAGTCACTTGTCTTATGTGCCAGTGTCGAACTTTTCTCTAGTCTGCAGGTTCTTTTCATCACTATTTTGGTGAAAACTTCTCATGTACTTAAGTGTCTCATTTTTAAGAGGTGACTGTCATCTGGTTTGTCTTCTGCTGTTGGTGTGTTTTCAATTATGTTTGATAGTGTGTTTGTGTCATGCATCAAGGACTCTAACCTTGTCCCTATGTTTTCTTTGATGATCTTTATAGTTTTAGGTTTTATATCTAGGTCTTTATTCAGCTTGAGCTTATTTTTCCATATAGTATGAGACATGGGTTCTATTTCGTCTATAAATGGACATTCAGTTTTTCCAGCACGATTTGTTAAATGACTGCCTTTTCCTCATTTAATGTGTTTCAGTCCTTTGTGAACAACAACAAAAACCCCAGCTATCTATAGGTGGCTGGATTTATTTCTGCATTCTCATGTCTGCTTTATTTATCTGTATGTCTGTCACTATACCAGTACTAGGCTGTTCAGTCTACCATAAGTGTGTAATAGTTTTGAGATTGGGAATGGAGAGGCCTCCTACTTCATTCTTCTTTAGTAATGCTTTACTGATCTGCCTATCTGGGGTCTCGTTGCTTTTCATATAAAATGGGTGATTAGTTTTAACATCTCTTTAGATAATAATAATGGGATCTAGATCAAGCTGTATTATATCCATAAAACATTTTGGACAGCATTATCATTTTCACAATGCAAAGTCTTCCTATCCATGAAATGGTATATTCTTCCATTTATAGAGGATTATTTTGGCTTCTTGTGGTAGTATTGTGTAGTTTTCTTTATATAGATAGTTTGTTTTTCTGGTTGGAGCTATTCCTCAGATTTTAATCTTTGGGTTGACTATTGCACACAGGCTGTCTACTTCAGAGGAATATCCACCGAAAACCTGCAACTGGCAGAGAAACATTGTCACATACCGAAGGCCTAATAAATGGAAGCAGAACTTTATCAGAGATCGTTCCAGAAGACATCCCCTCCGTCAGAAGGCACTCAAAGTGTGACCGAGGAGCAGCTGCCTTCTGAAAGCAGAAAGAACCACAATGACGTGAATGGTGTCCATAGTGCCTCTGAGAGCTACACCTATGGGACCATCATTTGCTTATGCGGCATCACTCAAAACGAGAAGCAGCAGCGGCACAATTTTACTAATCAGAACTTGGAACACACAGAGTAGGAATCTAGAAAAATTGGAAGTCATCAAACATGTTCTGACACAAAGGTAAATATCTGATGCATTAGTGAGCTGAAGTGCATTGGTAGTGGCCATTGTAAAGCAGAAAATCATATGTTTTACTATGTTCAAAACGACACAACAAAGAGGAATGGCATTACAGTCACTGACAAGAAGGACATTTCAGGATCTATCTTGAAATAAAGTGCTTTCTGTGATAGGATTATATCTATCCCCATTCCAGGACATTCAATCAATGCAACTACTATTCAAATTCCTACACCAACCACTAAAGCTATTGATGAAGAAATTAAAGAATTCTACTTGTCTCAGTTTGAAATTGATCACACATGGGCTCAAGATGTATCGATAATTGTTAGCGAATGGAATGCAACGGTTGGAAACAAAGGGGATGGGATAGAATTAGAAAGTATGATATTGGTGATAGAAATGAAGCTGGGGATTGAATGACAGAATTTTGCAAGACTAATGACTTGTTTGTAAAAAATACATTTTTCAATAACACAAATGATAGTTGTACACATTTATTTATCCACATGGAATATACAGATATCAAATTGACTACATCTGTGTGGTAAGGTGCTAGAGAAGCGCAACATCAGCAGCTAAATCCAGGTCAGTGGCTGACTGTAGAACGGATCACAAATTGCTCTCATATAATTTCAAGTTGAAGAAAACAAAAATCAAGTCCACAAGGCAAAAGACAAACGTGAGTATATCAAACCTGAATTCTGAGAACATCTCATGAACAGATTTGATTGAGTGAACACGAATGATGGAAGACCCGATGCGCTGTTGGATGACCTTAAGAACACCATCCATGAAGAAAGCCAAAAAAAAAGTGATTAAAAAGACAGGAAAGAAAGAAAAGAGCAGTGTGGGTGTCATAAGACACTCTGAAATTTGTTCTTAACTATAGAGTGGCTAAGACAAATGTAAAGAACTCTGAAGAAATTTTCAAAAGGCAATGTGAGAAGTCAGTGTCAAATATTGTAATGAAATGTGTAAAAACCTAGAGTTAGACTACCAAAAAGGAAGAATACACTGAGAACATCTTAAACTAAAGAAAAATAATCAAACAAGTTTCAGTATTGAAAGATTCTATAGGCAAAATATTGGCAGGAAGAATCAATAGAAAAGGAAAGAATAGAGAGTCATGGTACCCAAAAGAACTGGTGGACATTCCACCATTCCAAGAAGTAGCATATGGACAAGGACCAATATTGCTGAAGGAAGAAGCTCAAGCTACATTGATATCACTGGCCACAAACAAGGGTCCAGGAATTGACGGAATACCAAGTGAAATGTTTCAACAAGCTGATGAACACTGGATGTACTCACTTGTCTATGCTATGAAATTTGCAAGACAGCTACTTGGCCAACTGAAGAGATCCATATTTTTACTGATTCCAAAGGAAAAGGACCCCTAAGAATACTCAAATTATAGAGCAATGTCATTAATATTACTATGTGAGTTAAGATTTTGCTGAGGATCATCTAGTTAGTTAGTTTATTGTGCCAACATGCCGATAAACACATGAGGGATTAATTGAAGGACAGAGGGAAAAATGGGTCGGTGAGACTCACCTTTCTAGTTCTCCAGTCCCATGCATTCTGATGGTCACACCAGGGTGAAGCTGCCTTAGCAATTCCCTATTTCAGCTGGCAAGGCTCACTTCCTGCAAGACATCCCCAAGGAGAAGCCACATGGACCTATGCTGATGTAGCCCTGGGTGCTGGAGCAGCCGTGTGGAGACCCTGCCAGCGCTGAGATGCTTACACACTCACTGACCCGGCTTTCCTCCTCCGGTCGGCATCATTGTGTGTGTTTTGTAAGATGGAGGAGGACTTTGTGGATTGGTGTTGGACATCTGGGTTAATGGGTTAATGTTGGACTTGTGGGCTTGGGCAGTACTGGGTTGGGATGTTTTCTTGACGCACACTTTATCTTTAAATAAACCTCTCTTTTATACATGAGTTTGGGTGGATTTGTTTCTCTAAAGTACTCAGACTAACACATTATGGTACCTTGGGATTGGGATACTGGAGAAACAAATCATAAGATGGAGAGTAGATGTTTGTTTGATCTCTCCCGCTGTTTGACCTCTGTCCAGTTAGAAGTCAGAAAAAGCCACACTTTATTCAGTTGCTTTCTGGGAAAAATATGGGAAGTAGGAAAATTGAAAGTTTGTAAGCCCATTTGCTTTCTGCCATTACAATTTGATGTTTAGATGGGTTTAGGCCACGCCTACAAAGAAAGCTTTGAAAATATATGCCCCACCCAGTGCTTTGGAGTACTCAGGAACCAAAGGTCTTTGTCAGAAGCTGGAAAAAAATCTGGAACCTTGAAGAGAACTCCCCTCTGGGACTGAATGTTAAAGGGAGCCTGTGAGCAGGTTAAAATGCTTGCTAAGTGACCACCTGGATCTCCTTGTTGAGTGGAAGTGGGAGAAATGCAGCAATAAAGAGATGGGGTAAGTTTGGCCACTGACACCTGTGGACTTGGTTTACAGGTAAAAGGAGATGAGAGCGGGTTGACTGGTCTAAAGTTCATGACATAGCATGAGAGGGCTAGGCTTGTTGAGGATTGGGGAGAGCCCATGGTCTAAAGGCAAGGCGACCAATGGGCATCCTGTGGAGGCTGAGTGAGGCAGCCCACATTGAGTTGACAAGAACCCAACCAGATGGAGATTTTTGAGCCTGTGAGCTGGTGCGTATTTTGCTGACTTCATGAATGGTCTGTCCGTATTTGACTTTGCTTATGGATGCAAATTTCATAAAGTTCCAACTGGATTGTCTCCTCAGAGCACTGGGTTGATGTAAGTGGGCAGTATATAAATTGGATACACAAAATTGGGGGAATAAAGGCATAAAATCATTGGCTTACAAACTTTCATAGGTGGGGGAACATATTCACAGGATTATAGGATTAAGGTGTAGGTGTTACTTTATTGCAAGTATGAGGTTAAAGAATGATGTACAAGTGCTAAGTTGACAAGGGGTGGATTGAGTTAGTTAGTTTATTGTGCCAACCTGGCCGATAAACACATGTGGGGTTAATTGAAGGGCGGGGGGGGGGGGTAAATGGCTCAGTGACCCTCGCCTTTCTAGTTCTTGGGTCTCTTGATTTCTGATGGACAGATCAGGGTGTAGCTGCCTTAGCCAGTTCCCTGCTTCAGCTGGCAAGGCTCACGTCCTGCAAGCCACCCCTGAGGAGAAGCCACATGGACCTACCCCAGTGCAGCCCTGGGTACTGGAACAGCCATGTGGAGACCCCTGCCAGTGCTGAGATGCTTACACATTAACTGACTCGACTTTCCTCCTGCAGTCAGCATCATTGCATCTGTTTTGTGAGCTGGAGGAGGACTTTGTGGATTGTTGTTGGACATATGGGTTAATGGGCTAATGTTGGATTTGTGGGCTTGAGCAGCACTGGGTTGGGATGTTTTCTTGATGCACACTTAACCTTTATATAAAACTCTCTTTTACACACGAGTTTCTGTGGATTTGTTTCTCTAAAGTACCCAGACTGACACATCATTCAATAATGGTTGCAGCAGTGCATTCATAGGAAGATTTCAAAGGTTCAGGCAGTATTCATAAGATGACCTAGAACAAAGCATGGCAGATGGATCTGGGCTGAAAGCAGAGTTTACCACAAAGATGTTTACTTGTGTTTTATTGACAAAGGCATTAAATTGCGTGGATCATAACAAATTATGGATAGCTTTGAGAAGAATGGGAATTCCCAAACACTTTATTTTGATCATGCAAAAAGTGTGTATAGTCAAAAAGCATAGATCTGATCTGTTCCTTCATAGATTACAGTATGTATAGTAGAATAGAACATTTTTTTAATAAATCTTTTCATTGGGGCTCATTCAGCTCTTATCACGATCCGTACATACATCAATTGAGCAAAGCACCCTTATACATTCGTTGCACTCATCATTCTCATAATTCACCTTCCACTTGGGTTCCTGGAATCAGCTCGGTTTCCCTTTTTCCCCCTCCCCCACCCTCCCCGCTCCCCCCTTCCCCCTGGTCCCTTGATAGTTTATAAATAATTATTATATCTTATCTTACCCTCCCTGGTGTCTCCCCTCACCCACCTCCCCATTGCCCATCTCCCAGAGAGGAGGTTACCCATAGATTTCCAAGATCGGTTCTCCCTTTCTACACCCTCTTCCCCCCTGGTGTCGCCACTCCTACCGCTGGTGTTGAGGGGTTCATCTGTCCTAGATTCCCTGTGTTTCCAGATCCCTACTGCACCGCTGTACATCCTCTGGTCTAACCAGGTCTGCAAGGTAGAATTGGGGTCATGATAATTGGGAGGGAGGAAGCGTTCAGGAACTAGAGGAAGGTTTTGAGTTTCATTGTTGCTACACTGAACCCTGAGTGACTCATCTCCTCCTCCCCACTACCCCTCTGGAAGGGATGTCCAGCTGTCTACAGATGGGCATTGGGTTCCCATCACACACTCCCCCTCATTCACGGTGATGTTATTCTCACCACCACCCTGCCTTTGATGTTTGAGACCTGGTCTCCTCTGCCCTTCACGATCACCTATGTTGGTGTGCTGCTTCTGTGTGGGCTTTGTAGCTTCTGGGCCGGATGGCCGCTTTTTTGCTTTCAAACCTTTAAGTCCCCAGACGCTATATCTCTCAGTAGCCGGGCACCATCAGCCTTCTTCACCACACTTGCTTATGCACACTTTCGTCTTCAGAGATTATGTGAGAAAGGTGATCACACAATGATTATTTTTGTTCCTTGGTGTCTGCTACATGGTCCATTCAACACCTTGTATTCACTTAGGCCGTGTACTTCTTCTCTGTGGGCTTTGTTGCTTCTGAGCTAGATGGCCGCTTGTTTGCCTTCAAGCCTTTAAGACCCCAGATGCTATATCTTTTGGATAGCCAGGCACCATCAGCTTTCTTCACCAGGTTTGCTTACACACACGCCTGTCTTCAGTGAGCATGTCGGGAAGGTGGGCATCATGGAATGACCGTTTAGCTGGGCAAGGTGTTAGTGTATTGAGGACGTGTGCGTGAAGAGGCCCAATGTCCATCTGCTACCCTACTACTGAACCTATAAATATATGCACATAAGTCTATTTCCCCGATAATCATAAATATATTTACATATGTACATGTCTGTATTTAGGCTTCTCTGTATGCACTTTGTTTACTACTCCTTTCCTCTATTTCCTTTTTCTTTCCTCCCGTCCCACTACCATGTTCAGCCTTCATTCTGGTTTCAGTAATTCCTCTCAGTTACCTTGCTCTTGGTCACTCCCTACTAGTCCTCCCCTCCCCTCCCTCCTCTGGTTTTGAACCACTCGCTGTTCCCTTGTCCCTGTGTTGGGCGACACCTCCTCCCTTCCCCTACCATCCACGCTCTCATGTCCCTCCAGGACCATTGGTCCAGTTATTTTCTTCTCTCATTATTTGTCCAGCCTATCTTGTCTAGGTGGACCTGCTGACATAGTAATATGTGCATAAAAATGCAGATGACTTTGACAGCGCCTAAGTGACACATGTGAACATGACTTTGACAGCAGCAACACCGACATGCTGATAATCAGAAATGCCACTAACATACAAAATTTGCAAGGTAAAAATAAAGAAAAGGAAAGAAAAAAAGACAAGACAAAAAGATAGCAAATATTAAATGAAAAATTGCTAGTAGTTCAAGATCAGTTCGTTGGCCTTTAGGAGTGTTTTCTAGATGTAGCTTGTGAGGTACCACGTCCTGGGGATCCCTTTGCTCTGCTTCCTCCGCTGCTCCATTGCACGCCCCCAGTGTTTGCCTCAGTGTGGTGGGGTCAGCTCAGTCGCCCATCCCCCATTGTGTCTCAGATGCTGTCCCGTGTAGGGCCATGTGTTGGTGCAGGATGTCACATCTCGCAGTGTGGCCAGCTGTATGGTCCTCTCTGTACGAAGGGCCCTTCAAGTTGGTCTATCGTCCTTGGCCTTGGTGGACCCAGGTGTACTCCACTATGTCTTTTCTCCTTCCTTTGTTTCAGCTTCCTTCTGGATGTGGTGTGGTGGGTCAGTTCCTTTCCCACTCCAGATGATCTATTTTCATTTTCTGTGGTATTCCCTTCGAATGTGGGGGTCGGCCTAATTCTGGTTTGGGCCAGCATGTCGTCCAGCCTCTTTGTGTAGCCCTCTGTACTTTACATTGCCCTCCTTGTTTGGTGTGTCATGGTGGGGTCCATATGCATGTTCCAGTTCTGTGGGGACACAACCGATACTCTCCCCCGGGTGGGTTAGTACCCTGTTCCTCCCCATACCATCCACTCAGATTCTCCCCATTCCGGTTCTCCCTCTCCCTGCCCCACTACTCCTTCTTTATGCTGGGCTCTCATGTACCTCCCTAGGTGTGGCCTGTCCTCCCTCCAACTATCTATGCTTCCTCCCGTTTATTGTGGGATGGATGTTTATTCTTCTATTTCTGTCATGCTGATTGTACTTACCTCAGGGGACTCATGTTGTACCTGTCCCTTTGGGTCTGGCTTACCTCGCTTAACATAATTCCTTCTGCTCTTCCCATAAAATAACGTGTTTCATGTGCTTATCTGTGCTTTTCAGTGCTGCATAGTACTCCATTGTGTGTATGTGCCAAAGTTTACTAATCCACTTGTCTATCGATGGAAACTTAGGCTGTTTCCATGTCTTTGCTATTGTGAATTGTGCCTCAATAAACATTGGAGCGCATATGACTGGTCGTATTTTATTTGCTGCTTCCACCGGGTATATGCCCAGTAGAGGGATGGCTGGATCATAAGGTAGATCAATTTCTTTTTTTTTTAAATATCGCCAGATTGCTTTCCACAGTGGCTGTACAAATCTGCACGGCCACCAGTAGTGGAGGAGGGTTCCTAGAGTAGAACATTTCTTATGGAACATTTTCACTCCATCATCTAGGGTTCTGTGAGTTAGAATCAACTCAGTTGCACACAACATTTCACATATAATTTAATTTATGCTCATTTAATTAATTTGTGGAAGAACTTATAAATGGTTTAAACAGGATATGAAAAAATTCAAAAAAAATCTAAACTCAAAGTATATATCTGTATTGTCATAATGAAAAGGGGCTCTAGGAAATTGAAACATAATTTTCCTTTTCTTTATTTAAAATAAAAGTCTATAATTTAAATTTAAAAATTTTTAACACCCCCTCACCTACAGCCTCCTATAAATAAGTTGCCCAAATTGGCATGTTCTATTTCACTTGTTAAGAATTTTTGGAAGAAAATGATAGTGCATTTGTTTCATAGAGATGTTTTCTAGTTATAAATTTTAAATATTAGTTTATTTTTTCCCTTGGATAACCATTATATTAGGCTCTTCTCCTGATCAGAAAATGTTTCAGGTCCTAACTGCTTCTGTAGTACAAACATTCTTGGTTAAAATAGATACTTGTAATCTCTAGTTTATCTATCAAAACTTTTAGAAATCTCTATTTAAAAAGTTACAAAATCTGTAAAACAGAAATCATTGCCATTTTGTTTCTTTACTTAACAATAAAGAGTTAGCCATATAGTGACATTTTCGTTTAGACAATATTTGCTGAAAGCTTTTAAGAAATTAAAATAAAATTTTCCTATGATCAACAACATTTCTTAAAGTTCTCTATTAAAAAGAAAATATAAGATACAAAAGTGTTGCATTTTGTTCCCCATATTTTTTCCATGTTTGGACACAATGGTAATATCTCATGCTTCAAGATCACACCTGGGCCCACGGCCAGAGTCTCTGAGAATCTCTGTCTAAGAGCCTGTAATAGGTAGGCTTTGTGTCAACCTGGCTGGGCCAAAATTCTCTGTGGTTTGGCAGTTGACATCTAGGAATCATCTGAAGTCTGACCTAACGCAATGAAACCACTGTCATTCAGTTGTGAGGTTTCATACTAGTAGAAAATTAGAGTTGAAGAAAATAGCCTTACTCAGAGAATAGTCCTGATGAATTCAAATAAAAGCACATTTCCTCAGGGGTGTGGCCTGCTTCTCATGTAAGTAGATACTGGAAAATGTTCGCTTGTTTTTTATTTTGCTAGGTCTGGAGCCTGTATGTGGCTCACTGAGCTCCATTTCTTTGGACTTCAGCCACCAGTATGCTGTGTTACCTGCTAATCCTGGAATTAGTCAGTGGCTTGCCATCTGACCTCCCAACCTTGAATTCATTAGCCCTCCAGCCCCCAGTTTGTGGTCTTCACGATGATCTTGGGTTCCTTAACCCAGTGGCTATGAGAGTCACAAGAAGCCTCCAACCTGACATCTGATGCCTGGATTTGAAGCCTGCCTGGACCAGGACTTGCCCATTTCTGCAACTGTGAGCCATTTTCTTGATATAAAAGTCTCTATTTTTATAAGTATACGTGTCACTGGTTTTGTTCTCAAGATAACCGAATCTAAGATCAAGTTGTTGAGTCATTGTTTTTACCTTGTGAGCTATAGCTAAGCAGAAACTTTTAATCTCTCTCTCTCTCTCTCTCTCTCTCTCTCTCTCTCTCTCTCTCTCTTTCTATCTTTCTCACAATCTGGAGTCGTCCCTGGGTGGCCCAAATGGTTAAGCACTAGACCACTAACCCCAAACCTGCAAGTTCAAACTCACCCAGAGGCACTTTTTAGTCAGGGTTTGCCAATCTGTTTCTGAAAGATTGCAATCCACTCAAGGGCAGTGGTTAATTTCTCCCGCACACACAAACACTATCTCGGGTTATATGAATGTAGCACATGCACAACACCTTCTTGCTAAAACACTAATCAACTACTCCGCTGCCATGCATTCTCTATGCTTTCTCTCTTAACAGACTCAGACAAAAAAGTTTCCTAGCTTCTGTTTATTCTTCCAGGTTTTTAAAACAAACAACAACTTAACTGCCATCTGGTTTATTTCCTATCAGAAAAAACAACAACAACACTGTCAGCAAAATCAGATCTAAATGAACTATGATTTGGGGCAAGGATATTCTCAGTAGACAATGCATTACTGTACATATTCTGTGTTCCTCCACTTTGCCTCCTGTTGAGCAGAGAAGCTCATTGTCTTTCAAGTGCTCCAGTGAGTGAAAAAGAATCACTCTATCAGCCCAGGGTTTTCTATGACTGCTGTATCTGTATCACAGTACCAATGAGAATTATGAATCATTTTTACTCTGCATTGTAAATTTAATTTTCAAAAATATTCTAAGTTGCAGTCACTATTACTATAAAGATGTTTTTATATGACATGTAATTACAGGGCAAGGTAATTTATTCTACCAGTTAGAGTATCTTGGGCTAATTATATTTATTTATGTTTTATGCTTGTAACATCATAAAAAACAAACTATCCAAAATATTCACTTTACTTTTTTTTTCAGTCTTAAGGTGTATTCTAGATTTTTCTCAGAATTTTGTTAATGTTTCTTAATTAAAAGCAGAATCTGCCTTTCCTCTTACACCTCCCTTGTGGAAGAATGCTTTGATCTCTCTAGAAATTTAATTGCACTTTCATGGAATGGTTCCTTGTTGCAATTAGGTCTAGGCTTAGATGCTGAATAGATTTTCTTTCATGTTTCTGTTCAATCATTTTTGTGGTAAATATTCTGAGTCACCAATGGGTGCTTTCAACTCAGCTTATAGTAACAGTAACTTCTTCTAAGTAGCCACAATCTTATGTCTGATGAAGACAGGCTCTCTGATTACCCTTGAAGTGTTTTGGCAAGATTGCCTTTGATTATTTTAATTGTTCTTCCTTTTATAGCTAGTTGATGACTAGTTCAAGTTAAGATCTTGTTGGGTTCACCCTACTAGGAAAGCTCTCATCTTTGATAGGGTAAATGAAATTTAAAAAATCATTTTATTAGGGTCTCATACAACTCTTATCACAATCCATACAAACATCAACTGTGTAAAGCACATTTGCACAATCATTGCCCTCATCATTCTCAAAACATTTGATCTCCATTTAAGCCCCTAGCATCCGCTCCTTATTTCCCCTCCCTCCCCACTCTCTATTCCCTCATGAACCCTTGATAATTTATAAATTATTATTTTGACATATCTTACACTGTCTGATGTCTCCCTTCACACACTTTTCTGTTGCCCGTCCCCCAGGGATGGGGTTATATGTAGATCCTTGTAATTGGTTCCCCCTTTATACCCCACTTCCCCTCTACCCTCCCGGTATCGCCACTCTCACCCCTGGTCCTGAAGGGATCATCCACCCTGGATTCTCTGTGTTTCCAGTTCCTATCTGTACCAGTGTATATTCTCTGGTCTAGCAAGATTTGTGAGGTACAATTGGGATCATGATAGTAGTGGGGGTGTGGGGGGGAGGGAGGAAGCATTTAGGAACTAGAGGAAAGTTGTATGTTTCATTGTTGCTACACTGCACCCTGACTGACTCGTCTCCTCTCTACAACCTTTCTGTAAGGGGATGTCCAATTGCATACAGATAGACTTTGAGTCTCCACTCCACACACACCCTCATTCACAAGGATATAATTTTTTGTGTTGATGATGCCTGATCCCTGATCCCTTCGACACCTTGTGATCACACAGGCTGGTGTACTTCTTCCATGTGGCCTTTGTTGCTTCTGAGCTAGATGGCCACTTTTTTACCTTCAAGCCTTTAAGACCCCAGATGCTACATCTTTTGATAGCCAGGCACCATCAGCTTTCTTTACCACATTTGCTTATGCACCCACTTTGTCTTCAATGATTGTGACGGGAAGGTGAGCATCATGGAATGCCAGGTTAATAGAACAAATTATTTTTGCATTGAGGGATTACTTGAGTGGAGGCCCAATGTCCATCTGTTCCCTTAATACTAAATCTATAAATACATGCTCATAGATCTATTTCCACATCCTCATATATATTTACATAGGTACATGCCTTTATTTAGACCTCTCCTAGCTCTTTCTTCTCTTTCCTTTTGCTTTCCTCTTGTCCCACTATCATGTGCAGCCTTCATTTGAGTTTTAGTAATTCCTCTCAGTTACATTACCCTTGATCACGCCTTACCAGGCCTCCTCCATCCTCCTCACCACCGATTTGGATCACTTATTGTTCCTTGTCCCTGGGTTTTTTAACACCACTTCCCTTCCCCCCACCTTCCCCTCTCTCATGTCTCCCTGGAACTGTCGGTCCCATTGTTTTCTCCTCCAGATTGTTCATCCAGCCTATCTTATTTAGACAGACCTGTGGAGATAATAACATGCACAAAAACAAGACAGAACAAAACAACAATAAAAAGCCAATGACAAACAAAACAAAAAAGCCCCACAACAACAACAAAAATAAAAGTTTGCAGTTAGTTCAAGAACTGTTTGTTGGTGTTTAGGAGTGTTTTCCAGTCGAGTCTGATGGGGTGAAAAGCCCTGGCCCCAAAGTCTATTTTTGGTATTCTCTGGGAATTTCATTACTCTGTTCTACTTGCTGTCTCTTGCACACCATCAGTGTTTTGCCTCGGTGTGGAGGGATCAGATTGGGCGCAGTTCCCACACTGTGTCTCCAGGGTTGACCCTGTGGGCTCTGGGTCAGTGAGGGTGCTCATGTTAATAGTGAGGCCGATCACATGGTCTTCTCTGCCTTTTAAATATTTTTACTAGATTTACTTATTACTTTTTACCAAATTGAAAGTTTTAAATGACTTATCATGAATGGATATTAAATGCTACCAAATATTTTAAACAAATTTAATAGCATATAATTCACATATCATACAATTCAATAGTTCAATCACATCAAGAAGAGTTGTATAACCCTCATAATCAATTTTAGAACATTTTCTTCATTCTTGTATTCATCATTATTAGTCATCCATTCCCCACCTACCTCCCTACCATACTCATAAGGAACCATTGCTCCCATTACTAACTCTATATATTTACCTGTCCTTGACTGCATATATAGAAACACATTATAAAAAAGAACAAATCTACAATGTAAAGCAGTTAAAAAACCTCAATAGAAAAGGAGCAGTAAACATGGAAACCAGAACAAATTTACAGTGGGTTAAAAGGGAGAGCAAATGGTAAAATGTTACATTTTAAGAATACTACACCCGCAATAATCCACTTTCCAAGGCATTGTGCATGAGAGCATAGTATGGACATGCCTTTAGGAATGTTTTCAGTTCAAGTCTGATGGGGTGTCAAGCTCTGGCCCCCAAATCTATTTTTGGTATTCCCTGAGAATTTTGTTGCTCTGTTCCCCTTGCTGTTCTGGTGCACCCCCTTAGTGTTTTGCGTTGGTGTGGTGGGATCAGATCAGGCAGAATTCCCACACTGTGTCTCTAGTGTTGTCCCCTGTAGGACTATGGGTCAGTGAGGGATGCTGTGTCTCATTCTCATAGTGAGGCCAGCCATATGTTTTCTCTGTGGATTGGCTGCTCTTAGCGGGAATCTCATCATCAAGGCTTGGTGTCCCAGGATGTGCTCCATTCTCTCTTCCTCCCCCTTCATTTGCTCCCGTGTGCTCTGAACAGACATGTCCCTTTCCCTGAGCTGTAGCTTCAGTGCTGTTCTCTGAAATAAATTATTTTCGGGGGATGGGCAGCTGTCCATATAGTTGGGATTGGGGTTGGTCCCTCAGACCTCTCCACTGGTTCCCAACTCCATACCCACATGTTGGTAAATGCAATCTTAAGTCCCCTGTTCATTAGATGAAATGTGTTATTCAAGTTCTAATGGAATTGTTTTGGATTCACATTGCTAAAGAAAAACATCAACAACAATATAAAAGTCACAAAACAAAACAATTCATGGAAAATAGCAGTGATTATGTCATCGGCATGCAGGGAAAGTTCTATTGAAACAGCAGCCTTAATTTGGTTCTCTTATTAGAACATTTATATTGTACTCTCCAAAGGTCTCAGTTAGCATTAACACCATTGTTCATTGATACTAAAATAATGAAGGGCTGGTACCTTGTTCAAAAAAAGGAAAGCAGTCAATAAATGGAGACCAGTACCCAAGGTTTTGTTCTTTTATGTAAGCCAAGTGATTCGGTTCAGGAAGTGTAGTCCACTGGTCTGAGGTTCACCAAGAGTTTCCTTGGCAATTCTGAACAGAGGGTTCATACTCATAAGCAGAGATTATCAGTAATGTTTGAGACTCCGTATTTCAGTGTCTGTTGGAGAAAATAACCAAAATAAAACAAAGAAGCCAAACCCTGCAGGCACATCCAAAACCTCAGAAATGCATAAGTTGGTTATAGTATCAAATACATGATGAGAAAAGGCTTTATACCTACCTGAAATCGTCTGTTGAGTACTATTTTAAGCCAGCCCAATGTTCAATCAATAAAGCGCCCAACTGTAGCTCACTTTTTGAGTCAGCCTTTTATTATTTCCCTACTGACATGTTAAAACATGTTTATTGAGCACCTTGTAAGTGGGCAAAGCGTACAAGTCATTGTAGGTAAGACAATGAGCAAGAGAGACTAAGGCTCTGTGGCTTACCAGTTGGGGTAGGTGGACTTTAAGGATCATGAGAGATTGTAGGGTTGTATAGAAGAAGTAGTAAAGAAAGTCTTCTCTGGCTCAGATTATTGAAAAAGAGAAGAGTGGTCCAGGTAGAGAACTATAAAATTTACCCAAAGCAAAATAGCTTATTCAGTTAAGGTAGAAAAAGGCAATGACAGTAGCTGGAGTGTGGGGAATTAGGTGAGACGAAGTTAACTGATACAAAGCAGGACATCCTGGGCATCTTAGAAAACATGGTAAAGGGCAGAATTATTCTAAATTCAATGAGATACTTTGGGAGAATGATGCAGGGTGAAACACGATAGAATTTAGGGACTGCTGGGCAGGGCATGGATAATGGAAACAAAGTGAAGTGAAGAGAACAGGGAGGAGCCTCCTGAGATCATCTAAGTGAACAGCGATGGAAATGGTAACATAAGCTTGGATTTGCAGCATGTTTGTGATAAAGCTTAAGGGCTTCTTTATGGTTCAGGTTTGGAGACATATGAGAAAGAGATTTAAGTTGGTTTCCAAGTTTTCAGCTTGAAAACCTGGTAGTGGTTGGTGGAAATTAGGAAGAGCAATAGGGAAGTGCACCAAGAATCCATTTTTAACCCTGATAATTTATGGTTGTCTCTAAGATATCTGATGGACCCGTGGTTGTGTGGTGGTTATTCATTTGGGCTATGATCCCCATGGCCAACAGTTCTAAACCACCAGCAGCTTCATGGGAGCTAGAATGGGCTTTGCAGTCCTATGAACAATTACAATCTTGGAAACCCACCAGCGGGGGGTCACTATGAGACAGCATTGACTTGATGGCAGTGAGACCTGAGATTAAACATCTAAATGCTGATGTCAGAGAGAGAGTTGAACATGTGAATGTATCTCTCTAGGCAAAGCTTGAAATAGTCATTTTTCAGCAATTACTTTATAAAGGGAAAGTGCAGGACAGATAACCTATAGGGAAGAGCTTATAACCAAGGACAGAGTTTGAGACCTTTCCAACCTTCAGAGGCCATGAAGTAAAGAGGAAGCCAATGTAGTAGCGCCTTCAGAGGAAGGACGTCTTGAGAGCACAGGGGTGAAGAGTCTGTGGCAAGGAAGATGCAGGAGGGAGGGTCTGGTGATCAGCTACTAGGGCTGAGAGGTTAAGATGAAGAGAAGGATTTTTCAATGTGAAAGTTTTTGCTGGTCTTTATGGAGGAGACTCAGAGGTAGAAATCAAATGGAAACCCAAAGAGATAAATATCAGTAATTACGAGAGACAAAAGTATGTGAATCAAGAGGGAAAAAGACAGGTGTACATTTTAATGCAGTCACATCTGCAGACATCAGATCTAATAATCATTCTAAAGATGAATTCTTAGCCTTCCTTTTTTAGTTTACTTTTGTGTGTTTGATTTTTGAAAATCTTTGTTCTTTATAAAATCTTTTAAAACTTATTTCATGTGTACAGCACTTGTCTAGAGACTCTTGAAATATTCCTCAATGAGCAACGCAAGCAAACATCCTTACCTCCTGGAACTTACCTTGTAGTGGAGCAGACACACAGCAAACATTAGAAATTGTAATATGTATATTCTGCATATGCTAGAAGATGATAAATGCTTTAGATTAAAAAAGTAGAAGTAGAGCAGAGTAAAAGCAATTTAATGTGTTGGAGATTCAATTAAAAATGACAATGGGAAAGCCTTCCCTGAGCATTGTGTTTTCTTGAAGAACTCTCTGTATGCTATCAAATTAACAAGAGCAACTCGAAGGGTTGAGTGGGCAACTTAGGCAGCAGTGAGTTTGTATTAATGACAGCAAAACTACTACAACAACAAAAACTTGTGCCATTGAGTCAAATGTAATCATAGCAGCCCTCTAAGACAGAGTAGGTCTTCTAAGAGTTTCTCAGACAATGTTTTTATGAGCACAGAGCTTCATCTTTTTCTGATGGGGCACTTGGTGGATTTGCACTATGACCTTGCAACTAGGCGTCTACTGCTTCGCCCATGCTACCTCACCAAGGCTCCTTGAATTCACTTGGGAAGAACAATTCAGAAAAGGAGCTTGATATTGGTTGCAGAACTTCGAGAAGGTAATTATTGTAACTGAATTGTATTGAATTGAATTGAATTATTGTAGAAATTGTTGGATGGGTGTATAGTCTGCTGTTATATTTTCAACAACAAGAAGGAAATTATTAAAAGAAAAAAATGATTTCTGTACCAGAACTTGAGGCAGGTTGTTATTTAGTGAGGTGGTTGTCTGTGCAGGGAAAGCCTTCTGGGCAGAGGAATCAGTGCAAAGGTTTTAAGACAGATAAATCACACAGGACATAGTGGCTCCAGAATGAAGTGAACTAGGGGAATAATATAGGAAAGGGGGTTTGTGGTAGTTATAAAATCATTTGTCAGTTTGGGAGGATTAAGAGTGAAGGGGTGGGGTCTAGCCTGTCAATCAGGTCACAGCTAATAAGGCCTCTGTGTGGGCATGGCCTTCTCCTGAGGATTCTGGGAACTTCTGTATTTCTCCTTGGAGGTAGGAAACTCTCTCTCTCTCACTCTCTCTCTCTCTCTCTCCCCTCACTCCCTGAGAGATATGCTTGCTGACAAGATACATGAAGCTATGCTAGTCCCCCTGAGCTGAAGGAGCCACATAGAGACCCTTGCCAGCGCTGAGATGCTTACACCACCACCAAATCCACAAGACTTTCCACCCACTGGTCTGTGATCTTCCTGCATTTGGCGTCATTGCATGTGTTTCATGAGTCTGAAGATGATTTTATAGATTGGTATCAAACATATGGGCTATTATCGGACTTATGGACTTGATCCGGACTGGGCTGGGATATTTTCTCAATATTCAATTGCTCTTGTATATAAAGCTTTTTCTTATCCACATACGAGTGTCTGTGAATTTGTTTCTCTAGTCTACCCAGACTAACACAAGGTTAAACAGGCAGATGGGCCATAATCAATATTAAATATATTAAATTATTAATTATTTGATATATTTAATATAGATTCATGTATAAGTTATGTGATATATACATGTATATGTATACATAAAATATATAATAAAATTGTTATTATTAATAAATATTAATGCAATAAAATAATACAGCAAAGAGATAATGTACCAGGGTACATCAGGGTAGGGTTCAAAGTGGCAAGATGTGATGGAGACCTTAAGCTGTTAAAAGTCGAATTAACAAAACTCCTTCATACATTAGATACAGAGTATTAGATGAAGAAAAGTATCATGGATTAAAAGGTTATTGAATTGAGAATGTAGTTGCCAACAGCATAAAGTGGAGGACGAAGCAGGTCCAAGGGGAGCAAGTCGTTTTGAGCTAGAAGATTGTGAGGTAAGACTTTCCAGTAAAGACTGGAAGCAGGTAGCTGAATACACAGGACTAGAGCTTGGTGCTTGGACCAGTGACTGCTGAGTCTTCAGAGTCAGGATGGGTCTATTACTATTACTTCTTTGGCTTCACTTAAAGTTGAGTGGCATTCCCTGGCTAAACCAGATCAAGTCCTCTAGGCATGTAAGAACAAACAAAACAGGGAGGGCCAACACATCTGTGTGTAGCTCTTGATCTCCTTGTGTGACATCATTAATAATAGAAACTGACACCAAACATACATAATGATTTCATTTTGCACACACTGACGGTTGAATGCTTTAGAAATTCACAATCATTTGGGTCAATCAAAGTCTTTTCCCTACAATTTTTGCGGCAGGGTCAAAATGTTAAGGGAAATGTCAGTAAAAAGAGAGGTTTATCAATACATATCAGCACATGGTCACCACTGGGCACCTGGAGGTGCGTAAGTTGAATGTAATCAATGCCATTAAACCGTACATGTATTGTTATCTTCACACTCCAAAGAAAGATGCCCTTGACCCAGTTTATCTTTGGAAAAATGTCTCTGTGTATATGTGTCTCTCATAGAACTCTGACAAGGGCAAAGCTATAATAAGCACAGTCAATCCTTCAGGAAACTGCACATTTTAAAAAGGGAAAAGAAAATGGACAATGAATCTCCTTCTGCTTTGAAACACCCAGTGCAATTAATGATTGCCATTACATGGTCCCTATTAGCCTGACTTGCATAAGCGCAAAGAAAAGTTCAGGGTCTAAGAGCTAATCAGGAAAAATATCACTAAGCTTTGGGGTCAGTTAATTAACAGTGAAGCCATATTTTTCACGGATTAAGTCAGGTTCTTCCTTTTGACCTCATTTAATTGCTCCTTTTAAAGACCACTGGAATAATACTTTCACATACAGTAATGCATTGAAATCCAACCGTTCTCTTGAGGTGTGGTGAAACCAGAACTTTGAAACACTGGGACATAACTGTAAATTGAAACAATCTTTACGGAAAGCATTTGGGCAATGCATCAAGTGAAGAGAAATGGTGATACTTTGACATAATTATGTCCCTTCTCCCAAGGGAAGGTGTATGAGGATTAATAGGTAAAGGCATTTATCATATCATTTTCTGTAACAGTAAAAACTTAGAACCTCAAATGGTCAAAATGAAAAAAGCATTCAAATAGATTATAATCCATGGCATGTTATAAAACCAAACCAACTGACATCAAGTTGCTTCTGACTCATTCTAACCCTATGGAGGGATTCTAAGGCTGTTAACCTTTCAGGGAACAGATAGCCCCATCTTTCTCCCAAGGAGCAGCTGATGGGTTTGAACTGCTGACCTTGTGGTTAGCAATCTGACACCTGGCATTGCCACTAGGGCTACCATGTTAGATAACACTCAGAAATGAAAACTACAACAAATGAATGCCAGGAGAAGAACTTTATGATTTAGGGTTGAGTGTTTATTAGAACCACATAAAGAGTTTATATCTATATTATGTAAAATACTTATGATATTTTTAGCAATATAAAAAGAAGACTTTTCAGTGATAGCCACATCTACATTCAGACTAAGATTTCTAGTTTTAGGGTTTTCTTTTTCATGAGCTTATCTAGATTTTCCATGTTTCTTTTCTTAATCATCATATAATAACTTTATAATCGGAAAAACAATTCAACCTGTTCTTTGTAAATAAAACTTTAAGCTTTTCAGCTCTGTTTAACTATTTCTTCATTTCTATCATTTTAGGGAAACTTAATAAACCTCGTTTGAACTTTAGTTTTCTTATTGTGTTAAGCAGAGTTGACTAGGGACAAAAATCCAATGACACTCACCTATGCGTAAGAAAGAGCTTGATATCAAGAAGAAATTATGTATCAGGAAAACATCCCAGCCCAGTCCAACTTAAGTCCATAATTGTCTGATACTAGTCGGTAAGTCTGTCTTCAGACTCATACAGCC
Organism: Tenrec ecaudatus; assembly: GCF_050624435.1. NCBI lineage: Eukaryota > Metazoa > Chordata > Mammalia > Afrosoricida > Tenrecidae > Tenrec > Tenrec ecaudatus. The sequence goes on from NC_134543.1 coordinate 94,333,545, forward strand.
ACATGCAATGATGTAGAACCCAGTAGTATCACAGGTTGGTGGATGCAAAGTAGTGTGGATCCAACGGCGATGGATGCATTCCAGGGCTCTGGCTGACCCTGGTTGCTGCTAAGAAGGAAAAGGCACAGCCAGAAGGGGAGGTTCCCAGGGCGCGCCTCATGAGAAAGCCACGCCCACAGGAAGCACCATCAGGCTGTGACCTGATGGTCAGTTTGAATACCATCCTACACTTTGTTACCTCCTCAAATGGACATGAAATTATTCATCTGAAATCAGAAATATGTATTTGAACAAAAATCATCTGTGGGAAAAAATAAAGTATTAATCTATTACTCATGAAGTAAAATAAGTCCTATTCTTATGAGTATATCTGATAGTAATTCTAGGATGAGGCAAACTACAATTATGATCCAATGTTATTTTTATGTTCAGATATTAAAAATAATGCATATTTAGCTCTAGTTTTTTCAGACTGGAAGATGGGAGAAAAGCTTCTGATATTCAATTTTTGATATCATAAAATAAATACTCTCCATTACTCATATTAAATATATGTATTTAAATTTCATATAATGTTTTGTGCATTTTAAATTATAAATATGTTTTTTATTTCCATGACATCATAAGAAAACAATGAAAATTATAAGTTTATGAATTAGATAAAAGAATAATTTCTCTCTTTTGGTGTCACTATTAAATCATTAGAATTCTTGACCAGATTATTTTTTGATTGACTTGGTTTGGGTCCTCTCTCTTATTCTTTGGACATCCTGTGATCATTTTTTAAATCATTTTATTGGGGCTCATACAACTCTCATCACAATCCACACATACATCAATTGTGTAAAGCACACTTAAACATTCGTTGCCCTCATCATTCTCAAAACTCGCTTTCCGCTTGGGTTCCTGGAATCAGCTCCTCATTTTCCTTTTCCCCTCCCCCTCCTTTCCCACTGCCTCCTCCCTCATGAACCCTTGATAATTTATAAATTATTATTTTATCTTATCTTACACTGCCCGGCGTCTCCCTTCACCCACTTTTCTGTTGCCCATCTCCCAGGGAGGAGGTTATGTGTAGATCCTTGTGATCGGTTCCCCCTCCGACCCCTCCTGCCCTCCCGGTATCTCCACTCTCACCACTGGTTCTGAGGGGTTCATCTGTCCTGGATTCCCTGTGTTTCCAGTTCCCATCTGTACTGCTGTGCATCTTCTGGTCTAACCAGGATTTCAAGGTAGAATTGGGATCATGATAATTTGGGGGGAGGAAGCGTTTAAGAACTAGAGGAAGGTTGTGAGTTTCATTATTGCTACACTGGACCCCGAGTGACTCATCTCCTCCCCACTACATCTCTGCTAGGGATGACCACACAATCAGGAGCTCCAAGGCCACCGGCTCAGTCATAGACAAGTCAGCAACATGAAACACCTTTCGAATCCTTTTCTCTTTCTTTGCACTATAGCTCTTTTTCTGTGCCACAGGGCACGTGCACAAAGGCTGTGAGGTGTTCAAGATCAGCACAAGCAAGTACTAAAGGAAGAAATGGTAATAATACATTTTCATTTGCATAGATGTGAGATTCTCCAGGCATCTGATACTCCTCTTCATTTTTCTATATTCTCAAGATTATGAAAAATTAAATAGGGGGGAAAATGAAAGAAAATTTCCCCAAACAATGAACAACTAAGGAATAAAATAATTTTGAGGATAATAAGGGAAGGAGAATGTTCATAAGAAAAACGGCCAAGAAATCAATGACCTATTGCATTGGATAAATCTTCTGCATTTGTGTAGAAAGTGTTAAAGACCAAAACTGTCACTTGGATGACTGTAGGCAAAATGTTGAGAACTCGAACCAAAAACCGAACTCACGGCCATTATGATTCATAGCAAATGTTCTAGGACAGAGTAATATTTCCCCTGGAGGGTTTTAAGAATGTCACTGTTTATCAGAGTAGAAAGTCTCATTTTTCTCCTGCAGAGTGGCTGATGGTTCTGAACTTCTGACCTTGCCATTAGCAGCCTGATGCATAATCCAATAAGCCAACAGGGCTCCTTTTGAGGATCCAAGCCATGATATTTTCAATCACCTCATAATGCATGTGAAAGTTGAACACTGAGTAAGAAAGACCAAAGAACTCATGCATTTGATTTATGGTGTTCACAAAGCATAATGACTATATCGTGTATGACCGGAAAAGCAAACATATCTCGCCTAGAAATGGCGCAGCTAGAATGGTCTTTAGAAGTGAGGATGGCAAGAATTTGTCTCACGATCTTCAGACATGTTAGCAGGAGAGACAAGTCCCTAGAAAAGGACAACGCTCATGGTCAAGGTGTAAAGTAGAGTCAGTGAAAATGAGGAAGACCCTCACCAAGATGGATTGACAGTGGCTGTAAGCAGAGGCTGAAAGGGAGCAACATTCCTGAGGATGGCACTGGCCCAAGTAGGATTTCATTCTGCTGTATGTAAGGGGTTACTATGAGTTAGATTGTGTGGAGGAGACGAGCCAGTCAGGGTGCAACTTTCCTCTATTTCCTAAATGCTTCCTTTTCCCCCACTATCATGATCCCAATTCTACCTTACAAATCTGACTAGACCAGAGGATATACACTGGTACAGATAGGAACTGGAAACATAGGGAATCCCCGGGCAGATGATCCCTTCAGGATCAGTGGTGAGAGTGGTGCTACTGGGAGGGTGGAGGGAGGGTGGGTTGGAAAGGGGGAATCATTACAAGAATCTACACATAATCTCCTTCCTGGGGGATGGACAACAGAACAATGTGTGAAGGTACAGTGTAAGATATGACAGAATAATAATTTATAAATTATCAAGGGCTCATGAGGGAGGGGAAGTGAGGAGGGAAGGGGGAAATGAGGAGCTAATGCCAGGGGCTTACATGGAGGACAAATCTTTTGAGAATGATGAGGATAATGAATGTACAAATGTACTCGACACAATGGAAGTATGGATGGATAAGAGCTGTAGGAGCCACCAATAAAATGATTAAAAAAAACCAAAACAACCACATGGAGCAGCTCTGCTCTGGTGGTTTTTGGGGCGGGGGGTGGGGGGGAACGTTTTAGAAGACCAGCAAACCTCTGTAGAATTTTCAGGTTGGTGTGCTGCTCAATCCTAAACACATAAATGTTGGCATTTAATACATATCTTTCAGGCAAAAACACTCTCACAGACTATTTCTCTCTATGATTTATTATTTTTCCTAGTTCAAGATCACTATTTTTTATAGAAACTTGGTAAATAGGTGAGCTCCACACTCATAAAGTACACAAATGGGGTATTCTTACTCTCCATTCTTAATTTTCCCTTTAAAAATCAGAAGTTCATATTTCCATGCAAGCATTATTTACTTTTTGACTGAAACACAAAGTCATCTCTACTTATGAACATTCTCTTATAATAAAATCTGGCATTTCTCATCACTACCATTTTCAGTCTACTTTTATAAAATGTAAAGCGTGTCAAAAATGTGCATGACCTGGAAAGTAAGGAACCCAAAGGAACTCTTTTATACATCAAAACGTAACATAAAATGGGCTTATCAGGAAGAAATCCTCATGATCTGGATTTCATGAGCCACATATGATTATTGGGCACTTGAGATACCCTAAGCAATGCCCTATAAATATAAAATACATGCTAGATTTTGAAGAGATGATAAAAAGGTAAAATATCACATTAACAATATTTTGTTCTCTTGTTGAAATGATAATTTTGAATGTTATTAATTTCTTCCCTCATTTATTACTGTTAGTTTATTCAGTTATCTTAATTTTTTATGCTTAAGCAACTCGACGATTTTAAATTACCTCACCATATAAGTTTTATTGGATAGAGCTGATCTAGAATTTAAAATAATCCATTGCCATTGTTCCAGGTAGTAATTATATTTGAGAATATTGGAGATTTTCATATTGTTACAAGTAGTGGGAGGGTTTTGATAGAAATTCTTTGTACTGGTTTTAGGTGGATTAACTAGCCTAATTAGACCTAAGCTGTAAAAAGAGCCCCAGAGGAGGGAGGGAGGAAATATAGACTCACACAAGCTTCCCCAGTCCTCACGTCACACTGCTGCTTGACTGGTCTGCTTAGCCAAGCTGAAACCAGTCTTATTGTCATGTTGGGCACATTAATTGGAGAGCAGACTAATTTGCAAGAATGCGTTAGTGCCCTTTAAAAGGTGATTTAAAATTCAAAATGAAGGAGATGGCATAAAAGGATGCTTGTCTGATCATTTCTCAGAATCCATCTTGAAAGCCCAACCATTTATTTTCACGGCTACAATTTAAGTCGACAATAAAGTATTTTAAGGGGATCCCAATCATCACGCTCTGTACCACCACACAAACGGTTATTTTAATGCTTAAAACAGATGGGGAAAATCTTTCATCCCACACACGGGGATTTTAGGTGAAAATAAAATCTGTAGGTTTTATCAGGATCCCATGTATAGGAATGCCACATAATTATCACCTCAACCCACCAAATGTGTTTGTAATCAAACAGGAATTCTTACCTTTAATCCTTTTGCATCTTATAGGCTTTGCAGAAAACAATAATAACTCATATTTAGCTGCAGTAAGACTAATAGTCCCTTTGGGTCCTAATGGTTAAAGCACTTGGCTACTAATCCCCCCCAACCCCAACCCCAACTCCCCCCCCCCCCCCCCGTGCCACTCTAAGGAAGGAAAGGACCCTGTCACGATGCTGGCCTTGGCCACCTGCTGAGCCAGTGCTACTCTGTGCTCTCAGGCCTTCTGCCTTGGAACTTACTCAAGAGGACACAAAAGTACCATGTGATTAATAATAACACATCTTTCTTTTAGCTAGGTCCCTGGGTGACACAACTGGTTTGTACTTGACTACTGCCCTGAAGGTTGGTAGTTTTAAAGCACCCAGAGGCCCTGCAGTGAAAGGCCTGGGGATCTGTTTCTGTAAAGATTACAGCCAGGTCTAATATCAAAACAAACCACATTCTTAAAAGAACTCATTGAATCTGAATGAAAAGGAACTTTTCTAAGTAAAGCAAATTAATTATTAGTTTTGCTTTGTGGAGAGAGTCTGGTTTCTGAAAGATATATGGAACTGTGCAAAGATGCAAGAAAGAAAAAGTCTTTAGGGGAAGTTGGCTCCAAACTGTACCAAAATTAATTGGAACCTCTCTGGGGTATTATCATGGATATTATCTGGATTCTTATCATGGCTTTAAGAAATTTCGTTAAATAGCATCGCTTCAATATTTTGTTTAATAAAAGCAATTGGAATGTGAAATTGACCAGTCTAAGTTATAAGCAACCCAAATTAATCCACCCAGAGCCATGGTAGCCTTAACATAAACTCACTGCCATTGGTCCTTGCTAACTGCTAGCAACCCTGCAGGTCAGGGTAGAGTGTCCCTGTGAGCTTCCAAGACTCACTGTTCACTGGAGTAGAAAGCCCCATCTTTTATCCGAGGGCTCTTAACATATTCAGATTCAAATCCAACAAAAATGCCTGTGCCTTTGGCCACCCAAGGGTCAATGTATCCTTTATCCAATGGATGCTCAGTTATAGCATACACTGGTCAACACACAGTAGTGTTTCAAATGTTAAACCTGTTTCTGGGTATATGTGACCTGCTGACGTCAAAAAATGGCACTGAGTTTTCCCTATCAGTTCTATTTTTGAGACACAGAACACATGTCCAATACCACTCTTCATCCTGCTTGTCCATAAAACAATCAGAATATTTGAATGTACTGTTAGCTAGCATGAGAGGAAGTGCATGCTGAATTTATTTTAAATATCTTGTGTTGTGCTGAATATTTAGGCCAAGTTATACTTCACATGGTGTCCTTTAATTCAAAGATACATTTGAGCAGTGAAAATTACATGAACTTGGAATCTTCCCTATGTATCACTTCACCTCTATTAGTAACTGAATAGAAGGCCAATCCAATTTGCCATTTTAAAAGGGGGCAGATATAAGAGTTACTTGTACAATCAATAAGGAGTCCTGATAGTGTAGTGGGTTATGTGTTTGAGGATTAACCATAAGGTCACCATTTTGAGCCCATTAGTAACTCTGCAAGAGAAAGATGAAACTTTCTGCTCACCCAGCATGTATGGGCCCAGAAACCCACAGGAGAAATTCCATTCTGTCCTACAGGGATGCGATAAGGCATCATGGACTGACTGGTAATGAGTTTGGTGCAATAAATGGAGATTCAAAGCATCCTGTAAACCGGAGTTCAAACTCCTTAAATTCAAATCAAAACGTTCTTGTCTTTTTATAAGATGACATCACTTCTCCACCTGTGCACAGAAAATCTAAAGACAATGGGTGCACAAGCAAATATGGTGAAGAAAGCTGATGGTGCCTGGCTATCAAAAGATATAGCATCTGGAGTCTTAAAGGCTTGAAGATAAAAAGGCGGCCATCTAGCTAAGAAACAACAAAGCCCACCTGGCAGAAGCACCAGCCTACCTCAACATGATCGCTGAAAACAAAGTGGGTGCATAAGCAAATGCAGTGAAGAAAGTTGATGGTGCCTGGCTATCAAAAGATATAGAATCTGGGGTCCTATAGACTGGAAGATAAACAAGAGGCCATCTAACTGAGACACAACAAAGCCCACCTGGAAGAAGCACACCAGCCTGTGAGATGACAGGGCATCGAAGGGATCAGGTATTAGGCATCAAAGACCAAAAAAAAAAAAATTAAAATTATAGCATTGTGAATGAGGGGGGAGTGCAGAGTGGGGACCCAGGGCTCATCTGTGGAAAATTGGACATCCCCTTGCAGAAGGGCTGCGGGGAGGAGACGAGCCAGTCAGGGTGCAGTGTAGCAATGATGAAACACACAATTTTTCTCTAGTTCTTGAATGATTGATCCCAATTCTACCTTACAAATCTGGCTGGACTGGAGGATGTACACTGGCACAGATAGGAACTGGAACCACAGGGAATCTGGGACAGATGAACCCCTCGGGACCAATGGTGAGAGTGGCAATACCGGGAGGGTGGAGGGAAGATGAGGGAGAAAGGGGGAACAGATTATAAGGATCTACATATAACCTCCTCCCTGGGGGACAGACAGCGGAGAAGTGGGTGAAGGGGGACATTGGATGGTGTAAGATATGACAAAATAATTAATAAATTATCAAGGGTTCGTAGGGGGCAGCAGGGAGGGAGGGGAAAATGAGGAGTTGATACCAAGGGCTTAAGTAGAAAGCAAATGTTTTGAGAATGATGGCAACATGTACAAATGTGCTTGACACAAAGGATGAATATATGGATTGTGATGAGTTGTATGAGCCCAAAATAAAATGATTTTTAAAAAAGAAAGAATTTTTCTGATATGGAATCTTGGGGTGAACCTCACCACTGAAACATTTAACATGAATTTTCCAGTGACATCTGTAAATAAAAATGGGTTCTGAAATGTTTACTATATAATTTAAGGAAGACGAGTCTAGCTATTCAGAATATTTATGAAGATTACTGTGTAGTCTTACCTTTTCAACACTCTAAGTTGCCCTGGTGCTTTTCCATTTCTGTTTTGTTTTCCAGTTTTCTCAAACTGTGTTGATTTCACAGGATCCAGGTTGTAGTCTCTGTAGGTTACAGAGCCACTTTGCCAAAAAGGAAAATCCACAGTTATCTAGTCATCTCTAACTCGTAGTGACCCCATAGGACAGAGAAGAACTTCCCCTTCTAATTTCCACACTTTTAAGTCATTTAAAGGATACAGAGTGACTGCACAGTTTGCATGACTCACCTTATGATTCACAGCTCAATGCTCACCCACAAGGCACCATGGTCCATATACAGCTTCCCTTAATACTTCTTCTTCAAGTATTTCTTGCCCTTTTTTTCAGTCTTTTTCCGTAATTTGTGGAGTCTGAATTATTTTTGTATATCAAAGTAGGATGATAAATTAGTAAATATTTTTATAATTTAGCACCTGAAAATAGAGTGGACTACCCTATTCAAGAAACTAGACCTGACAGAGACTTTTCAATGCAATTTTCTGAATCTGCATTCCACATAACCCCAGGAACAGGCCTGAATGCTAAGAAACCCCCCCAAAAATGTTATTGCTGAGCTGTGTTATTGAACAAAAGATTGAATAGATGAAAAATATAGTTTTTTTGTCTGTACATACTTGGATTTGCTTTTCCACTTAGATGGTTGCAGTTTCCATTCCCACTTTGTTGTCTCCACTCTATAGGCTGTTGGCAGTTAGGCAGTGGCCCAGTATAGGGTTAAGCAAGAGACTGATGCTATTTCTCCATTTTCATTTTCAGAGAAGTTTTTATTTCTAGAAAGCTACATACACTTAAAAAAATAAAACCAGTGGCTTCGTGCCTTTATTTATCCTGCATATGAAATATCCCCAATGCTTACTAGCCTCTGGGCACATTGACACATTCCTAGAAAGAAAGACAGACTCTGCCATTATCATTTATACTTTGGGAATCACTGCAAAATAAACTCCTTTTTCTCTTCTGTTCATCAGGATGTGGATTTCTAAAACATTAAAAGCAAAGTTCATTACTCATGAAGCAGAACTTGCACTATTCTTCCAGGTGGATAAATGAACATGCAGATCAGAGATCAGTGGCTCCAGACACATCACACACTGGACCGACATCAATCAAAAAATGAAGTCAACTTGGCTGTTTAGCTACAGCTTTAGGACACTCATAATTCTATAATAGCTTCTTGAATCAAAGGTGTCATTAAGTTTAACCTGCACTACCCAATTAAAAGCAGAGACATGATACATTACTAAAAATCATTCAAACAAAACTATCAAAGACAGTAAGGTAAGGTTGTGACGTTGATGTCGTCCTGTTATATTATCTTCTATATGCCAAGCCATTACTAATGAGAGCTCTCAGGGAAGCTCAAAGCTCTAGTGTGATGAAATAATAATTTTTAATGTATCAGGGGTCCATGAGGGTGGGAGGGGCGCAAGGGAGGACCCAAACAGAAAGAAAATCCTTTGAAAATGATGATGGCAACATGTGTACAAATGTGCTTGATACAAGTGATGCATGGATTGTTATAAGAGCTGTAAGAGCCCCCCCCCCAAAATGATTTATTAAAAAAACAAAGAATTGCAGTTATTTCAAGTCAACATCTTGGCCAATACAGCTCCTTCAGACAAAGAGAGGAATTCCTATAGAAAATCTTGTTTCTGAGTCTCATTCAAGCTACACCCATCTCCAAGATGTCAGACGGGAGTGGATGAGCCATTTCACTGGCTAACCAGCAGGCGCTTTGGTGAAGCTACTGCCTCAGCAGTCTGTGAAGTTAGTCACAATCTGCTCACAGCCACTCAGAGAGGTAGGTGCGGTCTTGTTCTCACTTTGTCTTGGTGATATCTAGAACCTGCATTTTTACTGTGACACTAACATGTATTAAAGAGTGAGCACAGTAAGTTACACAGGGAACCTCTGGCCTTTAACTTTAAATACTGGCTCCAAACTTTATTAGTTTATATGTAACAGCATTTTAAATTTCATTTTCTGCTTTGGAATATTTAAAATAATTATATTTAATTACTATGATTTTTGAGAGGCTTGAATGGATTAAAATATATAAAGTGTATGTGTACACATTGACTGGCTTTTTTGGTCATCATCAATCCTTCGTTCTAATTATTTTAGGTCTTCATCTTCATAAGTGGAGAAGCCATGCCTTTCTATCTTTTCATCATTAGGTTGAATCTCAGTGCCAAACATGTCCAATTCTCTTAGGTTTGAGCTTGACCCCCACCCCAGCTCTTACAACATTCTGCTTGCTCTAAGGATATCTTCCTCAGACATATCTGAAGAGCCTCCGGGTATCACAGCTATAATGCGATGGTCCCCATTCAGTTGTGGCTACTGAGGAAGGATAATGGCTCCCTGAGATTAATGGAAGGGAGGTTGAAGTTGTCGAGTTGTTTGTGTTGTGTGGGCCAAGGATGACCTCTTGCTTGGGTTCACCATCAGTGCCCATGGAAAACATAGTCCAAAAAATCAAACCACACGTGACATTGGATAAATCTGCTGCACATGACCTCTTTAAAGGGTGGAAAAGCAAGGGTGTCACTTTGAGAACTAAGATTTGCCAGACCCAATTTGCAATCGCTTCACAGGCTTGTGGAAATTGGACAATGAATAAGGACGATCAAAGAAACTACCAGAAGCACAAACAAATCCGTTTTGAAAGAAGTGGAAGCATTGAAGAGGGGATGGCACGACACCATCTTAGGTTCTTTGGACCTGTCGTCAGGTGAGACCAGGCGCTGGACAAGAATATCATACTTGGTAATGTAGAGGGTCCACAGGAAAGAAGAAGGCCCCTGATAAGTTGGATTGGCTACAAAGTGGGTTCAAACATATCCACAATTGTGAGGATGGCTGAGGAGTGGACTCAGCTTCATTTTGCTGTGCGTAGATTTGCTATGAGCTGGAACGGACTCAGCAGCGCCTACAACCATTACAGACGCATCAGCTGGGGGAAAAGGGGTAGTAGGTGAATTTGGCAAAAAGACAGATGTTTCAGCTATAACTAGGGTAAGCATTGACATGCTTTGCTAACCACAAGGTCGGCATTTCAAACCCACCAGCAGCTCAGCAGGAGAAAGGGGAGACTGTTTACAGTGAACATTTAAGGCAACTCCAGGCAGGCTCACTCTGATTCCGAATGGGCTGGTGGCAGGGCATTGGTTTGGGATTTTGGTTTGCAGCTCTGCCATCCCCGGATGCCTGCTAACAGTCAGGGTGCTGCCCTCAGCTACCCTTCTCATTATTTGGTGACTTTGAATAGAAAGAGGCCTCCAGACAACCTCCCTGAAACTCTGGGTGCCCGGGACTTCTGCTCTGAGCTGTTGGCAATCCCAAATGGGTTTGGGGAAGGGAATCAGGCCCTCTGTATTGTGCCAGTACATTTCTTTGCCGGAGTTCATATTTCAGTTGTTTTCTTGGAAGTCTGTCGCTGGCAAATATTTTGAATACTGGCATGCAGAAAAATGTCTTCCTTTTGTCCTGATATTTGAATCTCAGCTTAGTTTTAGAACCCTAGGAGAAAGTTACATCCCCTTAGCTATTCTACTGAAGCAGTACTCCATCATCATCTTGCTTCTTGAGTTGCCTTTGAGACATTTGATGTGAATTTCAATCTTGCTCCAGTATGCAGAGTTCGGTGTCATGTTTCACCTTATCCTATTTTTCTGAAGTTATGGTTGCCTTTTGTACCTCATCTTTTTAAAAATTCTGCATGGTCTTTCGTGTATGCTTTCTGTTTAAGGGTTTATTTTTAAAATTTCTTACAGAATTTTTATCTATCTATTCTTTAGTTATTGAATAACTTTCCCCCTCAATAGTAGCTCAATGTGAAGCTACTATTAGACAGATACCAGAACTCTGGGATATATCTTGAATATGCCAGTCTTTCTAAAATTTCTTTTTTAACAGTGTCTATTATCTTTAATACAGTGTTTCTTTAATTTAATCACTTTTTTCCTATTTTTGAGATGCTAATTTAGTTCTTTTGTGTGGTTGTGCTATCTTTCTGTACCCTCCTGGGTATATTCATTGTATTTACTTAAAAGCTTCTTCTTCTTTGCCTATTAATACTATTTTCTCTAATATAAGTACTTGATCTTATTGATTATATTGATTTTAGGATTGCAACTTTTCTCAGTGCTTGGAGAACATGGATTACACGTTCGCTTCCGTAATTGTGATTCTCTGTTAAGTATTGTCCACATGATGAACAGACCTGAGAAGGAGACAGGGGAAGGGCCTCCTGAGAAGCTATTCTACCTCATTCTTTCTGAGTTCTGCAGAGAAATGGAATACGCTCTCGGTGCTTTACTTTTCCATTTATTCTTATGGGTGTGTATGTTTTCCATTTTCAAAGTCATTGTTGGCCATGTTAATGTTTCCATGTCCCTTTAACCCAATCTCCCTCTCGACCCTGCCTGGAAGTTGTGATAATGTTGTTTCACTTGGCTGTGTTTGCTGAGGGTTTTGCAGCTAATCTTTCTGCTACTCCTCTTGGACTGTCTTCTATTCCCAGAATTCAACATCTCCTATCCTATTTACTTACTCCCTTCCTAGGACTTCTAAGCGTTTTCTAGATTTTGTAATTTTATTTCTTATTTGGGGGCATGCTTCAGTATGATTTATTAATTTACTCTCTATGGTATCTGTCATCTTTAGAAATTGTACATGGAAAGGCCCAACTTAGGTGTGATCAGTCCATTATTTTGCAAAAGAAGGTATCTCTTAGATATTCCAGTGGAGTAATTTGTAGGAAATGGCACGTGTAAATCTTGACCGTAAGAAGTAACAGAGACTGTTGCCTGGAGTTTTAGATAGATGTGTACTAGTAGCATACAAACCCACTAGAGAGTCTCTTTCAATTCACAGTGACCATCTATAGGGCTTCTGAGGATTTGTAAATCTTTAAGGAAGTATACAGCCACCTTTTTTCTCTGGCACGGTGGCTGATGTCTTTGAACTTCCAACTTTGACTGTAGTAGCCCAGAGCTTATCTGACATTGCCACCAGCAGTGTGTAGCAGGTATTATAAATTAGGGGATTCATGGGAACCACTAGGAAAAAAAGAGTAGCTAGAAGAAAAAGAGTGCCTAAAATAGAAATGTTTATATATATATATATATATATATACACATTTTTATAACTGACATAAAATGAAATGGCAATATAAAATGAAAATCTTGAATTCTCTGTAATTAGAAAAATGAAGGAGTGCTAACCAATGTCAATAATCCTAGCTATTCAAAGGAAGACTTTCCCATGTTTTCCGACTGTAGTTTAAAGACTGTTGCCTTTGCTGTTAGGTGTTATCTAGTGGATGTTGATTTATAAAGACTTCAAATAGCAAAGCACAATTGCCCCACAGGGTTACCTAGGCTGCAATTCTTGTGGCCACCACTTGTCGGTTGGTTTATTATATTTTGGTGACATGCTGATTGCTGCGGTGCTAGGAACTATACCGCCCGCATTGCAAAGTCACCTAGGAGAGCTAGGGTTTTTTTAAAACATTTTATTAGGGGCTCATACAATTCTTATCACAATCCATGCATATACATACATCAATTGTATAAAGCACATCTGTACATTCTTTGACCTAATCATTTTCTTTCCTTTTTAAGAAAAAACATTTTATAAGGGGCTCATACAACTCTTATCACAATCTATGCATATTCATACATCAATTGTATAAAACACATCTGTACATTCTTTTCCCTAATCATTTTCTTTTCTTTTTTTACATTTTATTAGGGGCTCATACAACTCTTATCACAATCCACACATATACATACATCAATTGCATAAAGCACATCCGTACATTCTTTGCCCTAATCACTCTCAAAGCATTTGCTCTCCACTCCCTCTGCATCAGGTCCTCTTTTTTCCCCTCCCTCCCCACTTCCCCCTCCCTCATGAGCCCTTTATAATCCACAGATTGTTATTTTGTCATATCTTGCCCTATCCGGAGTCTCCCTTCCCCCGCTTCTCTGCCGTCCATCTCCCAGGGAGGAGGTCACATGTGGATCCTTGTAATCAGTTCCCCCTTTCCAACCCACTCGCCCTCCACTCTCCCAGACTTGCCCCTCACACCCCTGGTCCTGAAGGTATTGTCCACCCTGGATTCCCTGTGCCTCCAGCCCCCATATGCACCAGTGTACAACCTCTGCCCTATCCAGTCCTGCAAGGTAGAATTCGGATCATGGTAGTTGGAGGGACGAAGCATCCAGGATCTGGGGGAAAGCTGTGTTCTTCATCGGTACTACCTCGCACCCTGACTGACCCATCTCCTCTCCTAGACCCTTCTGTGAGGGGATCTCCAGTGGCCGACACTTGGGCCTCGGGTCTCCACTCTGCACTTCCCCCTTCATTCACTATGGTATATGTATATACACACATATATACACACACATACACACACACACACACACACATATATATTCTTTTTTTTTTTTTTTTGCATATCTAGGTTTTGATGGAGCTTCTAGACCAGGCCAGACAAGGAAGAAGAATCTGGCAAGGTATTTCTACGAAAAAGAAATGCCTGAAACTTTATGAAGAGCAACAGAATATTGTGTGTTACAGTTCGTGAAGATGAGCCCCTTATAGTAGAAGGCACGCAAAGGGCAGCTAGAGAAAATAAGGTCAAGTATTATAAGGAAATGTTTGAAAATCAGAAGGAAGACACATACTCAACATTCCTCACTGTGAAAGGATTTAAGAAAGAAATGGAGCCTCAAGTTTCGCTTTTGAGGGGCTTTATGAGCAATCATGGGCAGTGATTATAGCTCAAACTCCCTGCCATCCAGCCAACCTTGACTCTGAGCAACCCCAGAGGGCAGGACCGAACCGCTCCTGTGGTGTCTGAGGCCGTAGCTCTTCACAGGAGTAGACAGCCTCCTCTTTCTCCCGCAGTTGAACTAGTGACTTTGAACTGCAGTGGTTAGCAGCCCAACGTGTTACTAGGGTTCCGACGGACTGGTGTAGAAGGCACCAAGTAAGATGGAAGGACCACAGAGGCACCGTACTGAAAAAAAAAAAAAAGACTGAGACTTTCAGCCATGTCAGGAGCTGACTCGCATATGATCAAGAACCCATGATGTTGAATAAATCCAAGATGCAGTCAAAGCAGCGGTGGAGAGTGGGGTCGGAGAGATCTCAAGGAGTCAACACAATCCCAAAGGAAATGTCTCAACAAATGGAAGCACTCGCTCATCCATGCCAAGATAGTTGGAAGACTGGTACCTGGCCAACCAACCGATAGATAAACATGCTGTGCTCGTTCCAAAACAACTCACTCTCTCACTGCTCTCGAGTTGATTTTGATTCATCATGGCCCTAGAAGATAGAGTAGAACTGCCGTGGTGGGTTTCCAAGACTATAGTTCCTTATGGGAATTGAACCTTCATCTTTCTCCTGCTGAGCAACTGGTAGTTTTGAACTGCTGACTTTCTGGTCAGTAGCCTAACATGTAACCACTGTGCCACCAGGGTGATCTAATTGCGAGGCGAAATTATCAAACAATCTCAGTAATTTCACATGGAACTCAAGTTTTACTGTTGTAGACAGTCCAAACATGTTTGCAGCAACACACTAACAGGAAGCAATACACTACCAGAAATCCAAGCCAGATTCAGAAGGGGACATGAAATCAGGGACACCATTGCTGGTGTCAGCAAGATGTTGTTGGAAAGCGGAGGCTAGCAGAACAATGTTGACTCGTACTTTCCCAAACATGCAGAGATTCGACCGTGTGGATTATAACACATTTTGGAGACCATTGAGAAGAATGGGGCTTCCAGAACACTTACTTGTGCTCCCTTGTGGATAGACCAAGAGGCAATAGTTTGAGTAGAAACAGAGGTGACTGTGTAGTTTAAGATCAGGAAAGGTGTTGGTTATGATTTTTTTACCACGTTTATTCAACCTGTATGCAACCTGAATAAATGATCTGAAAAGCAGGACTATATGAAGAATACAACATGAGGATTAGAAGAAGGCACATGACCAACCTGGGATATGTACATAACACAACCTGGCCTGCGGAGAGGGATGAGAACTTGGCACCCTTATTGGCACCAATATTGGTAAATAGCCCTTCCCTATGCGTTTCATGTTAGCATCAAGAAAGTAAACATCCTCACAATTGGACCAATGAGTAACAGCATAAAATATGAAGAAGAGGGGAGAGTGGCGAGGGAGGGGAAAAAAGACGACTTGATGCAAAGGGCTTAAGTGGAGAGCAAATGCTTTGAAAATGATTAGGGCAAAGAATGTACAGATGTGCTTTGTACAACTGATGTATGTATATGTATGGATTGTGATAAGAGTTGTATGAGTCCCTAATAAAATGTTAAAAACAATGTTCAGGGCATTCCAAATTGTAGCTGATAAAAATATATTATTATATTTGTATTATAAAATTTTACTCGAGGACCTGATGCCAGGGGCCTAAGTGGAGAGCAGATGTTTTGAGAATGATGAGGGCAATGAGTGTACAAATGTGCTTTACACAATTCATGTATGTATGGGTTATGATAAGAGTTGTAGGAGCCCCTAATAAAATGATTAAAAAAATGGAGAAGATATTGAATTTGTCAAGGATTTAATTTTACTTAAATCCCAAATCAATGCCTATAGAAACATTAGTCAAGAAATCCAATAGCATATGGCATTGGACAAATATATTGAAAAAACATCTCTTCAAAGTTTTAAAAAAAACCAACAGTATTACTTTGATGGTACATCAGACCCAAGTCATGATATTTTAAATTGCCTCCTGTATATGTAAATGCCTAACAATTAATAAGGAAGACTGAAAAAGGATGTAGACCTTTGCATTATGTTGTCGGTTAAGATATTGAACATGGCATGGACTGCCAGAAGCATGAGTACCTCTACCTTGGAAGAGGTGCGACCAGGATGCTCTTTCAAAGGGAGGTGGGGGAGTCTTCTCACATCTTTTGCACATGCTATCAGGAGGGAGCAGTGCCTGGAAAGGGCCATCATGCTGATAAAGCAGAGGTTCAGTTAAAAAGGAAGACTCACTGTGAAATGAATTCATGCACGAGCCGCAATCACGGGCTCAGACATTTCATCAGCTCTAAAGATGGCTTAACAGCAAACTGTGTGTCTGCTGCACAAGGATGGCTGTACAAGGGAGCTGACTCCATGCCATCTAACACAACAAAAATCACCTTTAAGGAAGCAGGTCTCCTGGTCTCTTCCTATAAAATTGCTTGGGTACTTGAACTACCTGTCTTGAATCACAGCGGAGTGCTCCATCATTGTACTACCAGTGGAATTCAAAATTCTATATTATATGTAGTATGATGACAATGATGTACAGTAGAGAATAAAAAAAGAGGAGCATTTTCTGAAAATCGATAAATAACTTACCCTAATGTGTGACTAGGTATAATAGTACGCCGACTCAATCTCTCCCTCTACTAGCCATTAGCAATTTCTATGCAAAACATTTTAGAAAGAAACTGCCTGAGAGAGGAGAAATAGGCATTTTCCCGCATTGCTTTCTGGATAAGGAGGTGCTGGTTGGTGATTTTCAATACTTAACTTATTCTTGCTCCAGGCAACCTGAGCTTGCCTTTCCCACAAGCAACCCACCCACTCTGCTTCCCTTGTATTTGACTTACCTATGCAGAGAGTGGCTTGCCATGGTAACTCTTGTGTGCATGACAAGCATTTATAATTTGCTTGGAAAATCTGTAACCAAATGTTATTTTGCATCCAGCTTGTACCCCAAAATGTTTTCCTTTTCAGCAATTTCCAGTGACTTCATTTGGTCTCATGGTCCTTGCCAAATGATCATTTATGAGTGAAAAACGTTACTAAGGTGACCCATACACTTGGTCAATAGGAATAATGAGTCTTTGGGGGATTGTTGCTAACTCTCACAATAGGGAAAGTATTGACTTTCTGACTAGGTCTTAGGCCCTACAGAAAGCACATTCAAATACTCAACTAAACATGCTTTGGACTGAAAGGCTTTGAAGCATGAGAAGGCCATAGAGAACCAAAAATGAATGCAACCCAGTTGGAATTCCCCTCCGTGTCCCCAGGTATATGTTCCATTGAGAAATTTTCAAAGACAGCCCCCATCCCCAAAACCCTGCTATGGCATTTGTGGCTCATGCTAACAGGAGTCGCCAAGAGACTTCGTGTGAGCTGCATGAACACATTCACAGATTCACTGAATCGTCTGCCAAAAGGCAGAGAATGTCGGACAATACTGCCATATTTTAAATTCAAATATTGGTATCCTTGTGATATTTATGTCTGCAACACAAGCACGTTTGCATCAATATGCTATTTGTCGCTAGATTTACAATTCAAGCACCCAAAGAGCAGTGACAATCACAACTTCCCCAAATAATTGCTTATTATTCCCTGAATCCAAGTATTAAACTCTACTTGTGAGTGAAAATGTATTATGCAAACAAGCTTAGGACTTCAGGCTCAGGGCATGAATGGAACTCATTTTAGACTTAAGAAGAGTCTGGCCACAAGCAAGTGATGCTGGGATATTTGATCTGTAGGAGCCATTGTCTAGGGCAAGCAAGCTTTTGACAACTTTATAACAGTTTAAAACAGTTTGCCCTTTTGATAACTTTATAGCAGTTTGCCCTTAGCAATTCATTCCTAAACTCTCTTAAGGCATGGATTAAACTCTAGAGTGCTAACCAAATGGTAGGCAGTTCAAACTCCCTAGCTGCTTCACAGGAGAAGGATGTAACAATCTTCTTTCGTAAAGATTGCAGCCTCGGAAGTTCTACGGGGCAGTTTGACTCGAACTTATGGGTCTTTTGAGTTAAAGTAAGTTGACTAGCACTGGGGACACAAAAGAAACTCATGCACATGCACAAGAGGTGTGTACAAAAAGGTGCTTATGGGTGAGACACATGGTTAAGTACTCAACTATCACCTGAAAAGTTGTTCTTTCAAATCCATTCAGAGGCTCTGGAGAAAACAGGTCTTTGCCCCAAATCTCACATCTTTGAAAACCCTTGAGAGAGAATGTGACTCTGACATATGTGAGCTTGCCAGGTTTTAAAATGGACTTGATGGCAACTAGTAACAATTGTGACTATCATAGGGGACAACTCTGGAGACACAGTGTGGGAATTCCGTCCGATCTGATCCCACCACAGGGACGCAAAACATGAAGGGCGTGTAACATAACAGCAAGGGGAACAGAGCAAGGAAGTCCCCAGAAAATACAAAAGTAGACTTTGGGGTCATGGCTTGACACCCCACCAGACTCAACTGGCAACATTCCTAAAGGGCAACAAACAGTCCCTGAACTAACAGCAAGCTTTTCTATTTTGTTGTTGTGTTGTGTTTTTTTTTTTGTCATTGGTTTTTGTTGTTGATATTGTTGTGTTTTCTTTCATTGCTTGGCTTTTCTCTGTCTTGTTTTTGTGCATGTTATTATCTCTGCAGGTCTTTCTAAATAACATAGGCTGGATGAACAATCTGGAGGAGAAAGCAAGAGGACCAACAGTTCCCTGGGGGACATGGGAGAGGGGGAGGTGGGGTGAAAGGAAGTGGTGTTAACAAACCCAGGGACAAGGGAAAAACAAGTGGTCCAAATGCATGGTGAGGAGGGTGTAGGAGGCCTGGTAGGTTGTGATCAAGGTTAATGTAACCAAGAGGAATTACTGAAACCCAAATGAAGGCTGAGCATAATAGTGGGACAAGAGGAAAGTCAACGGAAATAGAGGAAAGAACTAGGAGGCATAGGGAATTTATAGAGGTCTAAATAAAGGCATGTACATATGTAAATATATTTCTATCTGAGGATGGGGAAATAGATATATGTGCATATATTTATAGATTTAGTATTAATGCAAGAATACTTTGTTGTATTAAACTGGCATTCCATGATGCTCACCTTCCCAACACAATCGCTGAAGACAAAGCAAATGCATTAGTAATTGTGGTGAAGAAAGCTGATGGTTCCTGGCTATCAAAAGATATAATATCCAGTGTCTTAAAGACTTGAAGGTAAACAAGTGGCCATCTAGTTTAGAAGCAACAAAGCCCACATGGAAGAAGCATACCAGCCTGTGTGATCACAAGGTGCCAAAGGGATTAGTTAGCAGGTATCAAAGAACAAAAAATCATATCATTGTGTGCATACCTCCCTGATATGATCGCTGAAGACAAATGGGTGCATAAGCAAATGTGGTAAAGAAAGCTGATGGTGACCGGC
Source organism: Tenrec ecaudatus (assembly GCF_050624435.1). Taxonomy (NCBI): domain Eukaryota; kingdom Metazoa; phylum Chordata; class Mammalia; order Afrosoricida; family Tenrecidae; genus Tenrec; species Tenrec ecaudatus. The sequence continues at coordinate 94,353,335 of NC_134543.1, forward strand.
TATCAAAAGATATAGTGTCTGGGGCCTTAAAGGCTTGAAGATAAACAAGTGGCTATCTAGCTGAGAAGCAACAAAGACCACAAGGAAGAAGCACACCAGGCTGTGTGATAATGAGGTGTCCAAGGGATCAGGTATCAGGCATCAAGGAACAAAAAATCCTATCATTGTGAATGAGGGGAGTGTGGGGTGGGGACCCAAGCCTAATCTGTAGGCAACTGAGGGTTGGGGGGAGGAGATGAGCCAGTCAGAGAGCAGTGTAGCAACGATGAAACACACAACTTTCCTCTAGTTCCTAAATGCTTCCTCTCCACCTACCCCGAACCCACCCACTATCATGAACCCAATTCTACCTTACAAATCTGGCTAGACCACAGAATGTACACTGGTACACAGAGGAACTGGAAATACAGGGAATCCAGTGCAGATGATCCCTTCAGGACCAGTGGTGAGAGTGGCGATACCGGGAGGGTGGAGGGTGGATAGGGTGGAAAGGGGAAACCGATTATAGGGATCTACATATAATCTCCTCCCTGGGGGACGGACAACAGAAAAGTGAGTCAAAGGAGACATTGGACAGTGTAAGATATGACAAAATAACAATTCATAAATTATCAAGGGTTAATGAGGGAGAGTGAGGCGGGGAAGGAGGGGGGAAATGAAGAGCTGATGCCAGGGGCTTAAGTAGAGATCAAATATTTTGAGAATGATGATTGCAATGAATGTACAAATGTGCTTTGCACAATTGATGTATGGACTGTGATAAGAGTTCTATGAACCCCCAATAAAATGATTAAAATAAAATAAACATATGGAAACAACCAAGATGTTCATCAATAGAAGAGTTGAAAAACTATATTTTAGAGCAAAGAGGAGACAAAATTGACCAAAGATCCAAAAGGGTATTTCTCTCAGGTCGGGTGAGGTAGGTTTCAAATGAGGCTGGGGGATTCCAGTAGATACATGTCCTCACATCTGCTCCACTGCCTCGCAACCAATGGGGAGAGAGGAGCTCTGTCACTCTCATAATTATGATTGTGTTCAAAGACGGGTTAGATGTAGACTATGACCGGTCCTTGTTTTTATTTTGGGTTAAGTACTTATTGCATTTTTAAAATCTTTTAAAAACACATAGGCATGGGCCATACACAAAATATTATGATTTACCCAATTATATGTCCCTGAATTTCACAAGTGACAATGTACATTGATAGACAGCTTATAAGTGTGTCAGGTGTGGCACTTGGGTTAGGAAAGACACGAGTGGCACGCAGTTCTTAGCAATGGGTGAGCAATGCTGCCATTTACTGACACGAGAAGATAGAAAGAAGTGCAAATATTCAGAAGGGAGGTGGAAACAGCTTTGTGATGGGCATACAAACCAAAAGAACAAAGTCACTGTGATCCATCTAATCATTCCAGTCCTAGGACCCCTAGGGGAAAAGGCGAACTGCTTCACCGGGTGGCTGTGGATGTAAAGGAACAGGAAGTTCCGCCTTCCTTCTGCACTGTGGCTGAGAGATTACTGAAGACCTAGTGGTTAGCCACTCAAGGCTTCTCACAACACTAGACCATCAGGGACCCCCTACAGATGAAATGCCTATAAGCTACGGAGAGACGTCAAGGAGCTAGTGGTTTATGATCCTAAAGTTCAGAGGAGAAATTGGAGTGGAACACAGTTGTTTCAGGATTGCTCTAATTTCCTCAGGCTTCTCTAACATACTGCAATTAACTTGGTGACTTAAAAGAACCAAAGTGTATCCTCTCATAGTCAGAAAGCCACAGATTTGAAATCAATGGTATTGGGCCAGGGTTAAGGGGTCAGCAGGATTGTGTTCCCTCTGGAGGTTCTAGAGAGGAGAGTTTGTGATTTGCCAGGTTCTCCCAGCTTCTGATATCCCTGGACTTGTGGAGCATCACTCTGATTTTGGTTCCTAGGATCAGGTCCCTTCTTTATCTCTGACAAATTTTCCTCTCGAGGCCAGTTAGATGCTGGACTGCTAAGTGGAATGGTGCTTCCAAACCACCAGCTCCACGGGTGAAAGAGGAAATCATCGGCTTCTATAAAGATTCCGTCGTGGAAACCCTGTATCGGGTCCCTAGGGCTTGACATCAACTCAGTGGCAGTGGGTTTGGTCTTTTAGTTTTGTCTTCCTATAAGAATACAAGTAAGAGCATTTTAAGAACACCTTGACCATCCAAGCATGAATGATGTTTTCCCTATCTCAAAATCATTCATTCAGTCCCATCCACCAAATCCTATTTCGCCATATGAGGTAACATTCACAGGATCCAGGTTCCAGGGCATGAATATATGCTGGGAGTCTTTCGTCAACAAACGAAACATATAATGTTAGCAGTCTTAAAGAATACATGAGAAAAACAAACAAAAAGATAAGGGTTCCGCCATGGAAAGCAGGGAATGCAATACTTACAGGTTGGGTTCACAGCAGATTGTGTAAAAGAGATTGAAAGGAATATTTTGGATAGGTAGGAGGAAAACAAGGGCGGTATCCCAGAATCATAGAGCAATGACTGTTTAAAGATGAGTAAATATGAAATTATTTTGAGGATATCCTAGTGTCGCTGCTAATCCAAAGGTCAGTGGTTTGAACACGCTAGGGGCTACTCGCAAGAAGAGGCTATCTGCTCTTGCAGATAATTTCTTCAAATATTGTTTTATTGGCACACAATGGACCTAACACAACATTTAATTGTTCGATTTTATTAAGAAGGGTTGTGCAATCATCACTGCAATAAACTTTTGCAAATAATTTTTTAAACTTTTCAGAAAGCCAAAGGGACAAATCTATTCTGTCTTATTATGTCTTACTATGATTCAGAATTGAATTAATGGCAATGAGCTTGTTTTTTGTTTGTTGTTTTTTTTAAAATAATGATGGGCATATGACATTAAACATTTGTCAAAACACCTGGGATTGTACCACACCAAGAGTAAACTGTAATATAAATTTTGGACTTCATTCTTATTTATGTTAAAATGTTTCACTGTAAACTTGGTGAAGGATTACAGAGCAAATCGCTTTTCCATTCAACAACCCATTCTCATTTTTCCGGATGTCTCTGCAATTCTCACAATCACTTACCTCACTTCCTCCTGATTTTTCCTGTTTCCATTCCCCTTTTCCCCTAAGCCTTCTAAACTTTGTCCTTTGCTAAATGCTGCCCTTCTGATCCCAAATGGTTGATTTTGCTAAGGCCATATAGCTCCCTGGTGTTACTGTTCCCTTTATAGGCTTTACTATGTTTTGTCTTATAAATGAATGAAGTCGGGTGAATTCATTTCCAGACTTGAAGGATGGCTAAGCACTATGGTCTCAGATGCTCCATCATTCTCTATCAGATGAGTAAATCTGGCCTTTTCCAAATAACAATGAGTTTTGTTCCATGTTTCTCCCACTTTTCCAAGAACTTTCCAATATGAGCAGTTCATAGTGGTAGCTGGGCACCATCTATCCCTGGTCTCAGGGTGACGAAGGCTGGTGTTTACTTGATTCATTAGTCCTTGACACTGATTGTTTCCCCATGTCTTCACGTTATTTCACTCTGTGTCATAGGAAGAGACCAGGAGACACACTTTTGATAACCACTCATGAGCTATTCAGTACTGCTAGTCACCAAAGTACCATGAAAACTTTGTTTTATATATTAGCTATGAAAATTGACCAAGATCTTGGACACCTTAGACCAAGATCTTGAGCCCCCTGGCTCAGTGACTCATTCCTTCCAAGTGTTTGGATATGGGTAAATAGATTTCATAACTTTGCCCCTTGTATGCTCCAACACATTCATGGATACATTTACAGCAAAAGAAAATATTCAGGTACAGATATCCTTTAACCAACCTATGTAGATATATTTGCAGGTAGAGGTCAACTCTCCTTCTCATATCCATTCAACCTCTTTATATATCTATGCAACCACACTTAGATTGCTGTTTTTGTAGAGTAGTTTATATAACAATATTTGTCTTTGTTGTCTTTAATTCTTGTACTTCTTCCAGTGTCTTACCCAGTATTCAAGATTTTTTACTTACTTCCCTTTTATTGTATATTGCCTTCCGCTTCACTCAAGTTAACACATGTCTGCTCTCTTAAACTATGGACTTGAGCTAATAATATAATCAATATAATAATCAATATTGATTCATCAGTTTTAACATGTCCACAACATAAAGTTTAGGCAAAAGGTAATGGACTGCAGAGGTTGATAAGGTGGGTGTATGGGATCTTTCTGTACATGCTTTTACAGAACTCAAACTGCTCTTAAACAATAGAGTCTATACTAAAAATAACAGTAGATCCTGCATGTAGGAAAAAAGATATTTAACTTGAAGCATAGATAGAATATCATTTAAAATATGGAGAATTATCTTTTAGTGATACATGCAGAATTATTTATATATATAAATGTTTGATGCCTAAGGTTTAATCAGAAATAATAATTCAGGAAGTAACAAGGTTAAGGTTGTGTGTCCATTTGACTGGACCAGGATTCTTAATGGTTGGCAGGCAAGATGTAGTCATTCCCATGATGAGATGTAGTATAATGTAAGCAATTCAGTGATGGGTTCTGCTATGAAAGAAAGTTTCTTCAGGGGTGTCCCCTGCTTCCAATAAATACGACTGCTCTGTTAAAGCTTGCAAGCTTTTTGCTGCGTCTAGATCATGTATCTACATCTGCTATCAGCTGACGCCCATTCTTTGTACTTAAGCCAAAGTGTGCCATGAATTCCACTCAGTCATGATGTACTGTTATTTTGTTGGATCCCAATGGCCAGGATTTTATTGAGAATTTTTGCATCTATGTTCATGAAGGATGTTGATCTTCAATCTGAATATGATAAAATCTCTGCCTGGTTTTGGATTTAAGGGTTATACTGGCTTCATAGAATGGAGCAAGGCCTTACTGTCCTTTCCCATGTGGTAGAAGAGGGTCTTTATTATTGTTCTTTTCAAGGAACGGAAGATGCTCATCCCTGATTTCTGCAGTTACCCAGTAATTTTGAACTAAAATGCTGTTCAACTTTCATTTATTTGATTTTTTCCTTTGATCTTCCTATTGCTAAGTTCCATAGTGTTTTGATCTGAGAAAATGGTTTGTAATATCTCTATGTTTTAGAATTTATTCAGGCTTGCTTTGTGTCCTAGGACATATCTTATTCTATAGAATGTTTATGTGTACTGGAAAAGAATGTATGCTGTTTTGTTATTGGATGCGGTGTTCTATTCTGTATATGTTTATCAGGTCAAGTGGATTAATTATATTGTTTAGTTCTTCCATGTTTTTATTTTCTTTCCAGTTATTTTGTCCTTCTGTGAGACTGCTGTGCTAAAGCCTCCTACTATTATTGTAGTTTTGTCTATTGCTAATGTAAGTTAAGGATACTTCATTGGGTGCATAGATATTTATAATGATTATATCTGCTTGTTTAATTATCCTTTTAATAACTATGCAAGCCCTTCTTTGCTCTCATCATGGTTTGTACTTTGACATTTATTTCATCAGAGATTAATTGCCACCTCTTTTTTATTACCATTAGCTTGAAATATTTTTTCTGTTCTTTGATTTTTAGTCTATTTTTAGTTTTTACCACTAAGATGTGTGTCTTGTAAACAACATATTGATGATGCCTGCTTTCTTATACATTCTGATTTTGACTATTGCATTTGCTCCATTTTTATTCGGTGTCATCACTGATAAGTGTGCATCTACCGATGCCAACTTGGTTTTTGTTTGTTTGTGTGGTGATGTTGGTTTCTTTGCTGCTCATACTTTTATGTGATGAGTTCATTCAGTTTGTAGATTTTCTTGATATTTTTTACTCTTTAATAGGTTCCTATGGTTTTCCCTGTTTTTTTCTCATTCTTTTCTTTTGGTGAGGAGTTTCTATTTTCTTTGAGGTTACCTTATTATTTATGATTTCCTCTTAAGTTTAAGGTTCAATGTAGTCTATTTTCCCTTGTGAATGCCTTGATTGTCTCTTCATTCAAACGTTTTGTATATACAATATTTAGGGAAGAATTATTTTCCACTAATTTTCAGGTTATTATTTTGTAAAAGGAACAGGTAATTGAAATAAATGGCCTTACCTTTAGCCATCCCATTCAGCAGTAATAACCACAGTCACAGCAAGCTGATGGATGAGATTCCAAAGCAATCGATGGCTATGGTGTCTCCCAGATGTCGAGAACTAATCTAAGTAAATGTAGTTGGTAATATAAGCAACAAAATTAAAAGTAACTTGATCAAGCCTTACTTATGCATGTGAGGAAATAGTATGGAGACCATTCTGATCTCCTTTGACTACACAAGAGAGAAGACAAATCAAGTTCCATATTTGCCCAAGAGTGATTCCATAGGAGGCATAAGTCAGACAACTCTCCAACTACAATCTTTCTTTATCCTATTCTGACACCAACCATCCCTTCCACAGTACTCTTTTTCTCTGTTAGGTTTAATGTCCACTGCGATGGCCACACAGAGGCCTCAATGTGTAATACTACAAATTATGACAGTTTATTATGGAAGATGACAGATTACCATAAGCCAGTATCATATAGCATTAAGGATGCAGTCCTTTTAGCCACAGCAGAGAACCTTCCCAGCCATGTCAGCAGGTATGGCTCTTTCTGGTCTTCTGTCTCACTTTGGTCCTCAGATTCTCAGCTGTGCATGCCATTTGCATCTCCCTTGTTTGGAAAGCGTTACAAAGGTTCTTAGAGCCTGATAAATTTCCAAAGACACTTCTGTATACTCTATCTGCAGGCCGTGAATCCTTCTGCTTCTTCCACTGGTTCTGGTGTCTGGTGACTCTGCTGCCATCACTGGTTCAGAAATCTTGCACATGCTCTACTGGTGTCCCTTCCTTTCAGATGGTCACAGGATTCTCTGTTGTACTTCTAAGATGGCTCACTTCTGTACTCCGTGGAATAGCAAACGTGACCAATGCCAAAGTTTCTATCCTCTAAACCAGGAGTCCTCAAACTGCTGGTCCGCAGAGGACATTTATCCAGCCTGCTGGGGTTTTTTTGCTGCATTGCCTGTCCTGTGTGGAATGTGCGCCACACACTCCAACTCCCCTCTGTCTCTCCGTCTCTCGACTCCTCCTCTCAGTCTCAGGTGTGATAGGATGAGTCATGAGCTTGCCTGCGCAGAGCCTGCTGCTGCCTGAGGACTGAGGTAAGAACAAGTTAGGATTTTTCTTTTTAAGTAAGAGGTCTATTTTTTTTAAATTTCACAGTTAGTAGGGCCTTTTTTATGGTGAAGGGGGGCCTTTTTTCTGAATTAGGAGGTTTTTTTTTTCTTTTTTTACATTTTATTAGGGACTCATACAACTCTTATCACAATCCATACATATACATACATCAATTGTATAAAGCACATCCATACATTCCCTGCCCCAATCATTCTCAAAGCATCTGCTCTCCATTTAAGCCCTTTGCATCAGGTCCTCTTTTTCTTCCCCCTCCCTCCCCGTTCCCCCCTCCCTTGGTGCCCTTGGTAATTTATACATCATTATTTTGTCATATCTTGCCCTATCCGGAGTCTCCCTTCCCCCACTTCTCTGCTGTCCCTCTCCCAGGGAGGAGGTCACATGTGGATCCTTGTAATCAGTTCCCCCTCTCCAGCCCACTCACCCTACACTCTCCCAGCATCGCCCCTCACACCCTTGGTCCTGAAGGTATCATCCACCTTGGATTCCCTGTGCCTAGGAGGTCTTTTTTAAAAATTAAAGTTGGTTAGTTGGTTGGGGTGGTTTCTAGGGGGGTTGCATCACAATGATAACGCAAATAGTTCTCAGTGCTAATGCGAATTGTCAGCGCTCAGAGCTAATGATACTTAAAAGTGCTCAGTGTTAATGCAAATTGTCAGCGGTCAGTGTTATCGCAAATGGTCAGCGGTCTGTGTTAATGCAAATGGTCAGTGCTCAGTGTTATCGCAGGGGACCCCAAATTGGTAATCTGCCTAGGGCCCATGGGAACTTAATCTGGCTCTGCAGACAGTGAGTAGGAAACCCAATTTAACTGACAGTAAGTGCATTTATATTCTGATTGCTGTTCAGTTGTGTATGATGTTATATGTTATGTGCGGTGTAATCCCCGGTTCACACTATTGAGATCTCTGAGCTGTGTGAGTTCAGCCATATGCTTGTATGGCTGAACTTGCATTAGACTTGGAAGAAAAATGGCAGACGTGCCTTCTTTTTCCTGCAGTGGAATCTGATCGCATGGGTGAGAAGACCCATGCGATCAGATTCCTGTGCGAGTTCACAGATCACCCTGTGAGGTTCACACAGGGTAGTGTGAACTGGAAAGGTGGTGGAAGAACTGGCTCTGTAATCCTGCTGGTTCCCGCACCGCACCACTGTGAACCTGAGGTAAAAGCGGAGTTCCACCAATATGGGCACTGGTAAGGCTGAACTGATGTGGACTGCATTGATGGACACTGATCAGACTGCATTGATGAGAAGTCTATATGTCTCTGTGTGGGCAAAGTTACTGCTAGTATATATTTTTTGTAGTGCTGTTTATATATATATATATATATATATATATATATATATAGAGAGAGAGAGAGAGAGAGAGAGAGAGAGAGAGAGTATCTTACTAATAGCAATTTGGAATCCCTAGGAAACAATGCTATCAAGAAAGAGAAAAATTGACTCAGAGTGAGGATATGCAAACAACAGTGGACTTATGATTACTTTTTCATGCAGTACAAGGAAAGAGCTGTGTGCTTGATATGCTGGAATATAGCGTCTGTGTTCAAAGAATACAATTAGCTTTGACACTATCAAACTCAACATAAAGATAAGTATGATTGTTTGGTTGGAGAAGTGGGAAAAGATAAAATATTAAAACTGAAAAATACATTGGCAACTCAGCAAACTACTTTTGTGAAGCAGGAGCAGCTAAATATTCCATCACTGCGAGCAAGTTTTCAAGTTGCCAAGCATGCCCTGGCAGACCATTCATGGAGGGAGAATTTGTTAAAGAATATCTTCTTTCTGTTGCCAAAGAGATGTGTCCAGAGAAGGCTGATTTATTTAGAACAGTGAGTCTTTCAGGACCTACATTTACGTGAAGGATTGAAGAAATGGGAGACAATTTGCATCAACATTTGCAAAACTCCACAAAAAAAAAAAAGTTTCCTTATTTTTCCTTGGCACACGACGAAAGTAATGATGTTCGTGAGTCTGCACAACTTCTAATTTCTATTCATGGGAGGAATGACTATTTCGAAGTCACAGAAGAGCTTGCTGCCCTGCAAAGCATCAATGGAACAACTACAGGAGAGGATGTCTATGAAAAGGTTTGCCAAACTGTGGATGGTTTGGAGCTAGACTGGGCTAAACCAGCCAGTGTGACAACTGATGGTGCTCCTAGCATGGTGGGATCTAAGAAAGGAGTAATTGCTCACATTAGCCAAGAGACGGACAAACATAACCATTCTCATCCAATAGCCATACACTGCCTCATCCACAAACAAGCGCTGTGTAGTAAATCATTGAAGTGGGGTTCTGTTATGGAAACTGTGGTATCTTGTGTTAACTTCATTAGAGCTAATGCATGAAACCACAGACAATTGCAGGAGTTTCTGTCTGAGCTAAATGTTGCCTATGAAGATGTTCTGTACCACACACAAGTCTGTTGGCCGAGTCGAGGGAGAGTTTTGAAACATTTCTATGACTTACTTCCACAGATTACAGCTTTTCTGCCTTCAAAAAACAAAGAAGTACAGAGTTCAATGACGCAGAATGGAAATGGCACCTCGCCTTTCTGGCAGATGTAACAGAGTTCAATGTGCGCCTTCAAGGAGAGGGGAAGCTCGTGTGTGATGTGCAATCCCATGTGAGAGCATTTGAAGTAAAATTCGGCTCCTCATCAGACAAGTGAAGGAGGAAAATTTCTGCCATCTCCCCACAGCTCAAAACTGTTAGTGGAAAAACCATTGGTTGCTTTGCCAAACAAAACGTGTGGATTCAGTGAAAAAGCTGCAAAAGGAGTTCCAATTTAGATTTAAAGAGCTTCATCTCCATGAACAGGACATACAGCTTTTCCGTAACCCATTTCCTATTGACATTGAAAATGTGGATACAATTTACCAAATGGCACTGGCTGCACTGCAGCATTGTGACTCTCTGAGAGACGCATTCAAGTCAAGCAGCCTTCCTGATTTCTGTGCATCTCCCCCCCTGAGACAGATCCTCATCTCAGCAACCATGCGCTCCAAATGGCACCAGCTTTGGCAGCACTGATGTCTGTGAACAGCCTTTTTCCAGAATGAAACACCTGAAATCTCAACCAGATCTAGACTAACTGATGCACACCTGCATCGCTTGTCACGACTAGCAGCGACAAATAGGAACCAGCCAGTGACCATCTCATTAGCCAAAAGCAGGCCCACAGTTCCCACTGAAATACTGGTTTGTTGATTTAACTTTACTTGTTTTTCATTTTAAATATTGTATTTGTTCCCATTTTGTTTTGTTTTTTACTTCAAAATAAGATATGTGCAGTGTGTGAAGGTATTTGTCCATAGTTTATTTTTAAACTATAGTCCAGCCCTCCAATGATCTGAGGGACAGTGAACTGGCCCCTGTTTAAAAAGTTTGAGGACCATTGCTCTAAACCTTATGTGTGTAGGTTTTAGTGAGCTGAAATGGACTGATATTTATTATTTTGAATTAGAAAAACGTATGGTTTACTATGCTGAGGATAACACATTGTTAGAACATTTAGATATCTGTTATGAGGTACACTTCTGTCTATGATAGGAGTATACCTGTCCTCATTCAAGGAAATCCAATCAATACAACTATTGTTCAAATTTATCCATCATTCACAAAATCTAGAGATAAAGAAATTAAAAAATTCTCTCATCTTCAGTTTGGAATTGACAAACATGTAATGAAGATGCATTGATAATTATTAGCAATTGGAATGCAAACATTGGAAACAAAGAGGAAGTAACAGTAGTGGGAAAATATGGTCCTGACAATAGAAATGAAACTGGAGGTTGAATGATAGAGTTTTGCAAGATCAATGACTTATTCATAGCTTTTTCAACAATGCAAAGAGAATCTATCTATACACATGGACTTCTCCTGATGAAGCACACAGATCACATGGACTACATCTGTGGGGAAAGCTGATGGAGCTCAATATCAGCTGCTAAAGCCAGGCCAGAGGCTAACTGAGGAGCAGTCAATCAGTCATTCATATGTGAAGTTCAGGTTAAAGCTCGAGAAAATTAAGCCATCTGAAATTTGAGAGCACCCGAAGAACAAATTCGCTGCATTGAACACTTATGACATAAATGGGAGTATCCACAACAAACAAACAAACAAAACCAAAATCCCAGAATATTTTCAAAGCTTTGTCTTAACAATTTTTTTTTACAAAACAAACTATCCCCTTCAAAGTACCCTCCACGACACTGAATACATTTGGCAAATCTGTGATTCCATTCCTGGGAACATTTCTCAAACTCATCTGTTTGGATGGCTGACAGCACCTCGATCATTTTTTCTTCAGCTATTCTATGACTTTAAATTGCTCTCCTTTCATGTCCCTATTCATTTGCCAAAACAAAAAGAAGTTGCATGGAGTGAGTGTGGGTTAGTACGGTGAGTGGGACAAGAGATACATGCTGTTTTTTGCCAAAAACTGGAGCACTGAGATGGCATGAGCAGGTGCATTATGGTAGTGGCAAAACCAGTCCCACATCTTTCACAAATCAAGCCTTTTTGGGGGTCACATACTGTTATACAATCTTTTCAGAACCTCTAAATAGAAAGCTTGATGAACAGTCTGACCCAGTGGAATGAACTCCAAATACACTATCCCCTTCATATCAAAAAACAAAACAAAACAAATGAGCATCATCTTGGTCCTCGATTTCACTTGATGAGCTTTTTTTGGGGTGAGGTGACGATGGCATCTTCCACTGGCTTAAGTGATGCTTGATTTTGGAATCCTAAGAATAGCACCATGTCTCCTCACCAGTAATGACCTTGGGAAAAAAGTCTGGGTCACTTGAGAGCTGTTTTTCAAAGCACAGCATATTTCCATTGGATGCTCTTGCTCCTGCTTAGTTAGAACCCAAGGCACAAATATCACAGCAACCCTTCTCCTTTCAAAATCTTCCATTAACATTTGCTCTAAGATAGTCCAGAGAACGTCATCTCTTCAGTGGTCTTTCATCGGTCTTTGAGCACAAGCACACGAATTTTGTCCACATTTTCATCCGTTCTGGAAGTTGACGGATGACTACAATGAGGTTTCTCACCAATGACATATTACCTTTTTTAAAACAAGAAAACCACTTATACACTTATTTTTCCCCATAGTTCTGTCCTTGTAAGCTGTGTTTACCATCACAACAGTTTCTGTGGCATTTTTCTTGAGTAGGAAACAAAATTTCACAGCCACACACTGTTCTCTTAAATTGGCCAAAACCAAAAATGAGGTTCGAGTGAAACTGCTTTTACAAAAAATTCACTGTGACCAGAGTGAACCTTCTCAGGGGACGCCACTGGGTGTGCTCACTCAGAGCAAGTTGCTCAATGCTTGCACAGCAAGAAAAAGGTGTACCATGACAGCTCTGGCCAGCAGAGCTTTTTTCCATATTTTGGGGGGCATACCCTCATTTATTTGTACCCATTCCAAATAAAGTTGACCCAACAGAATGCTCACATTATGGAACAATAGCATTAATATCACATGCAAGTAAAATTTTGCCGAAGATCATCCATCAAGTGTTGCGGCAGTGCCTTTCAGGGAGCTGGCAGAAGTTCAGGCTGGATCTAGAAGATGTCATGAAACAAGGGATATCATTGATGATGTCACATGGATCTTGGATGAAAGAAAAGAACACCAGAAAGTTCTTTATTTGTATTTCATTGGCTCTGCCCAGGCAGTCACTGTATGCATCATAACAAACTATGGATAGCCTTGTGAAGGATGGGAATTCAACAGCACTTCATTGTGCCCATGGTGAACTTGTACATGGATCAAGAGGCAGTTGTGCAAACAGATGACACAACCTTGCTTGCTGAAAGTGAGGAGGACTTGAGGCACTTGCTAATGAAGACCAATGATTTCAACCTTTAGTATGAATTATATATAATTCCATGTAAAAACCAAAATACTTATAAATTAACCAAGAGGTAACATCATGATAAATACAGAAGAGTTTGAAGTTGTCAAGGATTTTTGCCTTGCTTGGATCCACAATCAATGCCCATGGAAGCAGCAGTACAGTGATCAAACAATACATTGCCTAGGGTAAATGTGCTGCATAAGACCTCTTTAGAGTATTGAAAAGCCAGGATATTTCTTTGAGCTCTGTGGTTCTTCTGACCCCAGCCATGGTAATTTCAATGGCCTCATATGCAAGTGAGTTAGATACTGAATAAAGAAGACCAAAGAAGACCTAGTGCATTTGAATTGTGGTGCTGGGGCAGAACACTGGAAGTACTATGGGCTGCTAAAAGGACAGACAAATCTATGTGGGAAAATGCATGTCCAAGAGGTGAGCATGGGGACCTTTTTGTCTCACCTACTTTGGACATGCTGTCAGGAGAGACCCGTCCCTGGAGAAAGACATCATGCTTGGGAAAGCATATGGGAAGCCCAAGAGAGGAGATTGCCCTTAAGGAGAGGGTTTATGACAGTGGTTGCAACAACGAGCTGAAACACAGGAACATCGTAAAGGATGGTGCGGGACTGGGCAGTCTTTCGTTCTGTTGTGAGTAGAGTCATTATTGATCAAAAAAGACTCGATGGTACCTAACAACAACAGCAAACCTTAACTTCATTCCACTCGTCACTGCGTTGGAATTGCAGTCTATGGACATTAGAGCCACACCAACCAACTTCCCTTTCCCACAGCATGACAAAGAAAATCCGGCTGTACAGACATCTGATGTGGATTACAGCCGCTGTAAATGAACACTCAGTAGGTAAAATTTGGAGGATAGGGTTTTAATATTTTCCAAATTAGATTCAAGTAGCATGCAGGGAGACTCAGGAGCTACCATTTTAAAGGTGAGTCCTTCCACCATTATAAAAGGGTAGGATTTTAACATATGTTCAGAGAAATGCCAATCATTTCTGTAGTATTGATGTGGTCATTGGAATTTGATGCTTAACACCTGCTTGAAAGATAATGGCAACAACTTAAATTAAAGCACAATCATAAATGATTTATTGATATGTATTAAATTATTCCAAAATGCAGTTGTCTCCTTTAGTAACTTTTTATAAGACACACTATTAATCTCATTTGCAGCATAGTCTTAACGAACGCTGCCATAACTAGCTCCTGTAATGCTACACAGCTGCTGTTAATTAAAGCAACCTGGGCACCTGCTTAATAATTTATTAGTGTATAAAGGATATTAAAATGACCCATAAAATGCTAAATTCTAATAATTTGGATGAACCTTTAGCTACAAAATGACTTTTCTCAACTCTGAGATACCTATGGCCTCTGGTTAGAGAGCAAAAAGAAAACGTGTATCATCACATGTTTGGATGTGGTACGCAGTAAGCACACTGATTTTCTGTTCTGCATGTGTAACTGAAAATAACAGAGTGACATATGAATTATTTCATGATTCTGATATCAATCTTCTTTTCTTAGGTCAACCCAAACCTAAATCCTTGGCTATCAAGTCAATTCTGACATAATGCAACCCGATTGGGACAGAGTAGAACCACCCCACAGAGTTCCCAAGATGGTAAATGTAGTCTGTCACATCGTTCTCGTGCAGAGCAGCCGATGGCTTTGAACTGCCAATGTTTCCATTTACACGTGAGCACTTAACCACTGTGCCACCACACACACACACACACACACACACACATAATCATTTTATTGGGGACTCGTACAGTTCTTATCACAATCCATACATACATCCATTGTGTCAGGAACATATGTACATTTGTTGCCATCATCATTCTCAAAACATTTGTCTTCTACTTGAGCCCTTAATATCTGCTGCTCATTTTCCCCCTCCCTTACCACTCCCTCTACCTCATGAACCCTTCTTCATTCATAAATTATTATTTTTTCATATATTACAATGTCCGACATCTCCCCCCACCTTCTTCTCTGCTGCCCACCCCCCCCCCCAGGAAGGAGGCTATACGTAGTTTCCTGTCATCAGTTCCCCCTTTCTACCCCACATTCTCTCCACCCTCCAGGCATTGGTACTTTCACCACTGGTCCTGAAGGAGTCATCTGTCCTGGATTCCCTGTATTTCCAGTTGCTATCTGTGCCTATGTACAGCCTCTGGTCTAGCCAGATTTGTAAGGTAGAAATGGGATCATGATAGTGAGTGGAAGGAAGTATTTAAGAAATAGAGGAAAATAATATGTTTCATCGTTGCTACCCTGCACCCTGGCTGGTTCATCTCCTCCTCACAACCCTTCAGTAAGGTGTCCGGTTGGCTACTATTGGGCTTTGAGTCTCCACTCTGTACTCATTCACATTTTCAATGATATGATTTTTTGTTCCTTGATGCTTGATACCCGATCCCTTCGACAGCCTGTCACACACCAATATTTTATAGCTCCTACAGATTATGCCAGGACACATCTCTGCCAAAAAAAAAAACAACATTCTTCATGAGCAGTTTTAAATGGAAATGATGGTAACTAATTAACAATCAAGGTGCATTCCCTTGTCCAAGTAATGTTTTAGTACCAAAATAAATGATGAATCTAGAACAAAGTTTGTTCTGTGGAGAGTTCAGCTCTTTTTCTATATGGACTATTTCATGCTTTTCAGAATTGGATTACCTAGTAAGTTGGCTAAGCATTTGTGCTTACTTACTAATTTGTAGTGAAATTTCCCACATTTTTTTTCACCAGTTCAAAGCTTCTAAGAATGGCTGGCATCTCTATCTCTTCCAACTCCATTCCATCTTTCTAAAGAATCAATTATTTTATTTATTCAAAAAGGAATTTGAAATCCTTTTCAAATTCAAAATCCCTGACAAATACAAGAGGAGCTCTGTGCAAGCATTGTGGTTTATGCTTTGCACTGCTAGTCCCAAGGTCAGTAGTTCAAATCCACCAACTACTCCATGAGAGAAAGATGAGGCTGTCTTCTCATGTAAAGATTTATAGTTTTGGAAACCCACAAGGGCAGTTCTACTCTGTCCTAAAGGGTTGCTATGGGTCAGAATTGAGTTGATGATGGGATGCTAGTTTTTGTTTTTTGTTTTTAACAAGGGCAAGAGGAATCATGATTATGCAGTAATTAAAGCACTCAGCTGCCAATGGTTAATGAAAATGGTCAACAGTTCAAATCCCTCCCCCACCCCCCCACCCCCATCTCTACAAGGGAGAGAAATGCAGCTGTCTGCTTCCCAGAGAAGTGTTAGTTTCACCTGTTTCACACCACACCAAAGATGTGCGCATCTTGGTTATTGTATAATCTGACCCTGCTTCTTTCTTTCTTCTTCCCCATCGTCAGAGCCTTTCAGATAACACTGGCCCATGAGAGACAAGACTTGAGTAATATAGCATTAAGAATAATGCTTTCCCTATTAGTCATTAAAATAATTCTTTTTTGGTTACATTATGTGTGGTAACAATACAAGATCAAATGATGCATGATTATTTTCTTATGCTTAATGTTCAAGAAGGATATTGACAGAAAAGTAATTTAAAAAATCTTATTCTGGAAAGTGTCCTTTCAATAAAGAAAATAAAATTGTCCCCAATTATATGTGTAATAAATCCAAAAAGATTTAGGTGCAGGGAATGCAATGCTGAACCAGACAATGAATCACCTGCTTTTGTGGACCTTAAATTCTTGTATGTAGTGAAAGACCAAAAATGAGTATATAGACACAATCAGAAGGTGTATGACGGTGGTTACTACTGTGAAGGAAAGAAGTGCTACAGTAGGTCAGGGGGTGGGGAGGAGAATGGTGGGGTTACTGTAGCTTGTGTGGTCTAGGGAGACTGAGGCGATCACAAATTGATGACTAAGAAAGATACCTGTGCGTAGAACATCCTAAACACTAATCATGACAAAACAAACTGAATAATAAAATCGAGGGACTGCTTTTATTTATTATAGGATTAAGATGGTTATTCATGAGTGAAGCAAGACTACATTGAACATTCTTGTGTTTGGACTCAGCAATTCAAATTTTCTAACGATTCTTTGTGGCCATTGGCTCTGAAAAATATTTTCTTTTAATTTCAAAGAATTTTAATTAACCTGCTCTTTCCTGTCTAGCACTGTTATTTTTTGGCTGGATGAGCAGGGAAACTAGTTCCACTTTGGAGTGTGTCTGTATTGATCAGTTCAAGTTGGTTTGAACTTCTAGTAACCCTCTGTGCACAGAGTAGAACTGAGCTCCGCAGAGTCTTCAAGCCTGTGATCTTTTGTGCACACATTGTGAGGCCATACTGGATGTTAGCTGCCAATCTTTGGGTTAGGAGTCAAGGACTTAAACAATTGCACTACCCAGGAGTTTCACAAGTGTCTATGGCCATATAAATTTGGAGAGTGTTTCAAAGTAAATTCATAAAAACAGAAATGATCAACATTCTATTATTTGTTTCCCACAAAGCAAACATGATTATCACAGTAAAAAACAAAACCATGAAGCTGAGCTGTTTATTTGATCTCACATCCTCCTCCCACTAGAGGCTTTGGTATTGGGCTATTTCCTTATAGACATTTAGCTTAACGTTTCTAGTGGGTGAAAAAAATGTCAGCCTGGGTTTGTGACAAAAAGTAGAAAATAGAAACCTGAGAAATGAAATCTGGACTTAATTCATAATGTTAGGACGACTGAGTTACTCCTTTTTGGTGAGTGCCTGAGGAGAGCAGAGCCTTGGAAAGTTTCTCCAGGTGCCTTGGGCTAAGAACAGCCAGGTGATGATGAGTTACACATGTTTTACATTTGCTAATAAAAAGGCGAAAATTACCCTGGTTGACATTATTCTCATTTGAAGCATTGAAAGCACAAAATGGAGGATTACAAAAATTAAGACATGAGCAAATGAAAACACAGATTAAAAACATGCCCTATGATAATGTGGGTACAATTTAGCCTTCTAGTGGAAAGAGATGGAAAACATTCAGTATACTCACAGAACAGTCCCATTAGGAATAATAGAATGAAGAATGAAGACAGACTGGTTTCCCTCTTCAAGACAGGCATGGGAGAAACAAAGTCTTTATTTTTTATCGCTTGCTGTTCATATTCTCTGATATCGCCCTACATAAAGATCCACGAGTCATTAGAATCTAGGGCTTAGAAAATATACAAAGCATTTAATAGGGCAACCTTTCAAGTGCAGCTGATCACTCAGGAAAATGATAAGCGTTTCTTCTTTGTACCTGGATTTCACTGTTGATAGAATTCTACTTTCATGTTTAAATCCTTAGACTCATGTTCCGAGGTTATGATTTAAAAATAGAGTGGCTGGGATTGCTTATTCTAATGTGTCTACTCCTGCCCAGAAAGCTGTGTCTCTGTGGATGCAGATGGCACCGGCGGTCAGGCATTTCTCTGAGCTGGAATAGACCTGGTGGTGGGGGGTTGGGTTTGGCTCTTATGGGACCATCCTCTTCAACAAGGATTTCAGATTTAAAACATGCCCTCACGCCTTTGCTACATAACAGGAGTTAACTGTCAAACAATTTTAGAATCTATTCAAATAATGAGTGTCAAGGTTGAAGTTACCTTGTTGCCACCTCAATCCATATTAAATACATCTTAGCTTTTATTGACTATGATTATGAGATGAGTAAAATCACCTATTTTATGACTCACCCCTAGTCCTAAGCAATCTTTGTCTTTGTGCTCTAGTTTTAAACTCAGAAGGCAGCCGTGCTTCTTGAGGGCCACTTGGAAATCCAGCTTTCACGAAATGTCGGAATGTACCTGTCCCATGAATCTCATTCATCTCTTCACTTGATGACGCTTCATTTTCATATAGTCTCTAATGTCGACCTCCCTGCCTGTAATGTGCTTCTGTCCCTTTCCTTGTCATCCAGGCCCCTCCTCTGACTGTTGAAATGTTCATCATCTACCAAGTCCAAATCACATTTCTTTCTTCTTTGATATATTGCTGCTTCTCCTAATGAGAATAACCATCTCTAGCAGACCTATCTATTACAGAGCAGGGTGATTTACACCAGAGTTATTCTTACACACGTCTCTCTCTTTTGACAGACTACATATTCATCTATGTAATTCCCTTAGGGTCTTGGCCAATGCTTGGCATGAAGTACGTACAGTATTTGATATTCATTGAATTGAATTGGATTCGAGAATGTTAATGATTTCTCTTGGCACCAACCCCGATATAGGCAGCGATGAGTACCACAGAGACAATCAATGGCTCTGCTCAGAGAAAGGAAAGGTAGAAAATAGTAGGAATCTTTTGTAAGTAATCACAGCTTAGAACAATCTTAGGCTGGAGAATTAAGACAGTGCACATTGCCGTTGGAGATTTTGAAAATAAGCAAGATGATAACGAAAAGGCTCTGGCTGTGCAGTAAGTAGTACCGTTTCTTCCATCATAAGTCAGCTGCCATAGGCACTTGTTAATTAATGAAGCCGTTTCTTCCCTGATGGCAACAAGACTTGGTTACCCTTGTGAAAAAGCGAATCGATTTGGATTGATTCCGGACTTGTGTTTGCAGTGCTATGAACATGTATTTCGGTGACTAATTGACTAGCTGACCTCTCATTGGCAAGCTCTGGAGGTGTCCCCTAAACTACTTCATTAGCGGAGCCCCATATGGAAAAGACATGCAGACGCCGGGTTGATAGAGTTGCAGTGTTATTAAGCAGAGTAGTCTTAAGAGGAAAAGAGCCCCGGTAGGGAAGGTAAGAGCTTGGAATATAGTCCTAAAAATGAACTTAATTTTGTAGGTTTGGTTTTGAACATTTTGTTGTCGTTTGAGTGAGCCTTTCCAATGCTTATTGCACATTCACTGTTTTGCTTCAGGCGTTGTTTGCAATGTGCTCCATATAGCAGCAGTATTTCACCCACTTCCTCCCTGGGTTCTGCGTTTTCATATCCTTCTTTCCAGTCTCTTCCTCTTTTCTGAGCTTTACTTTGGGGCAAATGCTGTCCTTTGGGTCTGATAATTTATTGATCTGAGGAGTATCTTCTTCCATGATGTATTCACTTCACGGACCGCCCTATTGTGTGGTTGAAAGTCTATTCCCAGGGGTGAGCTTGGAATTCGTTTGGAGAGTTGTTTAAAGACCATTGTCTCAGGGGTTCCACCAATTTCTATTAGACCAGGGAGTTTGGTCGTTTTTAGAATATTAAAATTTGCTCTACATGTTTTCTCCCTTTCAGTCCAGGAATTTCTATTGTGATCCTAATCAGAGCCATTGATTTTGGTAGGCCAAAACTCTAGTCCATTGCCCTTGGTACAATCAATTCTGACTCGTGTGACCTATAGGACAGGGTAGAACTGCCACGATCAGTTCTGAGAAAGTAACTCTTTATTGGAGCCCAGTGCTCATCAACGGCAGAAGACTGGGACCTTCTAAAAATTAAACAGAGTGTAAACATACCCTCCAGCTGTGAAATTTATGTTGAATCATCCTTACATACCAGGGTGCAGTTTTAAAACATGATGTTAGATACTATTAAGGAGCTCTGATGGGCTAGGGGTTGAGGTGATTCCTAAAAGGTAAGCAATTCAAAACCACCCGCTGCTCAGAGGAGGAAAGATATGACTATCTGCTCCCGTAAAGATTTAGTTTCAGAAAGTCTATTTGGGGTCCTTATGAGTCAGAACAGGCACAATGTAATGTGGCTGCTTTGTTTGTTTGTTTGCTTTGTGAAGTGGGGAGGGTTTAGGCTTATATTCTGCTGGATAGAATTTTCTTGAGCATCTACGTCTATGTTAATGAGGTTATAAAGTTATATACTTTTTGTGGTGCCTGGTTTTGATATCAGGATTAAGCTTGCTTATTAAAATAAATTTAGGAATATTTCAGCCCTTTTATGTTCTGGAATGACCTGAATACGATTGGTCTTATATCTTCTTGTTTGGTAGAATTTCCCAGTAGGCTGTCTAGGACATTTTTAACGTTCTAAGATTTTCTGTTTGTTTGTTTTTAATTATCTATTCTGTTTCTTCTTTTGCTATGGATCTGTTCAAATTCACTAATTAGATCTGTATTCATTTGTAGATGGTATGTTTCTGGAAACTTTTCCATTTCTTCTAGTTTTCAAATCGTTGGAGCACAGTTCTCCGTAGTAGTCTGGTGTTATCCTTTATATTTGTGTTGTTCTGTGTGACATCAATCATAAGTTAACACGTGCCCTCTGAAAATGTAGCAAAATGAACTTTATTTTCAAATTCTCCACTGAATGTTCATTCAACTTCTTACTAGCTCTTAGACACCGGTATGCAATTTATTTCTGTGAATACCATTGCCCACTTCTCCGGGGTATGGATAAAACCATTTCTTTGGGGGCATCTATGCAGTTTAACTGAGACTCTTATAAGGAAATAGCCTGGCACTGTGCTCATGACAAAAGCATTAAATTTTCACTCAAATAGATGTTCAATAAAGGTTTATGTTCTTCCTTTAGCTGTACCAATCCTTTTGGATTTCTCGTTCATTCATGTATGAAAACATCTCATCTCAGAGTGGACAGGACTGAGTAAATGAGACTAACATTGAATAGATACATCTTCCTTAAAGCATCTCTTTAATGGGTAAGTCACAGGCACTGGGAAAACAGGCTCAGGACCAACCTGGCCATTTAGTCAGAGGAGCACTTTTTGGATTACAAATTTCCCTCAGCAGTGATTCTCAGCGACATATGTGCTGGAATTAAAATTAGAAAGAGCTCATGTGACACCGAGGGATTTTCTTGGGCATTTTCCTTTCTTAGCCATGTTTTGATACTATACATTCATTAAGATTAGCGGTCAAAACTGATGAACTTGCTATTTCCTAAGTCAGTGAGTGACGAATCAAGATTTGCCACTTTTGCTGGGGATCATGATCATCTCACATACAAAACAAGAATACCTTTTTAACTGATTACTATCCACTCATGCTTGTTACAATGGATGCCAGACATTCCGTAGACACAGGAGGAAGCACTCCAGAGGTAAACTTTAAAGTCATTAGTGTGGGGCTTCCTGGCAAAGACTACCACGTGTGGCTGACATTGCTCGCTACACACCTACACAGGTGACAAGAAAGGCCTGTGTTAAATTCACAACAGAATGTCCATCTGCAACCCTGTTTTGCACATTAATCTCTATATTACTCTAATTCCCTGCCATCGAGTGGATTTCGACTCATCGTGATCTTGCAGGCTGAGGTAGGGCTGCTCCTGGGAGTTTCCAAGACTGTAACTTTTCATAGGAATCCAGAGATCTTTCTCCCCAATATCTATATTAAGCTTCCTTAATGTGAAGTCAATTGATTTTAAATTAAAAGTAGTTTGATTCCAAATTTTATGTTCCAACAGTGACTAGTTTAAAGTTATTGACGAAGCTCACTCTTGGAAAGACATAAACACGAAAACAAACAAATGAGCAACCCTGTAAATGTCTGCAGCCCCAGGAAAGATGTGAAGCAGTTATTCAATTGCTGACAGTCCTTTTTTTTACAACAAAAATGTGCAATTTAACTAACATGCTGATGTTCTTGGTAATTGTATACTGTGGGAAAAGAACACATTTTATCCAGTGTGTCCGGTCTCTTAATCACTATCTTGAGCTGGTTTCTGTATCTAAGTACTTGAGGGGATGTCTTTTGGAGGGTAATGTAAGCCAAAAACCCACTGGTCCCATCATCAACTAATGGTTAATCATGAGCAGCAGAGCCATTTAAATTAGCCTCCTGCAGATGATTAGACAATGTAGCTGATGAACCAATGTGAGGCACCTGTATCAAATGGGCAGTAAACGCCACGGAAAGACTCAATCCTCCCCCCACCCATCAAAGACTCAATCCCAATTAATAAACCAACCAACAAACCTAGCACAATCTTATCTTCTGCTCTGGATCACGGATTTCTCCTAATTGTCCAAATCAGACTTCCTGTTGGAAGAGTCATGCCCATTTCTCCTTTGGGACATGAAAGAGCAACTCTATCTGCTCATTCCTCTATGCCCATGCGTTGTCTGTTTATGCTCATGCTATGCATTCTTTGCGCTCATGCATGGTTTTCAAACTGGAGGTGGTCGTGCATTAGCATTAATGGGTTAGGGCAAGCATGTAACATGCATTTCTTCCCAGTGGGCCTACTACAGCACCTGGGATTAGGAATGATATGAAGGTGGTCTGTTTAGTCAGGCAGATTTCCATCATGCCAGAATATGAAGCATTTATTCAAAGTCAATACCTCACCTCTGTCTTTGACCATCTTAAAAATGTATTGACCCGTGCTACCTGCTAAAATACTCAATTGAATTTAAAGGCTGTCTGTTTCTGGTCATACAGCCAGTTATTTTCAGTGGTACCTCTTATCATCTTCATATTTTAACTGTAAAATATATGTCTAAAATTTCCTATGTGCCAGGGATGCTTGAGAAGAGTACCGAAAGTACAAAGGACACACCAATCTGTCTTGCAAGAAGTCCATAACAAAGGAATACTGTAAGCTGTAAAATCAGGAAAGGAGTGCATCCAGGTTGAATGCTCTCACCCTACTCATTCACACAATCTGATAAGTAGGATTGAATGAGGAAGACCATGGTTTCAGGATCTGGGGAACACTTATTGACAACCTGCAATATGCAGATGACACAACGGTGCTTGCTGAGTGAAGAGGACTGGAAGTATTCGGTGATGAAGTTTAAGAATTGCAGCCTTCAGTATGGCTTGCAGCTCAAAGTGAAGGACATCAAAATGCTCATAACTATACCACTAGGTAACATCATGATAAATGGAGAAAGAAATTGAAGTTGTCAAGGATTATGTCTTGCTTCGATCCACAATCAATGCTCCTGGAAACAGTGGTGAAGATATTTACCTTGGACAAATCTGCTACACAAGACCAGGGAAATTAACCCTTAATCCTTTCATTTCACCAGTACAGTCCTTTCTTAAACTGTGTAGCAAAGAAGCAAACATGTATACAGAGTAAATCTGAAGGACCGAATTCAAAGGCATTCCTCGGGGAGCAGGCAGAGCCTTTATTTCTGAATTCAACTCACTTTAGTGTGCCTTGTGCCTAACACAGACCAGAATTTCAACGAACACTCACTGATCTGTGCATTGGAGAGCAGGAGGGGCAAGTAACACAGGTGCATCATCTTTTACTTATATTTTCTATGTAAAAAGACCCTCCATTTAAATGCTTCCAACCACGTTGTGTGGAGGAAGAAAATCACCATTGTGCTACATCTGTAGATATTTAATTTATCTCTATAATGTAGTTTATTATTATTATTTTAGCAAGATTATTGGAGTTTGATGTTATTTTAAAAGGTTATTAGAGTTGGATATGGAGTGGAATAAGGAAAATTTAAGTCAGTGGCAATTGAGAAAATCACAATTTAAAAAGGTTGTGTTCTGTGATTAAAGGAAAAGGTGGAAAAAATTGTTTTAATCAGATGATGATGGACTAATTTACCAGATTTAAATGTTGAATTATATTTATGCCCAATTTTCTTTACTATTGAATTCTACATACTGGGCAAGTCACAAGGGATCAAAGAAATTGAGTATAATCTTCAAACTTCTTGGATGGCAAGATGTTACCATTTTATAGAGACCCTGTGTATGTAATTTTCTGATTCATCAGCTGACAGAATATTAATTATGATAAAAGGGTTTATTTCTAATCAAATTCAAGTTATTATTTAAATTACAATATTATTCATGGGAAAATATGTAACATTTCACCCATGTGTGAGCCTGGTCACTTTTCTACAATGAAATGCGTGGCTTTTAGATTCCTCGTCAGCAATAGCACCCATTCCTGTCCTCTCCCTTCACATGTCAGCTTCCTGAGCTGTGGAATCCTTCACCACACGAAATGCCATTAAAATGGAAAGAGTTCTAAATTCCATTTTCCAAGGCATGCTAATGATTCCTGTTTTCAAAGCACTAGCCTATGACTAGTTTGTCCTGATTTTATAATAAAAATCTTTATAAATTTTAATTACTTATAAGAAATGAATATAAGAAGAAAAACTTTTGTAGGAGAATTTGAACTTTTATATAAGGCCATTTTTCTTTTTTAACCATTTGATTTGTTAAGTAAGAACTGTTTCTATGTTTATATAGAGTTATACAAATAAGAAAGTCATATAAGAAAACAAATCATCATTCATAAAAGGCTGAAAAATATAGCCCATAGCTATTAAGCTGATTCCAAATGACAACAGCTGTATAGGACAGGACAGCATTTCTTCATAGGATTTCCAAGTATGTTTACATGTTGACAATACAGACTGCAATGTTTCTCCTGCAGGGTGGTTAGGGCCAACCTTTTGATAATCAGCTGAACACTTAACCAATGAACAAATACATAAACATAAAAAAATGCATTGTGAATAACTATGACTGTGTGAGATACAGAAAAGGAGGAAATATTATTTTAAAAATAAATGAAAACAGAAAATTATATTTGCCATTTTGTTTATGATACAAACAGAACATTATCTTATAGGGAGAACAAGCTAGACAATCGTC
The DNA here is from genome assembly GCF_050624435.1 of Tenrec ecaudatus. Taxonomy (NCBI): domain Eukaryota; kingdom Metazoa; phylum Chordata; class Mammalia; order Afrosoricida; family Tenrecidae; genus Tenrec; species Tenrec ecaudatus. Next base: position 94,379,032 of record NC_134543.1, read on the forward strand.
TACTGGTGAACGGTCATTATACGTTACTTGGTGCTATGATGTTGGATCAGTGCTTAACAACCTTACTGAAACGAATAGGTGCTTAATAGTATTCTGTTCCCTGTGCTTGAAAATTGGACCAACCTTTCATGCTTGCCATTTTTACTTTAAAGTATTAGTAATTTATTGAAAGTGAGCTTACAAGTACTTAAATTTTCATTGCATTATGTTTACTAATCTTGTGTGAACTTGGAGTCCCTTAGTGTCAGTAGCTTTTCATAATGCCCTATCAGGATCAAACTTGGATCATCCTACTTCAATCTCATTTAAACTCATAATCTTGCCTCACAGCTGTGGGGGGTCTAGATGATCATATAGACACCCATTTTAATAAAGCAGTTCAATTAAAATATTTATTAGCTAGGACCCCATGGGAGAAGCCACATTGTGGGAAGACTTGGCTGAGAGGGGTAAGGAAATTAAACCAAACTCATTAGCCCTAAAAACTAACAATATTCTGTAAAACCATCAGAAATCAGCATGAATAGAGACTTAGTAGACAATGCCACATGTTGAGTCCATTTCCAAACTCCTCACTGCATTTGAATTAGGGCTGTTGTTATACATATGCTTAGATTACAATGTTACAAGTGACAGGAAAATATAGTTTCAAATGTCTCACATTAGAGTGGTTAAGTATAATGGATCATAATAAACTATGGGTAACCTTGAGAAGAATGGGAATTCTAAAACACTTCAGCATACTGTTGCAGCACGTGTACATGTATCAAGAGTCAGTTGTGTGAACAGGACAAGGGAATACTGCATGGTTTAAAATCCAGAAAGGTGTACATAAGGATTGAATTCTCTCACTATATTTATTCAGTCTGTACGTGAGCAAATCATCAGAAAAGCAGTGTTACATGAAGAAGAATACAGTATCAGGCATGGAGAGTGGTTTATTAACAATCTGTTATATGCAGATGACACAACCTTGAAAGAAGGAGGATGTGAAGCACTTGGTGATGGAGACTACGGATTGCACACTAACATAGGGATTAACAACTCAGTGTAAAGAAAACCAAAATTCTCACAATTGGACTAATAGGTAGCATCATAATAAGCAGAGAAAATGTTGAAGTTGTCAAGGATTATGTCTTGCTTGGATCCATAACCAATGCTCATGGAAGCAAGTCAATAAATCAAATGACACATTGCATTGGATAAATCTAATGCACATCACTATTTCGAATTTAGAAAAGCAAGGGTATTATATTGAGGACTAAGCTGAGCTTGACATAAGCCATGATATTTTCAGTGCCCTCATATGTATAAGAGATGTGGACATCGAATAATGAAGACCAAAGAATAATCAATGCATTTGAACTGTGGTGCCAGTTAAGAATATTGAAAATACTATGTACTGCCAAAAGGCCAACAAATTTGTCTTGGACAAGTACAACCATAATGCTCTTTATAAGCAGAGATGGGAGACTTCACCTCAGGTATTTTGGATAGGTTGTTAGGAGAGACCAGACCCTGGAGAAGGACATTATGCTTCATAAAGGAAAAGGTGAGCAAAAAAGAGAAAGACCTTAGAACAAGATGGACTTACACAGAGGCTACACTCATACATTCAAGCATATGACCAATTTTGAGCATGGCATAAGATTGGGCAGTGTTTTCTACATTTTACATAGGGCAGATAGATATGAGTTAGAAATGACACTTAACAACATGACGTGTTTTCTTATTAGGTTTATTGTAATGATTAAATGAAGTAGACTCTATTAAACACTAGTAAATTAGTTAGCTTAAACTTTAAACAAAAATATTTTGTGAGAGTACAATCCAATAATACCCTTACTGGGTATGCATGTCACAGAAATAAGAGACATGACATCCATGAACATTGACTTCCATGTCCATAGCAGCACTGTTCACAATGACAAAAAAACTGGAACCAGATAATAGCGCCTCAATAGAAAAATGGAAAAAGAAACTTTGATACCTACCTATTATGGGATACTATGCTTTGTTAAAAGCAATGATATAACCACTAAGAACTTCCTAATATAGTTAGACCTGGAGAGCATTATGCTGAGCAAAACCAAACCAAAAAAAACTCAAACCTACTGCCATCAAGTCGATGCCTACTCATAGTAATCGTACAGGACAGGGTAGAACTACCCCGGTGGATTTCCGAGACTAAGTGCTTACAGGAGTAGAACGCCCTGATTCCTTCCAGAGTGAAGTTAGTCAATCATAAAAAGACAAACCTGGTCTCAGACCACTGCTATAAAGATAAGACAAAGAGAGGCAATGCCATTGGGACCCTGGAGTCATTTAGTCTGTCCTTCTAGGCAAGGAGGTAGTAGGACTGACTAACACTATAACCTAGTCCCCACTCCCTTATTTGTAGAGCATAGAAACCACTGCTCCAGTCGAGGCCTCATCTCAGATAGGGACAGTTTCTCATGAGGAGGGTGTGTTATCTAGCGAGACAATCCAGTGACAAGCATCTGTGTACAGGAAAGAACTTTATATCAAGAAGTAAGTTCATATGAAGAAAGCATACCAACCCATGGGTATGAAGTTAGCTAGACCTTCTTCTGACTTGCATAGCTGCAGACTGATGACACAGGAATTAGAAGCAGGGTGGCATTGCTCACAGGCTGGTGGGTGCTGAATCCCGTGGATTCAAGGTTGGCAGAAGCTCTTAGGTCCAGACACCAACCTGGGACAGAGTTCCAGCGAGAGTTCCCGCGAGAGTTCCAGCGAGAGCGAGAGTTCCAGAGAGAGTTCCAGCGAGAGCGAGAGTGAGAGTTCCTGCGAGAGTTCCAGCGAGAGTTTCAGCGAGAGTTTCAGCGAGAGCGAGAGCGAGAGTTCCAGCGAGAGCGAGAGTTCCAGCAAGAGCGAGAGCGAGAGTTCCAGCGAGAGCGAGAGCGAGAGTTTCAGCGAGAGCGAGAGTTTCAGCGAGAGCGAGAGTTCCAGGGAGAGCGAGAGTTCCAGCGAGAGCGAGAGTTCCAGCGAGAGTTCCGGCGAGAGTTCCGGCGAGAGTTCCAGCGAGAGCGAGAGCGAGAGTTCCAGCGAGAGCGAGAGTTCCAGCGAGAGCGAGAGTTCCAGCGAGAGCGAGAGTTCCAGCGAGAGTTCCAGCGAGAGTTCCAGCGAGAGCGAGAGCGAGAGCGAGAGCACCAGTGTCTTCCCTCTTAAAAGGCCGTACTTCCCAGGTAGCTTCAACAAGCTGTGACTTGATTAGCAGAATGGACTCCACTCCTCCACAAATTCAAGCTGACATGAAATCTAGCTGAGGTGGTTAGTTTATTGGGCCAACCCAGCCGATAAACACATGTGGGGTTAATTGAAGAACAGAGGGGTAAATGGCTCAGTGAGCCTCGCCTTTCTAGTTCTCGGGTCTCTTGCTCTCTGATGGTCGGACCAGGGTGCAGCTGCCTTAGCCAGTCCCTGACTCAGCTGGCAAGGCTCACTTCCCTCAAGACACCCCTGAGCAGAAGCCACATGGAGCTACCTCGATGCAGCCCTAGGTGCTGGAGCACCCGGTGGAGACCCTGCCAGTGCTGAGATGCTTACACATTCACTGACTCGGCTTTCCTCCTGCAGTTGGCATCATTGCATCTGTTTTGTGAGATTGGGGAGGACTTTGTGGATTGGTGTTGGACATATGGGTTAATGTTGGACTTGTGGGCTTGGGCAGCTCTGGGTTGGGATTTTCCTTGAAGTGCACTTAACCTTTATATACAACTCCCTCTTATACATGAGTTTCTGTGGATTTGTTTCTCTAAAGTTCCCAGACTAACACACTAACTAAGGGGTGAGAAGGGGGATGGGAGAGGACTAAAAGGCCATGCCACGTGGTTATGCCGTATGAGCACCCTAACTGGGTGGATGATCCCATATTGGTGTTCTGTGCACCCCAATGGGGATTTATGTCCAAGGGTGGGGCATATCTTTCTCTTAGATGATGGTTTGCTTTCTGTGGTAGAGTCCATCAGAAAGTGAATTGATGCAGAGAGAGGTTAAAAGTTAACATTGTAGCATTTGCTCTCCCTTTGACTCATTTTTAATTAGTGCAATTTTTAAATTATTTTCTACTTTCTTTTGGATTGAGGTTTTTCTGTGTTTGATTTTGTGATTGTTGGTAAGCTTTTTATATGAGTTACTTTGTAAGCACTGCATATGTAAATATATAGGGAAAGTAGTAATTGGATCAATAGTTTCTTGGGGCACAGGATTGGAAAGTTGTGGGAACATTTTAAACTAATTATCATGAGTACAAAAATGAAGAAAAGTTTCTGAAATCGATTGTGGTGATGATTGGATGACTCTTGAATATATTCACACCGTTGAATTGTATGATACATTAATTATATGTCAGTAAAATTGTTAAAAATAAAAATGGGGTGATAATAATGATTATAACGATGCACCTAAATGCAGGACCCTCTCTTGCTACAAATATATCCCACCAATGAAACAGTAATTGTTTTCAGATATGATTTAATATATAGGTCAATATTCCTGCTTATAAGAATTAGTAAAGCTGATTACACTACAAGAAACAAATCATTAAAAGCTCAAAGTACTGTGGGACCAGTGAGAATGAGCAAGAGCAAATTGCCATTGAGGGTGAGCTGACTTGAAGGGAGATGGCCTAGAAGCTGATTTCTCCCTGGCGTATCTGTTGATTTTTAGGTACAGACTAGATGGTGAGATCAAGGTCTTGACATGACGACGACAGGAACACTTCTGGGAGAAAGAGAAACTAGCAAAGCTTTTAGTCACCACAAAGGGTCTAATGTGACAAAATTGGAAAGACTTTAGGGGCCTTAAACAAATGCCATATTTCCCCTGCAAGGCATTGTGGAATTCTGAGGCTGAATGGAAATCGAAAGAGCTAAGCTAAATGCTCTGGAAATAGTGAAATCTTTTAGAGTTTAATGGGGCTTGAGGAACAAAGAGCATCAGGATGAGGGGACATAATAAAAAAAATTTAAAAAGCAAATGAGAAGGAGCAGTGAACTGACACTTAGGATTTACAGCTGTTTTTGACTGGGAGAGGTTAAGAGACTGGGGTCCAGACTGGAACCTACCAGAAGGCTCCCAAAATACAGAAAAACAACGGAGACTTGGTCTTTGTGTGGGGCTGGAATATGGTAAACCTGGGCCTCTAATGGTTAAAGGAGAGCACCAAGTACCAGGTCAGTCTCCACTTGATTATCAAAATCTGAACAACTTTGGAACATGATCCTCAAAAACTCAGCTTTCAATCTGGAAAAGGAGAAAACCCCTGTATTCTTTTAAGACAGAGAAAATAAAGATCTATGACTCTTTATTGAAAACCTGGGTGGATTGTACTGAGGAATAAAAGAGACTCAGGCATGGATTGGTTTAGCAAAATTATCACCTAGCCTTGGCCTAATCTAAATCCTCATTGTATTGAGAGACTCTGTCCCTAACTCTCATATCTCAAACTTTTAAGTGCCCAATAGAGGAAATGAAGACCCTTGTTTAATAGAAGAAAATATTGAAAGGAGTGTGTATGAATTTTTAATACACAATGCCTGGCATATAATAACCACATCTGTAGAGTTGATAGAGACATACTAGGAAAAGATTATCACTAATGTGGTCCAGAAAATGTAGGGGAATGGACAAAAATAAATGTAATGATAAAATAAACTGAAGGATGGGAATCTATCTGGAGAATCTAATGTATATGATACAACTGAAAACAATCTGAATTAAAAACAAAATTACTGATTTAACAGTAGATTGGACACAAGAGAAGAAAAGAACGAGGTATTGAAAGACAAGTTATAGGAATATTGACTTTAAATTACAAAAGAGTAAAATGGGACTAAAATTTTAAAGAATAAATGGTAAATGTGGTAAGTAGTCAAAATATCTAATATAAGTGAACCAGAACCCCTAGAAAAACAGGAGATGAGAAAAAGACAAACTGAGGCAATATATAATCAGATAATGAGGAAGAATTTTCTAACAATGGTGGAAGACAGTAGTTTACAGATACATGAAGCTTAACAGTTACAACCCATAATAAATACAAAGAAACATATACTTAAGAATACTAAAATATAATTGTTAAAATCCTAAGGCATTTTAAAAATCAAAAGGTATCTTGAGGGGGCGAGAAGACATTACTTTGAAAGGTGCAACAATCTGACTGACAGCTGACTTCTCATCAAAAATAGTATGTACTCGTGTATAAGCCAAGTTTTTCAGCACAAAAAAATGTGCTGAAAAACTGGGGTTTGGCTTATACACGGGTCAGTGGTACCCCAGCAAGGTGTAACATCTCGCAGGTGATTGCCATTCCCACGCTGTTCATTCAAAGCTCCGCTGACACTGCAGGGCTTTGAATGTTTGTTTACTCACATCTAACCAATCAAAGCCATCCTATGACGTGGACGGCTCCAATTCATAGAATCATCCGTAGTGATTCACTTACGCCGGCAGTTGAACTGGTAAGAATGTGTCTGTGGCTACGCTCCGTCTCTCCCCTCTGGTCTCTGTGTTAAGTCACATCCTGCATTTCCCACCCTAGGCTTATACTTGAGTCAATCAGTTTTTCTGGTTTCCCAAGTAATAATTAGGGACCTCGGCTTATACTCGGGTCGGCTTATATTCGAGTATATATGGTAATTTTTGTAGGAAAGTAATAGAAATAACTATTTTAAATACTGAAAATAATCTCCAACTTAGAATTCTATGTAAAATGTATATCTTTCAGCCTTAAAGGCAAAATAGAACTGTTCCCAGGTCCAGATATGACCGGAGGAGGGAGTTGGATGCTAACGGGTTTGCATTCATATGCGCTAAAAGGAGTCCTGAAATGGAGGGTAGCAATAACGCAAGACGTTAGGGCATGACAAGTGGAAATTATGTGTTCTAAGCATCTAGTATTATTAAGAAAGTATTTGAAAGTACTTTTGTATTGGATTTCAATATGCCATTGATACGTGTTTTTTTTTGAAGTTTTATTTTTATTTAATACAGGTTTCTGTGATTTTTTTTAATTCTTTTTTTTTAACAATTTATTGGGGCTGATACAATTCTTTTCACAGTTCATACATATACATACATCAATTGTATAAAGCACATCTGTACAGTCTTTGCCCTAATCATTTTTTTTCTCTTTTCTTCTTTTACATTTTATTAGGGACTCAAACAACTCTTACCACAATCCATACATATACATACATCAATTGTATAAAGCACATCCATACATTCCCTGCCCCAATCATTCTCAAGGCATTTGCTCTCCACTTAAGCCCCTTGCATCAGGTCCTCTTTTTTCCCCCCCTCCCTCCCCATTCCCCCCTCCCTCATATGCCCTTGGTAATTTATACCTCGTTATTTTGTCATATCTTGCCCTATCCGGAGTCTCCCTTCCCCCCTTCTCTGCTGTCCCTCTCCCAGGGAAGAGGTCACATGTGGATCCTTGTAATCAGTTCCCCCTTTCCAACCCACTCACCTTCCACTCTCCCAGCATCGTCCCTCACACCCTTGGTCCTGAAGGTATCATCCACCCTGGATTCCCTGTACCTCCAACCCTCATATGCACCAGTGTACAGCCTCTGTCCTATCCAGCCCTGCAAGGTAGAATTCAGATCATGGTAGTTGGGGGGAGGAAGCATCCAGGATCTGGGGGAAAGCTGTGTTCTTGATACGTGTTTTTTTAATTCTCTTAAGTAGTCACAAAAAGAAGACTAAAGAATTTTTTTTAATTAAGGAGAAATATGGAACAGTAAAATGTAATGAAACAAGTTGAAAATATGTTCTTGTAGAAGTCCATAGCTAAGCCCAAAGTCAGGGGAAAGCACTGAGAGCAGAGAGGAAGAATAAACAAAGCTAGAACAGTAAAGTGGGATGCCAGACTGCATGTGAAGTCTGAATGCTAGAGACCTGAGGTCTAAACTTGCAGGCAGCTTATAGAGACATGATCTGGGGCAAAGGAAATGGAGCTTTATCCATGGAACTGTGACTCTCTGCATCCTTGGATCTCAGGAGAAGGGGAGTTATAAACATCTTGCTCTCTTGGCTAGGAAAGTAGGCTCCAAGCCTTATATGTGTCTCAGGTTCTGTAAAAGATTAAAAAATGTTTTAAGCTTTCTTTAATAAATCTAACTCTAGGCATACAACATGTGTAGGATTAGAGTTTAATCCTATATGGGCAGCATTTTTAAAATGGTTTTGGAACATGGAAACCTTAATTCATCTACACAAAATACATAATATAAACAACTTTCATCAACCAATGGGACAGCCACTTGAATCCCATAGGAAGTAAGTGTTCTCTTTCAAATTAGGCTGATAATCTAAAATGTAACAAGGCAAAACCAATGATCAACTATGGAATGGTTCAACCATCACACTAGACAGAGCGAACTGAATCACATAACCTTAGCGAAGAACCATGAGACCACAAAATAAACATGTTCACAATGGTTGGTGATACATACGAAGTAAGCAGAAACATGATGAGAGTAATAGAAACTAAGGCAAATGGCCAAATCCAAATGAAGTAAATGTGAGAATAATAATAGAATTAAACATACTACAAACATTCTATTTTATTAAGTTGGAGATAGTTGGTGGCTCTCAGACCTTAATGAATAAGTTAAGTGATTATATACACATATATGTGTGTGTGTGTCTATAAATGTGTGCCATCGAAATGTAGATACACACTAGGAGGCTATAAAAAGTTCATCGTAAAAATCAAACTAAGTTACCATTATTTCCCATAAACTTATAAAGCATATGTATACATCTCCAGGGTTTAATTGATTAATTTTAATTATGGTGTCAGCAAAGAATACTGGCTGTACCATAAGCTGTCAGAGGAACAAATAAATCTTTTTCAGAAGAAGTACAGCCATATTACTTCCTAGAATTGAAGAATTGAGAACAGCAAGACTTCATCTGACATACTTTGGACATGTTATCAGGAGGAACCAGTCCCTGAAAAATGCATCCTGCTTGGTAGAGTCCAAGGTCATGGAAAAGAAGAAAATCTTCAATGAGATGGACGGGTACATTGGCTCAAATATGACAATTTTGAAGCGAGTGTAGGACAGAGCAGCGTCCTCCGACTATACATGAGATTGACCCTGAAAGTTGGACCCAACTCAATCGCATCTAAGAACAACAATATTTAAGCGCAACAAAAAATAAGATATAGGTGGGTGCAGAGATACATATATTTACATATCTACAATGACCCAAATACCAGGTCTAATTTTAATCTTAGGATTGATTGTTTTTATACAGGTTTACAAAATTTAATTTGTTAAGAAACACAAATATTTTGATAGTGAGGCAGTCTTCACTTAATTGGTGTATCAAGATCAACTCTATATCTTTAAAAATTTGATTTAAAAATCTCATTGATTGGGACCTAATAATTCTATGTTTTAGTTAATGATATTTTCATATTTCACTTTACTGATGATGCTAAACATTAAAATACACTTTTGCAAAAGCATCTATAAGCACTTTAGCTTGAACCACTTGTGGTTACTCTAGAGCAGTGGTTCTTAACCTTCCTAGTGCCATGACAGGTTCATACAGTTCTTCATGTTGTGGTGACACCCCCAACCATAAAATTTTTTTCATTGCCATTTCATCACTGTCATTTTGCTGCTGTTATGAATTGGGTGACCCCTGTGAAAGGGTCGTTTGACCCTCAAAGGGGTCGCAACTCACAGCTTGAGAACCGCTGCTCTAGACAATCTAAATATAATTTTAAAATGCCTATATTAAAAGATGTACATTTGGTCCATAGGTCATACCACATCCTCTCTGCAATTGACCAGGGACATTATCAAATAATGTAATGAACTCGTTTAAATTTTCTACTTTATGTCACTTCTTCAATTTTAATGTATAATTTATATGAGGCTTGAACTAAAGGTCAACCATGGCAAAAAGAAATAGTAACAGCAAGAGATACGACTAATTCTCTGTGGTAGAGTGAACTTCCTTAATAGGGTTCTTCTAGCCGTGTCTCTGTAACTCATACTAAGTGACTGGGTAAACTGTGCAAATAGAGCGCATGGACCACTAACAGAGGAGGATGCTTCATTGTAGTTGCCACGCCAGCCACGACCCATCTAGGGAGAGAGAAAGAAATCACAGGATCCTTGGACTTGGAGTACTTTGGGGACAGAACAATAGACCTTGCCAGACCAAAGACCAGGTGAATATGAGAGAACAGATGACCCACATTGAGACTGACCCTCCAGGGCAGAGCAGTAAGCTGGTTTCCTGGCACAGGGAGGCAGAAACTAATCAGCATGTGGCTTGGATGCTGAGGCTGGTGTAGAGAATTGGCTGCTGGCTGAGGATTGGGGCTGCTCTGGATCAATGACTCTATCCTTACTGTTACTGATCCTGACTTGTGGCAATCTGTTAACTTTCCTAATAAAATGCCATAATTGTGTTTTGTCTGTGACTTCTGTAGTCACCAATACAATAAATTATTGAACCAGCAGAGAACTGGAGTGTCGTGGGAGGAATGATTGGTGTTTGAATAGGTAAAGAAAGATGGAGGCCCCCCAACTACCATGATCCGAATTCTACCTTGCAGGGATGGATAGGGCAGAGGTTGTACACTGGTGCAGATAGGAGCAGGAGGCACAGGGAATCCAGGGTGGATGATACCTTCAGGACCAGGGGTGAGAGGGGCGATGCTGGGAGAGTGGAGGGCGAGTGGGTTGGAAAGGGGGAACTGATTACAGGGGTCCACGTGTGACCTTCTCACTGAGAGAGGGACGGCAGAGAAGGGGGGGAGGGAGACTCCGGATATGGTAGATATGACAAAATAACGATGTATAAATTACCAAGGGCATATTGGGAGGGGGGAGCGGGGAGGGAGGGGAAAAAAAAGAGGACCTGATGCAAAGGGCTTAAGTGGAGAGCGAATGCTTTGAGAATGATTGGGGCGGGTAATGTATGGATGTGCTTTATACAATTGATGTATGTATATGTATGGATTGTGATAAGAATTGTATGAGCCCCTAATAAAATGTTTTTTAAAAAAGGAAGATGGAGGGTGGAGGCATGTCCGACCCCTGCCTTGGGGCAATAGACAAGCCAGAGGAAGTCAGGGATGGCCTTCCTGCCATCGTCTGCATTCCCAAACTCAATTAATGTCATTAATTAAAAATGAATGCCTTAAAAAATAGCTATGATAGATGCAGAAATAGAGCATTTCTTAAATTGTAAGATGTTTTGAAGAAACGTATTTTGCAAGTTGGCTTTGGTGTCATATTCTCTAGTCCCACATGCTGAAGAAACCTCACAACTTGTCAAATTCCCAACACCCATGTGACTCACCAGTATGCAATAATTTATGGAAATGCTGGCTTAACCTTTCACTCAATTGCAATGTGATACCAACCATCTTTGAAAAAGCCAAGTCAAGCTCTATAAAAGGTCATCTAAATTTCATCTGTAAACAGTTGTTGCAAACATTCCAAGAGTGAATACAGTTGGAACAGCAAATTATTGCCCCAATGGATGTAATTCACGCTAAAATGATGCCCAATCACATTAGCTACTCGGTATTACATAAAGAATCCAGACTCTCTTGATTTGGGAAAAAATGGAACTGAATATTGAAATGAAAATATGTCTTCATAAAGTGGAATAGAGACTCCTATCTTTTGAACATTGAAACATGGATATTCCATAAATGGTTGGTTCATACCATATCAATACTTCCTATGTTACAACTTTAATTTAGGAGCAGTAAAATACATTAGCCCCTAATTAGTCAATTACATTTCATAGATTTTAAGAAGGTATATTGGTATGACCTTAGGACTGAGTTCTCAATCTTAATATCCTTAGTTTTTAACTCGATCAATTTTAGTCATGAAAAGGGAAATGAGACAACATTATCATGACTTACCCATATGGTTCTTAAATCTATGAAATTTAGGAAAAAACAAATAATGCAATCTAAAATAATCTTTTGTGCTCTTTGTGGATCAGGCCCCTAATAAGGACTGTTTGATATTAAAGGTACACATTATTATCATGTATGTCTATCTGTATGTCTGTTTATTTCTATGCATGAAGTAGGGTCACTGTATGCACTAAGCAAGTTTTTTTCTTGAATATTTGTTCTTCTTAGACCCCAATCACTAATATATCCCTCAAATAAGTTTGCAACTTCTTTTGTGTTTTCCTTATTTTAGAACATAAAATAATTTCTTGCCATCACATGAACAAATGTTCTGCCTCCATTTTGGAGCAACTACCGTAGGTCTTTCTGGTGTGTGTATGGCGGCTGTGAGTCAGACTGGACTCAACAGCACCTGTCAGCAATGGCAGTTTTCATCTAGGACTATAGCTCATTTAGATAATCCAACATTGGCAGAATTGACAAAAGGGAAATTCGGGATAGGAATCCATTTTAAAAGAAGGGAAGAGAGACTGAATTTTCATTCGTAGAAAGAAAGTGAGTTAGGCCATATTGAGGAAAATTTTCAATAGAAATTATGGGGGAAAGGACAAAAGAGTAGGAAGAAGATAACCCTTGAGAACGGTAGTGCCCCCACTCCCACCCCCACCCCCACCCTTTTTTTTGTTTACTACAAACATGATGTTGCCAAGAACATGGTGGGAGCTTTGCAAAGTGCAGTTATGTGTTAGTCTGGGTAGAGTAGACAAACAAATTCATAGAGCCACTCATATGTGTATAAGGGAGAGTTTCATGTAGGCGGTAATTGTACATTAAGAAAGCATCTCAACCCAGTGCAGATCAAGTCCATAAATCTGATATTAGCCCATATGCCCAGTACCAATCTATAAGGTCCTCTTCAGACTCACAAAACACATGCAATGATGCTGAATGCAAGAAGATCACAGGCCAGTGGGAGCAAAGTCTTGTGGATCCAGTGGAGGTAAAAGCATGAGTGCTGGCAGGGCTCTCCATGTGGCTCCTCCAGTTTCCAGGGCATGGGGTCTATCAGCATCGTGCCATGGGTCTTGTCAGTAGAGCATCTCTCAAGGAGTCAGCCTTGTCAGTAGAGAGTCTCCAAGGGAGTGACCCCACAGCGAAAAGTGCTTCCTGCCTCCAAGGAAGAAAACACAGGAGGTCCCAGAATTCTCAGGAGAAGCCTATGCCCACACACAGGCCTCATTGGCTATGGTTGGATTGACACACTAGACTCCACTCCTTTACTCTTAATCCTCTCAAATCCCAAATTGATACCAGATTATGTAACTACCACAGACCGCACCTGACAATTTGACACTTTAACATAACTCTTTAGATATATAATTTTCAAGCAAACAATAATAAAATCATATCTGTACCTAACAGGATAAAACTAAAATGCATATAATTCAATATGCACTACCCTCATTAAAAAATCATTTTATTGGGGGCTCGTACAATTCTTATCAAAATCCATCATACATCCATTGTGTCAAGTACATTTGTACATTTTTTGCCATCATCATTCTCAGAACATTTGCTTTCTACTTGAGCCCTTGGTATCAGCTCCTCATTTTCTCCCTCCCTGCCTGCTCCCCCCTCCCTCATGAACACTTAATAATTTATATATTATTATTATTTTGTCATATCTTACACTGTCCAACGTCTCCCTTCACCCACTTTTCTGTTGTCCATCCCCTCAAGGAGGAGGTTATATGTAGATCTTTGTAATCAGTTCCCCCTTTCTACCCTGCCTTCCCTCAACTCTCCATGTATTGCCACTCTCAGCACTAGTCCCGAAGGGATCATGTGTCCTGGATTCCCTGTTTCCAGTTCCTATCTACCAATGCACATCCTCTGGCCAGATTTGTAAGGTAGAATTGGGATCATGATAGTGGAGGGGGGGCAGGGAGGAAGCATTTAGGAATTAGAGGAAAGGTGTATGTTTCATCATTGCTACCCTGCACCCTGACTGGCTCATCTACTCCACAAAATCCTTCTGTAAGGGGGTGTCCAATTGCCTACAGATGGGCTTTGGGTCTCCACTCTGCACTCCCCCTCATTTACAATGATATGATCTTTTGTTCTTTGATGTCTGATAACTGATCCCCTTCAACACCTCGTGGTCACACAGGCTGGTGTGCTTCTTTCATGTGGGCTTTGTTGCTTCTGAGCTAGCTGGCTGCTTGTTTATCTCCAAGACCTCAGACGCTATGTCTTTTGATAGCCAGGCACCATCAGCTTTCTTCACCACATTTGCTTATGTACACATTTGTCTTCAGTGATCATATTGGGAAAGTGGGCACCCACTGATATGATTTTTTTGTTTGATGCCTGCTATCTGGTCCATTCTACACCCCATGGTCACACAGGATGGTGTGCTTCTTCCATGTGGGCTTTGATGCTTCTGAGCTAGATGGCTCCTTGTTTACCTGCAAGCCTTTAAGACCCCAGACACTATATCTTTTGATAGCCATACACTATCAGCTTTCTTCACCACATTTGCTTATGCACACATTTGTCTTCAGTGATTGTGTCAAGAATGTGTGTATCATGGAATACCAATATAATAGAACAAAGTGTTCTTGCATTGAGTAAGTACTTGAGTGGAAGTCCAACATCCATCTGCTGCCTTAATACTAAACCTATAAATATATGCATATAGATCTATTTCCCCACCATCCTAGACCTCTATAAATACCCTTTGCCTCCTAGTTCTTTCCACTATTTCTTTTGATTTTCCTCTTGTCCCACTATTATCCTCAGCCTTGATTTTGGGTTTCAGTAATTTCTCTCAGTTATATTGCCCTTGCTGAATCCCCACCAGGCCTCTCAGACCCTCCTTGCCATTAATTTTGGATCACTTGTTCCCTTGTCCCTGGGTTGATCAACAGCACCTCCTTTCCCCCGCCTCCTCCTCCCCCATATTTCCCACCCCGGAACCATCAGTTCCATTGTTTTCTTCTCCAGACTGTTCATCCAGCCTATCTTATCTAGATTTGCAGAGATAATAATATGCACCAAAAAACAAGGCATAGCAATACAAAGCAACAAAAGAGAACACAACGATGGCAACAAAGAAGAAAACCAATGACCCAGATAAGAATAAGTTAATTAAAAAAATAAAAAGAAAGAAAAACCTGTAAATTGATCAAGGTCTGATGCATGTCCTCCAGTCATGTCAGATGGGGTGCCACACTCTGGCCCCAAAGTCTATTCTTTACACTCCCTCGGGAACCTCCCTGCTCTGCTCTCCTCTGTTGCTCTGCCACATGCCTTTAGTGTTTTGCCTCAGTGTCATGGGGTCAGACCAGGCCAGTCCCAACACTGAGTCTCCAATGTTGTCCTTCGTAGGGCCATGGGTCAGTGAGGGATGTCATGTCTCATAGTGGGATCGGGCATATAGTCCACTCTGTGCCACCCTAATTAAAAAATAATATTCTCTAAGTGACAAAACAAAAATATCCTATGCCTAACAATTGCAGTTAATTCACACCGACACCTTAATTCTGAATATATATTCACCCACCTATAAAAGCTTGGAAGCCAACCACTTCATGTCTTTATCTCTCCAAATTGGGTATCTGATTTCTATTCTGCCCACTGACATCAACCCAGTGCTCTGAGGAAACAATCACATTCTTCGATGTGAAGAATCTTCATTCCAGTTGGAACCTTGTGAAATCCATCTTCATAAGCAAAGTCAACTCAGGACACACCCTCCTTAAAGTCTGCAGCAGTGTGCACCCATTCACAGGCTCAAACGTCTTTATCTGGTCGGGTTCTGGTCAGCCTAATGTGGGCTGCCTCCCTCAGGCTCCCCAGGGTTTCAGACGATCACCTTGCCTAGACCAGTGATTCTCAATCTTCCGCAGGCCACAGCCCTTTCATACAGTTCCTCCGGTTGTGGTGAAACCCCCCTCCCCCAACCAAAAAATTATTTTCGTTGCTACTTCATCACTGTACTTTTGCTATTGTTACAAATCGGGTGACCCCTGTGAAAGGCTCATTTGACCCCCACTTGAGAACTGCTGCCTTAGACCATGGCCCCATCACAAATTCTCAACAACCCCAAGCAGTTCCCCTCTTCCTTTGTGACCACAAACATGATGTTGCCAAGAACATGGGGGGTGGGGGCCTTGAGAAGTACAGGTAGTCTCCGTGAAGTCTGAACAGCTCACTCTCCCCTATGCCACGTAGCACAGAGGTTGCTGCCTTGTGATGATGGCACTTTCATGAAAAAGCAAAACACCTGCAAATGAGGGAAGTAGTCAATAGAGGTAAAGCCACCTGTGGTCTACGAAACCTCCACGAGGAAAGGCTGGAGAGAGCGAGTGGGTGTGCCACAGAGGAGCTACAACAAGGGAGGGATCGGACCACAGAGGGGGCAATCATGACACACAGTGAGTTCGCTATAAAAGTCCAATGGAGCCTAGATGCTTAAAGGATTCTGAGTTTATTTGATACTTTCCCTTGTACAGGTACTGGTTTGGGTGAGTATAGACCAGTAGTTTTCAACCCAGGGTGATCTTTTCTCCCCAGGTGGCATCGTGGTTACATGTTGGGCTGTTAACTGAGCAGCCAGCAGTTCAAAACCACCGGACTCTCCCAGCGAGAAAGGAGGGTTTCTATTCCCGTAGAGTCAAAGTCCCGCCATTCTACCCTGCCTTACAGGGTCATTATGAGTCCGAATTGACTAGAGGGCACTGAATGAGAGGCAATCTGGGTCGTCAAATTTTGGGGTGGTGTTGGTGCTACTATGGGAAAAGGGCCAAGGATGTTTTTAAATACAGTATAATTCTTACGACATTCTCCTCAGAAAGGATTGTCCAGCCTAAAATATGGCCAGTATCAAAGTTGAGAATTCCTAATTTAAATAATAAAAATATTGTTGCCTATTGAAAGTCTCAATGTCTCTCTTTCCCATTATTGTTAACAGATTTTAGCCTATTCATCTAACTTGAAATTGGTTGGAAAAAGCGGGCCAAAAGAATTCAGAAGACAACAAACAGGAATATTAAAAGCTGTATAATATCATTAACCATGAAGAAATGCAAAGTAGGAACATTTAAGATCTCACTATACACCGGTTAGAATAGCTGGGACAAACAGTAAGGACAACACTAGGCACTAGTAGGATGTGGAGAAACTAGATTTCTCATACAGCGTTTGTGGAAACGTAAAAGCTACACTGTTCTGGGAAACTGTTTGTATATATATATATGTTAAAAACAAAACAAAAAACTAAACAAAGAGATCTGCCTTTAGGAAGATGAAATAGTTATACATTTTTCTATTCCTTTCTATAAGTATAACCACAGCAACACAGTGCCCTGGACATTGTGTACAAACAATTCAAAATCTCTGAAGTTGGAAAGAATACAGAAATATTACAGGTGGTACGATACAAAAAATGGCACGAAAGTGAATTCCCCGGTCCTTCTTTGTGCCTCACATGCTGTTCGTGGAGTTGAAGAGGTAGGGAACCTGTACACAAGAAAGGACACAAACCATAAAAGACAGCAAAAGCCTATGCCTTCTAACCAAAGGGCCATAAAAGAGGCAACCTCAAAACACATATAACAGAAAAAATAGTGCAGCATCACCCCACTCATACCAGCCAAAGCCAAATGAGGAGGCTACACTTCCAATCTCATCAATCTGTAATGAGACATCTAACCCCCCACCAGGGAGGTGTCAGAGAGGCCAAGTAAGGATCCAGGACCTTGAACCAGGTCAGGTGGTAATGAGCGCTCCACTGACACACACACATACGCACGCACACACAATGTCAGTTGAGATTGGCAGTGTCTACCTCCACAACGATAAGATGCCCCTACGAGGTCACTGTTACAGGAGGCCTAGTGGAGACCTTTCTCTCACTACCACCCCCGTGTTAATGAGGCCACCCATCCAGCAGTGTCCGTGGACGCCATGGGTCATAAATAGACACCCCTATCCCATTTAGCCAGGAAAGCCAGTCTAGATCCCGTGCGGATCTATCATGCCCACTCTCACCCAGCAGTACTGAGGAGCCCACCGTCAAGTGTCAACAGAACCCAATGAGAAATTTGGAATTTATTCCCACCTGGCAGTAACAAGGCAGTGCTCCCCCCTTTCCTGCCAAAGCAGTGTCAGAAGAAACCAGTTAAAACAGAAGGTTCCAGTAAGATCCAGAATCTTACAGCTTTACATCCCAAATGTTAATTCAGTCTTCATTCAAAAAACCAAGAAGATTTCAAACTGAAAAAAAATACAACAACCAAAAAACTATACATGGTAACACTGAGAATTCAGGGATGTTAGAACTGTGTGGATATTTTAAGGTAGCTATCATAAAAGTGCCTTAATGACCTATTTATGAGAACACTTGAAACAAAATTTTAAACTCTTCTCAGCAAATAAACAGAAGATACAAAGAGAAACTATACAGAAATTTTAGAACTGATTATCTAATAACCCTTTGCCCTCAAAATTAGTCTCCCTGCATTGATAGGTCTAACAGGGAATAGAGAATATAGAGAAATGAATTGGTTAACTTGAAGGCAGAGTTATAGACATAATCCAATTTAAACAACCAAGAGAAAATAGGTTTTCACAACAAAACAAAACAGAGCCTCAAGGATCAGCAGACCTATAACTAAAGATCTAACATCCATGTCATGAGTCCCAGGAAGAGAGAAGAAAGAGGAGAGGATGAAAAAATACACAGAGAAATAATGGCTAAAATGTCGCAGCAGGCCCTAGCTGGTATGGTTCTTGGAGTCTTTCAAGCTTATATGTAGCCATCCACAATATTCAAACTGGTCTCTATTCATCTGAAGCCACAGTGAGGGAAAGGTGAACCAAGAACTGGAGGTGAGGCAGGAATGCATGCCTCGCCTGTGAATTACATGCTCCTGTGAATTAGTGTTTTCCTTTCCGTGCGATCAGAATATGTGTGCTGCCTGAATAGCATCACTGAACACTGTACCCAAAGGTCTATAGAACGAGACTCATCAAAAGAGGACAGATGTGGGACATAACTTTAAATGGTTATATAAATCCAGACTTTCTGCAGCCACGGAGGCTGAGTCACTCACCAAAGCTCAGCTACTCCCTTAAATGTTAAACTAAATCTGCCTGAATCTCCTGAACAAATAGTCAAAGCTGACACTAATTAGTGTAATCAGTAATTTATCCTCATAAACCTTGTTCTTCTAAAGCACTATTGATGTATCGTCAAATAACCAGAAAGGTTAGGTGACAAGCTTACGGGGAGAATGAGTGGATGTTGGGGATGGTAGAGTCATCTGAAAAGGACTGGCGAGAACGAATGGCTGGGCCACCGGAAAACCACCACCTACCTTGTTGCATTGTTCAGGAAAGCATTATTGAATCGGAGTACATTTTACTGTATATCATCTCACCAGAACGTAAAGAAAGACTTCCTAAATGTGTTAACGTTATAACCTATGCATTAAGAAGTTGAGCAAATCTGGAACAGGATAATCCCAAAGAAATCCATATTAAGAGAGATCATTCTGAAGTTTGTGCAAAATAAAGGCAAGGACAAAGCTTGAAAGCAATGAGAGAGAAATGGCCGGACCTTGCCTGCATGAGGCAAACAATGTGAACAAGAGAAGGCTTCTCATCAGAAACAACAAAGGACAGAAGAGGCACAACATAGTTTCAAAACTAAATGATTTAAAATGACTGTCCATGCAAAAATTTTACTAAGGAAAAAAAATTTCTTCAGGAATGGAAAACAAATCAAAATAATTTAGGGTGAAAAAATACTAAGAGACACAAGCCTGTCCTTAAACAATAAAATGGCTAAGGAATTTAATAGAGTAAAGGGAGCCCTTTCAATAAATAGTCAGTAGACAATTGGACATCCAAAGACAACAGAATTAACCTTGATCTAAATCACATAGGGTGTTCAAAGTTTACTAAAATATATCAGTAAGGACAAAATGTTTAATGATAAAACTTTTTAAGGAAAAACATAGAAAGTAAGAATTAGAGACAAGCAAAGAATTCATAGACAGCAAGAGTGTAAAACATTACATTTTTAAAAATGATATGTTCGATTTGATCAAAATTAACATTGCTCTTCAAAACACACATTTAAAAGGAAATATTTGCACACCACATATCCTAAAAAGAAGTCGTGTCTACGCTAATCAAAGAACTCTTATAATTCAACAGTTAAAAAAATCCAATTAGAAAACAGAGAAGCAAAAGACACATATTTGATCCAAGAGGATATGCAGATTGGAACTAAGGACATGGAGAGTTATGCAATAGCATCAGCTGTTAGGGAGATGCAAACATGGCTCCTTCTTTCCAGGTGATCCATTCATCTTGCTTCCATAAAGCTATCTCTGCATCACTTCAGAAATATTAGTTACTTAAATCTGAAAATAGTTCAAACAGAGTCCTATATGTGCAATGTAGATGGTATTAAACAACATCCTAACAGTAGTACAGTTGATAAATTAATCCTTGATCTTTGAAAACATATCTCTTGCCTCTATCTGCAAATCATGGAAGGGGAGAAAGATCAAGCACCTAGTGCCATAGATAGAAGACAGAAACTGCCCTTTATTTATTATGTAGAACCAGCAACAGGAGTTGACAGTGACTGAATCAAGATAGTGCCTTCAAAGTGATGCTAAATCTATTCCATAAATACATAAAAAGTATTGGATTGAAAAAAGCACTCAAGTAATATGTGATATTTTCTCGTCTACTTACATAATTAAATTTGGGACATATTTTTCAGAGTTGGCAGTCAGTTCAGATTAGTACTATTTCTATGGCTTATAACAGGTTCAAATACTCTCCTGAAATTACAGAATAAAAATGTGTAAAACACACAATAATTAGAGCATTTACAAGCAAATTATTTTAGTTTGAGTCACAATGGTGACAGGAAGTAGGTAGTTGTGAATTTGTCAAAGTTTTTATTGTTATAGCTGCTTTGTGTATGCATATTTGTGTATTTGATATTTATATTTACAAATGATATTTGTGGCCATTTATTTGGGGGTTCATATTTTTTAATCTTGGTTATATTTTCATAAGTATTCTATATTGTTCTTATTTCAGAAAGATATGAAAAACTCTGATGATTACTCTAGTAACCCTTATCTTGGACTCACAAATTCTTTCACTAATTTTTTTTCTTTTATCGCCATCCTGATTTTTAATTAAACAACTTTATTGAGAAATAATTTCTAAGCCTTAGGGTTCATCTATTTTAAGGTAGCAAAATCTAGTTCAATAATTTTTAGTATATTAACCTCATTATGCTATCAGAATGATAATCCAATTTTAGAGCAACTTTATCATCCCAGAACCAAACCTGAACCCATTAGCAATCGCTTTCAACATTCCATGGACTCCCCTTCCCGTCCTCGGTCATCAGTAATCTATTCTTTATAACTTTGCTTACATTGGCTATTTCATGTAAATTTAGTCATGTGATACATGATGTTTGCAACTGACTTTTCATCTAGCATGTGATTGTGGCTTAACCATGTTGCTGTATGTGTCAGTATTTCATTAATTCATACTCTTGAATAATAGCTCTTTAGATACATATGCCATGTTTTACCATTAACCATAAACATACCATTATTCATTCATTAGTTGATGGCATTTGGGATGTTTACAGTTTGGGATTATTAAGAATAATGCTGGTCTGAACGTTGTGTCCAGGTTTTCATGAGTTATTATTTATGGAAATTACACATGTATTAATACACGTGTACTTTTTGTGTAAGTTGTTACTTCTCTTGAATATATGTGCATCGATACATGCATATACACTAGCTACACGTGCATATATATGTACATCTATACATATATGCTATCTATATATACCACCCTGGTGGTACAGTGACTATGTGATCAGAGGCTAACTGAAAGGTCGGCAGGGCAAACCCACCAGCCCTTGGTGAGAAAACTATGCGGCAGTCTGCTTCCTTAAGGATTTCAGTCTGGAAACTGTTGGAGGCTATTCTATGCTTTCCATAAGGTCAAGTGCTGAGAGTCAAGAGTCTACTCTAAAGAAGTGGGTTTTGTGGTTTTGAGAGAGACGAGGGGGTGGTACGTAACTCTGGGGAGGGTTTTTAGGAACTTCGAAAAATGGTCCAAAGTGCCTTCACAATTTTTCATTTCCACTAGCAGTGCAGTAGTGTTCCGATTTCCTTACATCCTTGCCAACCTTGTAATCGTGTGTCATTTTTATTATGTTACTATTGTTGGTAGGTGCTATTGAATAGGTTCCAATTCATAACAACTCTATTTACAACAGAGCAAAACACTGCCCTTCTCATGGGTAGATCCTTCTGATGGATCTCATAATAGAGGACCCATGATGGACAGGGACTGGCCCATCCCACTCACATGTCTGAAGTATAGAAGATGAAGTTCCACCATCCTCACTTCAAAGGTGAATTCTGACTCTTTAAAGACCAATTTGTTAATTCTTTGGAAAGTTCATGATATAGTTAATATATTCTTTACCAGTATTATAATTAAAACATTTTTGCTTTGATTTTCCATTATGATTGTCCAACTTTAACATGTAAATGAGAGGATTAAAAACACTGTAATTTGTGTCAGGCACACCTGTGTCCTTAAAATTATGGCTTTGCTTTTTAACACCTGTGTTAGACTGGGTATATTAGAGAAACAAATTCACAGAAACTCATATGTATAAGAGAGAGTTTTATATAAAGGCTAAGTGCATATCAAGAAAACATCACTTCCCATTGCTACCAAAGCCCACAAGTCCAACATTAGCCCATATGTCAGACACCAATCCACAAAGTCCTCCTCCACACGCCATGACGCTGACTGCAGGAGGAAAGCCGAGTCAGTGAGCGTGTAAGCATCTCAGCGCTGGCAGGGGTCTCCACATGGCTGCTCCAGCACCCAGGGCTGCATCGGGGTAGGTCCATGTGGCTTCTCCGCATGTCTTGTAGGAAGTGAACCTTGCCAGGTGAAGCAGGAAACTGGCTAAGGCAGCTGCACCCTGATCCAACCATCACAAAGCAAGAAGCCCAAGAACTAGAAAGACGAGGCTCACCGACCCATTTATCCCTCCGCCCTTCAATTAACCCCACCTGTGTTTATCTGGCAGGTTGGTCCAATGAACTTTAACTATCTCTATACCTTTTAAAAAGCATGCACGCTATATTAATGAAAATATTTGATAATTTCTGTATTCTTTTGAATTGCCTTTCTTTAGAATGAGCATTCATTATGTTCACACACTCCTAGTCTATGCGAAGTGGCGTTCATTATGGTTTTGCATCTCCTTAGTGATTAATGATATTAAGAATCTTTTCACTTGCGTACTGATTATATTAAAGAGATTCAGTGGCGCTTCAGGTAACCTTTGACCTACTGGCTAAAAAGTTGTCTGCTCAAGCTCACCAGTCACTCCTTAGGAGAAAATTGAGGCTCTCTGTTCCGACAAAGATTTACAGCCTCACAAACACTGTGTAAACGTGCTCTGGTGGTGTACTGAGTTACACATTGAGCTGCTGACCTTAAGGTCAGTATTTCAAAACCAACAGCCATTCTGTGGGAGAAAAATAGGACCTTCTACTTCTATAAAGATTTACAGCTTTGGAAACCCATATGGCCAATTGTACCCAGCCCCATAGTATAGATAGAACTGTGAGTTATGAGTCAGAAGGAGTCGGAATCCACTCAGTGACAGTGAACTGGGTTATTGGTTATTTGTATATCTCCTTTAGAGAAAGACCCACTTACCTGCTTTGATTTGTCCAATGCAATATGTTGTTTGATGTCTTCGGTCTACTTCCATTAGTGTTCATTGTAATTCCAAGGAGTGCCTGACCCTTGACTACTTCAGTATGTCCTACACGCTTATCAAAGTGTTGCGTATTGGTCCATTGGTGAGGGTTTGCGATTTCTTCACATTGAGATGCACTCATACATCATACTGACGGCTGTAATCTTTGATCATTATCTATGGTGCTTCAAGTCCGCTAGATGTTCAGCAAACAAGGTTTTGGCATCTGTGTAGGGTAGGTTGTTCCTGAGTCTTCTTCTAAATTTGATGCTGCATTTTTCTTCATAAAGCCCACCTCCCCAAATTCCTAGCTCAGTATACAGACTGAATCAATGTGGTGAAAGGCTACGACCCTGACACATAACTGGACCTACCCTGATGCAGCCTTGGGTGTTGGAGCAGTCATGTGGAGACCCCTGCTAGCACTGAGTTCAATTTTTTCAGCATCTGTTCTGTCTAAATGGCGTCCTCTTGATCTATACAACTGGTTTCACATGAGTAAATTGAAGAATTCTAGATTTCTCATTCTTGGCAATGTTAACTATAATTTGTTGTGATCCACACAGCTTAAAGCCTTTTCATATTCTATAAAACAGCACTGAATATTATCTGGTATTCTTTCTTTCAGCCAAGATTCATCTGAGATTGTCCCTCATTCCATGGCCTTTGCTAAAGTAGCCTGGATTTCTAGCAGTTCCCTGTTGATGTACTCCTAAAACCCTTTTGGGGGTTTTATTTGGTTTGGTTTTGTTTTTTAATTACCATCATCAAATATTTGTTAGATAATTTAGACATTCTGTTGGGTCACCTTTCTGTGGAATGGACATTTAATATTACACCAACCTGGTGTGAAATGGTATCTCAAGATAGATTTGGCTTGCCTTTCTCTAATGACTGGAGATATTAAGCATCTTTTCCTGGATGTATTGGGTAGTTCAATACCTTCTTTAGAGAAATAGCTACTATTGTGCTTTTGCCAGTTTTAAAAGATGTCTCTTTTTATTATTAGTTGGGTCTTCATATATTCTGGAGATAAGTTCTTTATTGAAAGTAAGGTTCAGAAATATTTTGTCTCATTATGAGGGTAGTCTTTTCAATTTCTTGAAAATATTATTAGAACCACATCTTTTATTTTGACGAAGTCCAATCTTTCTATTTTTGCTTTCGCTGTTTTTGTTTGCTGCGGTCCATTCACACCTAGCAGTCATATATGAGAAGCCAATATCTAACTTAGAGCAACAAAGATAGACTCCTTCATTTTCCTAAAGGTGATAAAATTTTAAAGACTTGCTTTTCAACACTTTAACGAGGTCCTGTGCAGCAGATTTACCCAGGGCAATGTGCCGTTTGATCTCTTGACTCCTGTTTTCACGAGCATTGATTGTGAGTCCAAGACAGATGAAACCTTTGACAACTTCAATCTCTTCTCCGTTTATCATGACATTTATCATTACCTATTTCCTAGGTGTGAGAATTTCGCTTATCTTTATGTTGTGTTTTAACCAATACTGAAGGCTACCATCTTTGATCTCCATCAGCAAATGTTTCAAGTCCGCCCCGGTTTTAGCAAGTAAAATGAAAGAGAACTTATTGAACGTACAGAAGAGCGAGGGGAGCTTTGCTTCTCTGAAGGAAGGGAATATTGCCCAGGAGCATTTAGAGGCTAAGCCCATTTAGCACACAACACGCATCATGCCTGCACCTGAAAACAGGAGCGGCTGTAGAATCAACAAGGAAGCATTAATATATAGTGACTGCCATCAAGTCAATTCTCAGTCACGGCCACCCAGACTGCACAGACTGCCCCTGTGGGTTTCCGAGACCATAACACTTTATGGAAGTAGAAAGTTTCATCTTTCTCCTGCAGAGTGGATTTTGGTTTAGAACTGCTGGCCTTTTTGACCTATGGTTGCCGCCAAACTCCTGTCCTGCTACACCACATGTGTTAATATGTACGAATATCTCATCGAGCAACTTTGGTGAAATTACTAGGTAACCTAAGAGAAGTGAAGATATAGCAGAAATAAAGACAGAAAAAGGCATCTGACTTGAAGGCATTTAAACTGCAGGAGCTGGACCCTGCCTTATCTCATGAGTTGGTCTCAGAAATTAGCAGTAAATAAATGAATTCAGAATGGACAACAAGTAGCAACTTAGTAACAGTTTCTTCCTCCTCCATTGCATGGCAAAACTCTTTACATTTAATTTTCTTTGGTATTTTTCTCCAAATCTCTTCCAGGAAACCCTTTCAAAATCTATGAAGGATGACTTTTTTCTGAATATCAAATGTATGCTTGACATGATGCTCAAGGTATATGACACATTCAGTAGATATTCTATCTTTCTTCTAACAAATGATGAATGAACTCATTATAAAGGTTGAGTTCCCCCAGTTGTATAGTTTGAAATCATTACAGGTGGACTTCTTAGCCAACAACAACAACAACAAAAGGATTAGTTTGCCGGGACAGTGATGGTGCAACTGGCTTTCTGTCATCACAGAACACCCAAGAAACTCTTTTATGAATTCAATAAGTGGAGAACAGAGAAGAATCCTACGACTGTCATCGCCAGTGGAGAATAGCCACGGACAGTGCTACTCTTTCCACCTTACTGTATCCACAACTGGTACAGACATCGCAAGTGCCACTCTTATTCCTTACCACTTTCTAATAATTATTCCTTAAGCTATGCTCATTTCCTCAAGGATGCGCTCTTTGTCTTCCCAGTATCTTGAAATCCCCCTTGGCCCAATCACGATTGCTATTGAATTATTAATTATATCCTGTATCTCACTGACACCAACATTCCCTGCGGTCTCATTCACTGCTGTGCCTTCAGCACCTAGTGCGCGTGAGATAACAGAAAAGGCATTTCTGTTGGATGAATAGAGGAATGAACACATTTGAAAGATAATATCTTCTCAAAGGTAGAGCTTTATTCATGGCCACTTTTGATTTACCATCATTTATCATTGTTGCACGTTGCCATCATGTCTTTTATGATGCATGAAGATGCCATGTGTGCAGGGTGGAACTGCTTCTCAGAGTTTCCAAGTACATACAGTACATGACATATGTATGACTATATAGGATCATCACTGGCATATAGAAAGATAGAGATATTGAATTTTACTTTTGCAAGCAGATTGCCAATCCTGTTTTCTGAGCCACATTTGGATGGGTTTGAACCACTAGCCTCCTGGATAGCAGTTGATCATGTGACTTTTTGGCTCAGCCAAGGATTCTTTGTATCTGGGTGTATGTGTGTTAAAAAGTGCAAGTAATTCGAAATAAAAAGATTGTTACTTAAGCTGATTAATACTTCAACTAAACTTGATTCCACATTTACATCACCCGACCCCTTTCTCTCTCTACCCACTATTACCCTATAGTTCAGCTCTGTCACTGAAAACACGGAAACTAGCTGAACAAAGGGAGGGAATGGCTGTCAATTTCATTCCAAAAGTAGATCGGTCCTCTCTGTAAATAGTTGAGTTGTACGTGCACATTGTAAGTTCACAATGGAGAGCTCATTGAAAATTTGATCTGGGATAAGCAGTCATAATAAAGGTATATTTCGTGTGATTATGCATCTAATCTAGGACATTTTCTCTCCTGCTCTTTCCTCCAGTCTCCCTCCCAGTCTCCCGCTCTTGTCCAGAGAAGCTGAAGACAGATAGGAGCAATAGGATCTGATGTCGTGTCACTGCTGTGTTAAAAAATCTACCTGAATATAAAGTATGAGTTTTATGGTCCACATGGGCTTCACCTTAGCGTTGAGGTTGCATTCTCTATGTTTGAATACACTATGTATGAATGAGTATGACTTCTGCTGAGGTCTAGTTCACCAGCCCTTAATGCGAATGTTAAATCAAGTCTTGTGGTACAAGTTGGTTATTTGCAGTATATTACAGACCTGCGTTGATTAATTCCATATCTGGCGCTCCGAGTCAACCAGTTCAATCTTGAGAACACTGAATAGCATGACTCCTGCAGCCAGACTTAAAATATGTAATCTCCTTTTCAATTCTAATTTTAATATTTTGTAATAGCCTATATGCATCTCATTTGTATTTATAAATTAGATCTCTGTGAATGGGAAATAAAACTGCAAGCACGTGTTAATCACATATGCAGGACTCCAGTACTGGGCATAAATATGGACTCTCCTATGGCTCAGACCCAAAAGCAAAACACAAGGAAAGGAGGAGTCCGAGGCTCCTCTCCCAAGGTCTGAACTGAGAGTAGAAACACTGGGGATGTTTCACAGTAGGTGGCTTCTACAATTGGAATCACACAACATAAGCACGTTTAACATGAGAGAGAAATTATTTCTAACCCAGGGACAAGTATATTTTTATTTTTTAAAAAGAAAGACTGCAAATTGTTTCTACTTAACAGGCAAATATATACTCCCTCTCCAGGCTCCCAGGTCACAAAAGGTGGTTATCCTGTCACGACGGCTGATTTCTGAAAAGTGTGACGTGCATTTAGTTGTCAGTTCCTATCAGCAGTATTCAGGAATCAACATTACATCAGCAGCAAGACACACAATTTTATGCTCTTTTTGAAGATAATTAGAGTTCCCTTTTGTTGCAAATAAGATGTAAAACAGCTATAACTGCTGGAGAACGTGATTAAAGTAACCTCTATAGAACCCCATTATTCTAGACAGATTCCTTCAGATGCATAATTTTCCCATTTTAAGAAAACATAATGCATGCATATAAAATTCAAATCGTCGAGACACCTCTAACAAAAATTAGTACTCTATTAAGGCATTCTTCGTAGCTGGTTAACATGTAAAACTCTTAAAGAGTATTTTAACATAATCATGAAATAATAGTATGTGTCACAAAAGGTAAACATTTTACAGTGCGAGAATTCTTCAGACAAGATCCATGTATTTAACTTTTTTTTTCACTTATAAAACTTTTGACAGCTAATGTGTGAGAACTTGTATCCCCAATATCCCACACCCATTCAAATATACATGCAAACTTTCATTGTCATGTGCCTCAACTCTAAGATAAGTGGTTTTATGCACAAGCACACACACACACACACACATCCACATATGTAGACATGTACCTTATTTGTTTAGGCACTTATGTGCTATTTATATGAAATGCTAATACACTGGATATAATTTTTGGCAAGTACTCTATAATAGGCGAATATGTCTAATTCAAATCGGCATAGCAGATGTTCACAATACTGTATGTATCACAGAGTTGTTTGTTTAAAGAAATAATCGCTTTAAATAATATATAATTTTCTAAACCCTGTGGTAAAGCATGCCTTTAAAATATATTTATGAAAAGAGCATAGTCACATTTTTCATATGATGAAATCCCTCCTTGCAAATCTGATCTCTTTCTAAATACAATCCAGGACAGGCACAGTTAACTAAAGGGACACGATGCCCTCCAAACTTACTCAGGACCTACTTACACATTCTATTTATTTAATGCAATATACATGCCATCGCTAAAAGAGATGTAAATCCTACCAAGATTCCCCATTCACTGACCATAAGTTTGGCAAGAATAGTTATAATTATAAAATCAAATTCTTGGTCGACTCTGCTGGGCACCTCAACATCTAACGAAAATGTTATTAAAGAAGCTTACAAATGAATAATCATTCTCAACAACTCACAGCGGCCTCACAGCATGAGAGAAGGGAAAAAATGGAGAAAGTTTGAAAGTGGGTGACTGATTAGGGTGACAACAATCTGTCAAGAGAATGGATTGTACAAGGCTTCTCGGGAGAAAACATGGTCACCTGGTAGAGACAGCCCTGTGAGCACTGTAGAACTGTGGATGGCAGGACACTGATCTTATTAAGAACTAATGCTAATTTGCACACTGTCTCCTGCTGAACTGGAAGCAAGTTTACCACTGGGTTTGTTAATTTACCCAGGACACCATTATCTTTGGTTGGACTTAATGTATCAGAGTAGAGGTCATTAACTGCTGGGATCATGATTATCCAGCATGAATTACCGACAGGGTAACCAAAATAGATTTTTTTCCCCTCTACCTTCGCTTCTCTAGATGCAATTTTTTTCTTCAGCTGTTATTTAATTTCTATTTCAAAATACTCATTATTCTATTACATTTTTGTCTATTCGTGTGCCTTGTGTCGGGCTCAGCACACATGTTTTCCACGTTCTTCATGGAAAGGGGCATTTTGATTTGGCTCTCTAGCATTTCTGAATAGTAATGAAATTACTACATAAATAAAGGATCCATCTTTCTCTTGCTGAGATTGCAAATAAAGAAAGGTATGGCTGTGTGGAAATTTTTAATCACAATAAAAATATAATTACTTTGGGTGCTTTCCAGTGTCCATTAGAGTTCACACAGACTCGGACTGTTAAATATGCAGAATGAAGTCGCTTCAAATCTGGTCTCTCTGCTTTTGCAGACAGTTTATTTCAACCATCTCTAACTCATAGTTCTAAAAGTTGTCTTCTCTCCCAAACAAACATTTTTTGTTTAAAAAAAACAAACAAAAGGAATCTCCCTCAGAATCCCAGCAGCACATTCACTTGAACTTACAGTTCAATGAAATCACTTTGAACATTCATCAAAAGAAAT
Source organism: Tenrec ecaudatus (assembly GCF_050624435.1). Taxonomy (NCBI): domain Eukaryota; kingdom Metazoa; phylum Chordata; class Mammalia; order Afrosoricida; family Tenrecidae; genus Tenrec; species Tenrec ecaudatus. Next base: position 94,409,425 of record NC_134543.1, read on the forward strand.
CCTGGAATTAGAAATTAAATCAGAAAGTGCATTCTTAACAAATATTTGTGGTTTCTGGTTAAATAAACACATTTTCATAAAGCTCTACGTTCAATCTACTTTATATAAATGGAACAAATCAAGCAAAAATTAATTTACAATTTTTATAGTCTGTATGAGCCCATTCCTAATAGCAGGGAACACTTTTGTGTCTCTGCATGATATCTGCAGATGGAGGTGAATTTTCATTTATTTAATGCAAATATTCATACAAGATAAACTCTCCGGGCATAACTGGAGCCTACTTCATGGGAGCTTTGTGGCAATAAGAAAATAACATGACATAATTGTACAGTAACTGGAGTGCTGCCACCTCAGAATTACCTGCAGTGCCGTGTCACAGATAAAGAGAATACAGGAAGTCTGAGAGTTTTTTGTTGTTGTTTTTTTGCTACTTTCTATACAAATGATTTAATTCTGATCTTATATAGCTGGACATTTATGACAATCTCATCCTGAGAAAAGCAAGATTATTAAGGAGATTTTTTTAAGCCCTGAATAATATAAAGTGCATTGTTAGCTGATGTGCTAAAGCTTTTAAGTATGCAAGACACACTAAGCGAACAAAGTAAGGAGGCAAGAGGGGTAAAACTGATTGTAGACTTACTATCTATTAAGAACTGCGCTTTTATGTACCTGTCGCTTGTGGAGGCATTCTCCGGGCTCAGATATTGCTAACATTTTCCATGTAAAGGTGGGTAACGATCTTAAAAATGGGATAGTGTGAATTTTTTTCTTTAATAATTTGAAAAATTATAATTTTTCAAAATTAATATCCACCCAATGACAGAAATCACTCAGGAGATAACGTTATAATCAACCACTAGTGTTTAAATATCTTTTCATTGGCAAGGTTTTCAGCAAAACGGGAGTTTCTGTATCATGAGTGGTTAAGCATTTTCAGTGAAACAGTAGATCAGAAAAACCGATTAGAACATCATGTTGTCAAGTTGGTAGAAAGATATTTGTTTTCATTTTATTCTGGTTCAAGGATACTTGTCGCTGGAGCGATGGGCCTCTGTGTACAAAGTGGCTCTTAGGTTTTCTTTTTCCAGCTCCAGCTTTTGCTAGTGCCTCACCCATGACAGCAGGGACTTCTGTGTACAGGAAGCCATGCTAAAATCAGGTAGCGCCCTGCTTAAGATAATGCGCAAGCACAGTGGTTCTAGCTCACAATCCACAATGTGAAGGTCTAGATTACTTTGCAAGTATGGCCATGCAAAAGGTTGGAAATTCTTAGTGGCAAAAAAGGTATAATTTGATCAGTTATCCCTTGGCTTAATGTTCTAAAATTTTAATGTCTTTGAAATCAAATTTCCACAGAGTAACCTTGATCTTTTGACATTTTATTTGTGTACATTTGGCAAGACTATATTTCCTCCAAGTCAAATCCTGCTGGGATGAGATTTCCAAGAGTGGTTAAACACTTCATAGCTAATCAAAAGGTCAGAAGTTGGAAACTACCATGGAAGAAACAGGTGGCATTCCGCTGATGTAAAGGCAAAAGCCCGCGAAACCCTCTGGCGCTGTTCTACTGTGTCCTACGGGTTGTCTGTACGCGGATGGCAGAGACTTGGGTAGAGGTAGACTTTCAGACAGACTTCACCTTTCTTCATCCCCATCCACTCTTCCTCAGCCATGTTTCCATGGAGTGTTACTTTTCAATTTCCTTAGATCCCATATTCATTTTCTCATCACTAGGCAATAGCCTCCTGTCTGGCCTTTTTGTCTTAAAACTTCAGTGTTTCTCTTCTAATCTCTGCATTGATGCCAGAGTAAGTATTGGAAACAAAAATTTGACCTGTAAAGTTAAAAATCTTTACAACTAGCAGAATACATTAGTAATATGGCATTTGGCACATGAACTCATTACCATTGCCAACTTTGATCACCTTGTGTTTCATTAGCTCTTTGGTCCTCGGCAACAACACACAGTCCATTTTCTGATTTACGTATATCTTGTTCCTCCTTCCATATTCATTTGGATAGCTCTTATTTGTCTTAAAAACCCCAAATAGCATTACCACTGTGTGTTCATCTTCACCTCTTTAGTAAATTATAAGCCTCCTAATGAAAGTGACTTTGAGTTATATGCTTAACATAGATCTAGAAAATGGCATATGATTGGTATTTGCTTATTGAACAAACAGGTGGTTTTTAAGTATTGAATAAATGCTATCCCACTACTCTCTACCAACTTCAACACAGCATACCAAACACAATGGAGTTCTCTTTATCTTACAAAGTTGTGATCAGAAATTCTGTGGTAAAGAGAAATGTCAGCTCAAGTGGAGTTTCATAAGTAATGTCTCCATGATTTCCAGTCTCAGGTTGAAATGAATGAAGAATTTATTAGCTATTGTGAATGTATCTTAGGAAAAGATCTAGGCAGAAAATTATCTTTCCTTTCAACCTTTTATCATTGTGCATTTTGATGGTAATTGATTTGTAACTTACATGTTGAGTTTTCAAAGCATTTAACTCAGAAATAATAACCCTCTTCTCCTATGCACATATCACCAAGATGCCTAATGTTTAATTAAATTATACGACAACGAGTACAACTGACAAGACCGAATTTGGGAGCAAACATAGCTGGCTTCTGGCAAATACACAAACCAACCAGTGGGAGAAAATTTGTGTCAATAAATTTTCTCTAAGAATTATGAAGCAGATGGTACCAAACAATGAGTTCTGAAAAAGATATGAAGAAGATCGGTTAATCTAGAGGGGTGGTTAAGTGGGGTAGGACTCAAGACCTTCTTATTTAACAGAATCTTTTATAGACTCTTTTGTTATGTTTTCTAAGAAGCTGCAGTGTTTGAAATTGGTATTCTGAACATTAATTCTTCATGTACAAAAGCAAAGCTCTAGATATGACAGGCATAGGAAATTGAATTGAATTATTTTTGACTCCAGAATATAGTCTAGACATCCTTCTTGTTAAATATTTGGTGTTTATTTTCCTCCCTCCAAATAGCAGACAACAAGAAAAATTAAGAAGTTGGAATCTGGTAACAGTTTATTTCTCTTCTTGCCTTCAATTTGGAGAGACTGTAAGGATGAAGATTCATATTCAAAAAATCACTTCAGTTTTGATTACTGAATTATGACAAACCAAAGAATGCATGTAAGAATAATGTTTTATTTAAGAGAAAATTATGATGCCTTTCAAAATTTTTGTGTTAATTTGAATTATTTTTAACAAGTCTGACCTAACTCAAACTAGAGAGAGATACACAAGTCAATGTGCCAATTACAGTTATAAATTGAGATAGCAAAGTTTATTGTGCCAACCTAGCCCATAAACACAGGTGGGGTTAATTGAAGGGCAAAGAATTAAATGGCTCGTGAGCTTCACCTTTTGAATTCTCAGGTCTCTTGCTTTCTGATGGCCAGCCAAGGGTACAGTGGCCTTAGTCAGTTCCCTGCTTCAGCTGACAAGGCTCACTTCCTGCAGGACATCCCTGAGGAGAAGCCACATGGACCTACCTGGGTAGGTCCAGCCCTGGGTGCTGGAGCAGCCGTGTGGAGACCCCTGCCAGCACTGAGATGCTTACACATTCACTGACTTGCCTTTCCTCCTGCAGCAGGCATCATTGCATGTGTTTTCTGAGAGGGAGGAGGACTTTGTGGATTGGTGTTGGACATGTGGGCTAATGTTGGACGTGTGGGCTAGAGCAGCACTGTGTTGGGATGTTTTCTTGATGTGAACTTAGCCTTTATATAAAAATTTCTCTTATACATATGAGTTTCTGTGGATTTGTTTCTCTAATGTACCCAGACTAACACTTAAATATTGAGAAAAAGCTATAAAATATACTTTTTGTCAAAAGTAATCTCAAATTCATGAAAACTTTAACCTTACATTAATATACCGAGGTAAGGGATGGTGGAAAGGGGTAAGGCACTCAATGTTTTCTCTAGCAGAAGAAAGAATTTCTGGAATGGGTATGATTACTAGCTAATTTTAGAAAATAAATTGTGAGATAACAATTTTTAATAATGTATCCAAAGCATGCTTTGTGGCCTAATATGTGGTCATTCTAGAGTATGTACCATGTGTACTGGGGAAGATTATAAACTGTTGGAATGAGTGCTCTATATACCTATGAGGGTTGAATTGGTTCATTATGTTGTTGAGCTCTTCTGTTTTCTTTAATGCGTTTATTTCTTGATGCCCTGTCTCTCCTAAAATGTGGTGTATTGAAGTCTATTTTTTTTCTTCAACTCTGTGAGTGTTTGATTGATGTGTTGGGGGGTGTTGTGTATTGAGGGGCATATACGTTTATTATTCTTGTTTTATCTTTCCTTTAATCAATTTGTAGTGTCCACTCTTTATGCCTCTTATGTTATTTTTCTTGAAGTCTGTTTTATCAGAGATTAATATGTTTACTCCTTTTTAATGGTTGATGTTGGCTTAGTTTTCTCTCCATCCTTTGATTTTTTTTTAGTATATTTTTTGTCTTTGAGTTTTAGGCATGTCTCTTGTAGAATGGGTCTTGTTTTCTAATCCAGTGTATTACTCTATCTCTTGATTGGTGCATTTAATCCATTGGCATTCTGTAGATATATGTGAGTTTGTTGCTTTCATTTGCTGTAGGCAATTTTGGTTTGTTGTTTTTTCTTTCTTTCTTGTGTGTAGTTTCATTGGTGGCTTGCTCCTCCTCTATTGTTGTGTTATTTTGGGAGCTGTTTACATTGTGTTTGTTTCTGGGTGGTGTGGTCCTGTATGCTGCTGTCAGTTTGTCTAATGTTGCTGATTCTGTTATGCCCTTAGCTGTCAACTGTTTTCCTGGCATCAAAAATCCTCTGGTTGTTGAGATGATGGTCCTGTTCTTGTTACCTGGCATCCTTGTTCCTTGGATCTCCTCCAGATGTTTTTAGTAATTAAAAAAAATAAAAATAAAAACATTGATCAGAAGCTCCCTAGTAAACTATGCACATTAATTTTGTTAAAAAATGTGTGAAGCCTTGTTAAAGTGATCTGCCAATCCTTCATTAAAAACCAGGTATTAAGTAGTTAATTCTGACTTGTGTTATAACATGTTGTTGGTCATAGTAGAAGTGTGTTTCCATAGGGTTTTCGTTGATTGATATTTCGGAACTAGATCTATAAGTCTTTCTTATGAGGTACCTCCGGATGGGGTCAAACCAATGATCTTTTGGTTAGTAGCTGAGCACATTAAATGTTTATACCATCCACAGATTTCCATTTCACATTAACATCCTTCCATGTTGAAGTGGTAGAATCTTTGACACTTCTTTTATTGGTGATCACTCTCCATCTAGAAATTACAGACCCCAAACTTGTTTCCTTTGAAAATTTATTAATAGTAATTTTGATTTTATTTATTTTACTATAATACAAACATATGTACTTATTAACATATAAAACACATTCATGTATCATATATATCAGAGTACAAAAAAATTTAAAGGTGCCAGGGTCCCAGTTAATAAATGTCTGGGCTTATTCCAAATAGAATATGTTTTTTAAAGGCCCAATTAAAACAGTGGCTTTTGAGGGATCTACTAGCCCAGTTAAACGTGAGGCAGAGAGAGAGGTCATCTCAGAAGGTGACACTATTTGGGGGTGCTTCCAAAAGAGTAATCTTGATATATTTTATCAGAGGACACAGGATGATCTTGGGTTGTTAGAGGTACATTTTAAGAAAAGTAAAATCTGCTTTTTCCATGTGTAAAAGACCACAAAACTTGCATCTAAAAATTTTTTTCCCATCACAACAATGCACCTGTCCTTTTTTCTTGTTTTTTTTTTTTTTCCTTCAGGAAGCTAGGGCTCTCCTACAAGAGTGGGAAATTTTCCCACATCCACTTGGCACCATTAATGTTGCTACTTCAGACTTTTGGTGTTTCTTAAACTCAAATAATATTTCAAAGGAATATGATTTGAATCTCTTCCCAAAGTGCCATTTTGATATGGTGTATCAAAGATATGGTGCACAAAACTCTTTGAGGAAAAGTTAGAGGAGTGAATAGAACTAGCTAGATGCTATGTTGAGAAACAATAGCTTTATATTTAGATACTTTTTGTTTAAAATATGTTTCTATGGTTTTACAACAATGCTTTGTGACTTATCTTCATTATAAAATACATCTTTAGCAACAAACAAAAAAAAGAGACATGGGTAGCAGGGGAACAAGACACTAATGCACCCAAGGGTTATATCTCCCCTGGGAAAGGGAGACCAGATTTCAACCTGGTGCTCCAAGACTTGAATGAAACATACTGGCGTGAAGCAGGGAACCAATAGAGAGGGCTGAGGGGCCAGCCTGAATCCCAACTGTGTGTACAGCTCCTCCTCCCTGCAGAATAATTCAATTCAGAGGACAGCACTGAAGCTCAGGAGAGGGACATGTCTGATCAGAGCACACAGGAGCAAATGAAGGGGAGGAAGAGAGAGTGGAGCACATCCTGGCCCACCAAGCCGTGAGGACAATATTCCTTCTCAAAGCAGCCAATGCACAGAAAGGAGAATAGGGCCGGCCCCACCACAAGGCACAATGCCCCTTACTGACCCATATCACTACAGGGGACAACACTGAAGACACGGTGTGGGAATTGCACCCTATTGGACACCACACTGAGGTGAAACACTAAGGTTGTGCAACACAATAGCAAGGGGGACAGAGCAACAAAATCTCCAGGGAACACCAAAAATAGACTTTGGGACCAGGGCATGGCACCCCATCAGACTCTACCAGAAAACACTCCTAAATGTCAACAAACAGACCTTGAACTAATTACGGTCTTTCCTTTTTTTTTTTTTTTTTTTGGCATTGGTTTGTTGTCGTTGTTGTTTTGTATTCTTTTGTTGCTTTGCTTTGCTCTGTCATGTTTTTTGTGCATATTATTATCTCTGCGGGTCTATCTAGATCAGATAGATAAGCAATCTGGAGGAGAAATCTAGATAAGAAAGACAGGATAAGCAATCTGGAGGAGAAAACAAAGGGACCAGTGGTTCCAGGGGACCATGGGAGAGGGGGATGCTGGAGATCGGAAGTGGGTGTTAACAAACCCATGACAAGTGAACAATGAGTGATCCACTATCGATGGTGAGGAGGGTGTAGGAGGTCTGGTAGGGCTTGATCAAGGCCAATGTTAACTAGAAGAATTACTGAAACCCAAATGAAAGCTGAACATGATAATGGGACAAGAGGAAAGTCAAAAGAGATAGAGGAAAGAATTAGAAGGCAAAGGGCATTTATAGAGGTCTAATTACAGGCATGTAGATATGTAAATATATTTACATAGGACAATGGGGAAATATATCTATGTGCATATATTTATAGGTTTAGTATTAAGGTAGCAGATGGACATTGGGTCTCTACTCAGGTACTCCCTCAATGATAGAACACTTTGTTCTATTAAACTGACACTCCATGAATGCTCACCTTCCCAACACGATTGCTGAAGACAACGTGGGTGCATAACCAAAGATGGTGAAGAAAGCTGAAGGTGCCCGGCTATCAAAAGATATATCATCTGTGGTCTTAAAGGCTTGAAGTGGCTATATAGCTGAGAAGCAACAAAGCCCACATGGAAGAAGCACACCATCCTGTGTGATCATGAGGTGTCAATGGGATCAGGTATTAGGCATCAATTGTAAATGAGGGGGAATGTGGAGTGAAGACCCAAAGCCCATCTGTAGGCAATTGTGCATCCCTTTACAGGAGGGTCGTGGGGGAGATGAGCCAGTCAGGGTGAAGTATAGCACCAATGAAACATAAAACTTCCCTCTAGTTCTTTAGTGATTCTCCTCCTTCACCACTATCATGATTCCAATTCTACCTTACAAATATGGCTTGACCAGAGTATGTACAGTGGTACAGATCAGAAACATAGGGAATCCAGGACATATAATCTCCTCAGGACCAATAACTGAGAGTAGTGATACCAGGAGGGTAAGGGTAAGGTGGGGTGGAAAGCGGGAACCAATCTCAATGATCTATATATAACCCCCTCCCTGAGTATGGACAATGGAAAAGTAGATGAAGGAAGACATCAGAAATTGTAAGGCATGAAAAAAAAATTATATATTCTTAAGGGTTCATGGGGGAGGGAGAAAGGGGGGGGGGAATTGAGAAGCTGATACCAAGGGCTCAAGTAGAAAGAAAATGCTTTGAGAATGATGATGGCAACAAATGTACAAATGTACCTGACACAATGGATGGATGAGTGTATTGATAAGAGTTGTACGAGCCCCCTATAAAATGATTTTAAAAAATAAAGAAAAATGATATTGATAATAAAAAGCACATCTTTAGCATAGCACATTCATTGTAATATAATCCATCTCTCATTGCTCAGGGAAAACTTTTTCTGAATATTAACGACATATCACATGTCATCAATACCCCCAAATTATTTGGAGTTTGTAGACTAGATCACAAATTCTATAAAGCAAATTTGCCATCAAACAGATTTATTCTCCTGCTTTCTGCTTTGGAAGATTTCATTCAGAACCCCATATTCATGCACCACAGAATGATCCATGCACTGCAAACATCTAAAATCACTTGCTTCCCAAACCAATCATCTTTAAACTTTACCATTTCTCATTGTCATTCTCTATTAAAGATTAGTATGTTCCCCATATCCCTCCCCCCCCCAAATGTCTTGTACAGATGAAGCTTTATGGGTACATGGACATCTATAGGGTTTGCTATGACTTGCTATGGACGCAAAGGCCATGAGGGTTTGAGTTTGAGTGACATTTGCAGAGTTCTTACAGAATGGCTCTTTGTTTATCCTTCTATTGCAGTCCAAGAATTATGTTTAGGTGTCTTAGTCATTTACTGGTGTTTTGAATACCCCTTTCTAGAACCTCCTCTAGAGGTGGTGTTTGGAAGAAAACATTCCTCTTTTCCGCCATACTTACTAGTGCTCAGCACTTACCTGACCACGTGCAATGGTGCTCACGGACACGGAACCTTGGAGCAGTGGTTTGTGACTCTCCGCATTTCTCCGGTGTAAGGTCCTGGCTTCTTCAGACTACGTTTGACTCAAAAAGCTGAGCTCGCTGACCCTTCACTGTTTTCTCCCTACAACACGTTGCTCATACTCAGACTTACACTGGGAACCACCTGGCAGCCATTATCATGTTGTTAGCAATTGAGAGGCAGGCGGAAAGGTGAATCCTGGTGAGATCAGAAAGAAGACCGTGGATAAACAAAGTAGTATGTAAAGGGCAAAGAGATGTAAGAAAAATAAAGGACACATTTTCACTCCCTCCCTTCACCCTTTCCCCATTTGCTCCCTGCCTAGTCTACTCTCACCTCACCTTTCCCTACTTCCCACCAGTCTCCTTGTCCAAACGATGGGCCTCCGGAGATGGAGGGGGCATAGGATCTCTCCACCGAGCTGCCTTGGCCGCTTGTTTCAAGGATGAGCATTTGGCATCTGAAATGACAGTAACCACAGGCCTCAGATGTGTGCATTCCCTGGAAATCTTCCTCCCCTCCAACCCCCTGTCATGGGAGCAACCATGCCGGGTAGAGAACGCTAGCGAAGCACACACAGGCCTCAACATGTAGGCCAAAGAGCCACCACAGGAAGCTAAAGCAGACCTGTGGGACCACAGACACCAGGAAGTATTTGCCACACATGACAGCGCCCCAGGCAAAGGGGTGTAATGGGGTCGGGTTCCAATTTCTTTCTGGTCATTGGCATGGTGAGACACCAATCCCAGTGTGCCGTCATTTCTTATAAGCGACCGACCCAGCCAAATTCATCTAGCATTGAGACACTGATCTGATACGAATTGGAATTGCTAATTCCTCTCTGCTTGCTTTCAGAGAGATGCTATATCCCAGATGTGTGTGTACGAGTATAAGAATGAAACAAAGCAACACGGATACATGGATAATTAAAATAAAACCAAAACCGAAATAAACACACACTTACTGCTGTGACCCACAGTGGCTTGGAAAGGTGAAGAGAAATCCAGAAATATTCGCCGAATTGAATAGGCCCATTCAAAGTCTCAGCTGGCACTCTATGAGATTTGGCAGCGTAAGAGACAGAGACCTTGTCACTGCTCATCACGGACAAATGTCAGAACTCCAGCCAAGCGACACATCTGTGCATTGCTGCACATGTCAGCGATGGCTCCCCCCCCACCCCCCGCCCCACAGGAGGTGTCCATTACCTGGGGAGGTATTCCAACGGTCCTGCAGGATGTTTGTCCACAAGGACAAACCCCAGTGGGGGCGACGCTGCCACAGGAAGTGTGAGCAAAAAGGAAATAACATCAACTTTGGCCAAACACACATATAACCTCTATTCTCCTATTTAAGGAGTTTGTTTGTTTGTTTTCTGTTGAGCTCTCTGAATCTCCTCTCTTCTCTCTCCCCACCTCCTGCCATCCCTCCCCAGAGAAATTCCAACTACACACAAATGAGAAGATATTAAACAAACGAATTGGCTCCAGACACCATCACTAAATTGGGTATAAGTATCCACTTTTCTGACCCCACTCTGCATTTACGTAAGGAAGAGCTGCCTTAATTGCCCCGATCCTACGGCTATGTTGACATATTTCCAAATGATTACATAACTTCCCCACATTCCTCGCTGGAAAGGCTTGTTTATCAAAAGCCTGGAAGCTGACAGGATGGCATTATCAGCATGGCTCTGAGACGACCGCATTGCCGATTTGTTGAGGCTGATTTTAACTCTAGTCACTTACAGATGGGCTGCTTCCTGACACAGCGCCCTCCCTCAAGAAGGCAGACTGCATAATAAAGGCATGCCAATGGAAAGATGGCAGGATTACAGAGGCAGGGAGTACCTTAGGGGAGTGGGGCGCCTTCTGAAATTATTGCAGAGCTAAGGGTGAAAACGGAATTTGGGTTTCACTTCTATTTGGGGTTGTCTGTTGAGGTGGGTATGTTAAAACAGCGCATCGGAAAACAGAATGTCAATGACGGGCCCTCTGGAGCCAGGGGAAGTGACTTCAATGTGACAAAAACAGTTGGAATGAGGCCTCGGGGTCCCGCATGACGTGCTGGACTGCTGACTGAAAGGTCAGCGGTACAATCCCAGCAGCCCCTCTGAAGCTTGCTTCTGTAAACATGTCTGTTTGTTGGGGTCCTAGAGGGGAAGCTCTAGTCTGCCCTACAGGGTCCCCATGTGTTTGGGGCTGAGTGATTCAGTGGTGGTGGATTTAAGGGTGGAGGTGAAGGTCTGGGATTGCCAACCCTGATACGTGGAGTTCAAAACTCTAGCAAATGAGCACACATCCTTCATACACATGCAGGGGGTTGTTTTTATAGTCATCCCGGCTATATTCTGTACCAGCACAAAATGTTCCAGTCATGCTGGATTATAATATATAGACACAAGTAATTAGAATTTATTCTAAAATCAAGGCACCCAAGCGGAAAGCGTGTTTTGAGAATGATGAGGGCAACGGATGTTTAAGTGTGCTTTACACTATTGATGTATGTGTGGATTGTGATAAGAATTGTATGAGCCCCAATAAAATGATTAAAAAATGCATTAATGAAATGCTGGACCTCCCAAGGGAAGCTAGATTGGTCTTCCATTGCCTTCATACCAATCCATTTCGGCAAACCCACAGAGGAGCTTGGGTACCTGGACTTCTTCCTGAATCCTCAACAATGCCTTGGCATTGAGGGTGTGTATTTGTTCAGGTGCTTTCTTTGAGCTAGCAAAAGACATCCCACCAACAGTGGATGGTCAATTGCCCCTGGGAGTGATGTAGAGGCAGCCAAGACAAGGCAAGAGTTCACTGCCTCCATTTCCAATTATAGGGATTGCACACAGATTTATGTGAATTTGCTATACTTCTCTGAAAAATAGTCTGTAGGCTTGACATTTGGACTAGGACTCCCACCAACAGAGTCCAAGCCAACTCCCCTGCAGGTCTGCAACAACTCCCAGGTCAGATGTTCACTTCCCTTTGGCAGCGTCCCCAGCTTCTGATTCCTTTGCAAAAATATGTCTCCTACTTGTTGTCTATTTTCTTCCAGCACCTATTTTGTCTTCTTCCCTAGGAGGGAAAGATGCAGAATAGAAAGGATTCTAGATTCTCTCAAAAGCGGATGCTTCCAGAAACAAGCGTATGCCCCTCTGGGGTCTATGGTCAACAGGAGCTTCGAGCAGCACCCACTGGTCACCCAGGGGAATGGATAATGCATTTCCATGCGCCCTCTGGGATTTTCCACCACACAGAGCTCATGGATTCTTCTACTTCAGGTTTGCATAAAGATACTTCCAAAAAAGCCCAAATTACCTTTGTCCTCATACATTAAACAACAGATCCCTTTGAATGAAAATCAATATGATGAATGGGACAAGAAAACGGATACAGTTTAGAGCACAGACAGTAGTAAGACGTGCCAGGGAACACGAGCGTTCATAGACTCGTGAGTTTCGGCTCAACGCCACTCGGGTCACTGCTTTTCAAATACCGTGGGGCCTGATTCACAGTAAGAAAAGCAGATAGACTTTTTTTGGACCAGTACATTCACCCCCCCTCCCCGCCCCCTAGACTGATATGAAAAGAACTTCAAAAAGTTCATGAACATTGAAATTAAAAGGTAACAGAATTTTTCTACAAGCTTTTTGAAGCTTCAAAAAGCGTATTACATCAACCTTCTGCAGTGTTCCACAAGTCTTGAACTCTGTTTTATGTTTCCATTTTAAGGTAAGCTAATGCACGGTCTTCCTTTAATCTACTTGCCTAATATAATATACCTTTTTATTCCATGTCATTTAGAAAGGATAATGATTGTCACCACCATCGGCGTAGGAGACCCTGGGCAGTACAAAGGCTAATGGCTGGACTACCAGCTAGAAGGGTGCCCATTTGAACACCTCGGAGACACCTCAGAAGACAGGCCAAGTGGCTTGATTCCAAAAGATCAGCCTTGAGATGCCTGCTCTCGAGGAGAATTCTTCTCTGCACACACGGGGTTTGTCATGGATTTGAATCCCCTGGATGCCAACGAGTAACAACGCTACATCCGAACTGATTGCATGAGCCCTCAATGGGCTGCCATCCATACTTAAGAAACAACAATATAAGCCAATAGAATAATTTTAAAAAGAGCCAAACTAATATTTCAGAGGAAACTTATCTTTAAGATTGATTAGGAGAGAGTTATCAAGGCACTTGAGCCTAACATTTCAAACCGCTCTTGACCACGATTCCCCATGAGAATAATTAAGAAGTCAAAGCATAATATCTGAGTAGTTTCCAATTATTATTATTTTATTAGTTTTTAAACTAACCAACTGAAGTGATTTTTATTTTAAAAGGTCACCTCTAGTCTTCTACTTCCATATCTTCAACAACCTCAAGAAGAAAAACGCACAGGAGACTACTTTACCCTACTAATATTACCGAAGTCTTGTTTGAAACATTCTTTAAAAATAAGTTTCACGCAAGGTCTTCCTTGGTCTACTGACATCATATTTTGAAATTATAGATAGATACTCATACATATATATATAATCTTTACCCCTGTCTCCTTTTAGTACTTTCTTTCAATTCGCTCTAACTTCTTTCTCTCATTTTGTCGTTCTTTTCTCACTCTATCCAAGGTCTCCCCAGTCTTTATTCCCATCCATTCTTTCTTCCCTACCTGGCTCCCTCCCTTTATTACCTTTTGTCTTTCTCTTTTCTCTTTGTCCACGGCTCTCTCTGTCCTTCTATGTCTCTCTCTTCTGTATCTTTTCTCTCTCCTCTTGCCCATACCTCTCCTAGAAGGTCTACAGCTAGGACTTCCCTCCCCCATTATCTCTTATACTTTTCTTATTCTCTTTTAAATGTTCTTTCTCAGTGTGGGCACCTTTCAACTTACCTTCCCCTGTCAGTGATTATAAGACAAGTTTGAAACTCTGTTTATACTATTGCAGACAAAGATAATAAAATATCTTCTTTGCTTAAAGCTTTGCATGTATGTGTGTATGAAATGTAACCTGAAATTTCTGAATCTCGGAGTATGCTGCCAGTTCATTTACTGAAAAGTCAGCTTTGATAGGGAAACAAATTAACATCTCCAATTTGCAACGGGGCAGGTAAGGATACTGCTTCTTTTGAATCTAGTTCTACTTGAGCAATCATACATTCCCTTTATGAGACTCGGCATCCTAATTTGAAAATACAACTAAGTGAGTAAAGATAATTAAAAGCAGAGTACATCTTATTACAAAGGGTCCATACAGCAGTCAATTTCATTTGCTGGGTCTCCCTGGAACAGCTTTCCAGCCCACCTTAAGTCAACTATTAATATTAATCGTGTCCTAGGCTTTAAAAGTGAAAGGGATTCAGAAGAGAGACTTGCTTTTTATTCCTAAAACTAAAGTTTCTGGCTACTTCAGTCCTGGTAGAGGACAGAGCAGTCATTTCTAGTACTGCCTCCAATGTGAAGGAGACCGTTTAACCTCCCATCTCTGTAAATTATGTAAAATACCACCGTTTAGGGAAGTAGAAGGGTTAAATGAGAGAATAATGTGAAATGCTTGGGAAAAGTTAACACAGCTTTCTAAATACACAATTTGAATAAACCGATGAAAATACCTACACTGGAAATATAATCATGTTCTACCTCCATGGTTTGTTACCCAGCAACAAATTGGAAAAGAAAAAACGTAACAACTAGAAATATTTCACATGTAAGATCAAAAACCTCTGAGTTTTCTGCCCAACACCTGTACCCTCCAACACCCAGAGAAGAGATCACTCAGAAAAGCAGGGAAAATATTATCATTTGAAATTAATTTAACACCACTGAGGTGCTAAGTGCTGTTCAGAATAATCTATTCACAGTAACACATAGAAATAATAATAAAATCCTTTTGCGTTTATTCTTCCCCAAGGCAAAAGTGTGATTTATTTTATTTTATTTTTCTTTCTCTATATCTGTACACCCCATTGTTCGGCAGGTATTTGCAAAGAATGATGCGTAGACATTTCCCACCCCCACCCTCCAGGGCGCCCCCTCCCCCACCCCACATCTTTCAAAATTATAAAATACCGATATGAAAGCGCTTTTATAAAAAGTGTGTTTTATTTCCCCCTCTGGTGTTAGGGATGTGAGGCTGTTTGCCAGGCAGCTGGAGAAGTAGCTCAGCAAAGGGAGAGGGAATCATATGGTGGAGGGAGCTGTGTCTGAGGCGAGGAAAATCCATCGGTACAATCAACATTTGGAACCAGCGGGGAGAGGCAATCTGGTCCCCACGGTAGCAGGTATCGCTGCAACTGGCCTTCTTGCCATCACAGAAGTAGAAGTTAAAACACCGTTCTTAACCAATAAACAAACAAACAAAAGATATCATGAGAGAGGACGCTGCATTGGGTCCAGCAGTGATGTACTGGAAAGCGCAGTGAGAGTCATTATCCACAGCGGAGAGACGACCGGCCGAAGAATGGGAATGCTTATTTGTACATCACACCGAGTGTTCTGGAAACTATTCATTGATTAGGTTCTCTTTCCCCTAAGTACAATTCTACAAAGTTCGAACCCCACGTCAAAGCGAAACAAACCATGTTCCCTTCCTTTCCTCAATCTCCGACTCCTTTCCCACCTCAGTTGTCCAGTATGATATCAAAACACCCAAAACCAAACTTTGTGCCCTGGAGTCGATGCTAACTCACAGCGACCCCATAGGGCAGAGTGGGTGGGACTGCCCCTGTGAGTTTCTGAGACTCGTGGTTTTGCTGGGGTACGAGTTGCAGGTTTCAAATTGCAAATCTCGAAGTTAGCAGGCCAGGGTATAACCACCATGCATCCAGGGCCTATGGTCTCAAAAGGACAATGTACTGGAAGATGCTTCCAACTCCAATAAAAGGCAGCATCTTGCCCAACCACCTGGAGTCTCCCTGACATAGGATTCTTATTCCTAAAATTGTATCTTTAAATTTTCCAGCTTGCCCTCAGACAAATGAAAAGCATTTTTAGATAGAAAGCCTTATTTAAGTAGTCACATATGTAAGGAACACATATGTCCTTCATTCCCTGTGAATTACATACAAATGCCAGCCAGCCATTCTACTCTCAACACCTGCGAAGACTTATTTGTAAATATAATGAGTTACATTATGAGGAATACATCAAATCATACCTTGATAATGAAATTGTGGCTGCATCTGCTTTGTAATTATGCCCAGCAGATATGTATGTACTCATATTCACCTGGCTTTATTTTGTCTTGCTTTTCTCTCTGTGTGAGTGTTTTTAATAATTCTGTTTTCAGTATAATTGCTATAGGAACCCCTGATGCTTTGTTCTCGTTATACGTCTTTATCAAAATTACAAAGGGGCTTCACAAAGCTTTTGGACAAATGGAATTAAAACGTTATGTACCCCCACCCCCAACCCCGTGAACTTTTTGAAACCTCCTGTATTTGCCCTGAACAAACAGAAGTAGGGGTGGGGGTGGAGGGAAAGAAAATAAAACCCTGGCTCTTAATTGCTACTTTGCAACGGGCTTCTTTGCCACCAAGGGTTGGGGCGGTTCTGTCCAGTCCGGTGTCTGACAGCTGCTGCCAGGGTGATTTCTCAGAGTGGACGGTCCTGATGAGGCAGGGACGCGCTGCCGCTGTACAGTTATCTGAGGGGTGTTGCTGGCGGACAGTACAGAAAGTACAGTCCGTAAGGAGGGCAAATAGCTCTTGCTCAAAACCAGCAACACTTTGGATAATGTTACTTGTCATTGGCTTAAAATAAAAGAGTAATTCAGTCTCCATCTCCCGTGCACCCCACCTTCTGTCCCTGCCAACCGCCATCATGTTTATTTAAAATTTCTTGTGGAATGGACTGCTTCTTGGCCCAGGCTCATTTCGCTTTACAAAATGGAGCTCTTTCCAACGGGCAGATCTGGAGGATAGTCCCACAAGGAATCCACAACCACAGTGAGCTCACCTCAGCCGGGGAGTGAATGGGAAAGTGAGGGCCGGGAGTTCCTAAGGGCCTATCAAAGCGAACCGCCACGGTGCACAAAACAGAGAGCACGCACAAGTGTATACATGCTCGTGTTTAACTCACGCCTGGGATGCACATAGCATCACATGTTCAACACTCCTCTAAGATGAGGTGAGTCCACTCATGCTATATGTCCTTTGACCTGTTTTCCTTCCCGCAGATTCAAGGGTTGTGGATGTGTTCCCCTAGCACTGGCTGATCCCTGGGTGAGAAGACACACACTCATACTTACCCCTTCCAGGTGGAGCTCACGTCCAGAGAGTCACCATGCACAAATGGCTGCTGGATGTCCCACATATTTGTGACAATGTCTCTCTCTGTCTTTTTTTTTTTTTTTTTGCGAAGGAAAATAAAAGGGGGAAATTGCTTCTTTATACTCCCTTGCTTTTATAGGGATACTTTCATTGCTTTGAATAGAAACATGTACTTATAAAATAACATTTCTGAATATTAAGATTTTTAGAGAATTCAAAGCCCATCTGTAGGCAATTGGACATACCCTCACAGAAGGGTCACAACAAAGGGATGAGCCAGCCAGAGTGCAGTATAGCACTGACGAAACATGCAACATCTCTCCAGTTCTTTAATCCCCCCCCCCCCCGCCACTATCATGACCCCAATTCTACCTTACATGTACACTGGTCCAGATAAGAGTTCTTGACACAGGGGATCCAGGACTGATAAACCACCAAGAAACAACAGTGGGAGTAGGGATACCATGATGGTGGGGCAAGATGGGGGAACAGATCACAATGATTGACATATATATGTCACCCTTTAAGGGGATGAACAACAGACATGTGGGTTAAGACAGATAGTGGTCAGGGTAAGATATGCTAATAATAATCATTTATAAATTATCAAGGGTTCATGAGGGAGAGAGGGTGGAGGAGGAGAAATAAATTTTGGAGCTGATCCAAGGGCTCAAGTAGAAAGAAAATGTTTTAAGAAGGGTGATGGCAACATATGTACAAATGTGCTTGACACAGTGGATGTATGGATTGTTATAAGAGCTGTAGGAGCCTCCAATAAAATGATTTTAAAAAAAGAGTTTGCCCTCTCTGTTAAGGTTCCTGCACTCAACAATCCTATAGATGAATCCCTCCCATCACATAGATTACAAAGAACTCTGGTGGTACATTAGACTGCTAACCACTAGGTCAGCAGTTCAAACCTACCTCCCTTTCTATGGGGAGAATATGAGGCTGTCTCTGAAACCCTATCCAATAGTTCTATTCTGTTGTATAGACTGGGTAAGCGTCAGAGTCAACTTGATGCCAGAAGGTTTCATAGATTAATTTGTGATCGTGTAGCTTGGGATACGAGAACCTTAGGCAGAAATGGGAGCCTCAGAGGTTATTTAACAAATAAGGAAAATTAGTCGTAGTTCTAGAGAAGGGGTAAGCCCAAAGCCACACCATCAATTCCTGGAAGATTAGCAAGAATGGCCAGTTCTCCTGACTCCATAGTCTGGAGAGGTTTCACTGCTTCTGGGCTGCCCATACCAAGCCATCATGCCTGCTTTGATTTTCGGTTTCTTCCATGATTTGTAAGGGAAAGGCACATCATTAATTGTGATGCCACACATGAGTGTGTGTGTGTGTGTGTGTGTGTGTGTGTGTGTGTGTGTACCTAGCAGGTAAGAAACACCTATGAAATAAAAAGTACCCATGTTCCTGCATGTAAGTTTTTCTGAATACAATGAATAAGTCAGAATGCAAAACCATTCAAGGAGAGAAGTAGAAAAATGGTCCTGGATGAATTCTTCTTATTTCCCAGCCTTGACCAGGCGTATTTATGGTTGACCTCATCCCTGAGCTCAATATCACTGCGGAACCTTTTGGTCCACCTAAATGTAGGGTGTGGAAATCCTTCAGCGTTCAAGAATTCAGACTCAGCTGTATTCCCGACTGCACATCCAGGTCTGTGCGTTTGGGTGCTTGGGCCAAAATGATCCTTCTCTTACTCTCTTGAACGCATCGCCATTTTAGTTTATGAGCACCTCTGGGGGACCGTGGGGTGCCGCTCTCCCCTCTGCGACCCTGATGCGCCAGCAAAGCCCTTTCACCCTGCTGCTTGGTGTGAAGCTGTATGGGAAGAGTGGCTACCAAGCGTTAACCGTAAGACAGAGCTGCAGTTTGCTTTGGTGTTCAGTACAGCGTGGCCACTGGGTGGGCTCCGTGTGGCTGGTCTGTCTGCCGCCTGAGAGACACGGTTGCTACAGGGACACCGTGGACACGCAGATTGGGATGCGCTGGCTTCCCTTGACTTGGGAGCAAGTGTTCATTCCACAGAATCATAGGGTAAAAAATTAATAAATCTGTGGGCTCGATTTCAATGAGTTGCTGTAAGATATACAAACTAGGAAAAACACTGTAATTAACTAGAGTGTAAGCACTGTTATTTTATTAATATGATGTAAGATATTTACCTAGACAAATATTTCCATAAAAGTTAGGGCCATATTTGAGAATTATAACAAGTTTTAAAGGCCTGTTTTGTCAGAATGTTTTACTTTCTATATTTTTAGTTTAACATCATAGTTTTCCTCCTTTTAAAAAGTCCCAGTTATTACCAAGTAAATTATGTAAGGGCACTTAACGACAAACAGTTTAACTTCAAAGCCAAGAAGTAGCCAAAAATAGAAATTGAAATGGGTTTCAATGAATCATCTCACCCACTAATAGAAGTTTTGCTGATAGGCGTCAGGGCCCGACTTGATAAAAGGAAAACTTTAAAACCATCAATGTTCCTGACACTCAAGGGTAAGAGAGCCGTCAGGTTTGTCAAAAGAACTTCGTGTGTTTCAAAAAATAATACACAATGACTTCATGGAACATCCAAGAGGCCAATTTCAATTTTATACACTGTATGTGTTATTAATTATACTATTAATATTAAAAATGCAATAAACCACTAATCAAGGTTCCATTCTCAACACGTAATAATTAAATAAATGCCACATTCTTGATTGTGCTAAGGCCAATTAAATTTAATTTCTCCTCTGTTTCCATACATAGGCTGAAGCTGTACATGCCATCGAGGGGTAATTAATTGCCACCAACTGCCTTCCTCTTAATGTGGGTTGTCTGAAATTGGTAGCACAACATGTGTCCCTGAGACCAAACATAGCCTAATGCTGTTTGGAATGTTCAGGCTTCCTTAATAACTGAGAGTAAATTTCTTCTTCCCACAAAATGCCATCCATTTTGCCTGTCTCTCAGGCAGAAAGCAATTCAGGCCGTCCTGGCTGCGACACGGGCAGAGAGGACAGGCGGGTTCACCCCCACACGAACCAGCCGCCACTTGTCACTGCGGTGAGACTCCGTCTGGCGCAAACTCCCCTCCGAACGTGTGTGCTAAATGGGTCTAAATTGGAGCGAACCATTCTTCAACTTCTTCAGAACCGGACCTCCCACTTCGAGCAGATATTTGAGGAAGAAAGAACATGACAGGTTGTTTTCTTGTTTTAGAATTACAATTCCAAAGCAGTCTCAGATGAGGCCAAGCGTTGTTCCAAGAACACTAAGTGGAGACTCCGACTCGGGGTTCTGGGATGGGTACCGGTTTCTGAGAGCTGGGGAGAACCACAAGAGGCTAAACTATCAACGTCTTCTCTCAAGGACAGACTCTTTCTAGACTTTTCCCAACAAATGGACATCAAAGTGGTTTCTCTTTCATTGCAGAGACAAAACACACCTCTCTTGATACCCTCATCTGATTATCAGTGACCCCGTTTTTATTTGACTTCAATTATCTAATAACAATCCATTCTCACATATGGTTTATGGAAAGAAGGCAGTTATGCCCCGCCGTGAGACACGAGCACCTTTCAAGGTAAGGTTTGTTCCTCAGCCTCCCCGCTTCCTTCTCCTGGCTGCACATGTCAGCCCTCACCGTCTGCCCGGACCTTTTCTTCATTTGTAAGATTTAGATGGAAAGCAACTCAGAAGTTGAGCAGTCCCTCACATGGAGACTGATTTTAGATTCATTAGCCAGACTATTTGAACCAAAGCAGTATCTTGCTTGATTTTCAGCCACTCATTCTGTTTTGTTCTGAATTAGCTTATCGTCCACATGAAATCTAGAAAGTCTTGCCCCGTGCCCGCAAAGAGCCAACAGCCCCGCATCACATTCACTTCCCTCCGCAACTACACTGCTTCTTCTTTAGCACCAGCTCCTTCGGAATCCTCTTTTATTTCTGACCACACAACAAACATAAACCAGAAACAACCATCCTGTGCTCTTCTGTTGATTCTTACTCATGTCAGAATAGAAGTGTCCTCCACAGGATTTTCAAGAGCTGTTTTTTTTTTCTGGTGTGGGTCACCAGGTCTTTCTTCCGAGGTGCCTCTGGGTGGCCTTGAACCACTAACCTTTGGGTTCACAGCCAAAATCACTAGCTGTTTGCAACACCCCCGGAACACAATTTACAAAGTGTGCGTTCTTGCTTTCAGGTTCATCTGCAAAGATACACCCAGTTCACTCTAGCCTGTCCTTTCCATTACGTATAAAAGTAATAGAAAACAATGATCAACCAGGGCCCCAGAAGAACAGGATGCAAATTCACTTGCTCACCACTCTCCAAGTAGCATCTGCATTTCATCTCTGCATGCTGATATTTTCTACTTTGTCTGAATTTCTACATTACCTAGACCCTCTGAGGTGTGGTGTGTTCATTACAGAACGCCTGCGTGTCTGCGCCTCCGCAGGTAGATGCAGTAAATGAAGCTGTCCTTCTGAGATCAGCAAAGCTGTGGTGCGGGATGCTGTAGCATTTAACCGCAGGTTTGATCCAGCTTCCTGTGTAAATCACCTTGGGCATGTGCTTTCTGAAATATGTATGTGAATTATTGCCTTATTTTCATACTGTGGGTATTGTTTATTATGGAAGGGCCATTAACCCTGTAAGATGCAGATAATCTTCCACTTGCTTGTCTACAGCAGAAGATCATTTACTGTCACACTGATTAAATATATTATGACAGCAAAGCTAGTAATGTGCAAGGTATGGGCCCGGGAAGAAAATGCTTCATGCACCTTCTCTGCTGGCTCTCTGCAGAACAGTTTCTGTATCTAATTTGATACTTTTCAAATAAAGAACATCGCATTACCAGGAGCCATTTTACTCTCATATTCTCACATACATTGGTCTCTAGAGAAAACCCAGATAAAGAATTTCTATAAAAATTGTACTTACAAAGTAACACTCCTGATTAAGTTTATTATTAGTGCCTGAAGTATGTACACTCTTGATGCCTGAAACGCTGAACTCCAGGTTTCTCCTTTACTACAAGCAATAAAACAAATCTCCGGCTGACCTTCCCCAAGACAAGCGCTAAAATAATGGTATTCCCCAGCTTACTTTTAACCCTGCACTTGAACGCAATTACCTGGGCACGCACCCCACAACCACATGCACATCCAGATGCATTATAAAGTACATTTTCTGCATACCGTCTCTACACACGCGCGCGCACAAGCTGTTATAATTTAGTTATTTACTGTCTACTACTAGTGCTGTAAAATGTCATTTTCTAAGAATACATCCGAGGCTTAAGTCAGCATTTTTATGACATCATCTGCACTGGGAAAACATTAAAGGCTCAATATTTAATAAACATAATAAACATCCCCATGAAACAAATTGTTCATAAACTACCTGTTTAATTTTTCAGGGTTCCTGAACCACATATTTTCTTATTAGTTGTGAGCCTGCTGGGTTGGAGGATAGATAGGGTCTGTCAGGGATAGAATATAATGTAGCGGTTTTATGAATTATTTCTGTGAGGAAAAGCCTATTACAGCTGACAAGAGGGTGATGACATTAGCCCATCATCATTCACCCTCCCCCTTTCATCCGTCAGGCCTCTTGTATGGGGGCTGTAAGCCACCCGAGCTTCGCACAGCCAACACAAAGACAAATTCCACTCTTTTTCTGAGTCCATGAAACATTTAGTATTTCATTTTGAATCATGGCAGATGACAGAAACAAATGGGCTAATGAATCTCCCTTATTGTCCCTTGCAAATCGGAAGATGGGCTAAAAGTAAAATCTCTTTTTTCTTTTCTTTTTTTTCCCTTTTGTTTTCCTTCATCTTTCCTTCCTTCCTTCTTCTAGTGTTTGGGATGTATTTCTCCTCCACGGAAGGACTTCTGCTGCATTCTAAATAGAGGCTGAGGCTGTAACGTTATTTTCATACATAAACCATTTGATTTCGAAATCAACTGCAGAGCACTTCGACAGCCCCTGGCTCTACCGTGGTGTTCGGGGCGATGCACATTTTCGCTAATTTTCTCGCTTTATAAAATAGAAACACAACAGGCAGCAGGATCAGAGGGAAAAATAACAGGTAAATTCCTTCCGTGCCTGGAGAAAAGCGTAACTACTCATCACAGGGCAATAAGAACTGTTTCCCTGTTTGTTTCATTTAAAGGAAAATTAATTAACGCCATCCCAAACTGCTGTGGCATCGATCTGTAAGTAATCCAGCTGACCATAATGAACTGTCACCGTGACTTCTTCTAGATGTAGAGTTATTGGGTGCAGCTCTGAGCTTTGTTTTGCAAACAACTAGTAAGGGGGTTACTGGATGGAGCTGCTCCAGAAAACCACAGGACACAAATAAACAAACAAACACTGACATAGCTTTGTTTCTTAGTAGCCTCCTCTCTCCTTTACTCTTGGGAAATTTCCTGGTTAGACTCAACCAAAGGCAGTGTTGTTCTGGTGAGCTGACAAATTCCACCTATTGGGACAGTGGTTCTCAACCTTCCTCATGCCGCGACCTTTCGTACAGTTCCTCATGTGGTGGTGACCCCCCCCAACCATAAAATTATTTTCTGGTGCTAGCTCATCACTGTCATTTTGCTCCTGTGATGAATCGGGTGACCCCTGTGAAAGGGTCATTCGACCTCCAAAGGGGTCGCGACCCACAAGTTGAGAAGGACTGTGTTAGGAGCTATCCTTCATGCTTTTTGCTGTTTTTTGTTTTATTTTAAATATCTTGATTTGGTGCTTGATGGTTCCTTAGGCCCTCAGTCTACTGGTGCTCCCAGTGGCTCACACCGCCCAGGTCATGCCTCGGTGTCCTATATGTCCTTTCAACAAAACAAAGAAGTGGGCATTGGGAACTATGTGTTTAACCTCATCAAGACAGACTCCTGCCCCCCCCCCCCCAAATGCAGATTTGGAGCCGAAACTGGGGAGATTGCAAGGAGTTAGTAAGAGAGAAGGCGGGGAAGTTCCTCTGGGTTTCTGGCATGAATTGACCTTTTTCCCTCCTGTTTCTTTTTCACTCTGTAATGGCTTTTTCACAGTCATTACAGTTGTCAAGTACATTTTTCTTAGTTCTAGTAAGTACAATTGATCCTGATAGATGTTAATAGCTACCAAACTAAGGCAAAGCCAGGAGTCAACGTACAGGAATAGCAATTCTACGGGTACAAAAGAGAAAGGAAAGAAAGAAACATTGGCGATCGCTGCTACAGTAAATATGGACCAGTGGTACTCCAGGTCAACTTTCCTTCATTTTGACAGTGAAAGTAGACCAGTGAAGCCCCTAAGTCACATAACAGTAATTATATTGTGACTTCACAGATTCCCGCCCCCCACCCCCCAGATGATTACAGTATGTGGGCACATCGCTTTGGAAGAAATTATTCAATGTAAGTATATGGATTGAGCTTAAAAACTTTATCAGAAAGAAAAATCTATGTGAAAATTTGTATTTTAAAATTAGTATGAATTTTTTTTCTAATCAAATGCGGTTTTCTACTTGTCACAAGTGGGACATTAGGAAACAGTGGATAAATGTAGGCGATTACCATATATACTCATGTATAAGCCAAGCTTTTCAACACATTTTTGATGCAGTTTTTTGTGGTAAAATTAGGTGCCTCGGCTGAACTTCGCGTCGGCTTATACTCGAGTGTATATGGTAAGTAACAAAACAGCATTGCCCTGTCCCCATTTTTTGAGTAGATCTGGGTCTCAAAATGAGTTTTGGCATCCTGAGGGATGCATCATTCTTTAACGTGTTCTTTGAGTTGGAGGAACAAGAACAACAAAGAAGTCTGAAGGATAGCATTAAGGCCCTGCTGTTACTAATATTTTTTAAAATTTTATTTCTAACAGCTTCATTTGCTTATAGTTCACATATCATACAATCAATCACACGAAGAATAGAACAATCATCATCAAAATGAACATTTGCCTCCTCCTTGGACTCATCGTTATTAACTCACCATTTCCCACCAACTTTCCCTGACAACCCCCCCAAGGAAACAATAATCAGTTATCTACCCTGGATATCATATTTAGAAAAATATTAAAATTAAAAAAATTTTTAACTAACAAAAGTAACGACAAGAAAGTTTTGCTTAAAACTTGAAAGCTTCAATAAAAAAGATATTAAACTCTAGAAAAAATTTAAAATAGATCATAAGGGACATCAAATGATAAGGTTCTAAATTGTAACCTACCTGTATCTGCAATAATCCACTTTCCAATGCACCCTGCATGACAGCTAGTTAAATAACATTCTTTAAAATTTCATAACAATACTTAGAATTTGCAAAATTTGGGGAATTCTTTTATTCAAAATAGAAGTAATTTGCAAAGTTAGGGGGCCACTGGACTCATATTGAGGCGATAAGAACAGGTGACACTGGACTCATATTGAGGAGATAAGAACAGGCCACTGGACTCATATTGAGGAGATAAGAACAGGAGATAAGAACAGTATATGTTTGTATATACTCACTCATGGAGAAATGGAAGATTGGGCAGGCAATATTAAGTGAGCCATAGGAAACTTATTTTGGTAGCTCAGGAATGGTTTAATGTTGTCAGGTTCAATCATACTGGAATGAAATTTGTAGTGAGCTTAAGCTGCACATTTCTTTTGTTTAGGCGAGTACATAAGATTCCTCTATAATAACTGTGGAGCCTGATGAGGGGTGGCTTCTATTTCCAAAGGCAAAACCATGACATGAATTTTAATCGCTCAATACAATCAGAGCTTGAGGAAACCTCGATGAGCTCACTGATCTTCCTGGCAGCGTTATTGAGGGCCTCTTCTTTCAAGGGGGATCCCTGCCTTGCCTTGACCCCATTCTCATACTCTAGCAAAGGGTCTTCCATAGCCCAAGAAACAGGGTTTAGCAGATACAGATGAGTGATTTCTACTACAGTCAAGAGCACAATAAGTGATCCTACTGCAGAGTTACTGTTTTGCTTCATGGTTCGGTAAGTCCAGTAAGACCCAAGATCCACAAAGTTAGAGTTGCACTCTAGAACCATACAACTACATTTCTTTGATACTGAGGCAAGTTCCACCTCTCTCTTTGTACAGCTACAGCCTGGGTATACTTGTTCATTTCCAATTATGTATTGCATTTTAATTTTAAATGTAATGTTATGTGCATTTATTTCATCTCTTGATCTGCATAAATTCCTTGAGGGTATAATCTCCTTAAAGAACAAAAACAATCTACTCATTTGTAGGCACTCATTCGAGTTGATAATTGATAAATTAGTTAGGATTAAGGTTGACACATAATAACTCTATCTATGATCCAAATTTTCATTGCTAAACAGTACTGTGCTATTTCTGTAGGTGACTTGTTCCATCTTCTTATTTCCAGTTGGCAAAAGCAAGCTCACACAATCTTCTACATGAATCTTTGCCCAATCCTCTGATGGAAATTGACTTATCCCTGTACTTTCAGCAGATTCGAGTTTCTGCTAGAGAAGCAATCTCAGTGAGCCCCACTTTACCCTGGGGGAACAGATTAAGAACAGACTATGCAGAAGGAATAGACTGCCCACTGCTGAACAACTATCCACTGATAACCTTACGAAGAGCAGCAGAACCTTGTTTAGGCAGCACTACCACACGGACCCCTAAGATTAAAAGGCACTCAAAACAAGACTGTGGAAGAGCTACCTTTCCCAAGTAGGGCTGACCGTAATGATGCGAATGGAGTCAAGTCTTCAGGGCCTTCCTCTGCTGATGGGACACAATATTGAGAATGAAGGAAGCTTTTAAAGAAGATGGAAAGAATACAGGGAGTTACTGTATCAAAAATAGCTAGTGGCAAATATATACACAACAAAATATTCTCTAATTTAACAATTTCTACATGAATAATCCAGTGTTACTGATTATACTCTGTGTGTGCTACAATCATTATTTGTATCCTTTTTCAAATTATTCCAAACCGTTAACATAAACTCAAGGTCAAAAGCTCTTCTTGTGTATATTTTTGCCACAATTAATATGTTCTAAAGTTGATTACAGTGATGATAGTAAAAGCTTCTTACTATGATTGAACTACTGAACTGCATGATATGTCGGTGAAGTGCCATTGAAAATGGGTTTTTTCTCTTTTTTTAGAAAAAGAGAAAGTTGGGCATTCAACTGCTTCAAGATATAGCAAATGATCAAGAGCCACTGATACTGCAGGAAGAAGGCCAAGCTGCATGAAAGGCATCAGCCAAAACCAAGGCTTCAGAGATTGACAGAACCCCAATCACAAGGTTTCAAGAAGCTGATGAAGCACCGGTGCCACTCTCTGTCTCTACGAAGAAATATGGCAGACAGGAACCTGGCCAACTGACTGAAAGTGATCCATGCTTTTCTTTTTCCAAAGAAAAGTGACTCATCAAAATGCCCAATTATAGACCAATATCATTGACATCCTAGGCAACAACAAGTTTGCTGAAGATAACTCAACAGCAGTTACAGTAGTAGTACATTGACAGGGAATTGCCAGAAATTCAGGTCAGATTCAAAAGAGGATATGAAACCAGGAAGACTGTTGCTGTGGCTGCTGAGGCCGAGCTAAAAGCAGAGGATTCCAGAAAGATGCTTCCTTATGTTTCATTGACTATGCCAAAGCACTCAACTGTGCAGGCCGTAACCAACTATGGAGAGCCTTGAGAAGACTGAGCATTCTTAAACAACCAATTGTACCCATGGGAAACTTGCGCAGGAATCAAGAGGCAGTATGAACAGAACAAAGGCATACTGAGTGGTTAAAACCAAGAAAGGTGTGAGCCAGGCTGATATACGCTCATCACACTTATTCAATCTGTATGTTGAGTAAATAATGGAAAAACCTGGATTATATGGAGAGGAACACTGCCTCAGAATTGGAGAACAACTTAACAACCTTCGATATGCAGATGACGTGCCCTTGCTTGCTGGAAGTGAGGAAGACTTGAAGCCCTTCCTGATGAAGATCAAGGATTCTAGCCTTTAGTATGGAATGCAATTCAGTTCAAAGAAACCCCAAATCCTCACAACTAGACCTATAAGTATCATGATAAGTGGAGAAAAGATTGCTTAGGATTTCATTTTACCTGGATCCACAACCAATACTTATGGAAGCAGCAACTGAGAACAAATGATGCAATGGGTAAATTAACTTCACAAGACCTCTTTAAAGTGATGAAATGCAATGATATTACTTTAAGGACTATGGTGCTTCTGACCCACACCATGGTATTTTCAGTTGCCTCATATATATGAGAAAGTTTGGCATTGAATAGGCAGTAGGAAAAAGAATTGGTGCCTTTGACTTATGCTACTGGTGAGGACTATTGAAAGTACCATGGACTGCCAAGGAACCAACAGAACTGCCTTGGAAGAAACACAACCAGAATGCTCCTTAGAAGCAAGGGCGGTGAGACTTCATCTCAAATATTTTGCACATGTTATCAGGAGAGATCAGTCCCTGAAGAGGGACTTCTTGCTTGGGCAAGAAGAGGGGGTCTCAACAAAGTGGAAGATTCTCAACATGATGGACTGATGCTGTGGCTGCCACAATGTGTGCAAGCTAAGACAACCCCCAGCAACAGTCCCAGAGGTCATTATACACGTCATGTGTCAACAATGGCATGCACCAATGGTAAACGAGATAGAAAAAGTCCCTGCGTTTATGGAACACACATTCTATTAGGATTTAACTAAATTTAGTTAACAAAAGAGAGAATAAAATGAGTCCATGCTTTTTACTTTAAAAGTAATAAAGTATTTTAATATTGTCAGAACCTAGTGGGGAAAAGGGTACTAAACTCTACATAAGGTATCAAGTTCCTTCTACCTACGTTTTACCTTTTTGTGATGAGCAGAAAGGATCACATGATTTGCTTTGAAATGAAGACTGAGCAGTTGACTGTTTTAGCTTTTAAAATAATGTGTTTTGTAATTAATGCTTCACAAAATATGAAGACCAACTGAATTGTTTCTCTCCTAAATGCCCAATACCTATGTGATAAAGCGTTGTAATAATGGTCTTTAAAATCCAGGAGATAAGGATCAATGCTATTCTGGTTATAAGATGAGCCTTTGCTAATCTCTCTAGAAATTCTTGTGTGCTCCCAGACAAATACCAATAGCTCCCGGAGAAAGGAGGAGAGCAGTGTGTGACTGTGCCCTTAGCCGTGTTTTAAGTTGAAACAGGTGCAAACAGTTATTTTTCCTTACTACAGTAGCAGAAGAGACCCAGAGGCTTGTCACCGATTTCAAACGTGCATGTACAGCAAGGGAAGGTGACCGTGACAAAGAATTTGTTGTGAACAGGGATTGGCTCCCTTCTTTCAAAGTCAGGGGAAATTTACATACCATGCAAGGGCAAGTGTGAGAAATTGAAGAATCTCTACTTGTTTCTTCTGAAATTGAAATTGATTGAAAATGCAATAAAATGCATTAATGATTATTGGTGATTGACATGCAAAATGTTGGCAACAACAAGAAAGAATCACTAATTGGAAAATATGGCCCTGGAGATAGAAACAAAGCTGGGGATTGTATGATAAAACTTTGCAAAACCAACAACTTCATGGCTGCAATTTTTTCAACAATATAAATGATGAGTATGCATGTGGGTCTTTCAGTATTCAAACTGACTACATTTGAAAGAAAATATCATGAAGGAATTCAGTATCATCAGCTAAAGCAGCTGACTGTAGCACAGACCATCAATTGCATATGCAAATTCATACTGAAGTTGAAGAAAATTAAAGCAAACACATGAGAGCTGCAATAGAGTCGTGAGTCATTCTCATATAAATTTAGAGACAATCCAAAGAACACATTTGATGCATTGAACACTAATAATCCAAGTCCATATAAGTTGTAGGATGATATCAAGAATATCATACATGAAGAAAGTAAAAAAGTCATTAAAAATACAGAAAAGATACTCTCACTACTGGTCCTGAAGGGATCATCCGTCCTGGATTCCCTGTGTTTCCAGTTGCTATCTGTACCACTGTACCTCCTCTGGTCTAGCCAGACTTGTAAGGTAGAATTGGGGATAGTGGGGAAGGGGGTCGGGGGGGATGGAGGAAGCATTTAGAAACTAGAGAAAAGTTGTGTGTTTCATCGTTCCTACACTGCACTGACTCTTCTTCCTGCGACCAGGGATCTACATATAACCTCCTCCCTGGGGGATCGACAACAGAAAAGTGGGTGAAGGGAAATGTTGGACAGTGTAAGATATGACAAAATAATAATTTATAAATTATCAAGAATTCGTGAGGGAGGGGTGTGGGGAGGGAGGGGAAAAATGAGGAGCTGATGCCAGGGGCTTAAATGGAGAGCAAATGTTTTGAGAATGCTGAAGGCAATGAATGTACAAGTGTGCTTCACACAATTGATGCATGTGTGGATTGTGATGAGATGTATGAGCCTCCGATAAAATGATTAAAGAGCATACAGAAAAGAAAGAAAAAACTTAAATATATGCAAGAAAAGGCTGAATTTGTCCCTTGAACAGAGAGCAGATGTAAGATATGATCAGCTAAAATGGCTGAACAGAAAAAGACAAAGGGAAATTTGAGAAGACAAAGTAAAATAATATAATAAAATGAGCAAAGACTTGGAATAGAAAGTAAAGTGGGAAATCATGTTCAGCATTTCTCAAACTGAAAGAACGAAAGAAAAAAAGCCAAACCTTAGATTGAAATATTGAAAGAGCCTATGGGCAAAACTTTGAATGATGCAGGAAGTACCAAAAGAAGTTGGAACGAATACAGAGACAAAGGAGCAAAGAGAGGGGTGCTATATAACAAGAACTAACGATGCTGAAGGAAGACGTCCTAGTGGCACTAGGCATTCGCTGAAAACCAAGACTCAAGAACTGATAGAAAAGTTTTAAGAAGCTGATGAAACACTGGAAGCACACAATAATTTTTACCAAGAAATTTGGAAGGCAGCAACCCAGGCAACTCACTGGAAGAGATCCCATTTGTTCCAATTCCAAAGAAAGGTGACCCATCAGAATGTGGAAACTGTCCAATAATGCCAATAACATCACATGCAAACGAAAGTTAGCTGACGATCATTTAAAAATGATTACATCCATCCATCAATAGACAGCTGCCAAAAATTCAAGTCAGACTCAGAAGAGGACATGTACAAGGGGATATCATGGTTGATGCCAAATGCATCTTGTCTGAACGCAGACTATCGGTAAGACATTTATGTCTGTTTTGTTTAGTATGCAAAAGAATTCAACTACGTGGATCAGAGCAAATGATGAAAATAATGAGTATTCCAGAATACTTCAATGTGCTCATGTACAACCTGTAGATCAAGCCAAACAGTAGCAAGTCAAACAGAAGTTTATACCAAATGGTTTAAAATTAGTAAAGTTGCCCATCAGGATCATATCCTTTTACTGTACTTATTTGATCCTTATGCTGTGCATAAACTCTAAGAATCTAGACTACATAAAGCAGCAGGCATCAACTTTGGGCTTTTAACAACCTGTGAAATTCAGGTAACACTTAGCTTACTGTGAGTTAGATAGACCCGAGGGTCTTGCTAATGAAGACCAAAGAATATCTAGACTTGTAGACTTCAGTGTGGAATACAATCCCCAAATCCTCACAACTGGACCGATAGGCAAAGGTAGACAACATCCTGAAACCTGGAGAAGCTATTGAAGCTCCAGGGGCAGTGATTTTTCAAATGTAGCTCTTCTAGCCAAAGTCTCTAATTCCTACCTAACGTCCTTCCCCTTCTTGGTTCTGGTAAGCAGGTGGAGGAAGATACCGATAGGGTTCACCTGATAAGTGGTGGCTAATAGAATTCCCTGGAGTGTCAGCTTCACATTGCAATGGATATTAGAACCCAAGGAAATGACATAGAGCAAATTAATTAAGACATTTCAGAAGTTATCATGAATTTCCTTTTAGTTGGATCCACAATCAGTACTCATGGAGTCAGCAGTCCAAAGATCAAATGAAGTATTATATTGGGAAAATCTGGTGCAAAAGAGCTCTTGAAGTGTTAAAGAGCAAAGATGTAACTTTGAGCACTAAAAAAGACGCACCTTAATACAAGTGAAACTTGCAAAATAAAGAAGACCACAGAAGAATCAATACACTAATTATGGTGCCAGCAAAGACGATTGAAAGCACTAAGAACTACCGGAAGAACAAACACATCTGTTTGGGGAGAAATAGCCAGAATTCTCCTTAGAAGTGAGGATGGTCAGACTGTCTTACGAACTTCGGACATGTCATCAGGAGAGATCAGTTCCTGGGAAAGGACATCATGTTTGGTAAAGTGGAGGGTCAGCAGAAAAGGGGAAGGTCCTAGAGGAGATGGACTGGCACGGTGGCTGCAACAATAGGCTCACAGACCACTGCAAGAATGGCACAGGGCTGGGTTGTCTTTTGTTCTGTTGTACATTGGCTTGTCCTGAGTCAGAATGAATTCCATGGTAAAACAAAGACACGTGTTGTCCCTAAGTCCGATTTTTGTGACCCAGGGAGTACCTATAGTCCCATGCTAATACTCACAATATCTTTCCTCGCAGAGGAAAATCTGGAGGTCATCGCATTCGGGGTGTCAATGAATAAGCCTTGCCAACAAAGAATTGCAGAGTTTTCTACCTAATCTCAAAAGTTACAAGCGTAGCTATTTCATGTTTTATCACCAGTTTTCAATATTAATAAATATTTCTAAATAGCTAGGCTTCCCCTATTATATACATCTATATACATATATATGTATGCATGTATATACATGTGTGTATGTATATATAGACATGTATAGATGTGTGTGTGTGTGCATCCAGAGAAGAAAAAATACATAGGGAGAAAAGAACACGTCTGGACGTTGAGTGTGAAAACAGAAAATATGCTGCTGTGTTAGTGAAGATTGAGAATTTAATTTCTGTTACAACATTGATAGGGCTAGATTAAAAGTTTAGAGCACATTACACAGGTGTTGGGCACTAAATTTAACGCATGATTAAAAATATATTTCCACTAAATTCAGAAGACACATTATAGTTGGCAAAGTGAACTTTCTAAAATTAGTGACTATGCTACTGTAATGTAATATTACTAAAATGTTTAAAGTATTTTTAAAATCTGGATTATTAAATAGGATTATTGAACCCTGGAAGTGTAGTGGTTGTCATGCTGCGATCCACATGGTCAGCAGTTCAAGACCTCCAGCAGCTCCTCGGTGGAAAGACTAGGCTTTCTACTCCTCTCAATACTTACAGGCTCTGAAACTCACAGGGGGTCGCTGTGAGTCAGCATTGACTCAATGGCAGTGGCTTTGACTAGTTTATTAACTAGAGTTACACCTTTGTTAAATAAATGCTAGATGTCAGGAGAAACGACTGATCTAGAATTCAGGATCAAGAAATCCTGACTAAGAGAACAAAATTTATTTGATTTTCCGTTCATAGAAATTGGCAATCAAGCAAAAAAAATAAAAGGCCTCTAAAAGTTAGTACTAAAGCATGCAAGAAAAATTTTTTGTTTGGGCCAAATAACTGACCAGACAAATAAGCTGAGGCATAGAAGAAGGCCAATTCAGACATCCGTGCTAGTAAGCAGTTAACTAATGGATGTGTACTAACAATAGAGACCACAGTGGTGTTCAAAATTAACATGAAATTAAATTCTGTGTACGTACTACCTGTTACAGGGTCATAATTCAATAACTGGATGTAGCAAAGAAGCAGCAGTGCTTTGTGACTCTCTGATTTATATTTGAAGGTTTTTAAGGCTGGTGGCATTTCTCCTGAATGTTTTCGAAAGTCCCAAATACTAGGTAGATAATGTACTGTAATAATGTACTTGAGCAGCAGGGTCTGATTTGATATAATGTGTTCAAAACTGATTAATCTGACTAACAGAGAAATAGAAACAAAGTAAAATCTGCCTTTAAAAAATTTTAGCACATCATTGTCAAAGGAATATTTAAGTGAGGAGAAGAGATGTTTGGCAATATCTCCAGAAAGTACCTTTTCAAGGGAAACAATTACCGGTCAAGGGCGTGGTAAGTTTCCAGAAGAGTGCTGCCTTTTATACGGAACTCTCTTCAGGTACCTAAGAAATTCCATCCTGCTCTTCTATGTTAATATCTTTTTTTGAATATAAAATAAAATTAAAAACTGAGTCTTAATAGAAAGCTTTTGTTAAAAGCAACATTTTGAAATGCTGTCAGTAACTATCATAAATATTTGAGAAGTTAATATTTTAATCTTCAACTACAGCACAGAAAACACTTTCAGTGACAGGCAGCGCTTCATTAATGGAGTTCTGTGTGTCTAATTGCTTTAGGCACTGTGAGCTGCATTATTTTGACACATGACATGCAATTAGTACATGGTCACACGGCTAACGGGAGATTTTACACCTTTTTTCCTTCTACATTCAGAGCGAATAATTAGCATATTTTTTCTGCTTAGAATAATAATCAGAGCCTTAGATCAGAAATTGCCTAATGAGGTAAAATTCCAGTTGTTGACATTAATACATGTGACACGTTTTTTCAGTTGTAAAAGTAAGCCTGGTGCTACTACTTCATTTACCCTTTCTAAAGTCCGAGTCAGGAGTTAGGATGTTCCTCGCAAAGAATTGCTAAGAACAGAGACCTCCCCCACAAAATAGGTTTTATACCATTATTTCAATGCTCCTCCCACAGAATGCACCAAATAAATGTTTTTCCCCATCTTCAAATGGAAAGTTACCATATCTTCAGTTGCCATAAAATTATCTGCAATATTCAAATTAGAAATAAACTATGATGACAAAGTCGGTTATTTTGGAGAGGTCTTACAGCAAAATGAAACGTAGAGACCACGACAGCACAGACAGGTTCCAACAGCTGAGTTTTCCTCAGATGTTTTAAATTTCCTTTTAAAATAGTTAAAGATGATTACAAACTCACCCAATAGTTCCCTACATTTAAAATCTAAAGAAGAGGTGCTTTTACGTAAAGATAAGGAAGCTTAAGTTTCAAAGTCCATCAAATAAATACCCCATTTAAAGTTAATATTCTTAATTTTATTATAGTTTGGTTTTATTGTTGTGATTGATAATATATACAGCGCAGGAAACACAACTACAACAATTTATACAAGTGCATGCCAATGATGATGACTGCATTCTTCAAGCTTCACCACAATTCTCCTCTTCCATGTCCTTTTCCTAATGATGCCTTCCCCATTAGCACAAACTGGTTACGCCCTAAATTTCTATGCAATCTTCTGAGATGCTGTTTGATAGCTGCTAAAAGAGTGATTGCGTAAGGCAGGTATGTATGTTGTTTGCATTCTTAGAAACTTTATCTCCACAACTTTGCTTCCTTTCCCGTAAAGTGTTCTCTGCCAACATTGTATGATTTGAGCTACAACAAACAAACAAACAAACAAACCCATAAAAATCTGTCCCTGG
This sequence comes from Tenrec ecaudatus, assembly GCF_050624435.1. Taxonomy (NCBI): domain Eukaryota; kingdom Metazoa; phylum Chordata; class Mammalia; order Afrosoricida; family Tenrecidae; genus Tenrec; species Tenrec ecaudatus. The sequence continues at coordinate 94,445,162 of NC_134543.1, forward strand.
GAAAAATTGTCATCATTAATAAATTTAAGCTGGAGATATTTTACAGAGATTTTTTTTTTCAGTTCGAAAATGATGTTCTTTTATGTGGACCAAATCAATAGTAACTTTGAAAAGTTCCATCAACAATGTTGTTAATTATTCAAAATGCCAGAATCTAAAGCAATCAAGTCTCTACCCCTTCCAAATTCAGAGTTTGTTCCCTCACTTATTTTTAAATATCATCCTGTAAAATTACTAAGCATCTACAAAACAAATTTAGTAATTCTAAACATGAGCCTGATATGGTATAAAATAAGAATAATATTACATAGGAGATACATAATAGCTACAAAGGAGAATGCCATACACAATAAGGGAAGAGGGCCCACAGAGGCACAGCTCACACTTCAATTTCTTCTTTATAGAAACCATTTGCTTATTCATTACACTCAAGCTTCTTGCTCAAGCCCTACTTACCCAGTAACTGAGCTTCAGAGACAAACTCCAGAATTCAGTGATCTCTGCAAAACAGAACCAAAAAATCCTCACAAATATTGTTACATTGGAGCTCACTGTTACAGCCACACTGCCAAATCCATCTCCTCTTTTGTGCTGATGTTTATTGTATTATCAATAAAATTGCTAATGATATTTTGAAGGTTGAAAACTGACCCAAATTAAAGCAGTAAAACACAAAGTAGACACACACACACACACACACACACACACACACACACAAAAGAATAGAGTTTGTCACAAAATAAGAACTTAGGAGAAGACACAGTAATGGAATAAGGAATTTTTTAAACGCTTAGGACAGTTTAGAACTTTGCTTGTATCCTTTCTTTCTCTGATTTCCTATTTTTTGTCCATCCCATTATCCCTTCTCTTATTTTTCTTTAGTGGTCTATTTTCTTTGTCAGTTTTTCCCTCTCTCCAGCTTTTAAATTGGCTTTTCCTTTCTTCTTCTTTTTTTTTTTTTAACATTTTATTGGGGCTGATACAATTCTTTTCACAGTTCATACATATACATACATCAATTGTATAAAGCACATCTGTACAGTCTTTGCCCTAATCATTTTTTTCTCTTTTCTTCTTTTACATTTTATTAGGGACTCAAACAACTCTTACCACAATCCATACATATACATACATCAATTGTATAAAGCACATCCATACATTCCCTGCCCCAATCATTCTCAAGGGATTTGCTCTCCACTTAAGCCCCTTGCATCAGGTCCTCTTCCCCCCCCCCTCCCTCCCCTTTCCCCCCTCCCTCATATGCCCTTGGTAATTTATACCTCGTTATTTTGTCATATCTTGCCCTACCCGGGGTCTCCCTTCCCCCCTTCTCTGCTGTCCCTCTCCCAGGGAAGAGGTCACATGTGGATCCTTGTAATCAGTTCCCCCTTTCCAACCCACTCACCCTCCACTCTCCCAGCATCGTCCCTCACACCCTTGGTCCTGAAGGTATCATCCACCCTGGATTCCCTGTACCTCCAACCCTCATATGTACCAGTGTACAGCCTCTGTCCTATCCAGCCCTGCAAGGTAGAATTCGGATCATGGTAGTTGGGGGGAGGAAGCATCCAGGATCTGGGGGAAAGCTGTGTTTTTCATCGATACTACCTCACACCCTAATTAACCCATCTCCTCTCCTAAGCCCCTCTATGAGGGGATCTCCATTGGCTGACACTTGGGCCTTGGGTCTCCACTCTGCACTTCCCCCTTCATTTAATATAATATATATATACACATACATATATACATATACACATATATACACATACATACACACACTTATATCTTTTTTTTTTTTTGCATGATGCCTTATATCTGGTCCCTTGGGCACCTCGTGATCGCACTGGCCGGTGTGCTTCTTCCATGTGGGCTTATTTGCTTCTGAGCTAGATGGCCGCTTGTTCACCTTCAAGCCTTTAAGACCCCAGACACTATCTCTTTTGATAGCCGGGCACCATCAGCTTTCTTCACCACATTTGCTTGTGCACCCATTTGTCTTCAGCGATCCTATCATGGAGGTGTGCAGTCAATGATATGATTTTTTGTTCTTTGATGCCTGGTAACTGATCCCTTTGGGACCACTCGATCACACAGGCTGGTGTGTTCTTCCATGTGGACTTTGTTGCTTCTGAGCTAGATGGCCGCTTGTTTATCTTCAAGCCTTTAAGACCCCAGTCACTATCTCTTTTGATAGCCGGGCACCATCAGCTTTCTTCACCACATTTACTTGTTCACCCATTTTGGCTCCAGCTGTTGTGTCGGGAGAATGAGCATCATAGAGTTCCAATTTAATAAAAGAAGGTATTCATGCATAGAGGGAGTGTTTGAGTAGAGGCCCAAGGTCCTTCCGCCACCTTAATACTTGACCTATAAATATCGACACAAAGATCTATTTCCCCAACCTCCTATATATATTTGCATGTACATGTCTTTGTCTAGACCTCCATGAATGCCCTTTGACTCCTAGCTCTTTCCTCCATCTCCCTTGACCTTCCTCCTGCCCTAGTACCATGCTTCATCGCCACCTGGGCTAGAGTATACCTCTTCTCTAAGCAACCTTACCCTTGATCATTTCCCACCAGGCCTGCCACTCCTCCTTCTCTACCATTTGGGGTCCCATGTTTTTCCCTTGTCCCTGGGTTTGTTAACACCACTTCCTTACCCCCCCTACCCCCCCACCCCAAGTCCCCCCGGAACTGTCGGTCCCGTTGTTTTTCATCCAGATAGTTCATCCAGCCTGTCCTATTCAGACAGACCTGTGGAGTCACTAACATGCACGAAAACTAGACAGAGGAACACAAAGCAACAGTATACAACCAGACAACAAAACAACCAAAACAAACCACTGAAAAAGAACAGAACAAAACAGTTCACAAGAGAAAAGCTTGTAGTTAGTTCAGGGATCGTTTGCTGGCCCTTAGGAGCGTTTTCCAGTCCAGTCTGTTGGGGCACCACGCCCTGGCCCCAAAGTCCACTTTCAGCATTCCCTGGGGACCTTGCCACTCCATTCCCTTGCTGTTCCGCTGCACTCCCCCAGTGATTTGCCTCGGTGTGGTGGGATCAGGTCAGGTGCAATTCCCATACTGTGTCTCCGGTGCTGTCCCCTGTATCGCCCTTAGTCACTGAGGGGCATCATGTCTCATAGTAGGGCCAGCCATGTTGTTCTCTCTGTGGACTGGCTGCTCTACTCAGGAACATCATCATCACGGCCTGGTGGGCCAGGCTGTGCTCCACTCTCTCCTCCTGCCCCTTCATCTGCTCCCGTGTGCTCTGATCAAATATGTCCATCTCCCATAGCTGCAGAGTCAATTTCGTCCTTTGGAACAAATTCTTTTCGGGGGAGGGGCAGGAATCCACTTAATTTATGGTGCTGGGGCCAGCCTCCCAGACCTCTCCACCGGTTCCCTCCTCCACGCCGGGATATTGCATTCACACCTTGCGACACTGGGTTGAAGTCTGGTCCCACTTTCCCTGCGGAGATATAAACCATATCCTCCCCTTGGGTGGATTAATGCCCCATTTCTGTCATGCTGATTGTACTTACCTCAGGGGACTCATGTTGTACCTGTCCCTTTGGGTCTGGCTTACCTCGCTTAACATAGTTCCTTCCAGCTCTTCCCATGAAATAACGTGTTTCATGTGCTCATCGGTGCTTTTTAGTGCTGCATAATACTCCATTGTGTGTATGTGCCAAAGTTTGCTAATCCACTCGTCTATCGATGGAAACTTAGGCTGTTTCCAAGTCTTTGCTACAATAGCCAGGATGAGGGATGAATCGGGGGCAATAACAACAGACCCCAATGAGATAAAAAGGATAATCACAAAGTACTATGAAGGTTTGTATTCTAATGAATTCAGAAACCTGGAAGACATGGATAAATATTTAGAAAAACAATCTATCCCTAGATTATCTGAGACAGAGATCAAGAACCTCAACAAACCCATAGCGAAGGAAGAAATAGAGAGTGTCATCAAAAACCTACCAAGGAAAAAGGCCCCAGGGCCAGATGGCTACACAGCAGAATTTTACCAAACATTCAGGGAAGAGCTGACACCGATCCTCTACAAAGTATTCCATAACATAGAAAAGAACGGCAAGCTCCCAAACTCATTTTACGAAGCCAGCATTACTTTGATACCCAAACAGGGAAAAGACCCCACAGGTGTAGAGAATTATAGACCAATATCTCTAATGAACATAGATGCAAAAATCCTTAACAAAATATTGGCCAATAGAATACAAAGGAACATCAAACATATCATTCACCACGACCAAGTAGGATTCATCCCAGCGATGCAGGGATGGTTTAACATCCGAAAATCCATCAATATCATACACCACATCGAGAAGAATAAGGATAAAACCATATGATAATATCCATAGATGCAGAAAAAGCATTTGACAACATCCAGCATCCATTCCTAATCAAAACACTCATGAAGACAGGATTGGAAGGTAAGTTCCTCAAGCTCATACAAGCCATCTATGAAAGACCAACAGCCAACATCATAGTCAATGGAGAAAAGACAAGAACAATACCACTGAAAAAGGGTACAAGACAAGGATGCCCCCTGTCCCCTCTTCTATTCAATATCGTTTTGGAGGTTCTGGCTAACAACATAAGACAGCGGAAGGACATCAAAGGGATCCAGTTGGGAGAGGAGGAGGTGAAACTATCGTTATTTGCAGATGACATGATCCTATACATTGAAGACCCCCAAAACTCCACAGTTGGAATACTTACAGCAATAGAGGAATACGGAAGAGTAGCAGGATACAAGATCAATAAACAGAAGTCGGTAGGGTTTCTATACACATCGGACAGGGCCATGGAAGAGGCGATTAAGAGGGAAGTACCCTTCACAGTAGCCAAGAACAAACTGAAATACCTAGGAATATACTTAACAAAAAATACTAAAGACCTTTATAAGCATAATTATAAAACCCTATTACAGGAAACTAAAAGTGACCTTCACAAATGGATGAAGCTCTCCTTTCTTCTTTACTCGTTTCTTTTTGTCTTCCTTCGTTTTGTCTTTCATATTTTATTTTTAGTTGTTAATTCTTATCCTTGCCTGTTTTTCTAGTTTTCCCAGCTTCTTTTAAAATTTTTTTATTTTAATTTTTTGCTGTTAATAGATTGTTTTTTATCTCTTGATATTTTTGCTTTTCTTGTTCCACCCAGAGGGAAAGAGAAAAATGTAACCACACAGCCCAGTCAAAATTTTTCCTCTTGCAGCTACACACAAAGGGTGAGGGCTATTACTCATTCCAGCAACACCTGATCCTCAAAAGGTAGCCTGAAACAGCAGCAAACCATGCCCTTTTCTGTGCTGAATAGAGAACTGTGCACACACTCATATTCTCTTTCAGAGCCACCAGGTCTGATGGCTAAGTTCTCACAAATATGCAATCACAGGACATTATGTCACAGATAGATCATTTAAATTAACATAAGAAAGAAAGAGTGGCGCACAAAAAGGTCACCAATAATACATTGCTAAATTTTTTCTCAGAAAGATTAGGCAACTGGAAATACCTGATAAGAATTCCATAATTGATATTTTTGGCACTTCCATGGATTCAGAGAAAAATTGAGAATGCTGCACACACACACACAATTAAAGAAAGCCTTTAGAATAATTCAGGGAAACCCTAGAAGAACAAACTGAAAAATAAATTAAAAGTCAGAAACTATACAAAACAACAAATGAAAATCCAGAAGATTAAAAGCAAGATTTTGGAAATGATAGAGGAAGAGAATTGAACCGATGGAAGGCTGAATTAGCGAGCTTGAAGATAAATCTCAATACTAATCTTCTAGAAAAACAATATGTGTTTTCATCCAAAGAAAGCTTAGGAATTATGTGGTATACTATAAGTAGGAATAATTTTCATGTGATCAGAATTCCAAAAGTGAAGAAACCCAAAAAATGCACAGAGAAAATTGAATGTTGTTGAAAGTAGACTTCTCTAACATCATAAAAAGTGAGAGATGGTAAGCATTCAAGAAGCAGAACCATACCAAGCAGAATAGATCCCCAAAGAAAATCAGCCCAACGTTTCACAATCAAACTTTCCAAAACAAAGACAAGGAAATAATCCCAAAAGCATCAAGGGGAAAATTAAAATGTATCTCTAAGTGGAACCCATAAGATTAAAGACTGCAGGAACCAGGTGGATAAGAAAGCAATAAGATACCGATATAAAATTGCTAAAGAAAATAATTATCAACCAAGAATCACACACCCAGCAAATTTTTTTCTCAAGCATTATACTGAAATTCAGATATGACCAGATATACAGATTAAAGGAATTTGTAAAATCTAAATGAATCTTAGGAGAAATAGTAACGGGAATTTTGTTCAATAGAGAACTATTGAGAATTACACAAATGAAGCAAACCCAGATATAAAAATATCCAAGGCAAAAAAATCTATAAAATTGAAAGGGAACCAGAGGTATCAATTTGTAATCAAGAGAATTCCAGAGTACTTAGGGAAAAATCGTGTAGTTACGAAACGTTCAGGAGAGAAAATCAAATAAAATAAGGTAGATCGAATTGTTTTAAACTTGTTGAAAAATTAATAAATTAAAGGGTAACTGCAAATAAAATGAATAAACCTCATCAAAATGAAAAGAGAAGAAAACCATAAAGATTTTGTAAACACTAAACTAACAGTAATCACGAAAATAACAAGGTAATCTATGAACAAAATGAAATCATTACAGAAAATCATTTGGAGTACAGAAACAGCAACACACACATTCACACAAAACAGCACGGCAAAATTACAGAAATAGATTCATATTTCTCAATAAGTACACTGAATGTTAATAGATTAAATTCGCCAGTCAAGAGACAAAGAGTAGCAGAATGGATACAAGATCCATCAATATGCTGTCTATAAGAAACATACCTTAGTGGAGAGCAAATGCTTTGAGAATGATTGGGGCAGGGAATGTGCAGATGTGCTTTATACAATTGATGTATGTATATGTATGGATTGTGATAAGAGTTGTATGAGCCCCTAATAAAATGTTTAAAAAAAACATACCTTAGATACAAAGCCAAAAATAAACTAAAAACCAAAAGATGGAAAAATTATATCAAGGTAATCACGATGAAGAGAATAATAAAATTTGCTATATTAATTTCTGATAAAAAAAGACTTTAAGGTAAAATCCAGCATAAGAGATAAATTGGAACATTATATAATGATTAAAAGGTTAATTGAATAAGAAGACATAACCATAATAAATGTCTATGCATCCAATGAGAGACTTTTATAATACATTAATCAAACTCTTACAGAATTAAAAAAGAAAAATGGACAACTCTGCAGTAGTAGGAGGAGACTTTCAATCAAGATAGGAAGAAACTCAACAAAGATATAGAACACCTACACAATACAACCAACAAACTTCACTTCATGGGCATAGACATAGCATTCTACCCAACAACGGACATTAGATATTTTTTCCCAAGGCACATGGTACATTATTCAAATAGACCATATATTAGGTCACAAAACAAGCCTCAGTAAATTTAAAACACCAAGGTATTATAAACTATCTTCTCAGATCAGAAAATTATCAAATTAGAAATCAACAATAGGAAGATCAAGGAAAAATTTAATCATACAAAATAAAAGTATTAACACTTAGATATGAGATAATTTTTGTAAGCACAGATACATTTTTTTAGAACTTAGGACCCCATAGATAATACTATTTCATTTTATGTGACTACTTTGTGACCAAGCATTTTAGATGATATCTTTCCCCTGATTCCCCCCCTCAGTATTTCAGGAGCAATACAGCAGCCAAGAACTAAACGGTGTTAAATGTCTCACATCCTAAAAGGAGATGTTATGATCACTGAAGAACTTTGAAAAAGGTAAATCAAATAGTCCTCCCAGCAAAATTATTAAACTCGTGGTTACAAGAAAAGAATTGATCAAAATAGAAAATTGATGTCTCAGTAGTCTGTCTAACCTCTCCTCTGACAACTAGAAAATTAAGAAATTCGTAAAGTTTTCAGTGTTTAATTTTTCAGAAGTAAACCTCTGCTTCCTTCTTCCCAGAACTTGCTGGAAGCTTGACTGAAACATGTTCAACAGTGGTTACCCCGCTGGTAGTTGAAATATTGGTGTCCTATCTTCCAGCATCAGCGCAACATGCAAGCCACCCCGGTACTACCAAGTGACAGATGAGTGGGAGAAAAGCAGGACAAAGTGTGAAAAATAAATTTGCTTGAAGGCCTCAGAGAATACAATGATGCCATGCAGTGAACATGCTAAGAGCTGGGGGAGACAAGATCAACCATTTGGGGACCTTTACTGATTTTGGAGACTGTCGCTAAATGACTTTTGATAACGTTCAAAGATAAGGAAAAATACCGAAAAGCCACTCTGCTGGCATTCCAGGTGATTTAGAAGAAAAGGTTGTTAGGTGTCTCTATATAGGAAGCTCATGTCTAACAAAATGAAACACTGCCCCTTTCTGCACCATCTACACAAGCGCCGTTGGCTAAGTCTCAGTCCACTGTTGCAGTCACAGTGACAATTCATCTCAATGAAGCTTTTCCTGTTTTTCAGTGACACTCTACGAAGCCTGATACACTTTGCCATGGACGGGTCTTTCCTAGTAACATGTCCAAAGTAAACAGGAGTTAAAGTCTTGCTTCTAAGGAGTGTTCTGGCTGTACTTCTTTCAAGGCTGATTTGTTTGTTCTTTTGACAGTCCATGGTACTTTCAATATGCTTTGTCAGCACCACAATTGAAATGCATCCATTTTTCTTCAGTTTCCTTATGCAGTGTCAACTTTCACATGCATCTGAGGGGACTGAAAATGCCATGGCTTGGGTCTAGAACATCTTCGTCCTCAAAATAACAACACTGGTCCTCAACATTTTAAAAGACTTCGTGTAACAGGTTAAACCAATGCAACACACCATCGGGGCTCTTGTTGGCTGCTTACTTGAGCATTGATTGTGGATCCATGCAAGACAAGATTTTGACAACTTCAACCTTTTCTCGATTTATCATATCATTCCCTATTGGTCCAGTTGGGATCATTTTGGTTTTCTTCACATAGAAGGATGAAATCCTTGTTCTCCATCTAAGTGTTTCAAGTCCTCCTCACTTTCAGTAAGAAAGTTTGTCGCATCTGCTCACTACAGGCTGTGAATAAGCCTTCTTCCACCTGAAACCACACCCTTCTCATAATCCAGCTTTTCTGGTTGTTTCCTATGGATAGAGATTGAACAAGTACGGGGGGAGGATACAACCCTGACATACACCTTCCCTGTTTTTAAATTATTCAATTTTCCCTTGTTCTGTTTGTACAATGGCCTCTTTAAAAAAAACCTATCTTACTAATATAAAATTTACATATCGTGCATTCCATCATTAAGTTACTTCTAAAAATAGTTATATATATCATCGGAATCAGTTCTAGTGCTCCTGTATTCATTATTTGCTCCCAAATTCCCCTCCCTACTCCCTCCCAAATCAACCATTGCATCAGTTATTGTCTCTATGAATCCACTCCTGTGCTTCATACAGTGAAACCTAAGAGAAACAATAAAGAATGAAACAGAAAGGAAAATAATAATGATATAAAGATAGAAACAAAGAGCAAGAAAGAAAAGATTACAAGCACGACTAAGATAAGCTAGAGAGGAAATTTCTGTCAAAGAAAAAGTGAGAAATATTTAAACAGAGCAATTTCAGGTAGAGTCAAGAAGGAGGACAATTGGCCAGTATCATATTATACCATAGTTTCATCCACCATAATCAAGTTTACAATAATGTCTGTCTGATAGCCAAAGCTGGTCTAGTCCCATCACTGTGGCCAGAGGGGATCTGCCAGAGGCTTAATCTGACCAGACACTCTGCAGATAAGGCTTTTTAACCGACTGTCCTCCATAGTCTTCTACAAATTGAGTGTTCACAATTTAAGCTCTGATACTTTCCTTCATCATATTTGGATTTTGTTATTGTCATCTCTGGATCAACACACACAGGTTGGTGTGCTTCTTCCATGTGGTCTTAGTTGATGCCTCACTTAGGTGGCTGCTTTTTTAATACAAGCCTTTCAGACTCGAGACACTATCAAAATCGATAGCCGGCACCATCTGCTTTCTTCACCACATTTTGCTGTAGCACCCTTATCTTCAGTGATCTTTCATGAAGGCGAGTATAGAGCAGGAGCAGGTTGTAGGAGCTAACTGTTCTTAGACCGGGGCTAGAATTAAGTGGGAACCCAGGATCCATCTGCTTGTCTGAAGCTTATGAACCACTTTGGCTTACTTTATTGGTTTTAGTATCATTTTTTTTCTTTTATTTTTTTACATTTTATTAGGTGCTCATACAACTCTTATCACAATCCACACATATACATACATCAATTGTATAAAGCACATCCGTACATTCTTTGCCCTAATCACTCTCAAAGCATTTGCTCTCCACTTAAGCACTCTGCATCAGGTCCTCTTTTTTTAGTATCATTTTATAACCAAAAATAACCAAAGTAAAACACTGGCTATAAGGCCATTTCCTTGATAACATCAATAATTTATCCAATGGCCTATAATTGGCCATTGTTTGGAAAAGGAGTTTATGCAAGTAGAGTCCAATTGTGAACTGCAATCCACTTTGTACAGATTCAGTTCTTAAGTGATTGAACTCTGTTTACATTGAGCATGACACTGGTGCTAGGGAAAATCTTCCTGTAACATTCTTTACAAGGGCAGATCCTTGTCTATAAGATTAATATCTGCCATATTCATGCCAGGGGAGCATGAGATAGCAAAGATATGATGGTTCTAGAACCCCTTTGATTGGATGCCTGCTAAGCCAGGGGTCCCAACTAAGATGCAGCTACCACCATTTCCATACTCATAGTTGGCCTTATTTGCTTCCTCCCCAATCAGGGGATTTAAGTTCAAGGGCTACAAATACTTTTGAGGTAGGGCCCAGTCAATTCAGTTGGGCTTCCATGTCCCATCCTTCTGTATGACTCCTGGGGGATGTTTTGTTCCCTCCCAAGCCTGGTCCAAGGTCATCAAATCTACAGTGTGGTTCACCGAGGGTTGGGTAGAGCTGGGTTTCTCTTGTTAGGTTCCCGACGATTATTCTTTAGCATCACTTCCCAATGTGAGGTTGCACCTCCCGTTTACCCACCATACCACCAACAGAAATGTAAATGCTTCCTCCGAAATGTAGACGCTCCCTGCCCCTGGTCTTAACTTGATTTTTAGTAAGGTTCTCCTCTCCTTCCTGTGTAGCGTCTGTTGATTTGTCACACCCTTGTCTCAATGCTGCATGGCATCAAGCAGATGGTCATCCTCCTTCCCCTTCGTGAAGGAGTTACCCTGCCTGGTGCGAGGGCTCCTCTTTCAAAGTGGACCTTATGAAGTGCATATAAAGGGGGTGATGCATGGTCCATGCCTGGTAGGCTGACTTTCTACCCTTTTTGCACAGTTGCCTCTTGATCTGTGTACTGGTTCCTCATGAGCACAATAAAGTATTAAGGAATCCCCATTCATTTCAATGATACCCCCCAATTTGTGATGGCCCGCATAATTGGATGCCTTTGCATAGTTCAGAAAACACAAGTAGACATCTTTCATGTATTCTCTGAGTTCAGTCAAGATCCATCTGACATCAGCATCTTGTTCCATGTTCTCTTCTAAATCCAGCTCAAATTTCGGGTACCTCCCTACTGATGGACCCTACTTCCTGACTAGTCGATCACGCCAGCTACACAAGTCAGCAGAAGCCCCAAACTTGCCTTCTGAGCCAGAGGCTCGAACAAGACTGGATTTAGCAGCTTCTACAACAGAGTTACATCCATTTTCTTTGTTAAGAAGTGAAATATTCCAAAGCCTGGCGGCATCATGCAAATGTGGAATGAAGGCAATGAGAAGAGAAACCTGTGAGATACAGTCATTGAAATGACCGAAAGCGAGAAGGAAAGCAGACTGGTGCCACTTTTGACTCTGGACCATTTGCAGGGGTTTTCCAGCAAGTGGTATTACAACAACTGTGTTTAATTAGTCCAGTCCAGGGGAAATTAGCCTGAATTTAACTTTCCAAAACAATTTTTCCATTAAGAAATTACCCTGTAGAGATCCTGAGACGTTGAAGACATTTCTGGCCAGAGTCCACATAAAGACATCTCATGGAACTATGAAACCTGACTCTGATTGGGGTGTCCTTGGCCGTGGGACAACATAGGAGAAACACAATCCACTTGCAGAAAAGGCTTGTGACAATCCAAGTCATGGATTCACTAATAGGAAAAACAACAGAAGTGGAACATCATTTCTTGGTGAAATGCTTTCCTTAACGTCCAAATCACCAACACCTGATGGGAAAGGGTTCTTAGAAAACCCAAGTAACAAAGAGAAAGGAGGCTGTGATCAGACCTGGAAGTGTATAAGTAATTTTGAAAGACAAAAATTCTATATTAAACAAGAAATTCAAGAAAGATTGCTTTCGGTATGTTAGGAGTCATAGGAAGAAGCCACTGACGGAACATGTAGTAAAGCATGCCAAGTCAGAACAGAGGCCTTCAGCAAACAGCCCTTCCACTGGCAACTCTAACTTAGATGAGGAGGTTCTTGCAACCCAGCCTCTCTTTCCAAAAAGGCATTTGACACATCCATCAAGATCAAATGTGACCAGAATAAGGAAGAATGACATGAACCAAGGTATTCCTCAATACCCAGGGCAATGATCACAAGGTTTTTCCAATATGGGAAACACCTGTTGTTTCGATGTAATAGTACCATCATTATTTGCAGCTCCATCATTTGCTGATGACTCTCTCAGACAAGGAGTGCCATGGAGATATTTTCCTTAGATGCTCTTAACCTGTTCTTGAGTCAGCTGCTTGTTTACAAAGATCTTTGTAGAGTAGACACCAGGAGTTCCTGTGGACATTCAAAAGTCCATTTCTGAGTTTTCTGAGATCTACTCCAACAACATGCAGAATAATGCTCAAGAGGTTTTAAGCCACTATTTCGAAAGAGGGCATGGAATAACTAAAGAGCGTGGGAAGGCAGAGGAGCTCACGGGAGGTGGAGTTACAGACCCACAGATTCTTCTTGCTCATGCTGCCACCAAAGGGTGTGTTTGTCCTGGGACTGCAGATTTTTAGTTCGATTTCAGGGCTCCATCATCTGTCCAGCCGGTAGTGAGGCTGTTTGTAATAGAGAACTGAACAATGGTCTCTTCATCAGCCTTTCCCATGAAAAATAACCACTAATGGTCTACCCAGGATGAGCTGGATCCTTTCTTGGGAGCAGAAGATCGGTTACTACAACTGTGAGAAGAGCAGGCATGAATTCAAAAATCCAAATGACGGCCCAATACCGCTTCTTATTGGACACCGGAAAGTCTATTCTTTAAATGCTTTTCAGTTGCTGGTGGAGGATAACCAGGCAGTTGCTATTCCCAAGGATTTAAGCTTATCACCCAATTGCAATGAAGACACCAAACTGCCTTTCCTCTTGGAGAGCAACCCACTAACGGAGGAACCTCGATACTATAAAGTTTCCCAGAATATGATTTCTGGAGCCATTATCTCAATGGAAGATTTTGATGAAGCGATGGAAAACAGTATCGCAGAAGGATCTGAAAGCATGAGCAGCTTTAGCCAAGAGATAGGAAGAGAATCTATGAGAAAATTCAATAGACAGTCTTTCAAGGGCTTGGGAGTTCTGTCTGTCAACATCGTGTGCCTCAAATCCTCAAGAAGTCAGACACCCCAGGACACATCAAAGAGGAACAAATCGATCCACAAAATTGCATCTGCAAGAGGATAGCCAGACGTCCAGTAGAGTTCAGAGCAGAACAAAGATAACGCAGGGATGAAGGTTACAGAAACTGACGTCAAACAGCCAAACAGAAATGCTGCAGTGGAAGATCTTTGTCTTGCCTACAGGCTCGCCAGTGTCATCAGTCAGGTTGTGGACAAAGGCAGTTCCCTATGTCAGGGACATCTATGATTTTGCAAAGCAACCCTGGTTCATGTGTGACGGTCTCTGGGTCTTTTGCATCTAGGAAGCTAGTATGCAGGAGGACAGGTGTCGCAATGGGTACATCTTCTACATGCACAACAGAATATTGGAAACACTCCTTAAAAAGGCAGAGACTTCTCAGACGTCAAACACAGACTTGTTGGAAATGATCCTTTAGGGCAGTGGTTGTCAACCTTCCTAATGCTGAGACTCTTTCATATAGTTCCTCATGTTGTGGTGACCCCCCAATCATAAAATCATTTTCATTGCTACTTCATAACTGTAGTTTTACTACTGTTGTGAATCAGGCGACCCTGTGAAAGGGTCATTCAATTCCCAAAGGGGTTGCGACCCACGGGTTGAGAACCGCTGTTTTAGGGGGAGTAAAATGAAGGTCCCTCTCGGTACAACTCTTAGGACTGCTTCACTCACACCACTTTTCTATGGAAGGGAAACTCTGTATGCTTTCCTGAGACAGAAATAATCAACCTTGGGTAAAAGCTCACACACATTCAGTATGGGAAAATACTTTCCAAAACTCAGCTTGGCAAGCATCTGTCTCTCCTAAGGCAATGGTTTTAAACTGTCCATTATTACATGGTGTTATATGTTGAATTGTGTTGTGGGTTGACTCGTGTCCCCTAATGTATGTGCCAAAGTGACCAACGCATGGTTCTCATATTATGCAATCAGTACTCAGTTTGTGATCTGGTGCAATTTGCCTGTATTGTAAACCCCAACCTCTTATTGAGGGGAGATGGGTGGCAGTTTTTAACCTGGTCTGCTACATTCTCCGGAATTAGATTGCATTTTCAGATTCCCTCCTTCAAGATCCCAGGAAAGGCTGACCTGAAGGTCGGAAGGAGGCAAGGACTTTTGCCAAGAGCTGATACAGAGGAAAAACCTTGCCCTTGAGCTGGAGCCCCGAATTCACATATCAAACATCCTATAATGTGGGGAATAAGTTTCTGTTTTTAAAAGACATGCACTTGTGGTCCTATTAGCAACAGGTAACGAACACATTTGGAGTCCCTTAGAAATGCAAATTCTTGGATCCTACTTCTGATATATTGAAACAAAAATTCTGTGAATTAGAGAAATGATGGACATTGAAAAATTTTAAGAAGTACTTTCATGTGCATAGTTTTTTTTTTTTTGTTTCATTTTGCTACCTTGTTTGTGAATTAGAGGCCACAGTGGTGAAAATGAACGCTCTCAACTGGTAATCAACATATGACGATCTGGTGATCTACTTCAAAACAGCTCTTTTTTGAAAACCTGTAGAGCTAATAGGACAAATACTGTTATAACTCACTTATGAAACACTAAATATAGAGAAGCCCATAGATTATTCATGATTACAGAGGGAAAAACCAAGCATACAAAAAGAGTAACAGCTCATCGTCAGTCTGCCAGCTCTGCCTCATAGCTGCTCTATAAACAAAGTAGAACTAGATTTTCTGAGGTTAAACATATTTACAGAAGCAGAAAGCCTCATTTTCCTCCTGTTGAGTTGTCAGAGGTTTCAAACTGCTGACCTATGGCTAGCAGTGCAACTCTTAATGCAATATGTCACCAGGTCTCATTAGGAGGCAACATTAGAAAACAAACTCATAGTTATCAAGTCAATTCTGAAGGATAGTGACCCTTATGGGAGAGGGTAGAACTGCCTCTGTGAGTTTTCAAGACTTTGTTTATGGGAGTAGAAAGCCTCGAGTTTCTCCTGAAGAGAGGTTGGTGGTTTTGAACTTCTGACCTCGGGGACCATAGTCTAATTCTTTACCACTACGCTACCAGGGCTTCAGAAAGAGCCGTAGAAAGGACTTCTTTGGGGTACACTAAATTTATATTAATGGTCAGGGGGATATTTTGCAGCAGGATATAGATCATGGTGGCATAACATGAAATATATAATCAATTTCATTGGATTGTAAATGTTGATGTTATCATGCTGGTGAATGTATTGGAGTATATAATAAAAAAATTCTAAAGAAAAGAAAACTTCATGGATAACTTCTACTCCGGCACATATAGGTGGCCATGAGTCAGAATTAGCTTTAGGACAACTGGTGGTAGTATATATTAATTGCTAATTGTTTGTATCAAGCATTGAATGAGAAATGAATTAAGTGATCTGTGAGCCATATAACTAATTCACAAACAACTCTTGTTGGTTGTGTTAATCTGGGTCGACTAGAGAAACATGTTCATGGACACTATCATATATATAGGAAAGAGCTTTATATACAAGAGCAGTTGAATATTAAGAAAATATCCCAACCCAGTCCAGCTCAAGACCATAATAAGTCCGATTTTAGCCCATATGTCTGATATCAATTTATAAAGCTCTCTTCAGACTCATGAAACACATGCAATGACACCGAATTCTGGATGATCACAGGCCAATGGATACAAATTATTGTGGATCCAGTGGCAGTAGAAACATCTCAGCTCTGGCGGGGGTCTTCTTGTGGCTCCTCCAGATCCCAGGGCATGGGGTCTATCAGCGTAGTGCCATGTGTCTTGTCAGTAGAGCATCTGTCAGGGAGTGAACAGAGAGAGAGAGTGTCTCCCTCTTCCAAGGAGGAAATACAGGAGTTCCCAGAATACTCAGGAGAAGGCCATGCCTACACAAAGGCCTCATTGGCTATTGACAGACTAGACTCCACCTCTGCACTCTTAATCCTCTCAAGTCCCAAATTGACACCAGATTATGCAACTACAACATTGGTGTAAATAATGTCCAGTCCACTTAAAAGTGTAATCTATACAAGTCAACAATTCATGTACTGTTGTTCACATTTGTTCTAAACTCGTAATTTCCTTTTCTCAAAAATGTTTTAAATTCTATACCATTTGGCTAAACTAATTACACTATCAATGAGTTGTGATTACAAATTGGGCTGCTAACTGCACGGTCAGCAGTTTAAAACCACCAGCCAGTTCCACAGGGGAAAGATGAGGTGTTATCCTCCTATGAAAGGGTCATTAGAAGTCAAAACTTGATGATTCCCCGGGGGGATGATTGATAATGTTCTCTAACATAAGATTACAGTGTTGCCTAGAAGATGATCATGAGATGAACCATAGATGCATGAGTGGCTTTTAAACTGGCACATATTCTAACCCAATCAAAGAGCAATTAGTGCTTATGACATGGCTCCCCTGCTTGATGCTCAAACTCACAAAGAGATCGCTGAAGATACGAGTGTATCACAAAATTGGTGAAGAACCTAGATGGTGCCAGGTTATCAGAAAAAAAATAGTATCTGGGATCTTAAAGGCTTGGTTCAAAGAAGCAAGCATCTAAGTGAGGCATCAACTATGTCCACATGAAAGAAGCACACCAGGCTGTGTGATCCAAGGATTGTAAGTAAAATAACCTACATCCAAAGGATTAGATTATAATATGATGGCATTGTAATCCAATGTCATAGAGCTTATGAACACTTGGTTTGCAGAACACTGTGGATAACAGTGGAAACCCAAAATCCATGTGTAGGGTCCACACATGGATTTAGGCACCAGTGAATCCCCTCCAATCATAGTGGAGGGATATGAATAGTCCTGTTATAAGACAGAGAGCATTGTAACATCAGTTATGGCAGAAGTAGTTGGGTAGAAATTTTCTATCTTATCATTTGATCTCCTTTTAGATTATTTTAAAGCTCTTTCCCTTCTGACCATGGACCATGTGAACAGCCTTGTGAATTATAGGACAATGAAAGTGTTGTGGGGGGGATTTAAATGTAATGATAAAATAAGATGCACAGAATATACAAAGTCACTGAACCACAAAAAAATGAGCCAACATTCAACCATTTCAAGAGGTCACAGATGATTAAGACTGGAAGAAAGAGGGGTAGGTGGCACTGAGCACATTAGAAAAATAAACAAGGGCCTCAAAATTACAGAAACACCCTTTTAATTTTTCTAGAAGCTTATGAAGGACTTAAGGCACTCATTTATCTATGCCAATAAATTTGGAAGAGAGCTACTGGACCAATCAACTGGAAAGCATCTGTATTTCTGTTCATTGCAAAGAAAGATGACTAAATAGAATGTGGGAGTTATCAAATACTACCATGAATATCACATGAAGTAAATTTTTTCTGAAGGAAAAACAGTTGCAACAATATATTAATTTCTAGAATTTGCCAGAAATTCAAGTCAGATTCAGAAGAGGATGCAGAAAGAGGATGTCATTGTTGAGATCAGAAGTATCCTAATTGAAAAGAAAGAATATTAGAAAGCTGTTTACTTGTGTTTCATTTGTTATGCAAAGTCATTCAGCTGTGTGGATCATAACAAATTATATACAGCACTGAGGAGAATGGGAAGTCTAGAACTCTTAATTTTGCTCATGTGGAATCTATACATTGACCAAAGGGGGGGAATACTACATGGTTTAAAAATAGTAGAGTTATATCTTTTTATCATGCTTATTAATTTAGATAATGAACAAATAATCCAAGAAGCTAGACTATATGAATAAGAACATAACATCGGGATTAGAGAAACAACATGTGTTAGTCCATTTGACTAGAGAAACAAATTCATAGACACTCATATGTGTATAGAAAAAGCTTTATATAAAGAATAACTGTATATTAAGAAAGCATCCCCACTCAGTCCAGATCAAATACATAAGTCTGAAATTAGCCCCTATGTTCTTCTTCAGATTCACGCAACACATGCAATGACGCTGAAGGCAGGAAGATCACAGGCCAGTGGATGGAAAGTCTTGTAGATCCAACGGCAGGGGAAGCATCTCAGAGCTGGCGTGGGTCTCCATGTGACTTCTCCTGCACCAGGGCTCTGGCTCCATCAGTGTGTCTCCATGTGGCTTGTCAACAGGAATGTCTCGCAGGGAGGGAGTTTGTGTCCCACCTCCAGTGAGCTATTTATCTTTGCAGTGCCTCCAAATGAGGCCATCAAGCAGCGACCTGATTGACAAGCTAAACAAAACCCCTTCACTCTTGATAGCTCAAGTTGGCACCAGATTATGTAACTACCACTCAACATATGGCATATAGATGACACAATTTTGATTGCTGAAAATTAGGAGGATTTGAAAGATTTGATGATGGAGATCAAAGAATGCATCCTTCAGTGTGGAATGCACCTCAATGTAAAGAAAACAAACATCCTCCTAATTGGATCAATAAACAATATCATGAGAATTGGGGAGAAAAGGGTTGAAGTTGTCAAAGATTTAATTTTGTCTGGATACCCAATTACTACTGATAGAAGTGACAGTCAAGAAATAAAATGGTGTAGTGGAATAGACAACTCTCCTGCAAAAATAAAACCTCTTGCAAATGCTAAGAGGAAATATTTCACATTGGATGCTAACATTCACTTGACTCAGTCCATGATGTTCACAATCACCTCGTATGTATGTGTAAACTGGACAAATAAATGCATTTGAATTATGCTATTGACAATGAATATTAAAGGCACCATGAACTCTTGGATGAACAAACAAATCTGTTTTGGAAAAACTACAGCCAGAATGCTCTTTATACACAAATATGATCAGATTCTGTCTCACACATTTGCTCACGAGGGATCAGCCCCTGGGAAGGGCATTTATGTTTGGTAAAGTTGAGGATCAGGAATAAAGAGGAACACTCTCAAGGAAATGCACTGACATGGTTGCTGCAGCAGCAGGAGCAAGCAGTCTTTTTTTTTTTTAGGAGCAAGCAGTCTTATGAGAAGGGTTTACGACCAAGCAGGGCTGTGCTTCATTGTACACACGATCACTACAATTTGGAAAGAACTCAACAGTATATAACAACATATCTGTATTTATCTCTCATAGTATTTTTGTGGGTGTCCCTACGCTTAAGTAAATAAACAACCAAGCAAACTGATAGAAAACAAATCCCAGGATAAAGTCAAGAAGAATTTAAATGAAAAGGGATATGGCTTGTCATTTTTCACCTTTTATCCATTTGTACTGTTAAAGTCCACAGCCTGTCCGTTTGTCATATGACGGTACCTCACAAACTGTTAAGAAGCTGGCAGCCATGCCACCAGTATTTCAAGCACTAGCAGGATGATCTGATATGCTCCACAGGAATTTACAGAATAAGGCAGATCAGAAGGAAAGACACGAACTTTACTTCCAACTATTAACAAATAATACAAAAGGAACATGGGCATGAGGGGCACAGGGCACTAACCTGCCCATGGGGAGGGTATTATTTATGTCTTCACAGGAAAGAGAGAGAGGGACCAGACCTCAATCTGGTGTGCCAAGCCTTGAAGGCAACATACAAGCATGAAGCAGTGACTGACAGAGAGGTCTGCTACATGGACCCCAATCCCAGAAGAATGCACTAGAGGACAGCACTGAAGATACAGCCCTGGGAGAGCGACGGGTCTGCTCAGACCACACAGGAGCAAACTAACAGAGCGATACAAAGAGCGAGAGCGAGCGAGAGAGTGAGAGAGAGTGAGGCAGAGATAGAGAGAATCTCATCATGGACCACTGAGTTCTGAGGACAATAAACCTGCTGAGAGCAGCCAATGCACATAGAGGACCATAGGGTTGTCTACCTCACCAGGAGACACAGTTTCCTCTCACTGACCCACAGTGCTATGGGTGACACCACTGGAGGAGACAGGGTGGGAATAAGTGTGCCCAGTTTGCTCCCCCACACAGAGGATAAACACTAAGGGAGTGTAACAGAGCAACAAGGGGAGCAAAGCAATGAATTCCCCAAGGAATCCCAAAAATAGCTTGGCACCTCATCAGACTCAATTGGAAAACACTCATAAGGGTTAACAGACAGACCTGGAACTATTTATAGGCCTTTTCCCCTTTTCTTTTCAGGTCTATCTATATAAGATAGGAAAGATAACCAATCCCCAGGATTAAACAATGAGACCAATGGTTCTGGGGGACATGGGAGAGGGGAAGTGGGGGAATGGAGTGGGGAGCGGGCAACAAACCCAGAGGCAAGAGAACAACAAGTGATCTAAGATCAATGGCAAGGAGGGCATAGAATGCCTGGTGGAGCTTGATCAAGGACAATGTAACCAAAAGGAATTACTGAGAGTTAAATGAAGGCCGAACATGATAGTGAGACAAAAGGAAGGTAAAAGGAAATAGAGGAAAGAACTAGGAGGCAGAGGACATTTATAGAGGTATAAATACAGACATGTACATATGTAAATATATTTATATAGAACAATTTGGGATTTATATCTATTTACAAATATTTATATGTTATATATTAAGGTGGCAGACAGGCACTGGGCCTCAACTCAAGTATTCCCTCAATGCAAGAATATTTTGTCCTAATAACCTGGCATTCCGGGATGCTTTCCTTCCCAACAGAATCACTGAAGACAAAATGTGTGCATAAACAAATGTGGTGAAGAAAAGTGATAGTACCAGTCTATTAAAAAATATAGTGCCTGAGATCTTAAAGGCTTGAAGATAAGCAACCAGCTAGCTGGGAAGCATCAAAGTCCACATGGAAGAAGCACACTAGCCTGTGTGAGCACAAGGTGTTGATGGGATCAGGTATCAGAAGACCCAAAACAATCATATCGATGCACACATGCAGGCGTAGAGACCAAAAGTCCATCTGTAGACAACTGGACATGCCCTCACAGATGGGTCACAAGGTAGGGACAAGCCATCCAGGGGGCAGTATAGCACCGATGAAACACACAACATTCCTCCATTTCTTTAATGCTTTCTCTCCCCACTATCATAAGCCCAGTTCTACCTCACAAATCTGGCTAGACCAGAGCATGTACACGGGTACAGATAAGAACTGGAAACACAGGGATTTGTGACAAACATGGAACTCAGGACAGATAACTCCTCAGGAACAGTAATGGGAGTAGTGATACTATGAGGGTAGGGAGAAGGTGGGAGGAGAAATGGGGAACCAATCACAGTGATCATCATATTAACACCCCCTCCTTCAAGGCGACAAACAACAAAATCATGAGTGAAGGGAGACAGTATGGTGTAAGACATGAAAATAATAATCATTTATAATTTATCTTTCATGAGGTGGGAGGGTGGGGGGAAAAGGGGGTAGAAAAGAGGATCTGTTGTCAAGGCTCAAGTAGAAACATGTTTTGAAAAGGATGATGCCAACATATGTACAAATGTGCTTGATACAGTGGATGTATGGATTGTTATAAGAGCCCCACTAAAATAATTTATTAAAATAAAGGAAAAATGTTATAAATTATAGAATATTATCTGATACAATATTGGAAGATGAGCTTTACAATTTAGAAAGTAATTAACATGCAAAACAATAAAATCTCATCCACTACCATTGAGTCGATGTCTCATAGCGACCCTAGAGGAGAGGGTCAAGCTGGCCCTGTGAGTTTCCTAGACTGAAACAAGTAGAAAGCCCTGGCTTTCTCCCATGAGGCAGCTTGTCATTTCGAATTGCTGACCTTGTGGATCACAGCGTAACTTGTCACCACTAAGGCACCAGGGCTGTGACTGAGCTGAAAGTGGAAGCTAAATGTACTCAAGTATATCAATGTCCAGGAAAATGGCACAATGCCAGGCATTGTTTTGTTCTCTTGTCCATGGAATCGCCATGATTCAGAGGTGACACAATGGTAAAGAAAACAACAGCCACAACCAAGACTTAGGATCTACTCATACTTTTAGGCATGGTCAGGGAAAAATCGAAGGAATTAATTGGAAGAAAAAAAGTATTGTTTTCTGCTTGTACCCCTTTGAAATTAATCCAGTTAATAAATGGGACACTAGCATTTAAATATATTTGCTATTTTTGCAATTAGTACTTTTTGGAACAATTTTTTTGAAAACGTGTAAATCTGGTGTGGGGTCTGTCAACAGCAATGTAATCCATCCTTGGAGGTGTGAAAGAAGTTTTTAGTTTTATTTGTTATGTTTTGTTCTTCTCCAGTGTTTAAAACTTTGCAAAGAAATAACACAATGGCGAAATTCCACGATAAATTCAACTTTAGGAAAGTTAAATATATATTCCACCAACTAATCTGCTTCAAGGCAACTTGTTAGAATATGGAATTGGGTGTGGCCCACGTATTCTTATAGTTCAGAGACCTTGTCCTGTAGCTATTTTGGAAATAGAATTTCACTGACATTTTACTGCTAGCCTATTGTCAACACATTTTACAACATAGGCTGTTTTGTAGTCCTTTCTAGCAAAACAAATAACAGGATTTAACCATGTGACCTCTTCAACAAATTGGATGACGGGACTTGAAAAGTTTGTGGAAAAATGAAATTAAAGGATTTTTTTCCGTAAAATGTTTGAAGATTCCTCAAATTGAGTATTTAGTTTAATAGAAATACTCGAATTTTCTGTATATTTAAGAAACAATGGCACAAGACAATTGTAAAGAGAAGAGCATTAAGCAAGCCTTTCAAGGGCATGGGGAGGACATGTGGAAGCAGTGGAAAGCATCACACTTCCATGACCACACTGCTCCAGTGCACATCATTCTGGTCTTTGTATTACAGATTACCACTGCTCCTAGTACTGTATCTTATTCATTGTTTGCATTTTCGTCTCTCCAACAATACTATCAACATTTGACATCAGTAACTTCCCCATTTTCACCCTCCTCACATAACCCCCCAAGCAAAATACCAGGCATATCGTGGGTACTCAATGAGTTTCATTTAAATAATTGCAGTATAAGAGTTATCATCCAGCAGAGTATCTCACAAGGGAATGCACCAAGTCTCAAAGAGAAAGACCAAGTTTGCATTGTTGACCTAGTTGTACTCTCCAAATTTCTAGTGCTTCTAATCCTTCCTATGAATTCCAACTGTGCTTTCTTGAACACTCGTCTCTGCTTTATTTGTCAAGAATTCGAGGCAATTATAACTCATTGCCATCGAGTCAATTCTGAATCATAGCAACCCTGAGAGAGGAGAACTTCCCCTTTGCATTTCAGAGGCTGTCGGTCTTAACAGGAGCAAAACGCCGCCGAGCTTTCCCCCTCAGTGCAGCTGGTGTGTTCAAAGGCTCAGCTTATGGTTTGCAACCTACAGGTAATTAACTACACCACTTATAATGAGGAGAAAAATATTAAAAGACGAGACCTTTAGCAACCAAATATCAGTGCTGCTTGTACATGCATACTCATATGCTGGTGGGTATGTGTCAAGCATTTGACATTAATTTGCCCAGAAAGAGTGTAATGCTCTTGTTTACCTCTGACAGTCTTCCTGGATGCTGAGAGGAGAAGAGCAGCAACGTTTATCATGAGACAGTTATGAAGAATTACAGAAATGGTGTAATCTTTTTGCAACTGTCTGCCAAGAAGACATCCTATCCCCCCATGAATCTGAAAGTCTTTTATTTAAATCCAGCTAAGATACACCCATCGCCTCCAATAAATTGGAAATTTGTCTATAGCAAATGTGGATTCATGAGCATAATAGAGCTATATTTTAATTTTATAGCTCTATCATTATTAGAGTGAGTTTTCCTTAAAGAGGGTTTTATTATTTCTTTCACCTTCTTAATTGGAATCAAAGTATCATACATTTTCAAGAGACCTCAGTGGTCTTGTAAATATTTGAGAGCTAAGCATACTGATTTCTTTTGATTATCAAAATGTTCATCTGAGAGCCTGTGGATCCAATTTGTCTATTCCTGTTGATAAGATAAGGTGATGCTGAGCTATTGCACTCTGAAGAAGAACATAATAAAGCAGGACTTATATTTTCAGTTGTATATCCCTGTCAGTGTATTTTTGAATTATATTATTCTAGTCTTGGAAAATGTGAAGGTTCTGATAAGCAAAAGCCTTTCTTGATAAATTTACAGTTACAAAGACCATGATATTGGAATTTGTCAGCAAGATGGAGTCCTTGAAGCCAAGTCAATAGATTTCAAATATACACCGATTATATTATGATAGCTGAATCTATCACAGTGTTATCTGAAAGGTAAATATTAATAAAGTAGGAAAAAGTTAAAAGAAGCTTATACATAATACTCGGTATGTTGTAAAGTACAAGAAGGCATATAATCATTATTAATCTTGTGTGTCTTTTTATGTTGAAGTTTGAAATCATTGATCAATGATTCCTAAACCTAGAAAATTTTAAATGTTCATTAAGTACTTAAAATATGGCTATTCCAAACTACGGATGCTGTCATTTTAATATACCCACAAGATTTCAGAGACGTAGTTTGAAATATTGAAATATTGATATATAATAATGAGAGATATAAAGTATCTTATTAATAATTTCTTATTTGATTTATTTTGAAAGATATTTTGGATACAGTGGGTTATGAATATAATGTTAAAATTAATTCCATATGTTCCCGTTTCTTTAATCTAAGCATTAGAAAATTTTTAAATACTTAGATAATTATCAATTACATCTTTCTATTGGATGGTGCTCTTTTAAACCATAGATTATAATACTATCATTAAGATTGTTGGGTAGAGCATTATACTTTCTACTCTTAGGATTTATCACTTCATAAAAATTATCTAGCACTTTATCCTAATGTTCCCAGAAGCCGTTCCGTTACTGTGCATAGAAGAGAGCAATATCACAGAACTCAAAGCTAGGGAGCCTTTCAAGGAGAGAAAAATAGTTGACAGCTGCCAGATAGTATTAAGAAATCAAATATGAATTCTGGAAACTGAAGTTAGCAAAAGAGACGTCACAGGCACACTTTGTGAGAGAAATCTTGATGGAGTAATGGAAGGAAAATCCAGATTGAGGTAAGATATGAAATGAGTGGGAGGCAGTTGATTCCTTTTAAAATGATATAAAATTAGGTTGTTTGATGGAGGCTAAGAGAACTTAAATAATTTTTTAACTTTTTTGGTGATTGAAAGATTCTCATTGAGTGGAAGAGGTTAAATATACAATAAATAGAAGAACAACTGATAAAGTGACACTCTAGAAAAAAAGTTGGCAGAAATAGAAACCAAAATGCATGTTAATAATCATACAATCATTTTTGTTTTGTCTCATTCAAAATATTATTACTGAGTCTCTGGAGAAAAGAAGATATTAAGTGATTCTAAAATGGTAAATAAAATCATTCCCTTTGTATTTCTAAAGGCTAACAACATAATGAGATGGATTGGATGATTTAAGAGCAGAGGTACAAACATAATAGAGAGACCATCTCAGAAAAGGATGGTAAGAATTCTGGACTCTTGCAATAACAGCAATTCAAAATTGAGATAGAGACAAAGGGATACTTATTTAGGAAAGGGTGTTAAAAGGGTAAATGTAATATTTGCATAGGATGTGATTCCTAGATGTTAAGAGTGTTACCAGGTACAAGGTGGTGCTAATGACATGGTGTAAAACACAATGGGAAAAGCAAGTTTGGACAGGATTATCAGGGAATGGTGGTGCTGTGGGTTAGGTGTTTGGTTAACAGCAGGTGAGTGGTTAAAATGCACCAAGTGCTCGGTGAGAAAAAAGGAGCTTAGCCTCAGAAACCCTGTAAAGGGCTATCACGAGTGAGAATCTATTGGATGGCAATGGGCTTGGGTTGGGGGATATAAGGAGGTTTGGAATAGTATGAGTTTCTTATCTATCTATATATATATTTATTTATTTATTCGTTCATATATTTATTTATTCAACAAGTGTCTTAAAAACCTGATTTATGTCCAAAACTGTATTTGCCACTAATGAGCTAGACATAGACAATAGACATGTTCCCTGACCCATTAGTGCATATTGCACATATTTTTTAATGTTATGTTTGAATTACTTTTAAGGTTTAAATGACTATTTTTTAAGATTTAAGTGAATGTGTTAAATGAATCATTGGCTATACAGGTATGGGATTCATAATAAAATGTGGACAAAAATAGATTGATAGACAGGCAATGAGACTAGAGACAGACAGATAGGTAAAAATAGAGGAACTAGGTAAATGAGGAAGAGAGTATATCTACAATACTCCTCTTAAAACTTGTCTCCCCCTCATCCCTCATCAGCCTGACAAAAATATAGCAACATTAAGAATGATATATTTCTTAAATATGATCTAAGATGCTGTGGCACTTACATAATCTTCTGTCAACTTGCAAAGGGGTGGACTCTAGCCTGTCAATCAGGTCGCAGGTTGATGGCCTAATTTGGAGGCAAAATGTAGATAAACAGCTCACTGGAGGCCAGGCACATTCTCTACTTCTCTCTGTGCGACATTCCTGTTGATGCACAGAGCTAGGCTGATGTGGGAAGCCGCAGCTCTCGCCGCCATTACAAGATGGCGCCGGGCAGTCAGGGCGGTGGCCCAGTTAAGTGGTAAACAACCACTTAGAGCATGCGCACTGCTTAGATGACGTAGTCATAACTCCACCCTGGAGTATGCTAATAAGGGTTCTGGCGAACGCACCAATCAATGCACAGCACATCCCCATAGAGCGCATATAAGCAGCAGTAGTTTGGGGCTTCGGGGTCTTTTTCTGCATCTGCAAATCGAACCCGCATTAAACGCCTGTGAAAGAATCCTGTTGTGGCACGTCCTTCTTGCTGGCGAGACTGAGCACGCGACAGGCTGATAGAGCCAGAGCTCTGGAGCTGGAGGAGCCATGTGGAGACCCACGCCAGTGCTCAGATGCTTCCACTGCCACTGGATCCACAAGACTTTCCACCCACTGGCCTGTTATCATTCTGCATTCTGCATCATTGCATATGTTTTATGAGACTGAAGAGGAATTTACAGACTGGTATCAAACATATGGGCTAATATCGGACTTATAGGCTTTATCTGGACTTGGCTGGGATGTTTTCTTAATATATAATTGCTCTTTATATAAAGCTCTTTCTTTTTTTTTAATTAATTAATTTATTTTTTTACATTTTATTAGGGGCTCATACAACTCTTATCACAATCCATACATATACATATACATACATCAATTGTATAAAGCACATCCGTACATTCTTTGCCCTAATCATTTTCTTTTTTTTTTAAATCTTTTTATTGGGGCTCATAAGGCTCTTATCACAATCTGTACATACATCAATTGAGCAAAGCACCCTTATACATTCGTTGCACTCGTCACTCTCATAATTCACCTTCCACTTGGGTTCCTGGAATCAGCTCGATTTCCCTTTATTTCCCCCCATCCCCCTCCCTCCCCGATCCCACCCCTGGTCCCTTGATAGTTTATAAATAATTATTATATCTTATCTTACACTCCCCGGCGTCTCCCCTCACCCACCTCCCCCTTGCTAATCTCCCAGAGAGGAGGTTACACATAGATCTCCGAGATCGGTTCTCCCTTTCTACATGCCCTTCCCTCCTGGTGTCGCCACTCCCACCGCTGGTGTTGAAGGGTTCGTCTGTCCTAGATTCCCTGTGCCTCCAGATCCCCACTGCACCGCTGTACATCTTCTGGTACAACCAGGTCCGCAAGGCAAGGTAGGATTGGGGTCATGATGATTGGGAGGGGAGGAAGTGTTCAGGAACTAGAGGAAGGTTTTGAGTTTCATTGTTGTTACACTGAACCCTGAGTGGCCCATCTCCTCCTCACTACCCCTCTGGAAGGGGTGTTCAGCTCTCTACAGGTGGGCATTGGGTCCCCATCATGCACTCCCCCTCTTTCACGGTGATGTGATTCTCACCACCACCCTACCTTTGATGTTGGAGACCTGGTCTCCTCTGTCCTTCATGGTCACCTATGTTGGTGTGCTGCTTCCGTGTGGGCTCGGTTGCTTCTGGGCTAGATGGCCGCTTGTTTGCTTTCAAGCCTTTAAGTCCCCAGACGCTATATCTCTCAGTAGCCGGGCACCATCCGCCTTCTTCACCACACTTGCTTATGCACACTTTCGTCTTCAGCCATTATGTGAGGAAGGTGATCACACAATGATTGTTTTTGTTCCTTTGTATCTGCTACATGGTCCATTCAACACCTTGTATTCGCTTAGGCCGTGTGCTTCTTCTCTGTGGGCTTTGTTGCTTCTGAGCTAGATGGCCGCTTATGTGCCTTCAAGCCTTTAAGACCCCAGATGCTATATCTTTTTTTGATAGCCGGGCACCATCAGCTTTCTTCACCAGGTTTGCTTACACACACGGCTGTCTTCAGTGATCATGTCGGGAAGATGGGTATCCTGCAATGGCTGCTTAGCAGGGCGAGGTGCTATTGTATTGGGGGATTATGCATGAGGAGGCCCAATGTCCATCTGCTACCCTACTACTGAACCTATAAATATATGCATATAAATCTATTGCCCCCATAAACATAAATATATTTACATATGTACATGTCTGTATGTAGGCTTCTCTGTATACACTTTGCCTCCTACTCCTTTCCTCTATTTCCTTTCGCTTACCTCCCGACCCATTACCATGTTTGACCTTCATTCTGGATTCAGTAGTTCCTCTCAGTTACCTTGCTCTTGGTCACTCCCTTCCAGTCCTCCCCTCCCCTCCTTCCTCTGGTTTTGAACCATTCGCTGTTCCCTTGTTCCTATGTTGGGCGACACCTCCTCCCTTCCCCTACCTCCCACGCTCTCATGTCCCTCCAGGACCATTGGTCCTGTTGTTTTCTTCTCTCATTATTTGTCCAGCCTATCTTGTCTAGGTGGACCTGCTGACATAGTAATATGTGCATACAAATGGATATGACTTTGACTGCACCCAAGTGGCCCATAATAACATGGCTTTGACAGAAGCAACATCGACACGCTGATAAGCAGAAAAGCCACTAACATACAAAATTTACAAGGTAAAAAACCAAACAAATTAAAAAAGACTAAGCAAAAAGATAGCAAATATTAAAAGAAAAATTGCTAGTAGTTCAAGGTCCTTTCGTTGGCCTTTAGACCATCCTTTCTACTCCCTCGGGCTCCCTTTGCTCTGCTTCCTCCGCTGCTCCATTGCACGCCCCCAGTGTTTGCCTCAGTGTGGCGGGGTCAGCTCAGTCGCCCATCCCCCATTGTGTCTCAGGTGCTGTCCCATGTAGGGCCATGTGTTGGTGCAGGATGTCGTATCTCGTAGTGTGGTAAGCTGAATGGTCCTCTCTGTATGACGGGTTCTTCTAGCTGGTCTATCGACTTTGGGCTTGGTGGACCCAGGTGTACTCCACTACGTCCTTTCTCCTTCTTTTGTTTCAGCTTCCTTCTGGATGTGGTGTGGTGGGTCAGTTCCTTTCCCACTCCAGACGATCTATTTTTGTTTTCTGTGGTATTCCCTTCGAGTGTGGGGGTCGGCCTAATTCTGGTTTGGGCCGGCTTGTCGTCCAGCCTCTTTGTGTAGACCTCTGTACTTTGCGTTGCTCTCCTTGTTTGGTGTGTCGTGTTGGGGTTCGTATGCATGTTCCAGATCTGTGGGGACACAACCGATACTCTCCCCCAGGTGGGTTAGTACCCTGCCCCCCCCCCATACCATCCATTCAGATTCTCCCCCTCCCGGTTCTCCCACTCCCTACCCCACTACTCCTTCTTTATGCTGGGCTCTCATGTACCTCCCTAGGTGTGGCCTGTCCTCCCTCCAACTATCTATGCTTCCTCCCGTTTATTGTGGGATGGATGTTTATTCTTCTATTTCTGTCATGCTGATTGTACTTACCTCAGGGGACTCATGTTGTACCTGTCCCTTTGGGTCTGGCTTACCTCGCTTAACATAATTCCTTCCAGCTCTTCCCATGAAATAACGTGTTTCATGTGCTCATCGGTGCTTTTCAGTGCTGCATAATACTCCATTGTGTGTATGTGCCAAAGTTTGCTAATCCACTCGTCTATCGATGGAAACTTAGGCTGTTTCCAAGTCTTTGCTATTGTGAATTGTGCCGCAATAAACATTGGAGCGCATATGACTGGTCGTGTTTTATTTGCTGCTTCAACCGGGTATCTGCCCAGTAGAGGGATGGCTGGGTCATAAGGTAGATCAATTTCCATTTTCTTTAGGTATCGCCAGGTTGCTTTCCACAGTGGCTGTACAAATCTGCACGACCACCAGCAGTGGAGGAGGGTTCCTACTTCACCACAGCCCCTCCAGCACTTGTTGCTCTCTGATTTACTGATCTGGGCTAGCCTCAGGGGTGTTAGGTGGTATCTCATGGTTGTTTTGATTTGCATTTCTCTTATGGCAAGGGACTTCGAGCACTTTCTCATATATTTATTGGCCATATTGATCTCCTAAAGCTCTTTCTTATACACATATGAGTGTCTCCCTAGATATTGTTTCTCTAGTCTACCTAGATTAACACAGATGCACAGCCATGTTTGTGGTCATAACATATGATTAGAGGGCCTAACTTTGTGCCTGACACATCTGTCACTTTATAAGGAGTTAGCTGAATGGTGACCTCATCTGTTGGTAGGTTGTGTCACCATTTTACTGTAATTAATTTGCCCAAAATATTTCATAAATTTGGCTCCTGAGATTGCTACTTAATGTTTCTAAAAGAGTGTTATATGTACTACCTTGCTTTTAATAAATCTTAGCAATAGCTGCACTTACCTGGGTTACATCCACAAGCTCACACTCACCATCAAGTTGATTTTGACTCAGCAACCTATGAACAGGGCAGACCAGCACCCCATAGTTTTGCGAGACTATACTTTTAAAGGAGTAGAAAGCCACATTTTTCTCCCATTGAGCAGCTGGTGATTTTGAACTGCTGACCTTTTGGTACAGTTATGCTAAATAAATAAACAAACTTGTGTAAAAATTGAGTATAATGCTCAATGAGGCTATTATACCTTACCTAGTATTGATTAATATGATTTTTAGCAAGCTAATTCTTATGCAAATCTACTTTACACAATGCTTTTCTATAAAGGTTCTAAATATATAGCTGCTTTAAACATTCATAATTTTATAGGAAAAAAGAAGACACAGTAAATAATGTAAGAATTACTGGGAAGAATTTTTAGGAAATAAGGTAGGAGTTCATAAGGAAGAGAATCATCTAAATGAGGCATATCACATGCATTCTTACTAGTGTTGGAGAGTTCATTATAATGTTTGTTTTTGTTTATCAATATTTTAGCAGTTTCTCCTAAAAGCCTAGTCTTTTTGATACATATATTGAAAATTTAAAGACATCTTAGGTCCTGTTGGCCCAAGACCTCATTGGGTTTCTAGAATTCACAAACAATCACAAAAGGGTTGGAAAGTTTCCATTATTACTCTCTTAGTGTCCCCACAAGTATGCTCCCCATAAATCTTCCATGCCCTATTGTATCAAATGTATTCAATGATTTCATAAACAGGAGTATGTTAAAATCTTATGAGAGAACTAATTCTCACAAGGAGAATCTTCCAGGGTGGTCCCCAGCCCTTACTTAAAATGAGTCATGTCTAAGAAATCTCTAAGCTCTAATAAATCTTCCATTCTTACAAGATGAATTTAAAGAACAAGGAGAGGAGGATGGGGGCGTCGTAATGCACATGTCCCTGTAAGCTTAGCTTTCTTTAGAAGGAATAGATTCTCAAACATCACTGTGCATTAACAAGATGATGGACTCTAGGGACTATTCTAGAAGTATTTAGAGCTTTTTTGTTCATGGAACAATGGAGAAAATCACATTAAACTGCAATAAAGCATATAGGTATTTTCACCCTTTTCCCATCTGTCTTCTACTACATGTCTGGACGTGGTGTAATCGATTATCATTTCAATGCTTGACATCAATGGTGCAACGAGATACACACAACTACTATTCAACACTGGCTTTCTTTCTCGTTATAGACTTAAATTATTTTAATGCCAAGTCTCAAGGCTCTAGGAGGAACTGCTAAGAGGTAGAATTCGCTATACATGAGACATATTGGGCCAATAGACTTTGTAGATGGATCATGTCCACTTCACCTAATCCATGTAACTCTTCAACAAGGTCAAATTTTAGAAAAACAAATTGAGTTAGAAATACTGAACTCACGTTTTTAGAACTTAACACAGACTTTTAAAGATTTTATATACTCCTCTGTAAAATTTGAATCAAATTGCTTACCTTAATGTTTTTTAAGGATAAAAATGTATGTATATGCTTAACACACACTAGGAACTGAACATAGTATAATTTTATTTGATTTATGAATATGAACTTTAAATAAAGGTATCTTTACTGATGAGATGCAATGGAAGAAATAGTATCATTTCTTGTTTACTCATTAAAAAGAGAAGTTTGAGAATAGCCTGTCGTAACAGGGAAACAAAAACAGACTGGGCAACAGAATATCACTTCTGTATGATAAGCAAGAAAATGTCTAGCAGATCCATTGGCTTTAAACTTCTTTCAATCTGCAGTTTCCTAAAGAACCTGTCATATTAGTTCATAATAGGCAGAATTTAAAGATAGGACCCCATGACCTAAACTCTCTTCTTTTACCCTGGAACTCACTTCCTGGATTGCAATGATAAAGAGATTTTCAAATGTAATGGTAGTCCCAAATCAGTCAACTTCAAGTTAATAAAAAATTTTTCTAAGTAGAGTTTTATATTAGTCTCCTTGGGCTGCAATAACAAAGTACCTCAAAATTGGTGGCTTTCAAAGATAGTTTAGTGTCTCCCACTTCTGGAAGCTAGCAGTGAGCCAAACCTATGTCATTCTCCCTGTAAAGGGTCTAGAGAAAGGACTCTCCTTGTCTCTCCTGATTTCTGGTGACCCCAACCATTGTTGCCATGTAGATGCATCTGCTTGGGAGCATTTGTATTTATCTTTGAGTCTCTTTTCTTCACACAATACTGACTGTACCAGGACCCACTCTGTCAAGTACAGGTTCCCTCTTATAAGCTTAACTGATAACATTTTCTGAGAACTTTTTCCTTTATTTTCTTTTTTAATGTACTTTTATTGTGTATTAGGTACGGGGTGGGTTGATCATTAACTCTGCATTCCACAGTGCAAAGCACTCACCAACCCCCTTCCCATATTCTATTACCCTAACCCTCCTGGTTTCTCTTCCCCTCTCATGAATGTCCGTCTTCCCTTTAACCAAAGTCAATACCTGTGAATCTTTCATTGCATTGGTTCACCTTCCCACCCTGTCCTTCCTCACTTGGGGAGCTATAAAGGCTGTTACCTTTGGAATACCAGTCTTTGTCTGGTTTTTATCCTTAGAATAGGCCTCATACGATAGTCATTCTTTTGTAGTTCACTAAATTCACTCAGCATAAAGTTATACAGGTTCATCCACATCACGAAGAGTGCCATGATTTCAATTTGGTTTCATTGGCTATGCATTGTGAACATGTACCAAAGTTTCTTCACCCATTATTCAACTGATGGGTATTTAGGCTGTTTTCAACTTCTTGCTACTGTGAACAGTGGTTCAGCAAGCATACATATTTCCACTTATGTTATGACTCTTGCTTCTTTAGGGTATATAGCCAGCAGCAACTGCTGGTCTGTCAGTTTGTAGACGGTGGTGGTTTGTGTGTTACTGGAAGCTATGTCAATGATATTCCAATACTAGCAGGATCTCCCAAAGTGAATAGGTTTCAGCAGAGCTTCTAGACTAAAAACACGTTGTGAAGAATCAATAGGCTGTTGACTTTGGAGCAAACCATATGAATATCAGTGGAACATGGTCAGATAGAATGCTGGAGATGAGGCATACAGATTGAATAAGTATGATGAGAGGGAGCTGCCATAAGTTCAAGTCGGACTCAGAAAAAGATATGGAAAGATGAACATCATTGCTGACTTTGGGTGAATCTTGGCTGAAAGTAGAGAATACCAGAAAGATATTTACTTATGTTTTGCTGAATATAAAAAGGCATTAGACTGTGGATCATAAAAAACTATGGATAGCCTACAGAAGAATTGGAATTCCAGACCACTTCATTGTGCTCTTGTGAAACCTGTACATACAAGATGCAGTTGTGCAAACAGAACTAGGGAATCTTTCATGGGGTAAAATCAAGTAAGGTGTGCAATAGGGTTGCATCTTTTCATCATACTTATTCAATATGTATTATGCATTGCAAACAATCAGAGAAGCTGTACAATTTCGAAGAAGAACATGGCTTCTGATTGGGAGGAAGGCTGACTAACAAGGAGGTTGCTTTCAGGACTAAGCCTCACCTGACCAAACTAATACTATATCCAGTTGCCTCATGTATATGTGAAAGCTAGACATTGAATAAGACTAAAGAAGAATTGGAGTATTTTAATTGGGGTGCTGGCAAAGAATATTAAAAGTATCATATATTGCCAAAAGAAGAAACAAATCTGTCTTGAAAGAAGTCGAGCCAAAATGCTCTTTACAAGTAAGGACAGTGGGAATTTATCTGTGTAAGGCAGGGTTCTCTAGACAAGCGGTTCTCAACTTGTGGATTACAACCATTTGGAGGTTGAATGACCCTTTCACAGGGGTCACCTAAGACCATCAAAAAACACATAAATATTTCAAAATATATACCATATATATGCGAATATAAGCCGACCCAAGTATAAGTCGAAATACCTAATTATTACCTAGGAAACCAGAAAAAAAACTGATTGACTCGAGTATAAGCCTAGGGTGGGACATGCAGGATGTGAATTAACACAGAGACCAGAGGGGAGAGACGGAGCACAGCCACAGACACATCCTTACCAGTTCAGCTGCCGGCGTAAGTGAATCGCTACGGGTGCTTCTGTGAATTGGAGCCATCATAGGATGGCTCTGATTGGTTAGATGTGAGTAAACAAACATTCAAAGCCCTGCAGTGTCAGCGGGGCTTTGAATGAACAGCTGAGGAATGGCAATTACCCACAAGATGTTACACCTCGCTGGGGTACCACTGACCCATGTATAAGCTGAACCCAAGTTTTTCAACACAATTTTTTGTGCTGAAAAACTCGGCTTATACACGAGTATATAAAGTAATTACATATTGTTTTGTGATAAATCCCTATGCTTTAATTTTGTTTAAATATGCTCAATTTGTGTCAATGCAAATACATCCTGCATATCAGATGCTGTATATACTCGAGTATAAGCCGACCCAAATATCAGCCAAGGCATCTAATTTTACCACAAAAACTGCATTAAAAATGTGCTGAAAAACTCAGCTTATACATGAGTATATGTGGTATTTACATTACAATTCATAACAGTAGCAAAAGTACAGTTATGAGGTAGCAATGAAAATAATTTTACGGTTAGGGGTCACCACAACATGAGGAACTGTATTAAAGGGTCATGGAATTAGGATGGTTGAGAGCCACTGCTTTAGATAAACAATATCAGGACACTTATGATTAGATAGATAGATAGATGATAGAGATTTATACAGCATGGAAGAATATAATAGTACAGAAGGTTCAGTTCTACTCACTTCCGTGGAACAGTTAATATACTAGAAGTCCTTCAACTCACAAGGGCTGCTGGGTCCAAGGTAAAGGAAGCAAACAGCTGAGTCCTCCCTTAGGCAATGCAGGCAGAATTCACCCACAGGCAGCAAATAGCAGGGCGGGTCACCAAAAGTCAGCAGCTCAGGAGCTTAGCGAAACAGACCGGAATGGGATATCAAATTCAAGCAATGCAGAAAACAGGATCCCCAGACTCAAGCGATGTACACATCAGCAATGTGGCAACGCAGGTATCAAAGGAAGCTCAAGCTCGAGTGACAAATCCATGAGTTGGCTCTTCCAAAGAAGCATAGCTCACAAGTTGAGGCAGAAAACCAGCTAAAACAGCTACACTCTGGTCTGATCATCAGAGAACAAGAGAGAGAGGAGTGGGTCTTGCTGAGCTATTTTTCTCTTTGCCGTCCAATCAAACTTCAACCTGATTAATCCCACATGTTCTTATTAGTCAGGTTGGCACAATAAACCTACCGATTACATCATCTAACATACTTTGGACACATTATCTGGAGAGAAAAGGACATAATGCTGTGGATGGGCATCCAAAAAGAAGACTGTCTACAAGGTGGATCGGCATAGCAACAATGGGTTCAAACATAACGATTGTAAGGATAGCTTGGAACTTATAGAGAAATGCATTCTTCTGTTATACATAGGGTTGCTATGTGTTGGAATCTACTCAACAGCACGTAAAATAAACCACCAGCAGAGATATTGCTGGATTGTATGGAATTTCTATTCTAGTTGTATGAGATAGCACGAAAACACTTTCTGCAATGGTTGTACAAATTACAGACCCACCAACAGTACAGGAGTGTTCCAATCTGTCAGCACCCTCTTCAACATTTGTTTTCCCTTTTTATTTGTTTTGCTTTTTTTATTGTTTAACTGGGTTGTCATTGCCAATGTATGTTGATATCTTAGAGTCATGTTGATTGGCACTTACTGATGGTTAATGATTGTGAACATTTTTTAATGTTTGTTACCTATTTTGACGTCACTTTTGGTGAACCCCGCTCATGCCCTGTGTCAACTTTTGAATTGGATTAATTTGGGTTTTTTTACCCATTGAATTTTTTATACATTTTACAGATTAATCTTTTGTCCTTTGTGCCATTGCTGAAGTTTTCTTTTCTTGTTCAATGGGTTCTCCCTTTACTCATTTGATGAAGTGTTTTGATGCACACAAATGTCTTATTGTTAGTAGAACCCAGTCATTTATCTGGTCTTTGACCGTGCAGGTCCCTGAAGTTTGTCCCTGTTTTCTCATTGATGATCGTGATAGCTCCGGGATTTACATTTAAGTGTTTTGATCCATTTCACGTTCAATTTTGTTCATGACATGAGGATGGGTCCTGTTGTGTCCTTCTGCAGATGGAGATCTGTTTTTGCCAGGACCATTTGATCAAAATACTCTTTCATGTTTACTGTTTGGGCCCTTTGCTAAATATCTGCTGTCTGCAGAGGTCCCATTTTCAAACAAACTCACGCCAACGACTATCAGTGCTCATGATTTGCACATAATGTTTTGGAGGGATGCAATTCTATGCATAATTGCCTACGTGAATCAGTTGAGAGTTCTTTATGAAAGGACTTTGGAATTCTTGGATTTCAGTTCACCTTATTGGTTCTAAGGAAGTAAGCTTCCATTATGTGAGAGTCTGTAAGAGGGCCACACATGAACAGGAACAGTCCACAATAGCTAGTTGTTCCCAAAAAGGAAAATAGCCCAGTGAAAAAATTTGCTGTAGCTATGTAGAACCGTTGACTTACAGAAAATATGAGAAAATAAAGATATGTTTTTAAGCTGCTAATTTTTTTATAATTTGTTATGCAGCAGTACACAAACTTCACCATTTTCCTAGTCTTGCAACAGGCTATTTTTATTTCTGCTGAGAAGAACTCTGCGATGATTTGAGACTCTGAAAAGTGTATGGGTGGAATAAAATAATTTCAGCACACAAGTTGTTTGCCCTTGTTGAACATTTTGAAACATTTTTGTAGAATCATTAGATAGATTCTGGACATGGTCATACTTTTAAAGAAGGAGAAGAGAGGAATTTTTTCCTCCAGTTCCTTAAAATTACTCATCTTTATCACTGACTAAACTAGGTGGAAGAATGGTGGTTCTTAAAGACACTGCAACTTGGCAATCATAATAAAGTAGTCAAAATGTTGGGAGCCACTTAATTTAATTGAAAGGATGGCTTTGTTTGCCAGTATAAATAATGTAAATAATTACATTCAGCTAATTATAGGTGACAGAAAACCCTAAGGAGGGTTAGAAATGGATTCAACTGTGAGTCTTTGAGTTTGATTAGCTTTTGGAACATTATTTGATGTCTACTAAATCACTCTCAAACAATTATGGGTTTCAAATATGACCCAAATGTATAATCACTAGATATTAAAAAATCACAAGCTTTAGGAAAGAGGAAATTGGCTCTACGGATTATCATGATGACTTATTTGAAGTCTATATAAGTTAAAACAATTTAAATAAAATAACACCAAAATTACACAAAGTGTAAGAGTGAGTCCATTATAAAGAATAGACAATGGTATGATACCTTAACATCATCACAAAGTAATGTAAAAGATACAAAGTCAAAATTTAATGGTTTTGCATTGTGCCCCCCCCGTCCCCTGTCCCTGCCACCCGCCCACCCACCCAAAGCTAGCTGTAGTACATTGAATTTGTTACTGCTTTTGGGTAAATACACTGAGTTCACAACTCATGAATAAAGGTAGACTAAAGTTTAAGTGAGACCCAGAGGTTAAAGTGACTTTTAGAAAACTCACAAAAAATGAAAAAGAACCCTTAAGCCATATACACTTTATTTCCTGTGAGCCACGAGGAGTCAATTCTGGGGATTTATGTAAATAGAATCAGTGCCTGAGAACTCTCAAATTTAAATCTCAATGTAAGTACCTCTACACGTGTGTGCACACATGCAGGTCTAAATGGAAAGATGGAAAGCACACACTGTGGAAATCACCCAAGATATTTTCCCTTTTCCTAAATGGAATGAAAACTATATCAGCTACATTCTTACAAGTACAAAGTAAAGTTGATTCTCAGTTTCCTGTTAAGGGATTATTTACTTTAAAAGATACATTCGAAGTCTTCTAAATATGTCATCTCCAAAAAAAAATGTCATCTCATTCTCAGACGATGTCAATTTTAGCTTAAAATGCTCTATGCTTATCAATTTCAAATCAGGAAAGACATGAGTGTAACCGACAACAATTGAACTCCATTTTCTGACTCTGATCTTGGTTTGAAACCTGGTGCCGTTCGCCCAGTGTGGAGGGGATGGAGGAGACCATGTGAACAGGCTACTAAAATGTCTGCTCTCACGCTCAACTGTCGTATTTGGAGGAACATGACAATAATAGTTTCTACCAATTTATGCAAAAATACACATGACTTACTTGATGATGCAATTGATGTATACTTTATCTAAAGCTCTTCCTTTAAGATAGTTTCTAATGATGTTACTGCAAGGAGGCAGTTTTGCAAACATGAATAGGAGGCTAGCAGTGGTTTTATCATCGCTTTCTGGTCAACACTGCCTAACTTAATTTCAATTTTCATTCAGCAACAAATGTATGTATTTGTTAAAAACAGAAAATACTAGTAAATGAAAAATAGACACAATTAAGACCATCCACAATCCTTTACTCATTACAAAATATTCTTCTCCTTTTTCTATACAAAATACTTTTATCTATCTGTATATACATATCCTTCCAAAATACACTAGTCATCGCAAAAATTGAATTAGAACGCCTCTGGGCTGCTAAACCACTCTGGGTTTTAGGACAACATAAGTGGAAGGGTGCAGCCCGGAGCCCCCATGGGCCCTCTGAATCGCAAGGGGAGCCTCTGATGTAGAGTAGGACAAGGTGACATTTCCCAACAACAATATCTGCATTTCCATGGAGCCTAGCAGCAAACATAATACTTGTCACATATTTAATAGGCTAAATTTGTATTATAATATATTGATACCACACTTGTATACAAGACTTGCTCCAGGGTGTGACTGCATTCAGCATGGAATAACAGGCTAATAAAAACTGTAACAGAAACATTTTTACGACCCTCCACTGACTTGTGTTTTACATGATATTATCTTATTGCAGACATCTGAATTAAAGGTTAACAAACACTATTTGATGTGTTGTCTGAATGAATATACATTGAGTGCATGAATACATGCTTCTTGCCATTACTATTGGTTCTGATACTACATGTGCAATGTGTTTTGGGTGAAGACATGATTGTAAGTGGGTGATGGCTCTTGACTTACTGTTTTAAGTAAATATGAAACAGCACATTCTGTTATACTTCCTCCAATTAAGTGCCTCTCCCCCATTAAAGCAATCTGTTATCATTTTAACAGTGTCATTAACATCTACAATGTAACTCAGAGGGGCTTTGTTCTTCTTTCGAAATTAGTAGTACATACATTGATATAGAAACCTTGAAATACAGAAACAAATTTAAGAAGCCTTCAACTCTAAGTTATACAAATATTTAAATGGGTTACAGAGAAAGTACAACTTCAATATAAAAAAGCACATAAATTATACATCCATTAAAATGTATTAATAATAAAAACAAATATTACTTTTACAAATATGGTTCAGGTGCTTGGGCTAACAAATATAATTCAGATGATCAGGCTACTGAAAATAAATTAAATATATAAAATGCATAATTTTTATATATAAATGTGCTTTTTAGGCATACTTTAACATTTTTAAATTTATAATGATAATATACTAAATTTCTAATGTAAAGATAAACTGTTGTTAGTGAAGTTAGATGACAAAAGCTCACTTTAAATTGCTAAAATAAATGTTATTTACTACTGTGGTTTCAATAAATAGATTGATTCAATTAATAACAAATATGGGCATATTAAAAATTTTTGAAACAGATAATGGACATTTTGCTCCAAAAGATTATATCTCCTATATTCATGCATAAGTAAGTACTTTTGCAAAGATGTGAACCAGAATCAAATTTATTTGTTTGCCATCAACTAAAGTTGTCACCATGACTAAAAGTCTCTTGATTTGCACAAGGAAAATAATTTTTTATTAGTGATTAAATATTACAGATTAACTATCAAATAAACCTGATCAGAAAGACAGAAACTCTGTAATCATTTTTTAAAGATAAAATAAAGCTCTCTTTTCTGGAATTGATCTCTTTTCCATAACTTTTAGAATAATCTGCTAACATTATAGTTCATTGAAGTCATGTCTTTTCTTCCCAATAGGCATATAAATTGTTTAATGTCAGGATGGAGAGTCTGTATTTCTTTAAAATTTTGATGTAAGAGCTCAATATAGTGTTTCGAACATCACAATTACTAAACACATGAATACCCTGCGATGTCCGTAACTCCAACTGCCCAAAACACATTCACTCTCTCCATCTTTGTTGATCTTTCTCTGTACTCTTCAGTAATGTAAAGAGATTTTGCTCAGACTTTCAAGCAAAAAGCCTGCAACTCATCCTTCCTAATGAGCTTAAGTATCATCAAATGAAATGTGGCCTATCCATTTCAAATTTTGACCTTTCATATATCAATTTTGTCATCATTTGTATGTTGAAACTATTGCTGAATTTTCCAAGTTACAGGACTCAGCTTCCAGCACTGTATTAGATAATATTCTATTTTAATTAATAAAATTGGACTGCTAACCACAGTTCAGAAGTTAAAAATTATCAGGTGCTGTGCTGGAGTAAAAGAGGATTTCTATTCCCATAAAGAATGTGGAGTAGAAAGGGGGAATCGATTACAAGAATCTACGTATGGCCTCCTCCCTGGGAGATGGACAACAGAGAAGAGGGCGGCGGGAGACATCGGACAGTGTAACACATGACATAATAATAATAATTTATGAATTATGAAGGGTTCACAAGGTAGGGAGGAGCGGGGAAATGGGCATCAGATATTAAGGGCTCAGGTAGAAGGCACATGTTTTGAGAATGATGAAGGCAACAAATGTACATATGTGCTTGACACAATGGATGGATGTATAGATTATGATAAGAATTGTACAAGCCCCCAATAAAATGATTAAAAAATAAAAAGAATTACATGCTCCATGGTAACAATTGAAGGGGGGAGGAAGAGAGAGTGGAACACATCCTGGCCCACCAAGCCTTGAGGATGATATCCCCGCTCAGAGCAGCCAATCCACAGAGAAGACCATAGGTCTGGCCCCACTATGAGAAACGACATCCCTCACTGACCCATAGCCCTACAGGGGACAACACTGGAGACACAGTGCAGGAATTCTGGTCAATCTGATCCCACCACACCCAGGCAAAACACTAAGGGT
The DNA here is from genome assembly GCF_050624435.1 of Tenrec ecaudatus. Lineage (NCBI taxonomy): Eukaryota > Metazoa > Chordata > Mammalia > Afrosoricida > Tenrecidae > Tenrec > Tenrec ecaudatus. Next base: position 94,487,856 of record NC_134543.1, read on the forward strand.
GTGGAACAGAACAGCAAAGGAAACAGAGCAAAGAAGTCCCCAGGGAATACCAAAAATAGACTTTGGAACCAAGGCTTGGCACCCCATTAGACTCGACCAGAAAACACTCCTAAAGGCCAATAAACAGTCTTTGAACTAACTACAGGCTTTTCTTTTTTGGTTGTTGTTTGTTTGTTTGTCATTGGCTTTTGGTTGTTGTTGTTTTGTTTTCTTTTGTTGCTTGGTTTTGCTCTGTCTTGTTTTTGTGCATGTTATTGTCTCCGTAGGTCTGTATAAATAAGATAGGCTGGATGAACAATCTGGAGGAGAAAACAATGGTCCCAACAGTTCTGGGGGGGACATGGGTGAGGGGTAAGTCGGGGGAAAGGAAGTGATGTTAACAAACCCAAGTACAAGAGAACAACAAGTGATACAAATCAGTAATGAGAAGGGTGTAGAAGGCCTGGTAGGGTATGAACAAGGGTAATGTAATCTAGAGGAATTACTGAAACCCAAATGAAGGCTGAGCATGATAGTGGAACAAGAGGAAAAAGCTAGGAGGAAAGGGCATTTATAGAGGTCTAAATAAAGGCATGTATGTATGTAAATATACTTCTATATGAGGATGAGGAAATAGATTTATGTGCATATATTTATAGGTTTAGTAGTAAGGTAGCAGATGGACATTGGGCCTTCACTCAAGTACTCCTTCAATGCAAGAATACTTTGTTCTATTAAACTGGCATTCCATGATGCTCACCTTCCTGACACAATTGCTGAAGACAAAGAAGGTGCATAAGCAAATGTGGTGAAAAAAGCGGATGGAGGCCAGCTATCAAAAGATACAGCGTCTGGATCTTAAAGACTTGAAGGTAAACAAGTGGTCATCTAGCTGAGAAGCAATAAAGCCCACATGGAAGAATCACACCAGCCTGTGTGATCATGAGGTGCCAAAGAGATCAGTTATCAGACATCAAAGAAAAAAACGATATCATTGTGAATGAGGGGGAGTGTGGAGTAGGGACCCAAAGCCTATCTGTAGGCAACTGAACATCCCCTTAATGAAAGGTTGAGGGGAGAAGAGCCAGTCAGGGTGCAGTGTAGCAATGATGAAACATACAACTTCCCTCTAGTTCTTAAATGCCTCCTTCCCCACATTATCATGATCCCAATTCTACCTTACAAATCTGGCTAGACCAGACAATGTACACTGGTACAGATAGGAACTGGAAACACAGGGAATCCAGTACAGATGATCCCTTCAGGACCAGTGGTGAGAGTGGCCATACTGGGAGGGTGGAGGAAAGCTGGGGTAGAGAGGGAGAACCAATTACAAGGATCTACATATAACCTCTTCTCTCGGGGACGGACAACAGAAAAGTGGGTGAAGGGAGACATCAGACAGTGTAACATAAGACAAAACAATAATTTATAAATTATGGAGGGCTTATAAGGAAGGAAGGAGTAGGGAGGGAGGGGAGGAAATGAGGAACTGATGCCAAGGACTTAAATGGAGAGAAAATGTTTTGAAAATGATTACGGCAACAAATGTACAAATGTGCTTTACACAATTGATGTATGTGTGGATTGTGATGAGTTGTATGAGCCCCCTATAAAAATTTTTTTAAATTTACATGCTCAGCAGCCCACACCAGGGAAGTTCTACCATGACCTATGAGATCACTATGAATTGGCATCAACTTAATGGCATTGACTTTGAATTTTGCGAATTTCAGAACTAGATTACCAGGCTTTTCTTTGTAGTCTTTAGTATGGAAGCTTCATTGAAACCTTTCTAGCAGACAGGTGAGATATTGGTGACCTGACTTCTAGTGCCATAGCAAAATGCAAGCCACCACAGTACAATCTGTGGCTAGTGCTTCTTTATTTCTTGTATTTCTGGTTTGTTCAGATGTGCAGTACCGTTCTGCTGTCGACACCTGGATTATAGTTGAGTACTGGTCCCTAAGCCCTAGAATATGATGTCCCTGTAGCACTGATGGAAGTCTTGTTCAGTCCACTCAGCATTTCTGAGTGAGTATCTCCCACGTCTACCGTTGAAACACCACGCTGCAACCATCTTTTAGAGTTGTCTTTCTTCTTAGAGTTTTATCCATTTTCCCCTTAAGATCCCCAAGAACTATAATTTCTACAATTCATTTGTTGCAGAAAGAAAATTTCTAATTTACCTTAAAACATAAACCTAACATATTAACACACAGTTCATTAGATTGAGACCAAACCCACTGCCACCAAATCTACTGCTAGTGAGTCACGATTCAGACTCCGAGCATGTCTGAGACTGTAACTCTTTCTGGAAGCAGACAATCTCATCCTTCTCCCACAGGGCAGCAGGTAGGTTTGGCCGTAACCTTGCAGGCCAATATCTAACCCACAGTGTCATTAAAACTCCTGGACTCAGGCCCCAAAGGAATTACATTTGCATATTAAAAGATTAATATAATTTTAGATCTACGAAGGAATATCAACTAATACCCCTCCCTCCAAATATGCATTTTCTTTAACAGGAATTTTAAGGCACAATGACAAAGTTATGTTTTCCCTAAACCCCAACGTGCTTCCAGAGAGTCCATTCTGACACACAGCGACCCTTCAGTAAAGGAACAAGAGGGAACGGCCCCCTGACAGTTTCTGGGACAGTAAGTCTTTCCTGGAGCCAAAGGGTCCTAGTTTCCACCTGCAGAGCAGCTGGTGGGTTTGAACAGCTGCTCCTTGGTTAGCAGTCCAATTTGCAACCTATGATATCACCAGACTTTCTCTCTAAAGCACTAATGGTTCTCAACTCAAGGATAATGGATTATTTCACTTCATCTGTCAACCAAACATTTCCCCCAAGCAGAATCATATCCTGATGTTACTATCATATCCAAGCAGAATCATATCCTGATGTTACTATAGAAGAAATACCACAAGCGGTAGCTTTACCACTGGATACAAGGTGTTACCAGAATAAGACATCACAGCCCCAACAGACTGGCTGATCAGATCAGAGCGCATTACTGAAGATGAAGATATCATTACACACTGCCAAACAGCAACACCACATCAATGCTAATCACTAAGAATCCAGGTCCAACGGAGCTAAACCATGTTTGGGGTGGCACAGTTCTCCCCATCATATTCCACCTTAGTCCTCCCCAAATTCATGTCATCGACACATGAAAATCACATTTATCTCATCATATCACCCCAAAGTCTTAAATCAATTTCCAGTCCAAATTCCATCCAAGAGCAAAATTCCTATGTATTTGTGAACCTAGAATACAAGGAGAAATTAAGGAATATAGGGGATAATAGAGACCAAGCAAATGAAGAAGAAGAAGAAAAAAAGCAAGCCAACAAACAAACAGAACAATTGGCAATAGCTTTAAGTGAGTCTCTGTTCTCGAGACCATCTGGACAAGTGCCTGTTTCAGCCTGTGAGTTTACCATCTTCTCTGAATTCTGGGTGGAGGCCCCGTGGCCCATAGCTGCAGCTCTGCCATTCGGACCCACTTGGTCACAACTCTGATTTTATGTCTTTTGGTGGCTTCATCTTCTTAGCCCAGCCCTCGCCCCTCAGCCCCAGTAGGTCCAGTTTTTCGGTCCCTTAAGCATGGCCATCCATCCACTCAGATCTGGTGCCATGGCTGGATATTCATGAATTACAGTCCACACCCCAGTCCACACCAAGCTGGTGAAGATCTGACTCCGAAACTAGGGGGGCATTGTCACCCTTTGAGACACAGCAGCCCCTGGCTCCACACTTTGACACCAGAGACCACAGGTACTCTTCTTCCACAGGTTGCTCTGGCCTCCTGGTTTTACTGATGCTCTGTCTCTCTCTGCTGCTGCCCCCCACTAGCTGCACCATCTCCAGCGTTACAGAAGCACACGGAGCAGAGGTAGGTGGCAATGGTCAAAGAATAGTAAGCAGGAGACCCAGGATGCAAACCAGAACAAGGCGGTTTGCCTTTTCAATTTTCTGACATACTTCATCAAGTACCATGGCACCTACAACTTTGGGTTATTGTATGGATGAGTAAAGTAATTATAAGATGTTTCTGATGAACCCTAAAAAGGAATTTTATTGCTATTAGTAAATCAAATTTCTTATGTATTTCAGAGATTGCTAAAAATCTGTTTATTGTGGAAACCCAGAGAAGTGGGAGAGTTTCTCTCATACCCTGTTTTATATATAGATAATTTTATTAGGGGCTCTTACAGCTCTTATAACATCCCATACTTCAATTGTATCAATTACATTTGTGCATATGTTGCCATCATAATTTTCAAAACATTTTCTTTCTACTTCAGCCCTTGGTATCATTTCCTCTTTTTTTCTCTCCCTCCCCCATCCTCATGACACTTGATAAATTATTATTATTATTTTCATATTTTACACAGTCTGCTGTCTTGCTTCACCCATGTTTCTGTTGTTAGCCCCCTTCAGGGGTTGGGGGATGGGGTTATACATCAATCATTGTGATCAGTTCTCCCTTTCTTCACCTTCTCCACCCAGCTTCCCCTTACCCTCATGTTATCCTTAATCTCATTACTGTTACTGAGGGATTTATCTGTCCTAGATTCCATGTGTCCAGAGCTCTTGTTTGTACCAGTGCACGTGCTCTGATCTAGCTGGATTTGTAAGGTAGAACTGGGGCCATAATAGTTGGTGAGGGGTTGGGGGTGGGGTAGAAAGCATTAAAGAACTAGAGGAGCACTGTGTGTTTTTTCGGTGCCATACTGCCCCCTGGCTGGCTTATCCCTTCCTTGTGACCCTTCTGGGAGATGTTCAATTGTCTACAGGTGGGCTTTGGGTCTCTACTCCAACCCCCTCATTTGAATCAATAAGATTGTTTGTTTGGGGTCTTCTGATACCTGGCACCTGATCCTGTTGGCAACTCATGATCACATAGGCTGGTGTGCTTCTTCCATGTGGGCTTTGTTGCTTTCCTGCTAGATAGCCACTTGTTTAATTTCAAGTCTTTAAAACCCCAGATGCTGTATCTTCTAATAGCCAGGCACCATCAGCTTTCTTTACCACATTTGCTTATGCACCCATTATGTTAAGTGAAGAAAGGAAATACTGCCAAACTCCAAATCACCTCACAATCCATTATGCTTGAGTCCGTTGCTGTAGCCACTATCAACCATCTCATTATTTCATTGAGACACTTCCTCTTTTTCATTGATTCTGTACTGATCATTGTGATTTTATTTTACATGGTGTCATGAATAGTAAGAATGTAGGCTCTTTCTTTTTACCCCCAGAACTGTTTTCCCCCAACAATTTTATTGACATATAATTCATATATCACACAATTGAACAGTTCAATGGTTCAATCACATCAAGTGGATTTGTACAATTACCACCACTTCTATCTTAGAGCACCACCCCATGATCACATGGCCTTCAAACTGTATAATCACTATGGGTTCTATTGCTCCCTCCGTTCTCCCACCCACACTGTTCAAGATATCCCCCTTCTCTCACCATTGCCCACCCCACACCTGTATTCTCTACAGCATGTTGTAACAGTTGTCATCATACATCCATTCCCCACTGTGCTTCGCAGCTGGGAATCCCAACCAAAAACATTCCAAGACTAAGATGCTAAGGACAAGATCATATTAGTATAAAGGTAAAAATACAAATTATGTATAAGGAGGAGAAGATCCTCATCAACATTCAAAAGCCAGGGAAGAAATTTCTGTCATAGGACCACTGAGACACTTGTTCCCAGCACTCATTTAGGTTGTTTCAATGTGGAGGACAACTGGCCTGGTACCAAGTTTGATGCAGCATAATCAGAATGACCGAGATCTCTGACACTAAGACTGTTCAGGACTCTTTCCTTGGCTGGAGTGATTCTGCCAGCAGCTCAGTCTGACCAGATACTCTGCAGATGGCTTTTGGGCTCCCATTGGCTTCCATAGCCTTCTACAAATTGGGTGTTGTGGTAGTTACATAATCTGATGTCAATTTGGTACTTAAAAGGATTAAGACTGAATGCGTGGAATCTAGTCCATCAATCGGATCATAGCCAATGAGGCTTCTGTGTGGACATGGCCTTCTCCTGAGAATTCTGGGAAATCACGTATTCCTTCCTGGAGACGGGAGACACTGTCTCTCTCTCTCTCTCTCTCTCTCTCTCTCTCTCTCTCTCTCTCTCTCTCTCTCTCTGTCTGTCTCTCTCTCTCTGCTTACTTCTTGGGAGACATTGCAGCTGACAAGACACATGGAACTACACTAGTGTCCTGAGCTGGAGCGGTCACATGGACCTACCCTGATGCAACCAGACCTCCGAATCCAGAGCAGCCACGTATAGGCCCCTGCTAGCACTGAGATGCTTACAATGCCACTGGGTTCACAAGACTTCCCACACACTGATTGTCCTGCATTCCGCATCATTGCCTGGATTTTGTAAGAGGAATTTGTAGATTGGTATCAGACATATGGGCTAATATTGGACTTATGGGCTTGGACTGGACTGGGTTGGGATGCTTTCTTAATGTACATTTACTCTTCATACATTTACGTCTTATACACATATGAGTTTCTATGGATTTGTTTCTCTAGTCTACCCAGACTAACACAGGTATTCATAATTTTAGCTCTGATACTTTTTCTCTTCACTATCTTAGAATTTTGTATTTGTCATCTTTGGATCACACAAGCTGGTACACTTCTTCTTTGTGAATTTAGTTGGCTCCTTGCTTAGATGGCTGCTTGTTTGAATACAAGTCTTTATGAGCCCAGGCGCTATTTTGATAGCCTGGAACCATCTATTTTCTTCACCAAACTTTGCTGTAGCATTCTTATCTTCAGTCATCATTTTATAAAGCTGGGTATCGAGCAGGGTCATGATGTAAGAACTAAACTTTCTTAAGTTGGGGCTAGGAGTTAGTGTGGCGAGCCCAGAACTTTTCCTGGATCTATGCTTTTTTTTTTTTTTTAATTTGCTGTAACCTGGAAATTAATACATATCCAGCATGCTGTCCTTTCATGTCTTTCATCAGGACTTGTCTGTCCTGATAAAAGGTCCAATGTATATGAGACAAAGTCTCACCATCCTAGCTTCTAAGGAATATTCAGGCTGTACTTCCTCCAATATTCTTCACCAACACCACAACACAAATACATCAATTTCCAAATTTCACATGCACACGAAGCCATTAAAATGTCACAGTTTGGATCAGTAGTCCCTTAGTCCCCAAAGTGACATCCGTGCTCTTCGAACTTTGAAGAGGTCTTGTGCAACAGACTTGCTCGATGCAACAAGAGGGGGTACCACCCAAAAACCAGGCAAGCTCCGCTGGATGGAGTTTTCATAGTACGCATTTTTTCCCCATTAAGCAAGCATCAAGCAACTCACTCTGTGTTAGTGCACTCAGTGCCATCACCTGGGAAGGTTCTCTCTGGTCACAATGAATTTTTTCGTAAAACAGTTTCACTCAAGCCTCATTTTTTGTGATGGCTGATTTAAGAGAACAGCGTGATGCTGTGAATTTTTGTTGCCTGCTGAAGAAAAATGCCACAGAAACTGTTGTGATGTTGAACACAGTGGATGAAACGTAGATTAATAACTGACTTCATTCTGGATGTCTGTCAACTTCCTGGACAGACAAAAATGTCAATACATTGTGCATTTGGAGTTCGTTCCACCATGTCAGATTGTTAATCGGGCTATTTAGAGGTTCTGAAAAGATTGCATAACAGTGGGCAACAAAAAAAGACCTAGTTTGTGGGAAACGAGGGACTGCTTTTGCCACCATGACAGTGTACCTGCTCACTCAGTCATCTCAGTGTACCAGTTTTTGGCAAAAAACAGCATGACTCTCTTGCCTCACACACCTTACTCACTTGACCTCACTCCAGGTGACTCTTTTTTGTTTCGTGAATGAAGAGGGACATGAGAGAACAGCAATTTGGTTATGCAGAAGCGGTGAAAAATTAAATTAAATTAAAATGAGGAAGGTGGACTCAACCATCCAAATAGGTGAGTTTGAAAAATGTTTCCAAGAATGGAATGGCAGATTTGACAAATGTACTAAGTGTCCTTAAGAGTACTTTGAAGGTGATAAGGTTGTTTTGTAAAGAAAAATTTAAGTGCATAGCTTTGAAAAAAATTATAGTTTTTGAGAGGAGGGGATATACCCTCATATGTCATTTGATTTCCTGATTGCTGGTTCCATGAGTATAGACTGTGGATCTAAGCAAAATAAAATCCTTGACATCTTTAATCTCTCTCATGTCTCTGGAGAGTTGTCGGTTCTACTGGTCCAGTTGTCGGTTCTACTGGTCCAGTTGTCGGTTCTACTGGCCCAGTTGTCGGTTCTACTGGTCCATTAAGTTGGAATCCATATTGAATGCTGCAATCCCTCATCTTCAGCAGCTAAGGCAGGGCCTCTTCACGCTCAGCAAGTCTGGTTGCGATATCTGTATATCCCAGGTTGCTAATATGCCTTCCTCTAATCCTGATATGAACTCTTCTTTATAGAGTCCAGCTCTCTGATTATTATCTCAGCATACAGGTTGATTAAGTCAAATGAAAGGTTATAACACTGATGTATACATTTCATGATTTTAAGCTAAACAGTACTTTCCCTTGTTCTGTTTGACTGTCACTTAGCCTATGAATAGTTTCCACATAGTACAATAAAGTGTTCTAGAAGTCACATTCTCCTCTGTTATCCATAATTTGCTATGAGCCACACAATCAAATGCCCTTGCATAGTCAATAAAACACAAGTAAACACCTTTCCAGTATTCTCTGCTTTCAGTCAAGATCCATCTGATATCAATAACTGTATTCCTCTTGTGAAGTCCTTTTCTGAATCCAGTCTGAATTTCAGGCAACTGCAACTGTTGTTAAATTATCTTCAGTAAAAATGTATTTACGTGTGATATTAGTAATATTGTTTGACCATTTCTGCATTCTGTTCGGTCACATTTCCTTGGAACAAGCACAACAATGGATTTCTTCCAGGCTGTTTTCTTCCAAATTTCTTGGCACAAAAGAGTGAACACTTCCAGGTCTTTCAGCAAAATGACTCTGTGTATTTCTTCCATCATCTATTGTGCTTTATGCCCTGAAAATCCTTCGATATTCCCCCGGAGGTTTGATTCTTTTGTGTTCAGTTCTTTCAGCTAGACATGTGCCGAGTGAGCCCTTCCCTTTTCGCTTTCTAACCCTACATCTTGGCATATTTCATTATAATACCTTGTATTCTCTTCTCGCCCTACCTTTTGATATTTTCTATTCAGCCCTTTTACTTCATCGTTTCTTCCATTTGCTTTAGTTATTTTATATCCAAGGGTAGGTTTCAGAGTCTCTTCTGATATCCACTTTGACCTTTACCTTCTTTTTTAATGACCTTTTGTTTTCTTCATATGATATTTTCTATGTCAACGGATAGCTCATCAGGTTTTCTGCCATCCATGTTTAATTGGTGAAATCTGTTCGTGATGTGTTCTCAAACTCAGGTGGATTCTTAAAACTCTTCTGGATTCTTAAAAATCTTTTTTCCCTTTAACTTTAATTTGCTCTCACAAAGGAGCAATTGATGGTCTGTTCTAAAGTTTGCCCATGGCTTATTTTGGATGAAGGCATTAAGCAAGTCCCTTGTCTCTTCCTACAGATGTAGTCAATTCGCTTCCTGCGTATTCCATCTGGTGAGTTCCAGTTTCACATTTAAGTTGCTGAAAGCAACGTATTTTCAATGTAGATAGTGTTAGTCTTGCACAATTACATCATTGGATCCTCAGTTCCTTCTCTGTCACCAAGGTTATACTTTCCAACTACTGTCCTTTCCTCTTGCTTCCAACTTTGTATTCCAGTGGCCAGTATTCATCAATGCATCTTGACTACACGTTTGAGCCACTTCCAACTGACGAAGTTGGCAGAATTCTTCAATTTCTTCATCTCTAGCTTTAGTGGTTGGTGCACAATTTTAAATCATAGTTTTATGAGTTTGACTTCTTTGTTGGAAGTTCTAATAATACAGTTACCATCCTAACATCTACAGCATTATGCTTCGAGCTCAATTGTGAATGACACCACTTTCCTTGCATCTGCCAATGTTGGCGTACTCACCCGTGTAGCTGCCCGGCTTAAAATGGCCAGAACCCATTTATTTCAGCTCACCAATGCCTGGCACCGGGATCTTGATGCAGTCCATTTAATTTACAATGATTTATAGTGTTCCTAGATTCACACTTCAGGCATCCTATGTTCTGATTACTGAAAGATGTTTGCAGCTGTCTTCCCATTTTGAGTTATGTCCCAATAGCAAATGAAGTATCAAAACGTTGCCCCATCCAAGTTATTTTGGTGGCCTCTGCTTTAAAATGAAAGCCTTCAATAGTCTGAATCTGCGTGTCCCCCAATCCGAGGCACTCATTTTTTGGCACTGTACCTGACACTATGCTCATAACCAATCCCTCAGAAGGGTGTAGTTTATTCCTTCTACCTAGGCTTAGAAGATCATGGACTTGGAGTTATTCCAGCAGGCTCCCTGAATCACACATATTGATAATATTCAGTAGACCCTTCTTTTGAAGAATATTGTTTACCTGAAAAAAAATTTACAATGTAGATTTCAGTAAAATTACAATTACGTTTATGGAAGCCAAACTTATGAGCATTCTGAACTTCGATTTACAGACTGAATCTTTATTCTATAATATACACTTTGCAAACTACGATTGAACAGAACTATCGATACTAAGTGATTTATGATAACCTTAAGATATTCAGCTGTCATATTCTATTGATTGGCATGCTGAGGACTCGATAGCACATATTATGGCTAATGCAAATAATTATTTTTCCTGTGAGTTCAATTAAGGATCTTCATGTTGATGTAATTAAAACCGCAGTGGCATTTGAAATGCATCACCCAAATGAAGTACTCTAACATCTACCCGGTTAAGATTTGTAAGAGAGAGAAGTTATTTCAATTTGCATTTTAAATTCCACATGTTACTCCCCAACAGAAATAAAAATGTGCATGCATATATACATCTGTATTATCATCAAGCATTTCATTATCATCATTGACAAATTTGTTCACTACTAGCACATCCATATCAGATGTAGGGACAAATGCTTGTTCAATATTTAAATTTAAGTGTTCTCATTGCCCATTAACTATCTATTAAGAATTAGAAGTTGTAATTTAACTGAAAATTTCATGCTAATCGCACGCTTTATAATGAGATTGTTTGTTACGCCTAGCCTTCAACAGCACTGATCAAACCCCCCAGCCTAACCATTAAGTTGGCTTTTTTTTTTTTTTTGCCAAGGATCTTCCCACCTGGTGTAGTGAAATATTTTTAAAAGAAAATAGGAGCATATCACTTATTGATAACTTTGTCCTACCATGTCTCTGTTGCTAATTCTCTGGAATGTGGAGGAATTCACAGAGAATAAAGGAAATAATAGGCACAACAAAGGAGCTGCTGAACTACCTGCAACTCAGGTCACACAATGCCTCACGGCCTCCTGAGGACAAATGCATGAACACAGGTTACCATGCTTTTTGACTTTATTAAATTAATATTAAAGTAATCAGTTATATAATGCTGGATGAATTTAAAAGTATATATACATAGCAACTTGAGAATAAAATACAATCTCCATTTCATTTGTTAGACCAGAGCTTAAAATGGTAGAAACCAAGGTTTAAAAGTATTGAACCCAAATAAATATTCTAAAATCTGTAATAATCATTTCCATAGTACCATCTTTCCCAATCGGAGACTGGTGGCATAGTGGCGATGCTGGGCTGCTAACTGCAAGGTCAACTGTTGGAAACCACTAGTCACTCCAAGAGAGAATGACAAGGCTCTCGACTCCAGTCAAGAGCTCAGTCTCAGAAATGGACTGGACGGCCGTGTGTGTTGAGATTTCTCAGACTATAAGCGGAATATGAACTTCTTTAATAATTAAAGAGGTTATTTGAGTTTTTAAGTTGAGATCATAAAGAAAAGTAGATACACTAAATCCCTAGATTGTTGCCTGGAATCTAAGCGATTCCTACTTGTATTTCAGTAGACCAAAAGAAAAAGAAATGCAAAACAGTAAACTCCAAACCATTGCATTTTACCTTTGCTTACTAAAACTCTGGCCATAAAGAAATATGTGCACTACAATATTATGGAAATATAGTAAACGTATCATAAGGTTGTTTTATTGAAGGAACAATTTTCCCAAGAAAAGAGAGATAAAAGAACAGATGCATGATAAAAAGAAACTGCACACTTTCATTGTTCACATTCTGATTGCCCACATGGTCTGCTGAAAGAATACGCTTGCCGTTCCTGTTCTGGTTACCCTTGAGCACACCACTAAATAAAATTATTATATCCAGTGGCTATTTGCAACTAAACATAGGGTAGGAGTACTTTAGTCACAGAGAGCAAGGGAGGATTTCGGCTCTGAGATCGTAATTTTTGCCGTAATATTTGCGACAATTCAAAAGCACACCATAATTTCTAATTCATATAATGTTCACTGCAATTTTTTCACATCCACGACCTACATTTATCTCCATGCCTCTGGGAAGTAGCCAAGATTATGCCTAGCTTACAAAATAGGAAAACGTGGTTACTGGTAGATATAATCCATTTAACTGGACAAATGTGTACACCTGATTATAGTCTAGACATGATTGTTACTAGTCCACTTCCTAAATCGTCACGGAAATGAATACCCACATGTGAAAGTAGAGACAAGCCTGTATTAACACTGGAAACTGTCCGTGGATACATCACACATCAGACTTGCTAACCTGTCCGCTACTATAGACCCTGCTATGAGAAGAAAGTGTCAAAAAGTCCATATTCCATGGAAACTGCAATCAAACCAAAACCACTGCCAGTGAGTCAATTACAACTCACACCAACCACAGAGGACTGAGGCGAACTGGCCCTGTAGCTTTCTGAAGCGATAAAACTTAATGGGGCCGGAAAACCTCCCCTTTCTTCTAAGGAGCACCTTGTGGGCGTGAACCACTGATCCTGACCTTTCAATTAGTAGCCCCATGTGTAACCCACTGTGGTATGGATCCCCACGACTAGGGATCCACGTAGAGCCTATGAAATGTGATGGGATGGAACCGCGGCATATACTCACACACAACTTTGTATTAGGTTGGACACCTTTAGGACAGATACTGAAGGCTGCTGTGAACCAACCAGTAATGAAAGCAATTACTTAACACTCGCTACTTAGGGCAATTATAAGGATTTTTTTAATAGCCTCAAAATTCTTTTGCATCTCTCCTATCATTTTGCCTTTGCTCTACGTAAGTGTATCTGTTCTGTTATTTCTTATTGATTCACTTTTCAGAGCATCAGCATGTGCCCACCTATCAAGAATAGTTTGTTTGTTTGTTTTGTATTATTTTGGCTACCCATACCGAGGGAAACTTGTACTTGTTAATATTGGGATATTATTTGAGAAAGTGTGTTTCTATGTTTGACTCGATGGAGCCCTGGTGGTAGAGTGGGGCTGATAACCACAAGATCATCAGTTCAAACCCACCGCCTGCTCCTCAGGAGAAAGATGAGGCTTTCTGTCCCCATAAACATTCTTATTCTTGGAAACACACAGAGGTTGTTCTGCTCTGTCCTATAGTTACTAATCAGAATTGGCTCAATGGTGGTGAATTTGTTTTGGTGTGTGTGTGAGTGTGTTTGTTTAATGCTGGACTCCACATTCTGGGTCCAGATGGAAGGTCAGCGGAAGATTAATATCTGTCTCTCGCTTTACTTTCCCTTTCAGAAAATCAGCTAGCTACATTGTTGGCAGTCAGAGTATAGAGTCTTTGTACTGACAATGCCTTAGCATTGTCTGAAAAAGGCTGACCCAGCAAACAAAACAAAGAAACCAATTCAATGATAGAGATGTCTGAAATTAAAGAAAAATGCCAAGGAGACAGAGGAGCTACAAGAAAAAAAGAAAGCAAGAGAAGAGAAGAATCCAGGGACTACAGATAGGAAGCAAAGTAAGAAAGATTTTCTGGACGGATGAAGCTTTGTAACTGCAGCTTGAAAGTATATACTAAATATTAGGATTTGGAGAGGGATGTCCATTCTTCCTCCCAGGAAATAAGAAATGCAAGAAGGCTGGTTTGACAACCTGGCCTTAAACTTGGGCACAAGAGACTTTCTAACAAGTGAACACTGATTCCCGGTGACATGCTCACCCTCTTACTGCCACAGTTGTTCAACTGAAGGCCTCCTCCCTGGGACTAGCAGCTGGCTCCAAGGACAGGGAACACCAGATACAGATGTTCCACGCAGATAAATGAGACTAAGAAACAGAAAGAAATGTGTAGGATGGACTGACAATCAATGAGTATGTTTTCAATAGGTAACTTCTCGAAGGGAAGTGGAAGGATAGGGCATCAAGAGAATCATTGAAGTTTTTTTTAATGCAAGCTCATAAAACTCTCTCCTCTTAAACATACACACAATGAGATTTTAAAAGATCTATATGTTTTTAATACTATCTGGAATTGCAGTGGTAGGGGGGGGGATCATGCATCCTTGTCCAGCAGAAAGCAAACCAATTACATTATCTTTGAAAGAAAAAGACAATTCAGATTTTCCCCAGGTTTTGTTTGCTCTCCATAACATTAACCCTCTCTAACAAAAATAGAACAAAATCTATAGAATTTTATGGTGGAAATATGACACTGAGCCAGCTAGAGACAGAAATACATTTCTAGGCATTTTGAAAGAACAATAGCAAAACATTGCCAAGCATCCAGGGCTCAGAAAACCTACCCCCACATGAAATGCCTTCAAACTTTGACAAGGGCCTTTCTCCAGCTTACGGAAAAATAGATGCTGCAAATTCAAAGGTGCGAGCCACAATATTAAAGGGGCATGGGTGACAATCAGAAGTATCAGTAGAATAAAATGTTACTAAAAACTCTATTAACAACAAGGTAATTTTTATCTTCTACTACGCAGAATCCTGAATAACAATAGCTTTGGTTCGGGCATGTTTTCTTAGCTTGTGAAATCTACCTCGAAAGTAGTTTCTGTTTCTTGAGAGAAAACGTGTGCTTCTGAATTGATACCAGCGTTCTAAGGGGGGAAATCCTTATCTTCTTTCCCAACCACCAATAAGCAATTTGAATATATAATATAATTCCATTAATAAAAATAACTAAATTATAAATCATCTGGGAATGATGGACCAAGCATTTATAGAGAAAAATTATACGCATTTATTAAAAACATAGACGAAGGTCAACTATAGGGGGACACCACTTTATTAATGGAAGATTATATTATATATATATATATATATGATTTTTCCCCCTGAATTCAGTCAATAAATTCAGTAAAATCCAAGACAATAGCAAGTGTGTTTTTGTAAATTGTACTTTTCAAATTGTACTTTTAATCAGGAACTAGTAGTATAAAAATGCATTGTATATTATCGTATTTAAAAGTGCGCACAATGCATGTAATGATTATATAAATCTAGTAAATCCATAGATACACCCTTATATGAAGAAAAGTATAAATCATATGTGTAATAATTGCTCATCAAAGGGAATGTATAGATGGTTGAAGAAATCATGATGGGCCATTTACCTATTTACTTAGAAAACAATTTTATTAGATTGGTATGCTGAGATCACAGGGAACCCTGGTGGGGTCGTGGGTTAGGTATTGGGCTGCTTAGTGGTTTGAAACCACTAGTCACTGGACAGGAGAGAGAAAGATTCAGCTCAGTGTTACAGTCTTAGGAACCCACTGTTCTGCAAACTTAGGGTTAGAACTGTCTTAACAACAAATGAAGCTCTTCCCATAGGGTTATTGTAGACAGCATCAAATTGATGACATAAGTGAGCCTCGCAGCTGAAGAGAGATGAGGCTTTCTGCTGCCTAAACTTTAGAAAATAATTACCAGGTGGATTATATGCTTTAAAATTTATAAAAGTACCAGAAGAAAATGTATTGCTTATGTCAGTGCAGTAAAGCTTTTTTTATATAAGAAGACATGAAGAGAACACAGCAGAGAGAGAAAAATGTTGAAATCTTGCCTACTCCAAAATATTACGTTTCTATGCAAGAAAAAGGTAAACTACAAGCAAAGCTTCAACACCAGTGACAAGGGAGGAGAAAATAATTTCAGCATAAACAACAAAGGATTATATGAGTACCCCAAAATAAGAACATATGTAAGAAAGTGCTCATAAAATGCATACATTAAAATAAGAATAGTACAATGGAAAATAGGTAAAGAATGTGAGTAAGAAATCCGCATGAACGGAAATAGCATATCTTGATTTCTTTCTTCATTAAAACACTACTGATCTTAGTAATACATCTATACATATTATGAACATATCATGAACACTTAGTATATCAAATATAAAGAAAGGAAAAACTAGATTTAGATAAAAAGACCTTTTCATTTGGCTGATGGTATAAAAATGGCACCAGTATTTTAAAGGACAAAGGACACTGAGACAAAATTAGTTGAAATGTAAAGCTATGCTCTTCTACACAATTCCATTTCTCATTCTCAACCCTAGAGAACTATAGTAGGTTTATATTGAGATAAGGAGGCATGACAAGTTTATTCACCACTCCAATGCTTACAATAGTGCACAAATGTCCATACTAAAATGCTCGTCCACAGGGGTAAGGCTTATAAAAGTTAAAAATAATTAGTGAGGTAGAGCTACATTTAAAACAGTATGGAAAGATCTCCAAGAGAAGCTCAAAAAAATGTTTAACAGCTATAAGAGCCCCCAATAAATGCTTTAAAAATAATTGATTAATTAATTAAACAATAAAATAAACCTTTATTACTATACGGTGTAACCTGTGAGTGTCAGAACCTTTTCAGGTTTTATTATAATAATACATTTTATTTTTAAAACCTTTACCCTGTGTTAGCTAAAGTTTCTGTGTGAGTTTGCGCTGGGTCTAGGATTCTATCCAATTTATAAGCTAACAGGTTTATCCAATGTTAAGAATACAGGCAGAAGACACAAGGCTACTGGGTCAGAAACTGAGGACATCATTACTCACGGCTGAAGCAATTGCCAGAGTGTCAGCACGATGCTCATCAGCACGGGTTCCTATGCTTTCCAAATCCCACAGGGTGACGCACGTTTGGGTCACGTGATCCACTGTGCACGTGGCTTGCATTACAGGAGCGAAGCACTGGCCTGCAGGAGGAGGAGGTCTACGACTGGTAAAACAGGACTTCCACTCACACAATGCTCCGTCTAGCCCCTCTTGACAATTTTCATTTCCACTCAGATATACTGTATCAGGATCTACATTTTTGCAATGCCTCAAGGTCGATATGTAAATTCAGATTCAGTACCCATTGGGGTGAGAATCCAAATTCCTAGCACAGGGAAAAACAGGAACGAACTGGCCCCAGGGCTTATTTTATACTAAACCAATCATAGAGACTTTAATTCAATCCTTCAAGCAACCATAAGAAATTACCCAGAGATTAAAGCTTTGCATGTTACAGGGACTCCCAGGATTCACAGCCGCTTGCCTCTACCAACCTGTGTGTGTGCAAGCCACCCGCACATGCACACACATATTTAACACACAGGAAAAACGTTTATAGAAATCTATAGCAAAGGTGTATTTAGTGGGACTGGAATTAAAGATGTTCATTATAAGGGACTTACTTTTTAATTAAACGATCATTTTATTGGGGACTCTTACACAACTCTTGCTACAATTCACTCATTGATTGCATCAGGCATCTTTGTATTTATGTTGCCGTCATTCATTTCTGGACATTTATTTTCTATTGAGCTCTTGGTATCAGCTCCTCATTTCCCCCCACTTCCCCCCACCCTCACACCCCCTTGGTAGATTATAAATTATTATTATTTTCATATCTTACACCAACCGCTGTCTCCCTTCCACCATGTTTTCTGCTGTCCTCTCCCTGGAGAGGGGTGTATGGTTATGTGTTGATCTTTGCCATCGCTTCCCCCTTTATCCCTTCCTCCTGCCCACCCCCTATGCTTTATGCCTACGCTTCTGGTATCGCTATGCCCACTTCTAAGGGACTTACTTTTAAAGTTTAAGTTTATTTAGAAAGAATGTGTTCAGATATTCAAGATAAATTTTAAAAGAGATTTTGAAGATCTTTTCTCTATTTTTAATGTTGTTTTTCCTATGATATATATATATATATAATTCCTCTTTTGTATATTTTCTATAGGAAGCATAGAGGACTTTAATCATTAGGAAAAATAAATAAAGCTATTATTTAAAAATTCATATCACATTATCAAAAGGCATAACCATTCTGACTCAGATTGAAATTTTAACAGACAACACAACCTAAATTTATTCCATAAGAATGTGGAAGCAATGCAATATAAGATAGTTCTCAGTAGCACTCCGACCCCTCTCTGATTGCTCACTCCAGGCCGCCAAAGGAAAACCCACTGTCGCCAAGTAGATCCTAACCACGCATAGCACTCCACAGGACGTAGTGTAAATTCCTCTTAGAGTTTCTAAGTCTGAAGTGGTCTGAAAATAAGAGCACCTGGTGGGTTCCAACCTTTGATCTTGGGGTTAGCAGTTCAAGGTGTACCCCACTATCCACAGTCTTCTTTCAAAAGGATTGGTGTTCTGGAAATCTATGCTCTAGCTCTACCCCAGCAAGAATCACCTTGTCATATGAACCTGTGTAGAGTCTTGCTAAAGATCCATGGCCTTTTTCCTGCGACTGTTTAAAGCTTCTAAGTAACTATGGTTTGCCTCCCTAGGAGCACTAGCGTCTGGAAATTCACAGAGAAGGCAGCTTTTGTTTATAGACATTCAGGTTTAATCATCCAATGTGCCGGGATCACTAAAGACTATAATATTATGCGTTAATACTTCCACACAATGCACCGGAATCCATACAGAACAGACCAATCACACCAACCTTGGAAATTTATACTGATATTATGATCATAGTAAAACATACTTCACAGTAGCCAGTAAAAAATTAATGTCAATAACAGATATACAAGTAATAACTTAACCACTATAAATACAAAATAATAATTAACATAATAACATTAACGTTTCCAAGATAGTAAATCTTAAATACTTATAATGCTTAATTATGCTAAAAATATATTTTTCAAAGCTCATCATTTTAGTACTATGAAAAGATGTTGTGACAATATCTTAGTGCTCTAATAAAAATTGTGAATGTGCTAAATCAAATATGAAAATAAGAATTATTGAAACTTACTTGAACCTTCAGATATTAAGAAAAAACTGAAAAATTATAAGATAACATATATTCCTTATGAAATTTAATTTCTCAAGTATTTGATTGGTTAAGTCCATCCAAGTCCTACTTTAAGAAGAGAGTTAGAAGGGGTCAATCAATAACTCAATCCTAATTGATAATGTTATTTTTAGCTCTTTTTGCATTGATCATGCTCCATGAAAAGATTTTTTATAAATTATCCAGGATAATAGTGAAACTACAAACACAATACCTAACTATAGAAGGAAGTGGCTTTCCTCTCACAAAACAAGTGTTTTTATTTTGGTTAGCACAAGGGGCAGAAGTGCCTCAAGTGACATCGTGTATGAGGGTCCACGAGCAGCTGCTTTCTCAAGTCACTTTCAGGAAACAAAGACAGTGATGAAGCTTGAAAGTAGTTACTGGTGTCACCTAGCAATAGTCTATTGGACAACATGACATGCCGAATTACCAGTGTCCATCAAAACTCATGTAGTCACCAAAGAATATTCAAAATGATTTTATTTAGTCAGTTTCAAAATTAGTGAGTCAAAATATATTTAACATCTGTAATGGTACGCTATTTCAAACTGATATGGAAGAGATGGGCTTTGTTTTAACGGGGAGGAGGGAATTCTAGATCGAAATAAAAACATAAATGAACTGTACTTCTACAGTCGTTGGGAGTCTTTGAGGCAGATTTTTAAAAACATGACCATTAGATTATGAAACTAACAAAACAAAGCAAAAGTACACAACCAAATAAACAAATAAAGCAACTCCCTCCCCACCCAAATTTGAAATAAATCATTGGGAGGATATAGAATAAACATATAAAGCAATAAATGCATAAAAAGATAAGCTTGACAAACTAGAGAAATCCCACAATGTGAAAGAAAAAAAAATTCAGAAAGCTTCTTCCATCGTTACCTGCTGACCCCGAGAGTCGGTAGCATGTAGAACACTGGACATCTTCCTTTGTTGGGCTATGTTCCATTTGAAATAGGCAAAACCCTCCCCTACCCAAACTCAGCTGCGGGCCTCCAGTAAGGTATGTAGAAAGTAGATAACAGCGATTAGATAGATAGTGTGCTAGTCTGGGTACTTTAGGGAAACAAATCCATAGAAACTCATGTATAAGAGAGACTTTTATATAAAGGTTAAGTGCACATCAAGAAAACATCCCAACACAGTGCTACCAAATCCCACAAGTCCAACATTAACCCATATGTCCAACACCAATCCACAAAGTCCTCTTCCATCTTACAAAACAGACGCAATGATGCCAACTGCATGAGGAAAGCCGGGTCAGCGAACGTGTAAGCATCTCAGCACTGGCACGGGTCTCCACACGGCTGCTTCAGCACCCAGGGTTGCATCAGGGTAGGGCTATGTGGCTTTTCCTTAGGGATGTCTTGCAGGAAGTGAGCCTTGCTAGCTGAAGCAGGGAACTGGCTAAGGCAGCTGCACCCTGGTCCAACCATCAGAAAGCAAGAGACCCAAGAACGAGAAAGGCGAGGTTCACTGAGCCAATTATTCCTCCGCCCTTTAATTAACCCCACAGGTGTTTATTGGCCAGGTTGGTACAATAAACTATCATAGATAGATAGATAGATAGATAGATAGATAGATAGATAGATAGATAGATAGATAGAGAGAGAGATAGAGAGACAGACAGACAGACCTTTCTATTTTCATTCAGACAAAGAAACATATAGAAATTGGTAAAGGACTTTGGTATGGACTTGACCCAAATAAAGTTATCTTTAGAATCAAGGGTCGAAGAGAGGGTTTAGGTGAGTACGTCCTAGAGAGATGGGAATGCACACCCGAAAGTGCACACCAGAGAAACAACAATCACACACTACACTAAGAATTGTGCTAAGAGCTTCTAAATCACTGTGGTTTCTCTCCTTACGTCTGAGATGAGCCTGCTTCTACCTATACTGAAATGCAAGTTGAAAAAAGTCAAAGTGCAGCCCTGTACCCTAGTTGTCCACAAATAATGTGAACAGAGACGTTTTCTCTTTATCGTGGATGAAATGCAGTAAAGGAAACATAAGCTAAAGCAGATGGTCTGAGAAAATGACAATGGGGAAAAAAGTGTCACAATGAAGAGGCTAAGCCCACCCCTAAACGTGATCTGGTATAAGAATCAAAACAAATTTCAGGGGAAATGGATTTGTCAACCTCACACACTTTACCATGATGTCAGTTATGACTCATAGCAACCTATAGGACCAAACAGAATTGTCTTAAAGATTTCTAAGCTGAAATCTGTCCAGAAGTGACAGCCATGTATTTCTCCTGGAAGGGGGCAGTAGGTATGAACTGCCAACTAAACATTTAACTCCAAAACATGTAACATAGGAATAGAAGCCACAAGGAAATTAAAACCTGGGGCAAAATAATGGGATGAGAAGGAAAAAGCAATAAATTTGGTGACAAGGAAATGTACTGCACCAATAGAACGACCATCTACAATGTATACAAAAAGATTAGATCAAGGGGTGCTATAAAATAACCACAACACACACACACACACACACAATCAAACTCAAGGACACAGACATCAAGTCAATACGACTCTCTGGGTTTCCAAGACTAATGTTTATGGGAGTAGAAAGCGGATTATAAGGGTCGCAGCTGAATGAGTGTCCAACAACGCTATGGTTTCTATGGCGTTTTTCCTGAGCAGGAAACAAAGTTCACAGCTGCAACTGTGCTCTCTTCAATTGGGCCATCACACAAGATGAGGTTTGCGCAAAACTGCTTTTATGAAAAAATTTCCTGTGGCCAAAGAGCATTCATCCAGAGCAGGTTGCTGGCTGCTCACCTAGAGGGAAACCGTGTGCTATGCAGGTGATGAAAGCTCTTCCAGGTGGAGTCTTTTCCCACCGTTTCCCCTTTTGGGGGGCTACCCCCTCGTAGCATCATCATCAGTGGAGAAAAGATTGATGTTATCAAGGATCTCATTGTGTTTTTTGATCCATAATCACTTCTCCCTGAAGCAGTTGTCAAAAGTCAAAAAATGCATGGCACTGGGCAAATCAAACCCTCTTAAAGTGTTCATGAACAACGGGGTGACTTTGAGGACTAAGGTATGCCTGCCTCAAACAACGCTATTTCCCATTGGCCCATCTGCGTGTGAAGGTTGGACATTAAATAGGTAAAATTGAAGAAGAATCAATGCAGTTCAATTGTGGTTGTGGCAAAGAATATTGCAAGGGCCCTGGGTCACAAAAAGCAACAAATCTGTCTCAGAAATACAGTCAGAATCATCCTGAGAGGTAAGGCGGGCAAGATGAGGCCTCATTCCTTTGGACATGCTGTCAGGAGCCATCAGTCCCTGGAGAAGGGCATTATGATTGGGGGAGGGGCAGTGAGAAAGAGGAAGGCCCTAGACAAGGGAGGTTACCACAGTGGCTGCGACAATGGGCTCAAACATAGGGCTGATTGTGAGGATGGCAGGGGACTGAGTGATGCACGTTGTACGTAGGGTTGCTTTGAGTCAGAACAGATTTGATGGTCTCTAACAACAACAACAACCATGGATGGAAGTAGAAAGACTTGGCTAAAGAAATACATAAAGTTAAAAACTAAAACCTAGAAGAAATATTTTAAAGTTAATAGAACAAATCATGCAAATTAAGTATAACAAAAAATTAGGCACACCAAAATCAAATATCTTATGTACAGCATTGAATGAGATAATGTGAGAAAGCATTCATGATTTAATCTCTAGCTTTTGTCTATAAACATCATTCTCTGTGAGGTCTAAATAAAATGTTTTTAAAGCAAGCAAAAATTTAGAAAAGAAATATGTGAGATACAAAAATCAGTGATGGCTATTATAGTTAAGACCAAATAAAATTTTACATATACAGCTAAAAATGTAATTATTTATATTGATAAGGGATGTCAAATATTGATAAGGGATGTAGTTAGGGAGGTAAAATGGAGAAGTAAAAACAATTTACAGATGCCCATTTATTGTTAATTTCAATGGATTTGTATATGACATAATGTATATAGTTAAGAAATATAATACTATTCCATTTTCTGAAACATCCAAGTATATGTAAGAGGTAATATTATCTTTCTGGAAATACTATTTTATAAATTGTTTTTAGCATAACCCAAGTATTATGAAAGACAGTTAGAATTTGAATAACATATTTAACAAGCTTATTTTAAGTACTATGTAGTTTGTATTACATTGCATGTTATATGATAAGTATTATATGATATATAAGAGACATACACATTATTTTAAATATGTAGAATATAAACAAAAACCAGTGGTGAATTTGGTCATAAAGAAAGCTAAGTTCTAAATCACTAAGTCCACAATCTGTCTACAATGGAAGACATTAGAGATAGCAGAAGAATTGATGAAACCATCTACCCAACTAGAAATTGTTTAGTCTTCTAAGGAGTTCATGCCTTAAAAGTAAACCTAAGCTAAAATTATGAAGTATTTTAAAATGAAAAATGTCTAAAGTACAGCACATAATAATTAATGATATCAATGTGACCAGTGCAGCAAATCAGGGAAAATATACAATTTAATTTTTTATAAATATAAATATAACAAAAGTATTTTACAACTGTGATCAAGAAAAAAATGAAGAAGAAGCAAATGAACATTAAAATGGGCATTGTTCAGATACCAAGGAAAAGAAACAAGTCTTGACTTGCTGATAACTTCAAAAAATATGGATAAACTATATTGTTACTTAGGAAGATGTAACTTCCAAGGCTGCTCTAATAATGGGTGGAGATTATATTAATGAAGTTCATGACTTCTGAAAATGCTAAATGGTGGAATCATTTTGGGAGACATCTGGCAGTTTCCTAGAAAACTTGCTACCCGATGCAGCATTTGTGCTTCTAGGTGTTTTCTCAAATGCATTGCAAGCATGTCCACAGAACCGGTGTGTGCCTGATTATAGCATCTTTATCCATGATTACCTGGAGTTGAAAGCATCCAAGGTGTACTTCAATAGGTGAATAGATAAACAAAATTTGGTATGTCCATGTAATGGAGTGTTATTTAGCAATGAAAAGAAATTAGCTATGACGTTACAAGAGGCCATAGAAAAAACTTAAATAGCTATATACTATATGATTCCAACTATATGACATTCTGGAAAAGGCAAAACCATAAAGACATTACAAATATGAGTAATTGTCAGGAGTCTGGAGGTGGGGGCAGAGGGGAGAATGCATAGGAAACCACAGGACCCATTAAAGACAGCTTAGCTGTTCTACATGATACTTACACATTTGCCAAAAACTGCACAGAATGGAGTGGATCCTACTGTAAACTATAGACTTTATTTAATGATATATAATTATTGATCCATCAATTACAAGTATATAATGTTAATAATAGGAGATATTATGTGTGAGGGGAATAAAAGTATGTGAGAGCTTTCAGTACTTTGTAATTTGTACATAATTTTTCTATAAACCTAAAACTGGTTTACAAAGTAAAGTATAACAGGAGGTTGGAAAACACTCAAATTAAAATTCACCTAATAAAAGTGGCCAAGACCTATAAAAAGAAAACTAGAGGAAAAAACCTACACCCCCTCAACCAATTAATAATAGCCAAGGTAGATTAAACAGTAAGGTGTGTTAATTTTAGTCTAATTACATCTGCAATAATTCACTTCACAATGCACTCTATGTGATAGCAAAACTAGTCAAATCTTGTTTGTTTTGTTTTTTGCTTTTGTTTCTGGTTTTATGTTTTTCTGTATATGAAATCCAGAATAAATCTCTAAATCTATTGAAACAATCACTGAAGTAATGGTTTCTTGGGAATATGCCAGGGGACACTTGGGGGAAATGGAGAGCTAACAAAAATAAGCCAAAGAAAGAAGAAATTGATCTAATTTGATTGTAGTAATGATTATACAACTCTTCTTGGTATGAGTAAACTATTAAATTGTACGATGCATGAATTATATACCCCCCCAAAACTGTTTAAAAATAATTTTTTAAAATCTCCAAACCCGGAGGAAGGAATGGTATTAGAACTGAAATTCTGAACGCCCAGTTTTCAGAGGGATGCAGATGACAGTGAAAGCCCCACACCCATATTCAGGACCCCTCGTTCTGATGAGGACACTCGTGACCCCTTGGACTGTGGACCAGAGATGGGGAAAGCCTTGTTACCAGGCAGAGGATATTGCAGTTAGGTCAAAATGTGACGCCTTGTCAGTCATTTCCCTCTTCACCCTATGTGTAACTGCTCCAGTTTTTATATTTTCTGCTTTGTTATTGGTTAAAATGTTTGTTGTTGTTGTTATTGTGTCATTGTTGTCGATCAATTTGTTTATATTCTGTCTTGGTTCTGTGTAAGTTTCTGGATATGAAACCTAGATTATGGAATCTTACAGAGACAACAACTGGATCGATAAAATCAAAGGACCATGACTGGGGAGAATGGCAGTAAATGGGGAGCTAACAACAATGGGTACGAGGAAGAGGAATTTTCTGGACTAATTGTAGTGATGGCTGTACAACTATTATGAAAGAACTATTGAAATGTATGCATATATTGTGTCTTAGTGAAATTGTTAAGAATAAATTAATGATTAGTAAATGTTTAACAGGTGGTGGGAAAAAGAGAACTATAAGACACGATGGAATAATTTAAGATGAGATCTATCTTTCTGGAAGGAGCGAAACCACTTTCATCAAGGAGAACTATACATGTGGAGAATCTAAGCCATGCTACCATGTTTCTGGATGGGAAGATTTAATTTTATAAACATATCAAATCTTTCCCCCCAAATACATTGTGTTTCCAGTTAAACCCCAATGGATGCTTTAAGGAATTTTCTGAATTATATCTCAAGGTTATAAATAGAGAAAATATCCATGAGTACTCAAAGAGAATTGGGAGGGAGGAGGGAGAATTCTAATATTTTTAATCAGTGCTTCCTATTTTCCAGACCTTAGGTGCTGGAGACAGAACTGTGGATTAAGAATTACAAATGTCAAATGCTTTATGTCAAAAATATGGTCAAATCAATTAAATGCCAATCAGTGATAGAAGAGGCTTAATACATTTTGTTCTTTTCCTGTTGATTTTGAGCTTGTTTATATTCATGTCAAGTAAAAATAAAAGTAGATGCAAATAGTGAAAAACCAATTCACACCAGAATACAATACTTAACACATATTCAGTACTTACCCCATTAGTCACAAAACTACGCTCATTAAATTTTGGGTTTCCCCACCTCTTAGACTTCCCATCAATACTCAATACCAAACTTACTGCCTTAGCATGTTTCCGTTTCAGAGCGACTTGATAGTGCAGAGTGGAACTACCTCCTTGGGTTTCTGAGACTAAATCTTTGCGGGAGCAAAACTCACATCTTTCTCCTGCTGAGTGACCGATGGATTCAAACTGGACCCCAAAGCATCAACCCAATACGCCATCAGGGATGTTTCATTATGAGACAAAAGCCAAGGTGGTCATCATAAATATTTCAGAAAATGGAGCTTTAGACGAAGAAGCCTGGTGTCCCAGTTGTTCGCATGCTTAAGTGCTAACCAGAAGGTCAGCAGCTTGGACCCGTAATCAACTTCAGAGGGGACAGCAGTGGCAGTGGGGTTTGTAAAGATGTCACCATGCAAACCGAGGGCAGTTCTGCTCTGTACCATCCTACACAGTTACAATGAGTCAGAGTCCATGAGCACAAGAGGTTTGGTTTGGGGTTGAGAGTTCTATACATGAGCTTGAACTTTACCCCAGTAAGTGATAAAGTCTAAATCTGAACTAAAATGGATTTATTTTCAGAGATCAGAATTTCATCGATACCTGATGTAAGTACTATAAGGATAACACACTATAGTTTTCATCATTTTATTTTATGAATTTTAAGTGTGGTTATATAATTCACAGATCATACAACTCAACAGTTCAGTTGTATTAGAAAGGGTTGAACCATCAACATCGAACAACTCACTAAAGCTGCCCTGGAGACATAGGAAGTGGCACTGGACTGCTAACCGCAAGGTCAGCTGTGTGAGACCACCGGCTGCTCCTCAAGAGAGAGATGGGAGTGCTCCACCCACAGCAGTGACTGGATGGCAGTGAGTTTGTTCTGGTTTGGTAAAGATTGAAACCCACAGGGTCAGTTATACTTTGCTGACCTATAGGGTGACTATGCATTGGAATCAACTTCATGGCAATGACTTTGGTTTTGAAGGGTTTTTTTTAACAGCTATATAAATAAATGGCTATAGAAACAGTTATCGATTTTTCATCTTATACTGATCACATTTATGGATATTCAAAAATATCCACAATTAATCCCAAACAGAAGGACATAGACTATATTATAAGGATTCTGGAAAATGGTTGAAAACTCACAAATAGGGCTTCCATTTCAGGAGTTTATGTTGAAGAAATAATCAGAAATGCAGATATAATTTTACATAAAAGGATGTTTATAGAAAAAATGTGAAAGCGCATAGATGGTTGAATATTATGACACCTTCACAGGATAAATGGCTGTAGGTAGCATTAAAATGAAGTTTAAGAAGAATATTTAATGGCATGGGACATTATAATAATAGAGTATGACTTATAAGGGTAAGATACAAAATAACATGCAAATCTCACATATAATTCATAAGCATTTATATAAAATATTGCTTAGATAAGATAAAAATAACAAAATCAATTATATAACTCAATCGGTTTTATGCACATGCATATTTATAAATAAAAACCAATCACTGCCACCGAGTCGATTCTAACTCAAATGACCCTATAGGACAGGGTAGAAGTTCCCCTGTGGGGTTCTGACACTAACTCGTTATGGGAGTAGAAAGCTTTGTCTTTCTTCTATTTATAAATAGCTTATGTATAGAAAGTGCATTGTATGTATGTACTTAAAAGGTAAAACTATCAATAGGGATTATGTGTATATAAAACAAATGGGGAGAGATATTTTTGTTCTGGGCAGTATTCTGTATTTCTTCTATTTTCTACAAATAAGTATGTGTTATTTGTGTAATACAAATGCATAAATATAACTCAATGAAAAGACACAGGGTAAGAATTACCCCATTGTGCATTGCCAGGTCCCATTAAACTTCTACGCATTGACGTGGTGTTAGTATGTCCTCATCTGCTTCTCCTAATAGAGGGAGCATGCTAATTAATTTATAGATAATATTTAAAGTTTATGTTATGTAGCATGTCAGCAGACATAGCTAAAAGAGCAAAGTGTGTTTTATGGTCCTAGGGAAGGTAATAAATGTCAGACACATGTAGACACAGTTGGAACTTTATGGACACCCAGGGTAATGCTCATGAGGAAGCCTTACACAAACACCCAATGAAAAGGAATGTTTTCTAAGCCTAGTCAAGAGACTGTTTTTAAGTTTGTGTGCAATGTAGGTGAGACAGAGGGTTAAGGGCCACAGTGAGGTGGTCTGACCATGAACCCCCTGCGAGTGTGCAGTGGAGGGGGTGTTAATTGAGTAGCAGGTGAACATAAATAGAAAGCACAGAGGGTGTGGAAGGAGGAGCCTTCTCGTTGATGAGGGAGCATAAAAATGCTGCGCTCTGTAGAAAGAGATAAGCACAGTCTGCGGTTTATTTCTCCAACTCTTGCCGCCACAGTATGGCCCTCTCTAGTCTAAAACCCTTGCTAAGGACAGCCTTAAAAACGTGTGGGTAGCTACAGAATGCATTAGTTATGTGTAAGGCTGAATTATGCGCTTGTTTCATCTTGGGTTATTTGTTTGGTTGTGTGCCTGCTCTTTTACATGGAATGCAGTGTTTTGGAGGCTTGGTGCCGCTCTCTGGCTTAGCCTCTGCCTTCAGACTAGAAACAGTGGCATTGTTCTTTAGCCTGTGCAGCAAGACGTCACAGGGCATCGGTGCAGGAAGCAATAAACAAGAGTGGATAGAAACATGAAGAATGACTCAAGGGGTTCAAAGTTCAAGAAATGCAATAGAGAGAGAGAGGTATTTTTAGCTAGAAAACAGGAATTTTCCTGTTTGGTTCAACTAGATATTATAGCTGAACATACAAATAGATTAAACATTTTATAAATAAAACATTTTAATATTAAATAAAGTATGTACATAAACAAAACACTTGAATAAAGGATTTAAATATTTTAGTGCTGATCTTGATATTAACCTTTTTCTTGGAAATCACCGTAAGACAATTACATAAAACCATCACATTGAAGATTTTTCTTGCTCTGAGAAATGTCTTCAGGTGTGTGGACAGTAATGCATTTACTGACAGTGGCAACCATTTGAAAAGTAAGCGGTCTCTGCACATGTATTGTTACTTCTAACACCACATTAAATTGAATGAAGAGGTGTTCAAGGCGTTCTTTAAGCTAATAAGCTTTAATAACAATTGCTACTGTTTATAAATGCATTTCCTATGCACCAGGCACCGCACTAATCACTTCACACATACTGTCTCACTTGATCCCCACATAAAGCTTGCATGTGAGGTGCTCTTCATTAACTTCTACAAAAGAGAAGGCCAAGTTATGGAAACATAAAGTTATTTTTCCATACTCACACAACTAATTATTTGCAAATCCAAATGTTGCATCCAAGTAATCAGATTCAAAAAAGAACACAAATACTAAACTACTCAATGATGCTCTCCCTTTAGAGCAACTTTCAAGATTCTGCAGACAATCTTTGCCGACTAACACCTGCTTTGTTCTAACAAAGAATCATACCTTGGTAGTCTTCGCAGATTAAGACAGAGTCGCCAAAAGTTCACTTCCTGATGTGGTCTAAAGAAGCGATTCTGAAACTTTAATATTCAGACAACCACCTGGGGGATCTTGTTAAGAACAGACCATGGAGCCTGGAAATGGAGGCCTGGGTACTTCTCACCCCCAGGCGATGCCCATGCTGTTGCCACAGAGCACACTCAGAGTAGCTGCTTTTTAGAGTTTTTCTTGAGGATGCTGGAAAGGATTTCTCAATTTCTGCGGAAAGCCACAGTCTAGTTCAGAATGCCTCTCTCTCAACATCCCACTTCTTTCCACATAGATCATGCACCTCTGCCCTCTGAAAGAGCATAGGAATGCTAATATAAATGCTAATACAGACGTGTAGACACATTCATAGAGAAAGAAGAATGCAGTGGGGTAGGGACTATGCTGGAAAAGTTCAGGGAGGTGGGAGCCCAGCTCCACCCTTGGCATTCACATCATCTGCTGGTAAACTACTCCTCCAGACAACTGTAAAATGGGGGGAATCCTGCATCACCAAGACATGGTTAGGGGATTTGAGGAGATGATGGGGGCATAGTGTGGGTGTGAACCCCGAGAGTGGGGAGGGGCATGGCTTGGACTGAAGAACTTTCCCTGAGGCAGTGATACCTAAGCTTGAACAAAGATGGAGAATTAAGGAGCTAGCCTAGTGAAGAGACATTGACAGGGAACTTCAGTACATTGATTGACAAGTCAGGGTGCAGAAGAAGACATGCAGCTAAGAATATCATTGCTGATGTCAGATGGATCTTGGCTAAAAGCAGAGAATACCAGAAAGATGTTTATTTATGTTTTGTGGGCTATGCCAAGCCATTTGACTGTGCAGACCATAATAAACTATGGATAACCTTGAGAAGAACAGAAATTCCATAACACTACATTGTGCTCATTCGGATTGTGTACATGGGTCAATTGGCAGCTGTGCAAACAGAACAAGAGCATAGTGAATGGTGTAAAATTAGGAAAGGTGTGCATCGGGGCTGTATTCTCTCACCCTACTTGTCCAATCTATATTCTGAGTAAATCATCAAAGAAGCTGGCTTATGTGAAGAAGAGTAGAGCATTAGGATTGGAGGAAGGCTTATAACCAACCTGTAGTGTGCAGATGACACCGTCTTGTTTGCTATAGATGAGGAGTAATTGAAGCGCTTGCTAATGAAGATCAAGGATTCTAGCCTTCAGTGTGAATTACAACTCAATTTAAGGAAGACCAAAATCCTCACAACTGATGAGGTAGCATGATGATAAATGGAGAAACGGGTGAAGCTGTCAAGTATTTTTTTCTTTCTTGGATCCACAATAAATGCTCAAGGAAACAGAAGTCAAGAGATCAAGCAATGCATCACATGGGGCAAATCTGCTGCACACGGCCTCTTTAGCACATTGACGAACAAAGATGTTGCTTGGAGGGTGTGTCTGACTAGGGTGTGCCTGACCCGAGTCATGGTATTCTCCATTGCATCATATGCGTGTGAAAGTCGGGCATAAATAAGGAAGAGTATACAACAATAGATGCATTTGAATTCTGGGGCTGGTGAAGAATATTGAAAGCACCATGACTGCTAAAATAGACAAACCAAACTGTATTGGAAGAAATAAGGCCAGAGTGTTCCTTAGAGGCAAGGAGGGCAAGACTTTGTGTTACATACCTTGGACATATGGTCCCTGGAGAAGGTCATCGTGTTTGGCAAAGTGAATGGGGCAGTGAGAGCAAAGGAAGAACGTGGATGAGATGTACTGAGACAGCGGCCGCATCAGTGAGCTCTGGCACGGGAACAACGATGAGGATGGTGCAGCACCATGCAGGATTTGGTTCCGTTGTGCACACACTGTGGGCCAGGGCCAACGAGATTGCCCCTAACAACAGCAACAGCATCCTGGTGCTGGGGAGTCATGGCAGAGGGTGCCAAGAGGTGATCGAATATTTTAGGGGGAAAAGGCCAGCAGGGTTAGAAGGTAGAAAGCATTGGGAAGACTTGCGAACTGGGGCCTCTTGCAGATCTGCCGGGGCCTCCTTCCTGTCCTGTGAGGATTTCTTATATTAGTGAAGATACGTGCTACAGTCAATTGTGGTAAGGATGTAGCAGTTTGGGTATATGTTAAGAAAGAAGAATCCTGCTTGTTCTTGGAACAATTCTGTAGACTACAGACTATTAATAGAAATGGTTTGCAAAACGATCACATCCTGTGTGTCACCAAGCTCACAGGGTTCTATCGGACAAACAACTCTGCTCCAAGAGTTAAATGTATCAGGGCAACCCAGAAGGAGGGACAACATAGCACAGTCAGGATACTGCCTAAAAATGAAAATTAAACGTTTGTTTCTTCTTCTCAACTCTGTCCTGCCGAGTCCCATCATTTGCCGCACGCTATGAAGGTAGCCTAAGAAATGTCTTTCCGTCTTGTTACGGCTTCTTTGGTCCTTCTTCCGCTGTCTTGGTTTTATCCCTGATCATTTACCACTTTGCCACAGTTGTCTAATGTGGAGGAAGGGGAGTGGCTGACTAAGATCTGGACTTCTTCAAGTTCATTCTCCACCATCTGCCTGGGAATCATTTCTATATGATTTATCTAATGTTATTTCCTTACTTCACATTCTTCTATAATCCTCCAAGTACTGACGTTCAAACTTTCCAGTTTACACACATGGCTCATTGTGACCAAACCCTGTCTGTCTCAGTAGCTCATTCCTTCCATTACCTCACACACACCACTCACTAGACATACTGAAAACTAATGTTGCATCATAGTGTTTTACATGTTTACATGTTCATGCGTTCCACTTGCTATTTGTATTCGAAGCCTTCTCCTTTCTTTCTTTCCCTGTCTCACACAGGCCTCCTTTCTGCCTACCTAGTTAATTGCCAAGATCTCATTTTAGGAATATATTTTTGAAAGACTACGGTGTCTTTCTGAATGTTCCATTAAAATATTGTTCTCTTGAGCACTTCATGAAGACTCTGTGAGGGACTGTGCTTCAGACAATAAAACTAACTTGAGTAGTGTTGGTTCCAGAAGGGAGCTAATCATTAATAGACATACATACAGGCATATACACATAATTAAGTTTAAATGAAGACTATACGAGCTACAAGAGTCTATGTCCACCTTGTTGTTGTTGTTGTTGTTAGGTGACATAAAGTCAGTTCCTATTCATAGCTACCCCATGGACACAGACTGAAACTCCACCCCATGCTGTGACATCTTGACAATGGTTCCTATGTTTGAACTCATTGATGTACATTGTGTCCTTCCCTCTTGTCCAGGGCCTTCTTCCCTGTCCATGTCCCTCTACTTTACCAAGTAGGATGGCCTTCCCCAGAGATAGCATGTCCACAGAACCTGAGATGAAGTTCCACCATCTTTGTGTCTTAGGAGCATTCTGGTAGTACGTCTTCCAAGATAAATCTTTTTGGTTTTCTTTGGCAGTACATGGCACTTTCAATATTCTTCACCCACACCATAGTTCAAATACATCGATTCTTCTTTGATCTTCCTTTTTCCCATTAGATGATTGAAGCCATCATTGCTTGGGTCAGGTGCATCGTAGTCCTCAGTCACATCCTTGCTTTTAAAAAAAACAACATTTTATTGAGGGCTCTTACAACTCTTGTTACAATCCGTATATCAATTGTATCTGACATATTTGTACAAATATTGCCATCATTCTTTTCTATACATTTACTTTCCATTGAACCCTTGAGATCAGCTCCTCTTTACCACCCTTCCCCAACTCTTTTAGCCCCTTGATAGATTGTTATTATTTTCAAAGCTCACGCCAACTGCTGTCTCCCTTCTCCTCTGGTTTCTGCTGTTCTTCTCTCTGGATGGGGGTGTATGATTTTGTGCCATTCGTTGTGATTGGTACCCCCTCCCACCCCACCTCTCCCATCTTCCCCCTACCCTTTTGGTATCTCTATTCCCATTCCTGTTCCTGGCTTCCATGTGTCATGAGTTTTATCATCTTTTCTATACCTATGTGCATGCTCCCGTCTAGTGCACAATGGGAAGCGGCACTGGGGTCATGATAGTGGGGGGTGAGGAGGTCTCAAGGAACCAGAGGTATATTGCTTGATCCATTGGTACTCTACTACATCCTGATTAACTCATCCCTTCCTGTGACCTGTCTGTGGGCTCTGTGGGGGGATGTTCCATTGTCTACAGATGGACTTTGGGTCTCTGCTACAATCCCCCCCCCCATTCTCACCAATGTATTTTTGTTTGTTTGCTTGTTGTGAACTTCTGATGCTCACTGTGTGGTCTTGATGAAACCTCACGATCGCACAGGCTGGTGTGCTTTTTTTATGTGGGTTTGTTGCTTCACTTTCGGAAAGCCACTTGTTTAACTTTAAGCCTTTAAGACCCCAGATGCTATATCTTTTAATAGCCAGGCACCATCCTCTGTCTTCACCACATCTGCTTATGCACCCATTTTGTCTTCAGCAATTGTGTGTCAGGGGGGGGGAGGGGGCGGGGCGATGGGTGTGAGTATCACAGCATGCAAATTTGTTAGAATAAAGTGTTCTTGTATTGAGGGAAGGTATGCGCAAGGCCCAAGGCCTGTCTGAAGCCTCAGCGTATTGCCTTATAAAAACTGAGATGATCACATTCTTGCTTTTTAACACTTAAAATGGTGCTTGTGGAGCAGATTTCCGCAATGCAATGCAATGCTGCTCCAGTGAACAACTGCCTCTTGTTCGAGGCTCAAGCTCCACGTGAGCACCATGATGTGCTCCAAAGTCCCATTTTTCTCAAAGCTCTCCATTGTTTGCTACAGTGTTCAAAGTCTGATGCCTTTGCATAGTCGTGATATTCTCTCCCTCTGACATCAAAACAATTCCCCTGTTCCACATCCTCTTCTGACTCTGACCTGAACCTAGCAACTCCCTGTCAATGTACTGCTGTAACTGTGACTGGAGCATGTCCAGAAAATGTTTACTTTTTGTGATATTAATATTGTTCTATAATTTGCACATTGCCTTAATAACATTAGGTAACTTTTAAAAGTATTCTGTAAAATCACAGCAATCCTTAGGAAACAAAAATATCAAAATGTGAAACTATTCTTTATAGACGTGTCCTCCGTCTAGCGCTCCACCCGTTTGAAGGCAATGTTTCCATCTCTCCAACCCTGTCGGGAAGAAGCCTGCTTTGTTCTAGTTATTCCACATCAAAACAGCAGTCTGGTATCTTTAAGAGACTCAAATTGTGTTCTTTTTAAATGCTCCTTGAGCTTTTGGAATGGAAGGAAGCCTGAAGGGGCACCATCACAATGTGAAGTGTATAAGGTAATGTTTACCAATGAAATTCTCAGAGGACAACTCTTGATATCCTGGGGGAATGGGCACAACTTTCCTGATCTTTTTCCGGCTAGTGCAGTTTTCAATTTTCTTAAAGCATTTTCATACCATGCCCCTGTAGTCATCCCATGCCCTTTGAGGAAATGTATCAGGATAATTACAGTGACCAAAAGTCTGACTTTTCAGACTTGAATTTAATTGGCCCAAATCCCTCAGAAGCCAATGGTGTGATTTGACCTTCTCTCTTGATTGCAATGGAATATCCAATCATTTCACGATTCCATGAAGTTTTCTTCACTAACTTCCATCTTGCTCAAAAGACTGACGGAAATAGGAACTGCGCTAGCTG
The DNA here is from genome assembly GCF_050624435.1 of Tenrec ecaudatus. Classification (NCBI taxonomy): domain Eukaryota; kingdom Metazoa; phylum Chordata; class Mammalia; order Afrosoricida; family Tenrecidae; genus Tenrec; species Tenrec ecaudatus. The sequence goes on from NC_134543.1 coordinate 94,523,540, forward strand.
ATCTTTGCACCCTTGCGGGGCTAGTAATTCTATGATATTCTTCCTCTAGTTTCTGAACTCCAGCTGTAGTTTCTTCAGTCGTCAATGTTGACAAGCTTCTCTCTCATGACTCATCATTCAAGTCTTCCTGCCCTACTTTAAAGTGCTGAAATGCGTTGTTTTATGTAGGGCAGCTTCCCGAAATCTTGTTGCAAAGCTTCAATGACTTGGGAAACTATCCACTGGAGTTTTGTTAAAACTTTGATATTAGCTCTGACTTCAAAATGGTTTCACCAAAAGTGGCTTTTCGTTCTGAAGGCACCCGAAAGAGAACAAGGTAGGTGGATTCTTGATAGAGCTTGTCAGCAGTCGTGCATTGATTACAGACATGGTTAGACACATTTCCCTTTAGAATAAACCTGTGTGTGCATGACTGGGTCTCCTAATAGAAATACTTTTTAACTTACCCTATAAATATAAGGTATTGAAAAGTACAATCAATATGGAACCCTGATGGTGTGATGGTTACAAATTGGGCTGCAATGCACAAGGTCGGCAGGTCAAAACCACCAGCAACTCCGCAGGAGCGAAGACAGGGCTTTCTACTCCCCTCAACCGTCTGCAAACCCACAGGGGGATCTGTATGAGTCAACATCAGCTCAATGGCAGTGGGTTACAATAAATAAATTGATGATTTCACAAGTCTTAATTGAATGCAAAAATGCTTCACAGCTTTTAGGTGAGAGGGAGGGGGGAGAATAAGATCACTAGCTGATCTCATTATTATAGTAGAAAACAAATAGCAAAAAGAAGGCATAATGGGAGATGAATAAAATATAAAGGTTTCGTATGGTGACAGTCACTAACACATAAATACATCGAATCTTTTAAAAGCTTTACCCGTGGGGCAGAGAAAGAATGCGGATGGAGTTGATGCTTCTCATCCTTGGTCGCCAAGTGCTTCCCCATTGCATCACCATAATGCACACTTGTAGAGTGAGGTGGACGGAGGCAGGGATAATCATGCTTGCCCCAAAGATTTAGCTTGGGAACTACGTGGATATTTTGCACGTTTAAAAAATAAATTTAAATTCTAAGAACATCATTGCTAGTATCAAAAATAACTTTAGAAAATTGGCCTAAAAAAGATGGGCCATAAAAAAATACAACTAGTGGGCAACATAATGGAAACTGAAAAGAATCAACAAAAGATTGACAAGGATGCGCATGTTGGGTGGACAATTTGGAAACCACCAGCCCTGTGAGGGAGAAAGATGAGGCTTTCTGCTCCCATAAACCGTTACAGTGTCAGAAACCCACCGGGGCAGTTCTGCGCTGATCTTTAGGGCTGCTATGAGTCAGAATTCACACGGTGGCAGTCAGTTTGTTTTTGAGTTTGAAATCAAACCAAATCCACTGTGGTCAAGTTGATTCCAACTCATAGTGACCCTGTCAGGAGGGCTGTGCAGGATTGGCTCATGGGATTTCCAAGATGGTAATCTTGCTGGGAGCAGAATGCCCCACGTTAATATATATATATATATATATATATATATATATATATATATATATATATATATATCCCAAGTGTCTTTAAACATAGTAATTTGATTGTGCCTATACAAAGGGGTACCCAAAAGGGATACCTTACAAATATTTACTTATGAAATTTTATATCGCCCTCAAATTATTTCAAAACAATTCTAAGAGGATGTAGGGACGTGTGTGTGTGGTAAGAAAAATTGGCCATAATTTGGTGGTTATTGAAATTGAGTAAAGACAACTTAGAGGTTTATTGTCATATTATGTGGTTAAGATATAAATATAATAGATTGATTATGCAATGTATTTTTTTCCATAATAAAAAGTTTTGCATCAAGCATCAGTCCTTCCAAATTACCCAAACTACTTTCCACTGAATACCACTCCCACCTTGCTTTACAAAAGTTTACATGATTTTTTCTGTGCACCTCCACTTCTCTGAGGATGACATTATCTTACCTGTGGTCACTTCTTGGGAGGTAGAGGTCTAGATGCTATTGCACTATATACTCCCAGTTGCTATCACCTGCCTATAGCAATATCTTTTGTTCTGTTCGGGGTCCTAAATGGAAGGGTAATTGAGAAAGGTTCAGCAGAAGGTTTGTAAAGTTGCAATCAGAGTTATGAATAATAGCAAGGGCTGGTGAAGCCCATAGGACTAGCAAGAAGAAGACATTCCTTGCTATTGTCTCATGGGAGAGTAGCAGCCACCTAGAGAGAACTGTAACTTTGGAAAACGGCTTCCTGAGATGTGCTACTGCCATTATGAGACAAACTGACTTTTCTCTCAACTCTCACTGCCATGGAGTCAAATCTGACTCAGGGAGAGCCTATGAAGCAGGGTAGAACTGCCCCAGTGGGTGTCTGAGACTGTCACTCTTTATGGGAGTAGAAAGTCTCAGCTTTCTCTCCCTTAATGGCGGCGGTTCCTTCAAGCTGCTGAGCTTCCCAGCACAAAGTATTACTGTTCCACCACCAGGGCTCCTCAAGCAGACCTGGGGGCTACTAAAAGATAAAAACCTCAATGGCATCTTAATGTCCTGCTGATATCAAGTCAACTACGTGTTAGTGGAGTCATTGGGGATGACAAAGGAGGAAGTGGATTTGGGAGGTGAGAAAACCCAGCGCCTACATTAATAATAGTTTTGGAATGGGTGAATTATGCTTAGAAGTGGATCAGATCCACAGGCAAATCCAAACATAATATTGATAACAGTGGCCAAGGCACCATCACAGAGCTAAGAGAGTTCTAATCATTCTTACAGATTTAGAATATTTCCAGGTCTCCCTTCTCAATCTGTTTGGTGCATAGGTACATACAGTGAGAGAGAGAGAGAGAGAGAGAGAGAGAGAGAGAGAGAGAGAGAGAGAGAGAGAGAGAGAGAGAGAGAACCAGAGCCCCAAAGGAGAAGTGTTTCATAGAGAACCCTTCCTCTTGTCAGCCCATGGTGCACAGGGTCAGCAAATTCAGAAGGTCCTTATGACAGATTCTAAAAGGGACGACGGCCCCTTCTTTAGAAACCATTTCAAAGACTACACTTGTTCCGTTCTGCCAGTTTTCTTCTGTAATGAAGGAAGTTTACTTGCATGCACACGATCTCACCTCCAGACGTATTTTTCAAGCAACATGCTAATATCAAAATATCAGTGTAAATACACCTGCAACTGTCAGTTAACCTCATGCTATAATTTTTAGACTGCCTGCGGCAGTCAGTACTGTCAGAAGAAAAATAACAACAGAATAAGGCATGTTCACGTTACTTTCTATGAGTGAAGACACAAAACGGGCTCATTATCAACACGTGGTGGCCTAGAGTTCAAGATTAATATATCGTTAGCATTTCTCCAATACCTGCCATGGAGTTGTTTAATTCAGCAAAATGTAAACATGTGTTCCCCCAGGAACTATAGGCTGCCAGGTAAATGAGATATTCTTCCCCTCAATCTGTCTTTAACCTACACTAATCAAGGATGAAGATTCTGGGCCACAATTCTGGAGAAAATGTTTTTCTTCCTGCAGATCGCTGTGCTGCTTGAAGCCAGTGGGTGTCTTATAGACATGAAGTAAGAAAACATTGTCAAAGAGGAATATTTTTGCCCCCAATTCAAAAAGAAACTTGACTAGATATTATCGAATAGCACACATGAGCTTCAATATGTTCATTCAACAATTAAATTATATCCTTAAATTACAGCCCTTTGTCTCATTCAGTAGTTTTTTCTATCCTCGCCAGCTCCAAGATTTAAGAATGATTTTCAGTGGCTATGACTTGTAGTTTTAGATCATTTTCTCTTGTTTTATTAAGAATCATTCCGTGTTTTATAAATGAGAATTTCTCCCTGTATTAAATTCACACACAAATACACACACTTGAGGGGACTTAAAAAAAAATAGTTGGAAAAAGGAATTGAAAACATGGGATTTTTCCCAAACTTAAGAAAAACACAATTTTTCATTGTGAATTGGGTATAGAGCATCAGTTACAGGTACAGACAAATCACTAGTTTTACAATGGATGATTCAGACACTTTCTGTTTAAACCCATGGAAACCCAGGGCTTTCCAGGCATCGTCACTTGTAAGGTCGCTTGTCCCAAATCAACTCTCTTGGGTTTCTGTTGCCATTCTTCTTTCTTTCTGAACCCTTTTGTCCTTGGGTAAATACTGCCCTGTGATGCTGAAAGATTCATTATTCTAAAATGCTGGATGGTCATTTTTATTATTTTCTATTTGGCCTATCAACTGTTCGGGAATTGAGTCATCTGGGTGAGTTCAGTTGCAGTAAGAGTGACTAGGGGCCATTGTCCTGGAAGTTGCACAATCTCTATCCAATGGGTAAGCCTGGTTTCTTTTATGCTTTTCCAGAATCCTTTTGAAACTCCCTAATATATTATATATATATATATATATATGATATCAAGCTCCAGAAACTCTGGGCTTTGCAGATCCCATTTTAAATGGAGTCATGAAATGAATAAAATTCGTCTTAGATCTCATCCTTTCTTTTAATACCATTTAAATTGAAACAAATAGCCCAAATTCTATCTGCCCTTTCCCTAAAGGTAACCATGTATCTATTGGACAGTTGAAATATGGCAAAATCAATTGAGGGACTAAGTTTGCATTTTATTTTGGCTAATTTAAATCTAACTAGCTGCACATCTATAGTTTAATTCATGTATTGGACCATACGATCCCAGAGTCTCAGGAATATACCTTACTTGGGCTTACACACACTGAGCCACAGTGTATTAAACATCAATGTCCTCAATTTCATAAACAATTTGATTGATGAAGGGCAAACCAGGAATTTTACAGGTTCAGATTTTTAAGAAGCTGTAGGCTTAACTATGACAGTTAAAACAGTGTTGGGACATACTATGATGTTGGTTGTCAGGCATTCTGAGCACATGAAATTGCCTGGGTAAAGGGGATGGAAGTCACTGGATTCAACATCTAACTCATAATTTGGAAGGTAATTCTTAGTAGATAGTTTCAAAATTCCTAAATAATATTGAAAGTCTAATTCGTTTAAGTAGAATTGGTGTTTGGAAAGTGTTCATCTTAAAGAAATTCATATACATTTCCAAAGGAAATGAAAAGTGTAACAACGTTATTTCAGTAATACGCTTCTGCTCTTGATGTCAGCATGCCCATGAAAATCCGCCTGACTCATGATATGCTCAGGTGTAGTGGTGTCAAGAGTGCCTTTAAAGAGTGACAGAAAGGCTGCTGTTTGCCTCCTCCTCTTTGTCCTCCTCCTGCTCCTTCTCCTTCTTCTCCTTTGGAAAGAGCACATTTGGATTGCATAAGAACTAAGTGGGAACATGGATGGTTCATCAGTAGGACTACAGCCTTCCACACGAAACCTGGCTTTAATACCCAGCTGATGCTCCTCACGTGGAAGCCCTACCTGTCAACGATGCTATGATTCCACACGGCTTCTGGATTAAGACCAAGAAGCAATAACTGACGATTTACCTCTGAAAATCAGTCAATGAAAATCCTATGGATCACAACAATCCAAAGTACAGCTTTGCACTTTGTTCATGGGACTCACACAAGACTGAGCAGCACTTCATTCAGTTGTGCAGGGATCACCAGGAGTCAAGGCAGCTAACAACTATCATTGGACTGTGACCAGGTAAACATGACATACGTGCAAGAGAAGTAGAACACACAAAGTAGCCTAGTGTAAGTCTGGACATTTATTCTGATATAAAATAAAACTTGATGGGAATGCTAGCATTATCAGTTTACTAACTTTGTGTAATTTGGGCCAAATAATTCTCTAGACCTGTTTTCTTACCTGGTGAAGTAAAATTAATTCATAATATTTATTGAGGTTTATCCATGGCCTACCTCTGCAAAAGTCTTACACAATGTTTTGATTTTGATACAGCTTGTTTAAAATTATATAGGAAGCTTTATATGCATAATTTTAAAATAAATTAATATGTATACATCTTTCATTTGTAATTAAACTGATCATTTTAGGCTCTTTTCCCTCAACTCTCTAGGAGAAAAGACTATTTAGGATAGTGGCAAAGAGACCGTTGAGCATCTACTAGTTCTGATTGAAGAACCTCCCTCGTGTCCAACCGCAGAACTACTCCCCTCTCCTCTCACTCAGAAGGTACTCCCAGTGTGGAAGAGCAACCAGAAGCTACCCATGCTCTACCATCATAATGTCTTGCTCATCATCTCACCATGTGAGTTTTCAAATAACTTCAAAGAAAATTCTCATGTCCAAACAACACTATCCACCTCTAAATTTGGACATCTATTTCAGAGAACCTTCCCCATGACCTGGTGGCAGTGACTTAAGCTGTGGCTATCTAGACAATAGTACTGACTTCACCAAACCCAACCTTGAAGTGGTACTATATATTCCAAATATGACAGAACAAGTATGCTCTCCTTCACCCAGAAGATGCTGTGACGCTCAGACAGGAAGACAGATGTTACAGCACCTTCCTCCAGGAGAGGTGATGAGCGTGCGCCATATTCAATGACACCTTGTCCTCCTTTAATCCTAAAAACTTTCCATCAGAATATGATGGACTTGGACTTGGACTCTCAAGAGCTATCTAAAATATATCTATGAGTTTTGGCAAAATGTCCATAAAGTTCCAACCAGCTGAGTTTCCCAATATGAAGGGAAGTAAAGAAGGATTGCTACTAGAATTACTATTCATTTACATACCAAACCCAACCCAACCCACTGCCCTTGAGTCCATACCATCTCATAATGACCCAATAGCACAGGGTAGGACTGTCCCTGTGGGTCTCTGAGACTGGAGATCTTTACAGGAGTAGAAAGTCCTGTCTTTCTCCCATGGGGTGACTGGGGACTTTGAGCTGCCGACCTCTTGAATAGCTGCTCAACTCATGACCACTACACCACCCAGAATCCTCCATATATGTACAGGCTTATGCTAAACAAAGTGTGTTTCAATCTATCTTTGAGATGCATGGATGATTTCAGGCACATCCTGTCCGTAGTAGCATTTGTCTTAGTCTACTTTGGGTACCATCAATAAAATAAAGAAATGAAACTTTTTTTGTGCCATGGAAGAAAAATGATTTTGAGGTCAGGGTTAATGTCAAATCTTTTAACAACACTCAAGGGGACATCTTCTCCAATTATTACAACTACGCAACAAATGAACCAGAATGCGGCCTCACACAAAGCAATGGTTTTTAGATGACGCAAGCATTCCCAAGAAGGTTGGGAAGACTGAAAGTTGAGCAAGGCAGAGAAATCGGCTCTGAGATAATGGCAACTGTTATGGTGAATGCCAAAGGGGGAAGCTTGACCTTGTTTTCTCAAAGAAGTCACTGGATATATGGTGAAGAAACTTTTAGAAAATTGAAAATGAAATTGGTGAGAAAAGGGTCAGGAAAGTTGAGCTGAGGCATTCTGTCCCTTTGTGGCAATGTCCCTGCTCAAGTTAGGAGAGCCTTGTTGGGAAACTTCAGCCCATCCACAACCCTACTGCAGTCACTCTAGGCGTCCTTTTGGTCCCAAACTTAAATAACATTGAAAAGAAACTCAAATGGAGTCCCTCCAGATTGCCAGCACTGCCCTTTGACATGGTGTGACTGAACGAGTACAGGCTCCCCAAGGAAGGCTTAGGGAGATGGAGTCAGTGCCTTCAGACAGGCCCAGAGTTGTGGGGAAGCTATGTCCAAGACACAATAGCGTCACAATTTGATCCTTTGTTTCATAAATGTTTCCATGCTTTCTGAGCAACACATTTTGACTCACGGCCGAGGAGGTGGCACCCATGGAAGAGCATGAGATCTGTAGTCAGGTGACTTGTGGTATGAGTTCTGTCTTCACCACCAGAGTAAGTGTGATTAGTGTGCTAGTTTTCCTATTTATAGTTACACTAATTTACACTTCCTCGAGCTATTGTAAAGTTCAAGTCACATAATGTATGTCGGGGTGGGGAGGGAGGAGGGAACCCACTTTATAAATTGGAGAATGCCCTACAAAATAGTTCACTAGCCTTTGATTTGATTGTGTAACCAGATCAATTAACATTATTTGAGATTTGCCAACCAGAGACTCCTAAGGATCTAGGCAGTGAGTTTAGATTTTGGTTTTAGTTCCTAGCTTTCCTTTCAGCATTCACATCTACCCTCACTTTCTTGTCCTTCTAGGAGACATGGTGGCATAATGGGTCATGCACTGGTCTGCTAACTGAAAGGTCATCAGTTTGAACCCACGAGCCTTTCTGTGGGAGAAAGGTGAAGCTGTATACTCCCATAAAATTTTTCAATCTTCTGATCAGATATGTCCCTCTCCCGGGCTGCAGAGGTTTTACACTGGGGCATATGGGAGCTGGAGGCACAGGGAATCCAGGGTGGATGATACCTTCAGGACCAGGGGTATGAGGGGCGATACTGGGAGAGTAGAAGGTGAGTGGGTTGGAAAGGGGGAACCGATTACAAGGATCCACATGTGACCTCCTCCCTGGGGGATGGAACACAGAAAAGAGGGTGAAGGGAGATACCGGATAGGGCAAGATATGACAAAATAATAATTTATAAATTATCAAGGGCTCATAAGGGAGGGGGAGCGGGGAGGGAGGGGGGAAAAGAGGACCTGATGCAAAGGGCTTAAGTGGAGAACAAATGCTTTGAAAATGTTTAGGGCAAAGAATGTACGGATGTGCTTTACACAATTGATGTATGTATATGCATGGACTGTGATAAGAGTTGTATGAGCCCCTAATAAAATGTGTTTCAGTCTTGGAAAACAGCAAGGGCAATTCTACTCTGTCCCATGATGCCTCTAAGAATCAGAATTGACTCAAACGCAGTGAAGTTTTTGTTCTTTTAATTTTGCAGTCTTTCTGTTCTTTAGATCTTGATTGAAATAGTTATCATCAATAATATCTCAAATCAAATCAAGTAAATTCTATGAAGAAAACACTTTTTTTCCCTTTCATATCTCTTTCTCTTGACCCTTGAGAACAAATCTATTTCAAACTTTCTCTGTGTTTTGAGACAGAGCCCACAGATGTGAAGTCAGGCCTAGAACCAGCCTTAGCATTGAGTACTCTAAGATTGTGATAAAAGACAAGCCGAGAAAAATTCACTGTGGAGACATAATATGCTTCATAGAGATGGGAGTGTGCCGGGTTTAGAGTTAAGATGCTTCACTACCTTATGTAAGAAGATACTAGCAAAAAAAGAAAATTATCTTTGAATATATTGGTTCACTAGCAACTTCTTTGGCCAATAAGTGTGAATTAAGTAAAAGAGAGAACACCTAAATATTTTTTGAGAATCCTCTATGATGCAAAAAATTTCCAGATGACCATGAAACTAATGACTGGAAGACCAAAAACACTAAGAGGTACTGTGGAAGCAGAGACCTGGTGATTTTCTGCCATTAGGCTCACAACCAAGAAAGCTCAATGAAGCAGTGGAGATCTTGGGTTGTCATGAACTGGAACTATAGAGTAACTAACATTAAGAATTAACGTATCAGGAAAAGCATTCAACGGCTAGTATTAGATTTGGTTTCTGCTTTGTTCCAAATTAGTTCCATAACTTATTTCAGTCTTTTGACTGTTTGAACTTTAGATTCCTCAAATGTGAAAAGTCTGTGCTGTTTCTAATTTTTTTCAAGCTCTGAAATGCATAGGAATGATTCTGCATATGGAACACGACCCGACAGTGTTTCGGCCTATTTTGCCATAGGTTGCTATGGACTGAAATCGATTCAATGGCATCTAGCAACATTCCCACTGTGCAGACTGAAGCCCATTTGCAAAAGAAATTAAAGCAGTTCTAATCACATAAAATTGGGGGTTGATATGGTTTTGAGGACTTTCCACTCCTTTTGGGAACTTAAAGGACTATATATAAGAGATTTCAGTAAGAGTCAAATTAATATCCCTTGCCCTACCTCTTTGTGACAATACTAGGAATTCTGAAAAACAGTAGTGGTTTCTGACCATAAAAACCAATCATAATGTATTATTACTGCTATGTTCCCATGTAATTGCAAATCAATAAATCTTTGTAAAATGGTGTGTGTGAAATTCCTACCTTTCACATAGGGTGAAAAATATGGTTCCTTGGGGTCTGAAAATTATAATGAGAGAATCCTACTGTCTCACATTCCAGAATTCTGAAGGTTTTGTAGCGTTAGCCGCAGAGTAGGAAAGTGGGTGTCCTTCGCTGGCCACCACACCCACGTCTCTGATGTTCTCATCTGGAGTCCAGCAGAAGAGCTCCTCAGATCCCCTTCTCTTCCCAGAAATGGACAGTTCCACCTGTCGTCCTGCCAGAGTTTTCCCATCGATGAGCTACTGAAGACAAGAGAAGACAGATGCCTTTTGTTGATTTTAACTGTGTGGCTGTTTTAATCCAGGAGAACGAGAAAGAAGGGAAGAAAAATGGCCTCACCTGACCAAGGGCAGAGAGGTGCTGAGTAAATGATTTGTCATGCAATGGGGTGGTCAATAAATTTTTTTATTGACAAAGTCAGGAGCAAGTAAGCTAATATATATGAATGCATTTGTCAAACCATAATATACCATGTAAATATGGTTTCTGTTATCTCTCCTTAAAGCAGGAAAAAGTTAAAAGGAGGCAGAAATATCATTAAAAGGAGAGATTCTTTTTCAATATTAGTGCTCCCACCACCAAAGGTGGGTTAAGAGCTAGAAGCCAATCTTTTGAGTTTCTTGTCTCCACAAAACCAAACCAAACTCACTGCCATAGAGTCAATGTGTACTCATAGTGATATCCTGCTGGGTTTCCAAGATTGTAACGGTTTGCAGTTGTAGAAATCCCTGTCTATCTCCACATGGTAATGAATGCTTGCTTGCTTTCAGATTCCTTCATCTTTTCCTCCTCTACCCACACCGTATCAATGCCTTGATTCTGCCAGTTCTGTTTATCTACTAAATGCAAGGGTTTGGGATCCCTGGATCAGATCAGAGTGAGATTCATAAAATCACTGAAATAACTTTGCATTCATTGAAGATGGGAGAAGCCAAAAAGACATATCTTTGAGTGCTTGCAAATCAACAATGTTTTCAGCTCAGCACCGTCAGGAGCTCTGTTAAAAAGCACAAAGTTCTGTGTTCTCGTGTCCTCTATTGCCAACAAGGCAAACACAAGCCTATCAGCTTCACTCTGATCCTCAGCCTCAGACTTCTGTAATTATGAGTGCCATGCTGGCTCTCCTAGGACCCTGGGGAAATGATGCGGGTAACTCTCTGGGAAATTATGGGGGAAAGAAAGGGTGTTTTGTAGAGATGGGATGCCAGCAGCCCCTCCTTCCTTGAATGCATTGCAGAGCAATCCCTTCCTTACCCGAGAGAAAGGACTGTCAGTGCCCCTCCTTCTCTTTAAGTAACCTTTTTGACATATCTACAAACAAAGAGTTAAAGGGCCTCCTAGACCCATAAACGTCTTCCTAGCTGTCAGGGACCATCCTTCAATGGTAAGAGCAATTGCATCTTGCTGCAGAACTGGAGGCTTCAAAAACATGAATGCATTGTTCTCAAAGGTCAGCTAGAACACAGCCCTGCCATTCCAATTGCTGATACTTTTCTTCTGTAAGGGGACTATTGAAATTGGGAGATTGGGACCAGACAAAGGAAAGGAAACCTCTTAAAGTCACAACAACAAACTTGTGCACCTCTTAGGAGAGATGGTTCCAAATGCCTGAGCTCACTGCTAGGCTCTGAATAGAATTACCTACATGTCAGTCAGTCAAGGGAGTTTAAAATACCTGTGCTCCTAAAGCCAGGGTGTCATGATAGATTTAGCACTACTAGCAGCTTCTCTTTGTCACACAATGAAGCAATATGGCTAATTAACGCTCACCAGGGAGCCTGAAATAATGATGCCTCTCTCTTCCTAGAGCCAATTACCCCAAATATTCAGATTACCTACCTAGTATTTCACTGAAAGAAGTGTCTGGGACTTTTTTTTTTAATTCAGGCATTATGTATCATGTAGCGTCACATTATGTGATGTTATGTCACAGCCTGACAGCTTACAAGGAGGGATATGCTGAATATATTGGATAGTTAATACCTGCCTGAATTAACAAGACAACCAACTTTCCAAAGAAAGAAAGTCTGAAAAATACCTGCTGTACCTCCTGGGATATCTGGAGGGAGAACATGTCTGATTCACTCAATCAACCACTGTGTGTCACTGTTGCTTCTTGTAGAGATACATGAAAGAGTATTTGTCTGCAGAGATGGCCCGCATGTCTACAAGGGAACTGTGGTGGGGATGTACCGGATCCTTAATGGGTCCTCATTAATTGGGCTTAACAATTCAAACCTCTAAACATGAACTCAACCAGCTAGGAAGGAGTTATCAAGAGTTAGAGCCAGGTAACAAAGACCTATACAGAGTTAAGTTGGACAACCCAGTGATGAACTTGGTACATGATTTCATTCATTCCGCAGGCATGGATTGCCTGTGTCTTCCCTGTAAGTGTTGTGGGCGGGGCTGTAGTGGCGATGGTAACATGGAGCCACCAGTTTAATGGGAAGGATGGACTCTATCCCTGCTCTATTCCCTTACAGTTCTTCAAATAAATCAAGCATGATCCCCACTTACGACCTTTCACCTGGCTGATCTTCCTCACGGGAATTCCCTTCCTCAAGATATCCCCATGACCGACTCTCACCACCTCTTATCTCTTCCCAAGTGCTAACTTCACAATTACTCTGGCCAACCTATGCAAAATGGCCTCTGCTTGTCCCACGAGCACTCCTGTGGTTCTAGGTTTTTCCCATGGAAGGTGACATTTACGTCAGATTGGCAAAATTCCTCTTTGAAGAGGCACAGAGGTAAAGGACAGGAAACAGATCTTGAGCGAAATAATAAAAAAAAAAAGATCACTCACTTTTCTCCTCTGTACATCAGGGTTAAAATTACACCCTACTAAAGGAGAGCAGGAAATTAAATCATACCTGTAAAGTATCTTGAATATTATAAAACCACAATTCATGGCCATTGAGTCAACGCTAACTCCTCGTGACCCTATAGGACAGAGTAGAAGGGCCCCTTGGGGTTTCTGAGGCTGCAGTCTTTACAGCAGCAGACATGCTTAACTTTCTCCCGTGGAGCAGCTGGTGGATTCGAACCGCTGGTCTTATGGTTAGCAGCTCGATGGGTAACCCACTACGCTCTCAGAGCTCCTTGAATATGCATCTTTCCTAAATATTCTAAGTATGTTATCAGACCTTTCGGTGCCTTCCCACTTGTTCTGTGTGAAAGACATCAGGAAGTACTAAGAGGATGAGGCTGGGGTGTCAGGTACATTCAATGGAGACAGGGTCTGGGTACATGGACTTGAGGGCTAGGTGGGGGAGCAGGGGTGGTAGAAAGCTCCATTGATATGTGTGTTCCAGTGGCCCAATGCTAAAGATTTGGGGTCTGTTTCATAGGCACACAAACAACCGTTATCAGGATTTGTGATTTGCGCAGAGCTCCTTTAAATGTCACTCCGTGCCTGCACGCACAGAGACGTAGGTTTCAACGCATTCTTCGCATGCTCTTATTTCATTCTGAGAGCCACAGAACCACTTTGGAGATGGGATGAGCCAATACCAGAAACTACGAAAGCACACAAACACAAATTGGCATGGCTACATCCCTGCTTTGACTTCTAGTGTCCAGAGTAGTAAGCAGTTAAAGCGATGGGGGTGGGGGCTAAACTGGCTTGCATGCAAAGGATGCGCATTATGCAGGCAGGAATGGATCCATTGGGCCATGACAGGTGGAAGAAACAGTGATTCCAGGGACTGAGGGGTGCCTACCGAAGGATGAACCCACAATCCTAGAATGGAAGATGTACAAACAGTAGTTTAGGGTTCAGTGGGTCAGGGTAGATTCACCAATGGTTACTGGTCTTAGGCGGCATTGGTTAGGGCATCTTTGGGACACTTCGATAGAATGAACGTTAGTCACTAATTGAGTCAAGATTTAAGCAAGAAAGAAAAGAACAAGAAAGTAAATTTGGAGGTCAAAATTATACCCATGGAATTGATGACATTATGCATCCTTTGTAATCGTTTTTAATTTTCCCTTTACAATGAAAATCAAGCTTTTTTTTTCATGGTACCAATTATTCTTCACACTTCTCATTTTAACCAGCTCTATTATATTCCAAACATTTAAGGCTACCCCCCCTCCAATTTTTCAGATATTTAAATGACCTTCCTCTCCGCTAATATCAATAAAACTATTTCTAAAAAGCTAATTAAAATAGGCTCTCCCCCCACCGCCTCTGTCCTTTTTGAATTGCTTCTTTAGTACACATCTTCACACTGTCACAGGTCCATCACAAAGAGCTCTCCCAGTCCTCTTATTCTTTCACTCGGAGCCAGAAAAATCTATCTACTTCAGGATTCTTTTTTCAGAAACCTTTGAGCTTTGTTCTAACATCCTAATATAGCATATTCTTTCTCACAGTCCCCAATATTTGCAGCAATCATTTTAATACATTGTGACACATTCTTATAAGATCTTGGTGGTTTAGTCAGTACTCTGAGAATCATTTCTAAGACACAGTGCTAATCGTGTACCCCAAAGCTCATTGACACAAGAGTAAGGAGAGGGGAGCGTACTGAAATGCTTGATAGGGTGGACTACGGCCAGAGTACCACAATGCACTCACATATAAAAATATGAATTGCTAAAACATCAAGCTTCAATGGAGAATTTGCAAGTTTGCATATTTCTGTTGACAATATGATATAAATGTTGAAACCATAAATAGTATTTTGGCCTTTCACACACTTTGGAAAACCCAACAAACATATCTCTATTCCTCCAGTTTCTACAAATACAGCCTCTCACATTCTAAAGGGGTAATCGGGAAGGACAGAAAATAATTTCTGTTTTCATTGGCAACTATGTAAATCTGGTACACACATATTGTCTTAGCTATCAAGTACTGCTGTCACAGAAATACCACATGTGAGTGGCTCTATGAAACAGAAATTTATTTTCTCACAGTTCAAGAGGTTGGAAGTGCAAATTCAAAGTGTTGACTCTATTGTTCTTGTTAGGTGTCCAGAGCCACGAGGCCCGGCCATAACCTTGCCTGTCCGGAGCCATGAGGCCCGGCCATTGTCCTGATCTTTATTGCCTGAGCTTTGTAATTTTCCACAGCAACTGTTTGTTCTGCGGTCATTGTTCTCAGGGAAACACCTGTGGCTTGCTTCCCCCATTTATTGTTCTCAGGGAAACACCTGTGGCTTGTTTCCTTTTCCCTGGCCTATATAAGCTGTAGCCTTTTACTCAATAAATGAGACTTGACCAGGCTACTTGTCTTGTCTCCATTTCTCGTGTCTCTTGCCCCCCCACCAATTTCCACTACCTCCTCCAGGGTCCGTGTTGAAGTTCCCGTGGGTCGAGACAGTTAGGTGCCATGAGTTGGTTGTGACCAATAGTGACCCTGTGCACAACAGAATGAAACACTGCCTGGTCCTGTCCATCCTCACGAATGTTCCCAGGCCTGAGCACATTGTTGCAGCCACTGTGTCAGTCCATCTTATTGAGGACACCTAATTTTTTTGCTTTTTTGGTTCACCTTTATTTTATTTAAAAAAAGGACCCCTGGTGGCTTAGAGGTTAAGCATTGCACAGCAATCAACAAGGTCCGCAGTTCAAAACCACCAGCCACTCTGAGAGAGAAAGACTGGGCTTTCTACTCCTATAAACAGAATCTCAGAAATCCACAGGGGGTCGCTCGCTATGAGTCAGCATCTACTTGATGATATTCAGTTTGTGTTATTTTACTAAGCTAAATGTCCTTCTCCAGGGACTGGTGTCTCCTGATATGCCCAATGTATGTAAGATAAAGTTTCTCTGTCCTAGTCTCAAAGGAGCACTTTGGCTCTCCTTCTTCCAAGGCAGCCTTGTTTGTCCTTTTGGCAGTCCATGGTAATTTCAATATTCATCACCAGCACCCCAATTCAAATGCAGGGCACTGAATCTCCTTCTGTCTTCCGTATTCAAGGTCCACCCTTCACACCTATCACTTGCTCTCAGGGGTATGCTTCTAATGGGAAGTCCTTATCTCTTTGAACTTCTGCTCCAGGATGAATGAGATCTGAGATCTCCCTCCCTTCATCTCTGCTTCTGTATGTTTTTAAAATCTCTTTCATATCTCAAAAAAATATTAATTCAAGACATGACCCATAGTAATTCTCTCAATGACATAGAAACCCATCTCCAATGTGATAACCACATACAAAAAGGCCGTAATTTACAACACATTTTTAGGGGGTAACAATTCTATCCTTAAAACATAACCATCCTCAGCATGGATGAATGTTTTTGATTAAAAACATGGATTCAATGAAAATCCCTAAGCAAACTGTACTTGACTGAATTATCTTTATATATTAAATCAATATGTACTTAGAGACCAAACTCATTGCCATTAAAATCGAGTTGGGGTGTTTTTGTTTCGTACTTAAAATCATGTTCTATGATTTTTAGTCTTTTTTAGTTCTTGATTCCTAAGAATTTAACTTTTACATTTTCAATGTTTGGCAAATTTTGCCTTTACAATGCTTTCTAATTAATCTGTTTTTAAAAAGACTAAGTAAGCAATTATATTTCCCAAAGTAATACCAACCTCATAGAAACATTGGTGACATAGAAGGCAGCCCTGTAGTATTCCACAGACAGTTGGGGAAGAAAGCATTGTATTATGTTTCTTTTCTGTCCTCCACTATTAACCATTCTGAGTCCAGTTTCTAAATATAAAAGGGAAATAAAGCTCAATGTATTTTTTTACTTCATGCTTTAAGGGGAGATGTATATATTCAAAAGCATCTTTCACAGTATATTCATCAATCTCCTACTGCTACTAAAGAATAAAATTTCTTGAATTTTGTTATTTTAAATGACTTGTTTCTGATTATAAAATTCAACTAGCTAATGGTAAACAGAATGACAATGTATAAGCAGAACCATTGCTACTCAGTTTTCAGTTCCTACACCCAGACTGTGTTTAAATATTCTCCCTGTGATCCAACAAATTCTTTCAGTGAAATGGTTGTAGGAGTCTCGGTCCAAACTCACTGCCACTGAGTCCATGCTTGAACTCTGAGTGACTATAGAGACAAGAACTCTATTCAGGAACACGTGCCTTATATAGAGTGGAGTGTTTTTGTGCCAGGAACAAAAAAAAACCAACAATGACTTTGAAGTCAAGCATCATATAAAATTTTTAACAAAACTCAAGGAGCCATATTCCTAAGTCATTGGAGCTTTGCAAGAAGACAAGAGAACACTGCCCACAAGCAATAAATGAAACGGGGTGCTTTCAGGGCAGTTGGGAAGACTGAGGTGACCTTGAAAGAGAAAAGTCAGCTCAAAAGTTATGGCTACAATTTATTGGGACATCACAAGGGGTAATTCTGACAGATCTTCTCAAAGAACACAGATGATCATGGAGGCTTGTTATGAATTGTTTAAATTGAATTCTACATTGATGAAACAAGTACCAAGAAAATTGCACCAAGAACTTTTCCCCATCCCGACTGTTTATCTGCAGGGGACCGTCCTATTTGAATTTCATTGGGAAGTCTTATTCCGTTCACCCTGTACCCCAACTTTCCCGCTTCAGATTCCTTTTTCCCCAAACTCAAAGCAGTTCAGAGGAACACAATTTGAGTCCCTCACAGATTTCAACATTGCTATGTTGACATGACACAAATTAAGACGCACAGAGAAGGGATACAAAGATGGAAACACTGCTTTCAAACCTGTGTAGACCTGCATAGAGGACATGATGAGAATCAAGTCTCCTGTTTTGATATTTTTGTTGAATAATGGCATCTGTGACTTTGTAGCAATAACTTTTAAGTTATTCTCATAAAGGCAAAAGAGTAAAATGGTTTCATGTGATCACTTAGCCAACAGTTTATCAAATACCATGTAATATACTTTGTCTTCTGTGACGGATATAACTTTTGAGTATTTCAATATTATTAGACCCATTTTCACATATCATTGCATATTGTTAAACTTTTAAAATTATTCAACATTCTTTGCAAACATAATTCTTCACCCATAGCTATTAAATCTGTCCCTCTTTATTGGCTATTTTAGATATAATATTGTAACACACATCTTCGTTACAAGTTGTAACTATTTTTTCATACATGGTTAGGTACGATGTAACGCATTTCAAAAAGGTTTCTATTGCAACTTAATTACGAATGTGGGACTTCATTAGGTCCAACACTAGAACACTTACTTTATAGTCAAGGGAGGAAAGGAGCATGTGTTGTGTGACTCTCTTAGCAAATCTGTTGAAATGAAGACCATAAACAAAGCCTTTTGACTCAGTTGAATGTCTTTCCACTGTGTCACTTTATTTCAACAAACAATATTATAGACAAAACATCATCATAGGACCATTGGAATGTGAACATGTGTGTAACTCTACACATGTGCTCATTTGCATAATTTCTCTTTCATGATTCCCTTTATTATGATGGCAAACCCAAATAGAACAGAAGTTATATTATCTCTCAGGGAACCCAAATCTCCACCTTGCTCTCAAATTAACACTGAGCTATGCAGGTGGAAGTTATGTATAAGGGTGTGGAGAGTGGGGATCTTCATAAGCTAGTTGACAAAATACCATTAGCTTTTGATTTCGTCATTCGACAAGCTTTCTGAAGCCCCTTCCTAAACACTCATAGCACCGGAGCTCTGATTAAAGGTACAGAAAGGAAATCCCCTAATGGACAGAAACTTGAGAAACTAGCAGATTGTTCACTTCCATTTGGAGGAAGACATAGCCAGAAGTTAGGCCTATGTTGATTTCTGCCTAATAGTCTTCCTGAATGACAAAGGGCTTGGGGTAAGTAGAAGGGGAGCACAGATGATGTAATCACAGACAGGCAGGATTTTGTTCTATAGTGTATCCCAAGTATTCTTATAGAATAGCATGGCCCATCCACGGGAAATACATGTTGAATTACCATCACCTTGCCAACTGACTGGAAGAGACCCATGTTTTTACCCACTTCAAAGATAGGTCATCCAACAGAAGGCAGAAAGTTTTGAACAATATCATTAGCAGCACACTCCAGTAAATTCTGTGGAAGGTAATTAGAAAACAGCGGTAGCATGAGATTAACAGGGAACCAAAGAAATTCAAGCTGGATTAAGAAAAAGACATCGAACAAATGATATTATTGCTGCTGTCAGACGGATCTCATTTGAAAGAAGAGATGTTCACCTGTGTTGATTGACTACTCTAGTTACCAGTGTGAAGCACGTGAATTGGAGTGCATTTCTTTGTGCGCATGTGCATGCAAACCTGGATGCAAACCGAGAGAGTCCGTAAGGGAAAGCAAAGCGAAGCTGCATGGTTTGAACTCACAAAATGTGTGTCAGGCTTGTCTCCTCCTTTCACCATATTTATTCAATCTGGATGCTGACCACGTTATCCGAAAAAGTGTACTTTATGAAGGAAAATTCAGCCTTGGGACCAGAGGAAAGCTCATTAGCAATTTTAGTTATGCATTTCATTATGCAAAACATTTCTGGGTGAAATAAAAGAGGATTTGAAGTACTAGTAAAGATAAAAGACTTTTAAGGCAATATAAATTATACCACACATAAAGCAAGTAAAAATCCTCACTGCTTAACAAATAAGCAGTATCATAATAATCAAAGAAGAATTTGAAATTGTCAAGGATTTCATTTGACTTGGATCTACAATCAACACTCACGGATGCAGCATTTAAAAAATAACATATTGCATTGGGAAAATTGACTTCAAAGAGCCTCTTTAATGTGTTAAAAGGAAAATACTTTTTTTAATTTCATCATTTTATTGGGGACTCGTACAACTCATCACCATCCATCCATCCATTGTGTCAAGCACCAACAAAAGGAAGATATTTAATTTTGAAAACTAAGGTGCTCCCGATCCCAACCATGGTATTTTCAAGCACCTCCTATACATAAAAAAGCAGGATAATGAATAAGGAATCTTGGGGGCTGGGGGTTAATGCATTTGAATTACAGTATTGGTGAAAAATATTGAAAATACTACTGACTGACTGAAGAACAAACAAATCCATCTTGGAAGAAATATTTCGGTTATGTTATCCGGAGGAGTCAGTCCTTGGAGAAGGCTTGGAAAAGAGAGTTAGTGAAAATGAGGAACGTCCTCAAGGACATTGGCTGCAACAGTGACCTCAGATGTGGCCATGATGAGTAAGTTGGTGCACTGCCTAGTAGTGCATTCATCTTGTAGACATAGGGTTGCTAAGACTCAGAACAGATTCAGAGCACAAACCAACAACAGGGAAGAGCTATTAACATGAGCCTCTCAGGAGGGATGCCAAAGTTAGACATATTTATACCCCCTATACGTTCTTAATCAACGCCTCTCACAGCAAAAGACCAGGCGTCATTTGGTGAGCATTTATCAATCAAATTTTCTTCCTAAAACTACTCCCACCTTTTCAAAATATCCCCTGAACAAAGTGGCCGGGGTGTCAAGGGTAGTGGTTAGGCACAGTCTTGTTTATAAAGAATTCTTTCTTCAAAGTTCTGGACAGAAAAAAAAAGTTTGTCCTATCTTTCAACAGACCAAACAAAGCCCCTGTTTTTATACTATTTCTACTGGTTGATGACAATGAATTCATCTTTCTAAGAGAGACAGAGGGGTGCTTTCTGGAAGCGCTCCTGGCATTCATCAATTAGTCCAGCATCTATGGCCTCCTTTATGCCATCTTCACCAAAATATCCCTCCATTGTCATCAAGACCCTCAATGTACACAAAAATAAATGAGACAATGGGTAGACATCCACTGAAATTATCTCCCCCCCCCCCCATGTACCATATCACTTAGAAAGCATGACCTATTGAATGATAGAAATTTTATTGAAAATGTAACTTTGGCTGGACAATTAAGTGGAAAACGACAACTTGTAAGCGTGATAGTGGCATATACAATATGAAATATACTCCAAGTCTGTAGTTAATATTCCTATCATAACCAATAAAAAACCAAACCAAGCTCCCTGCCATTGAATTGATGCCAATTCAGAGTGGCCCCGTAGGGCAGGTAGAAATATCCCTGTGAGTTTTTGAGGCTGTCCAGGTTTATGGGAGTAGCAAGCCCTATCTTTCTCCTGCTGAGTGGCTGGTGGTTTCAAACTTGCAGTGAGCACACCAATGCTTAACCACTATGCCACCAGGCCTCCTTCTCCTTTAACTAGAATACATCAATTTTGGAGCCAAAGGGATTACAGTGGGTTTGTCGATTCTCTATTACACCTACTGATCAACTTTCAAAATCGCTACTTTCTGTGACCGCAACTTTGGGGCCTGCCAGTGTAGAGGTTGACTTCCTGCAGAAGATGTGTCTACCCAATAAGAGATATGGAAATAATCTGGAGATTATATTGTTGACTGGATCACTGACTCCAGCTTCACAAGACGAAAATACAAGGGGCTTCAAAATGTTCATGGAAAAATTTCATTAGCAATTACATTTTCCATGAAGTTCTTGAAGCTCCTACCCCCAAGACACTAGACAAGGTACAAAGAGAAGATTATGTCTGTATATCAGGGGATTTTCTGTGTGTCTTTTATTATGTTTAAGATTAAAACAGTACTTGAAGAACAACCAAGCAATGAACCATAGTCCCTAAAGAATGAAGACTTGGATTACCCTGCAAAGTGAAAAACCTTCTGAAATGTTGTGTGTGGGGGGGAGGGGAGGGGGGCTAAAGGGGGAGGGGGGAACCAAGCATAATGAAGAAAGAAAATTATAAATATTAATTTTGGTCTTGTAACATCGATTAGCTTCTCTTTTCTTCTCAAATTTGTGCATAGCTCTCTGTGTTAACCTACTTTAAAATTCTCCATTTATTTTTATATTTTATACAACATGCTTAAATATATAACTAATTCCTTAGTTTATAGCACATCTGGGTAAGATCATGACTAAACAAAAGGGGAAATGAACATCACCTAGAAATGAATTCAGAAT
This sequence comes from Tenrec ecaudatus, assembly GCF_050624435.1. Classification (NCBI taxonomy): domain Eukaryota; kingdom Metazoa; phylum Chordata; class Mammalia; order Afrosoricida; family Tenrecidae; genus Tenrec; species Tenrec ecaudatus. The sequence goes on from NC_134543.1 coordinate 94,545,601, forward strand.
TACAGCGAAAAGAGTCTCCCTCTGAGCGAAAAGGGAAGTTCTTTATTGATTTGCATAAAGCATGGTTACATTATGAAGTATGGTCATGATTTTCTTTTTTATTAATGCTTACGTATATTGCTCAATCTACCTCTATCCGCCTTAGGAAGATGAGTTCATTGTTACCAACCAGTAAGAAAGGTGTCAAAATGGGATCTTTGCATCCATTTCTACCATTGGAAGTGATGGCAAACAAGTGTTTCCAGAACTTGATCTGCTGCACAAGATGACCTGAAAGTGCTCAAGAGCAAGGACATCACTTTGAGGAATAAGGTGAACCTGAACCAAGCCATGATGTTTTCAATTGTTTCATGTGTATGTGAAAGTTGGACATTGAATGCAGAGGACAGAAAAAGAACTGATATATTTAAATTATGGTGCTAGCAAAGAATATTGAAATACCGCAGGATGGCAAAGAAAAATGAAGTATAGTCAGAACGCTCTTTAGAAGGTAAGAGGAAAGTGAGACTTTCTTTCACTCCCTTTGGACATGTTATCCCGGGAATCAAATCTCTGGAAAAGAGCATCATGCTTGGTGATGCCTGGTGAACGGACCCTTGATCAGAGGGATTGACACAGTGGCTACAAGGAAAGGCTCCAGGAGGACCATGATTGTGGGGACAGTGCAAGACTGGACCATGTTCCCTTCTCGTGTATACAGGGTCACTGTGAGTTAGAACAGGCTCAAAGGCCCTTAACAATGTATATCGCATATGAAACTACATTTCATCCTGTAAATTCATTCATCATCCATTTCCCTATCCTTCCACATCTGCACACCTCTACTTTAGAGCTAGACTATTAAAACTTATACTTTCAAGATTACTGCAGCCAGAGTTCTGAAATGAATTAGGTTCCATCAATAACAAGCACTTGGAAGCTGAATGTTAAAAGGGTTAATTATGATTTGAGTTTGGTTATTGTGCACACAAGCCAAGGATATAAAGATACTAGTTGTGTCTACAGAAACATGCTGATGTTCAGTGACTCATTAATAATAAGACACATTTGTAACAATAGTGAAGTCCTGATCACTGACCAGACCAAAGCTATGACAGTGGATTCCTACAGTCAGGAACACATGATGCACTCCCAGGTGTCCACATTCAGCATGGTACCGAAAGTAGCAGCTATCCTAGCGTGTCACTAGCCCTTCTGTTCTGGAGGTTGTGCTCTGGTTTCCAAACTAAGGAACGCTTCCCCAGCACTCCCTGGAATTCTCTTACTAGCACGGAATATTTATCTATATTTTAAAAATCACAGCATGTAATTTCTTTGCCTGGAGTACGTTTTGATTGAGTGGAACCCCAATCTATGATGGGACTTCACATTTTCGTGCAAAAAAATTGAATTTAAAGATCATGGAATTTCCCCCCAAATATTTTGAATCCCTCATCTACAATTATCAGAAGAAAGTTGTCTCTTACTGGAAAACAGTATTTAGTTTAGGAAATAACCCAATTCCAAATCCTACTCTGCCAAATTCCAGCAGTGGTACTAGTGTGATTCCAGTCACCCAATATAAAATTGTGGCGCCTCCCTCTACGCTCATTAATTTATTCCACGCACATCAGTGAGCATGCTCTATTGCATCATTAAATCTTCATTTGAAATCACTCATGGCCATTCCTACTCTGGTCCGAATCTTCTTGATTTCCAGTTTTTGGCATTCTTGACCGAATATTTGATCAATTTCAGCCTGAAGAATGTGGTAGAATTCTTCAATTTCTCCACCACCGGCTCTAATAATTGGTACATAAAATTGAATGATAGTAGAATGACGTGGACTTTCTTGTAGGCATGGAGATAATATCCGACTACAGGCAGTCTTATACTTCAAGATAAATCTTGAAATCTTCTTTTGAGGATGAATGGCATGCCATTCCGCCTGAATCTGTCATTCCCAGCAGGGGAAACCATGTCTGTCAGAGTTAAAATGGCCAAACCAATCCGCTTTCAGTACAATATCAATGGTCAGCTCTTCCATTTCATTTTTAGATGACATGGTTTTCTTAGATCCGTACCTCATACACACCCTGTTCTATGGATACTTGCAGCTGTTTTTTCTCATTTTGAGTCAGGCCCCGGCAGCAAATGAGTCAGGCTCCGTCCACAAAGGTGTGATAGACTCAGCATTGAGGAGGCAGCTCTTTCTGAGTGTTACTCTGACTGCCTTCCAACCCACAGGGCTCATCTTCTGGAACTTCTACGGCTGCTCATAAGGCTTTCAGTACTAATTCCTCAGAAGTGGACAGCCTATCCCGTCTGTGCTGTCTGCGTTTAGTCTGGAACCAATGCTGAAAACTGTTCACCTTGGGAGAGCCTGCTGAGATAGGAGATACCAGGGACACAAGTCCCCACAATAGGACCCACTGACAGACTAGTGGCGGTTGTTTTTATCACTTCCTGCATGGCTACCTTGACTCTAGAATTCCCAAGCAAATAGAAACTAAATAAAACAAAGACAAACAGAAAGTTTTTGTTGTAGATAGCAATTTTCTCTTCAATCCCTTTCAAAAGTTCACTAAAACCTTAATAGACCTGGACTCCAAGAATAAAGTTACTGGATAAATGCAAACAGCACCACGACTGTGAAGGACAGAAAGTCAACGGAAGGCTTAGCACTCATAAGAAAGCTCACTTCTCAGCTAGCATCTGGGGATCCAGGCTGCAACTTGTTCTAACTGCAAATTTTCCCAAACATGTGGAATTGCTCGGTGCAGCATATCTTTGCAAGACGGTGGAAAGTAGTCCAGTAAACACAGAGCCCCCAGATCTCCTATGGACCCTATGCAAGTGGGTCACTGCCACCCTCTCCAGTCCTAGAATAGATAAAATATGTTTTTTTGTAGACAATAAGCTAACTGTCATTGGGAATTTTATAGAAGGTTTACACCAGGTATATCACACACACACACCCTGCGCCACCACCACTCCCCCAAAAAGCCCACTACCATAGAGTCAATTCTAACTCACAGTGACCCTACATGACATAGTAGAGTCACTAAATCTTTAGGGAGGATAAAGATTTATCTTTTTCTGTGTAGCTCTTGGTGAGCTGAAACCACTGGTCTTTTGGTTAGCATCCTGACACTGAACCAAAGTAAGATTGAAGGAGACATTTTCTCTTCAGAGCAAGACTGGTCTAAAGAAGTTGAGGTCGGTGGACCTCACAGAAAGGCCAGCCAGGCTATAAGGCCACAGAGATTTGTCCCTGCCGCGAGTGCAGATTCCCCATGGTAATTGTGTGTGCCCTCTTTGTAAATATGAGTGACAGCACATCTGGGAACAGCAACAAGGGGGAAAGCAAAGGGCCCAAATAAACAGCAACAGGCCGCCTGTAGTAGAAACTAGGGAGAGATGTATGAGCCACCAATATTATCATTCACACCTGTAGGCAGGTACGGGCTGATTCTCCTCACCACTCCCCGCACATAAAACAGGGAAAGGATGTTATATAAAAGGAACATCAGAGAGGAAATAAAAGGCCTGGGAAGTCAAATGCAAAAGAGCAAACATGGAGGGAAACCTCACTGTAAGGATAGAAAGATAAAGGTACAAGAGTCATCCTAAGAAAGGAAAGGAAACATTGCCCAATGTAAAATACTGTGACAAATAAAGACAAGTACGGGGACTTTGAAGGATGAATACCAATAGAAACCGTCAAAGTTTTAAAAAGAAGAAATTCTTCAAATACATAATTTGTAGCTTTCTCTCTCCAATCCAGCTTCAATGACTTATCAGGTTCCCTGTGTGTTGTATGAACATGTACCTACATCAGGGACTAAACTTTGTTTTTGAAGCTCAAAACGGCAGGATAAAGACAAGAGTTTCCAGGAAAAAATAGCAACAACAACAAAAACCCTAGAAAGACAAGCAATGGGTGTCTGAAAAATGAGGACATTGCGTGTTATTGAGAGGTGTGCAGGGAAAGAAAAAGATCCATAAATCACCAAGTTTTCTTCTAAGAAACAGAAAATAGAAGAGTGAGGCCTAGGGGATTTTTGCTTTTCATAACAAGCCCTGTAATATGTTTGCCAGTTGGCACTAAGTCCAAGGATTATTTTGATGAAATGAAAAACTGAATTAAAAAGAACAAAATAGAACCCAAAGCAAAAATCTTCCTCTGCCTCATCGTGTGTGTGTGTGTGTGTGTGTGTGTGTGTGTGTGAAAATACCACTTTTGACATTTTGTCCCCTATTTTCTAACCTCCAATTACTCCAATTTAGACTCTTTTGCTGACAGTCCAAGCTACTGAGAATGTGATTCCCAAGGTACCTTGCCTTCTTCCTAAATCCTCTTTTCTCATTACACTGGCCGTCTTTCTGAACTTTAGGTATCTGAACACATACACATCATTCTTTAAACTCACCGTCTACTTTCTCTCTCTCCTGCTGACGCCTAACATGTATTATTAGCTCCCTTCCATGAAGTCATCTAAATGCATGTCCAGTGAGGGGTCTTGCATCACTGTTTTTCTCTCTACTTTTATGAATTTCCTGTTCTGCTCAGCAGGGCAGAGCGCATGTGTGACACTCTTGTGTCCACAGGATTAGAAACAATACCAACTACATCCCCATACATTGTTCAACGAGGCAATGGACAGCGCATTGAACTATCAGCATCCCGACGCATTGTTCGCAAATCAGGAGTGAATAAATTACACGTGTACACAAAATTTTAAAATTAATAAAAAGTAAATAGTCACCTAATTTTTAAAAGTATAATATATCTTCTAGCTTTAGGAATAACATGTTAATTCAGATTGCAATTTTTCAGTCTTTCCTTTAAACCGGTCAGAAAATATGTAGGGCTTGCAGACACTCCTGCTTCATGAACTACGGGGCTTTAAGAAACGAGGGAGTCAGCGTCCAATTGTAATTGCTGGTCTCCTCTTGGTCTATAAAATTTAACCACAAAAGTCTTATGATTATGGGTCATTCCCATGACAGTTTCTAAAGATGTTTTTCCTAGAATCTAATTTTCCATTGGGAAATAATTCCAAGTGCTATAGTAAGCAAAGTTCTAGCTACGAAAGCAGAAGGAGCCCCTATTGCATACGCATGATGCACTGAAGGTAACCAGTCTGCACAGTCCTCACAAGCTTTCTCCTCCAGGGGTCGCTTGCCAGAGTTGACCGAGTTCTGGTGACAATTGGGTATCCTCCCCTTTATTATAATCTTCCAGAGCCAGACCACATGCATACAGTCTCCACCCAATTTATGAAGTCTCAGCCTGTGAACTTGCCACCACCGCCACCACCACCACCCATAACAGGCACACACACACACAGAGCCAAACTATCCACTCTAGTCTAGGCCCTGAAATCATGTAAATGCTCATCTGTACTTTCTGTCATTTTTAATTTGCTTCATTGAAATAGGAAGGTCAAAATTAGGGCCTCCTATTTCAACCAGCAAAACATCTTTAAATAAAACTCAAAGAGACTGTTGCAGAAAGATGGTGGTTGACGAACTGTCACAGGACAGGGCTAGCATGGACGGGTGATAAGGAGGACAGCAGCTTGGTCAAGGTGGACCAGATACCAATGGAGGGGGGGGGGGCGCACACATCTTTGGACCAGGAAAGCAGGGTTTCGCGCAAGCTGAGCGCAGTATAGAGTGCGTTGTGGGTTCCCTTCAGTCTCCAAATTTCTCTGGAACCACTTGCAAAAGTCCCATAATTCCAGGACCCAGATTCTATACTAAAATGCATACTAGGCTATTTAAGAAATAATAAAACCTACCATGTGTTCTGTGAATTTCTGTTTATAAATGACTTTTCCTTGGTGATGAATAGTTTATCTCTTCTTCTTAAAATAAGCCTATGTGGTGATTTCACTTCGTAGACAATGGAGTGAGGAATATAAGGCTCAGAAAATCTTCGCAGAGGCAAGGAGAAAAGAAAGGAGAAGGGGGAAAGTTCTCACTGGAAGTCCATGATCTGAAGGTCACATCAAGCCAGGCTTGCCCTGAAGCCCTGAAGCCCTCCTGTTCACATCGAGTGTTCTTGGCCTCTGAAGTATAGTCTTGCACACTGCACACTGCACACACTCAAACATGCACATGCACATGCACGCTCCTGCACACTCTGATAGTGCTGACGTCCAGAGTTTGGGGACTAATGGGGAAATACTTCTCTGTTTGAAGGTCAGAGTTGAAAAAAGCAGGACCGTTTCTCTTTCTAATTTCCCATTGAGCATCGCACAAGGGAGAGAGTCTGATGAAGACTGGCACTGGCGGCAGCACTGTGGTGACACAGACCTGTCAGGGGTGAGATCAGAAAGGAGCCCACCGGATAAATATTCTGAATTTTTCTGCTCCTAGATGGTGTTGCTCACATGCCACTGATGAAAGAGCCACTCTTTCTCCAAGGTGCAAGTCCCTCCCATCAGTGCCCCCTCTATGACAACGGCCTATCTTTCATTCTGCATTTCTAAAGCAAAAGATCTGAGAGAGAGTTTACATTTCTGCTGAGCCAATTTGAAAAAGAAGTGGCTAGGAAGCAAAATGAAGCTCTCTTATTTGTAACAAACCACCTCCTGCTTCCCCCAATATTGCTCCACGTGGACAGTCTATGGAGGGATCACGGGACCAGAGACCACACCGCAGTCACGCCCAAGGTGAAACCCGGCAGTGCTAACAGCCAAGCCGCTCAGAAAAGTTCACTTAGAGTGAGTGACATGAAAAGAGTCCTTAAAGTCAGCCCAAAGTGCCAAGGCAGTGACATGTCAGGACACAGATTCAGTCAGAGAAATCACAGTTTTATGACTTGAAAATCTTAGATGACTCTTCCAATCCCTTGTTTTTCACACAGGAAAGTGCCGGTGACAGAGGGTAAATGCTTGCCCTACGATCTTGTCAGTGCCAAAAATATGGTTCAGGGTGAGAAGCCCACTTTGCTTTTATGCCACCAAGTGAATGTGGCAAATTAAAGGAAGCTTGGGAAGTGTCAGTGGCCACTGCTGCGTCCTTTGATGTGAAGCCTGGGCTGGGGAGGGCACTAGCTCCACACAGCATCACTGGATGTCACAAGCAGAAGATGCTCCTGGACAAGACAAGAGGTTCTGGTTCTTTTGCAGGAACGAGAGGTTGATGCTCATCGTGATGTATGTGAACAGGGTAGGGAATGGGCACAACTGCTGCCCCGATTTCTTGTCCCCCTGAGAGTGAATTTGATCTGGAATCTGGCATTCCCAAAGCAGCTGCTACCAAAATTTAGAAAGTTACCGCCCAGGAAGAAAAGGGATACGTTCAATGGCATAATTTGTGTCTTGAAGTAAGGACTCTACAGAAATGCACTGGATACTTTGAACTTGGTGCCTTGTGTGGGAGCACAGCACCTTCCGGGATGGCTATGCATGCAATCCCTTTGTTCAATCTGGACCAGATTGAATGTTTACACTTTGCAATTCTGTAGCACGAATGGTCTCCATTTGAAGGGAATGCTGGAGGTGGCCAATGAGGAGCGTTTCATCTGGTTACCACAATAATAACTTTTATTTTTCATTTCTCAGGACCACAAACATTTTCCCACAGAGAAAATCAAAAGTCAAACTTTCATGAAACTAATCATTCCAAATACACGCAGACCCTGACAAAGACAGAGCACATACAGAAGCCGGGAATGTTCACGAACATGATCACCTCAATCCTCCACCCATTGCCATGGACTGAGTCCTGACCCATCGCGACTGCAAATCTTGGTGAGAGCAGCCAGTCTAGCAGCCCAAGCCCTAAGTGACAGTGCCACGAGCGCTCTCACTAACTTGATAGCCATACTGTATTAAAGGAACTGAAAATGGACATTACAGGGTGTCATGAGTCAGGATGCGAAAATTCCTAAAGATGGGCAAAACAAATGTAGCGATGCATGAAAAGGCTGGAATTAAATCATCACTGGAAAATTTGAATTTTAGTAAGCTGGGTTGAAGATAGAAAATCAATCAATTAAAATGTATTAAATAATGGATCTATTAAATAGAAGCCTGTGATTTTGCAGCTAGAGAAAGGAATCACAGAATTCATCATTCATTATTGGTTTAAAAACTCTTACCAACTCTTAGCAGTATAGAAATATAAGAGAATTTCATTTTTAGGCATGATAAAAATGAAAGATTATTCAAAATGATGAATATATTTCTCTGTAAATCCGAACAAGCCAAAGATGTTCTCTAAGATTCAATGCAGATTTACAAGGAAATTTTTTAAAAGGTCTAAGATTCAAAAAAGAAAAAGTGAAACTATCATTATAAAAATGGTATGATTGTTTTCCACAATAATATAGAAGTATTTATGATATGAGTACAAAGAATTTTGGTTAATTGGATGTAGATGAAATTAATATTTTAAACATTTTTCATTTCTATGAACAGTCACAGGCAGTAAATTTTTAAAATTTAGGAATGTAACTATTTAGAGTACTACTGAAAATAAGAAATCCACATAACTAAATCCAACAAAATATTCATATGACAATTACAGAAAAAACTGTACAATTTTAAGGAGAGATACAAAAGTAGCAAGAAACATGAGAACAGATATACTATTCATGAATTGGAACATGCCGTTGAAAAGATTTCAATTGTCACACAACTGAAGTACAAAGTCCTGCTGATGAAAAAATAAAATAACAATTTGGGAAGGACAAATTGAACCAGGTGTATCTAAAATTTAAATAAAATATCCCAAACAGCTTAGAAAAGTCAAGATACATATTAAAAAAAACTGGAGAATTTTCCCTACCATATATCAAACCTTAATATAAAACTATAATAATAGAGACAATCAGCTATCAGGGTTAGACACATCAATTCATAGGATATTTTGCACAGAAACCATTTTGTATATATATGGAACTAAATTCGTGAATATCATATGATAGAAGGTGCTATACAATTGAAAAAATTATTTTAAAAATTAATTATGCTGGGAAACATTCATCCAAAAGAGTGAGGAAGTAAGTTTTACTTATATTAAAAGACGAAACTAGTGGATGGATAATTTATGAAATAAAATGGAGGTTCTCAGAGAGTAGGGATGGATTTTGGTACGGGGAAAGGGGTAGATGTTAGTGGTCTCTGAATGACCATTATTTTGTAGACTTGACTTTGATCCCTTCATATTTTACATAATATTAAGATCAAACTACATTACTTTAAAACAATTCCCCCACAGAGAAATTGAACCCAAGTGTATCATTAGTTGGTGATATAATCACATAAAAAACAACTATAGCAAGTGACCCTGTAGCACAGTAATTAACACTGAAGCATAAAGGGATAATCAAGTTTTAAAAGAATCTGTATTTGACTATCATATTGCTGGCAGCAGTGTTGGGAATTTTATTCTGTTGATATTACATTTATTTTAGGTGTTAAAAAGAGTAATCCCATTAATACTCCTGAGAATAGGGACTTAGGTGGGAGAGAGAGGGGCCTTGAATTACAAGTCCTGTAGTCCCGAGCATGATTTGTTGCCTCCCTCCATCCTTCACACAATGATCGCCCTATTGAATTGCAACTTTTTTGAACCTGGAGTCAGCAATATTAATCTTCTTATCTTTATTTTCTTTCACATGATATTAATTTCTATTCTCACATTTCTTGAAGTCCACTCCTTCTTTGTAAGTATATCACTGATCATTTTTTTCTTTCCCAGTTCTTAAGTTATGTTAAAACAATTGGGGGAGATCTTTATATATTTTTAAAAACTCATTTGCCTTTATCATTTATTAAATTTGACATAAAATTCTAATTTGATGGCTACTTTACTTCAGGCCCATGTACACAGTGATAAAAAGATTTCAGTGTCTCTTCTCTATTACTCTCGTTAGTTTCTTGAGCCTAGCCAGGCCGTATTATGACAGTGAGAAATGGCACATCCTCTGAAGACAAACACAGCAATTAGCTTCTCCGCGGGGGTCTGCAATCAAGGTCATTGGCTACACTTTTAGCACTTTGATTTATGAAACATTACTTTATCTTTTTTGTGACTTTACTTTTGTTCATTGGGTTATTTCCATAACTTGATCAACAATGAGGAAAATGACCGACATGGAGCACATTCCACATAAATGCAGCTCATTGGGCTCTGAATGCAGCTTATTTGGGCTTCCATTGAATCAAGGCCTACCCATGGAAACGATCTGTGTGCAGAATAGACTGTCCCACAGGATTTTCAAGGATTGGACCTTTCTGAAGGAGAGCAACAGGCCTACCTGCAAAAGAACTACCAGGTGAGTTTGAACGGCTACCTTTCAGTTAAGAGTGGACCACTTAAATACCACTGTCATCAAGTGCATGCTGATCCCACCAATAGCGGCCCTATAAGACAGGGTAGAGTGGACCCTGTGCATTTCCCAGACTGTAACTGTTTAGGGGAGCAGAAAGCCCCACCTTGCTCTAACTACAAGCTCTCAGATGTTACAATTTAGACTTCACCTTTGAAATATTATCTAACACTGTATTTCACAGATATGTAGAAACACATATGTGTATGTATATGCATATGCACCCTGTTGATTAATTTCCCAATCTTTGAATGACAGTCCCTCATTTCTCTTCTCTCTTTAAACCTTCAGCACGCCCCTCTTTTACTCTCAGCTAAGTAGTTTGTTACTCATTTCACTGTAAAAGAAACAATGTGAAGATAATGTCCACATGGTCCTAATACAAAATGCATTTATCTGCCTCAATTTGCCTGTATATTCCTGGCATAATGGGTTACCTATCTCTTCTACCTAGTGCCAAATCCTCCCCCTTTGAATTCGATCCCATTCTCACTTATCTCATGACTCGTTTCCTATAACATATTCATCTCTTTGATGCATCATTAATAAATCTCTCTCTCTCTCTCTCTCTCTCTCTCTCTCTCTCTCTCTCTCTCTCTCTCTCTCTCTCTCTCTCTCTCTCTGTCTCTCTGTCTCTCTCTCTCTCTCTCTCTTCCACAGAGTACCTAGAGTAACCTTTAAAATATACTAAAGTAAACTACCAGATTATTTCACCCTCTTCTCCACAATCTCTGGTCCCTGTTGTTGAAGTTAGTCTCCATCTCCACGGATCTTCATTGTCTGCTTTTTGGAAATAGACTTACAGGCCTTTCTCCCTGTCCTGCCATAGTCTAGAAGTTCAGCAGAAACTTGTGCAGCATATGGAAACTTTCAAGACTCCGCTGAGAAATGGGTAGTAACTGTGCTTGATAAGGTCTATGGCTCCACAGTCATGCTCCTGCCTGAAAGAGACTTTTACTACAGAATCACCTCTGGCCTCCTGTCTTCTCATACTTTCAATACAATTCAAAAGCCACACTGTATCAAACCCCATCTCACATCACTCTTTCTCCTTATTTATTCTGTTGATCACACCCTAAGCATCTTCTCACCTTGAGAAATTGTTCTTCCTTTATATCCATCCCTTCAGAATTCCCATTTTACTTCCACTTTTTATTCAAGTCATTAGTCCACTCCCATCTCCTCAGAAAGAGCTTCTTTGACTACCTTACATAAGTGGCATATGGCCATGAACTTTTATCGCCCTACTTTGTCATTTTCATAATATTTTCATGCTTTACAATTAATGGGCACAATGACCTAATGCAAGTTGTTTGTGAAAGGAATATCAAATCAGAAATGAAAGAAAATATGTGACCTTCGCATTGTGTCGTTGACTAGGTATACAGAGTGCTGAGGTAGCCATTCTCTGAAGTCCCTACAGCTAGAACATTCTCTGAACCATTGTTCATTTGATCATTTTCTATTATTCACCACATTAGGGATCTGTTGATTTTTAAAAGAAATTTATGTATTGATGATGCTTAATATGTTATAAAACAACTTTCATTGATTTAAGCAAGAAATAAAAGAATGTGGGACAATCCCACGCATGCCTTACTTTAACAGCCACCAGCATTGATTTTACAATCAGTTCATCAAGGGGCTGGGTAATATTGTAATCATATCATTATTTCAGAAATTTTCAAGTAAAGTCACACAAGCTTTGCCATGCCTTTACTTTAAGCTTTGTAATGCTTCTTTTCTAAAGCACCCTTCCTCTCAGTAAGCATATAGCAAAGGAAGAAAACAAACACTATATTAATATAATTATATAAAACAGATGAAATTTCATGTTCATTTTTATAATAGACACTTTCAGTCAATCCAAAATATCCAAGTGTTAACAAATGACAAGGACACAAAATGCTACTTACTATCATCGTGCCAATCACTTCCTTGGCCTGCACTGCACTTTCTTGCCTTTAACAATGAACAATAATGCCCGTCTCACCAATGTTGATTTCAAATCACCCAAACACTTGGGGAAATATCTGCTTACATTTATCTTGGCCTGGCAGCACATCAATTCTTAAGGAAGTCCTTTTCAGGAGAGATAGCGAGCTTAATATTAATTAGTACTCCCCATTCCCTGCTTGGAATAACCAACCTGAAAATCAAACAAACAACACACTGGGCGATGATAACTTGTTAGGGACTATTGAAGAATTCAACTGAGTTTCCACAGGAGGTCAGAATGATGAGCTGAGGTTCCCTGAGATTGTCTTGAGCAAGAAGGGCTTTGGCGTTCTCCACAGCGCTGACCTGGAAGTGAGCAGACTTGTCCCCCAGACACAGAATGCCCCCCTTTATGCATTAAATGAGTCATTCCGCAATTTACTCAAATAGTTTAAGCATGTATTTATTCCACCTGAATCACTTCCTTTAAAAACATTTATTTTGTAAATTCTGTTACTCTCTACCGCCACTGCCTTTCAAACTGATCAACAATTACCCTAACATCCTATATGTATCACCACTTAGAGTAATTGATAACTGACTTTCCTTTCTTATGCTTTATTAAGTGATATTCCACTTCACCATTCATTGCTTTGGAGGCACCCAGGCTTCACATTGCTAAGAAGCACAAGGTTCTCAGTTTGTGGCAGATCTGGATCTCTGGGCTGGAATAGGCCCTATAGTTATCACTCTAGTCAATCCTAATTTCCTCACCTCTTGACGTTGGCCATAAGTTTCGGCTCTCTGCCTAAGGCTTGGCTGACCTTGTCATGAGATATCAAAATTCTTGTTCCTTCCCACACTCCCTCCAACAGTACTTAGCCAAATCAACATATATCATGTATTTAGACATGGTTAGAATAAAAGTACAAATCTTATGACAAAATAGAAGAACTTCTCCAAGAAGCATGTCTCCTGTCTGACAATAGACAGATGTCCACTTGCCAATCAGAAGAAGTAGCCACCTGTTGCGTCAATGTTGACTTTAGTTCAGTCAGATGTGGGGCAAGTCTGACCAGCGAGTGCTAGAAGTCTAGAAGTCACGTGATTCTTCTCTAAATCTGAGCTCACATGCTGCTCATTAGTGATTGATTGATTTGATTTTCCATTTTATTGGTAGCTCTTACAGATAGTATAACAATCCATGGTTCAATCGAATCGAGCATGATTGCACAATCCCCTGTCATTTTCAAAGCACTGTCTGTCTTCTTGCACACTTTGATATCAGCTCCCCTGATCCCCACCCTGCCTCTAGGAATATTTTGGTTTATGTGAAATGTTATTATTGTTGTTGTTATTCCTTCTTTTGCCATATTTCACACCATCGAATGTATCCACTCACCTACCATTTTGTTATTCGTTCCCCTCGATTGGGATTATCCAGGTATCATTGCTATCAGTTTGAGATGGTGAAATACTAATTTATGACAAACCTTGTTCTGGACATCTGTCAAACTTCCCAACCAGATGGTAATATCCACTCCTAGTGCATTTGGAGTTCGTTCCTCCAGGTCAGACTGTTAATCAAGCTTTCTCTTCAGAGGTTCTGAAAAGATTGCCTAACAGCATAAAGGCCTGATTGTGGCAGGCGGGCGACTAGCAAAGCACCTGCTCAGCCAGCCACCTCAGTGCACCAGATTTTGTCAAAACACACCGCGCCTCTTTTGCCCCACACACCTTACTTACTTGACCTCACTCCCTGGGACTTCTTTTTGTCTCCATGAATGAAGAGGGACATGCAAGGACAGCAACTGCAGGATTTAGAAGAGGTGAAGGTAAAAACAAGGGAAGTGCTGGTTACCTTCGAAAGAAATAAACTGGAAACAATGTTTCCAAGAATGGAGTAGCAGATTTGATAAATATATTGTGTACTTTGAAGGTGATGGGGTTGATTTGTTTAAAAAAAAACGTAAATACATAGCTTTGAATAAAAAAGCCATTTGGTGGGGCACACCCTCGTGTGTGTGTGCGTGTGTGTGCGTGCGTGCGTGTGTGTGTGTGTGTGTGTATTGCTCTAAGCAAACTGAAAGAGGCCTGGTGGTGCTGTCCATCAGGTAAGTGCTGGGCTGCCACCCACATGGTCAGAGGTGCAAGTTCACCATTGGTCCACAGGAGGAAGATGAGTCCTATCTGGTCTGGTGAAGATTTGCAGCCTTAGAAATCCCTATTGGGATTTCTATGTGTCCGAAGCAACTCACTTCCCAGGAAAATAAGGATGAAAAATAAGGATGGATCTTCTTTCTATCACAACTTAATTGTGAATATTATTACAATCCTCTTCAGGGGAGAGAACGGGGGGTGGGGGGGGTGAAATGGTGCTTAGGTAATTGGTTCCTAAATGTAGAGACTAATAAATTCTGAGCAGCTTTCAAGTTTTAAGTGACTTGTCTTGCTAAGGTCTGCATATATTAGTCCAGGTAACCGCTTCAGCTGGACTGATAAAGTTGTTGTTTCAGTGTCTGACCAAATAGCCTTTTATGTTGCAAACAAGTAATAGATACAAGATTGACAAGTAACAAAGAACAAGAGCTTTCAGTCAACATGGACTAAAAAATCCATTATTGTGTGTACACTGTGCTGGGGACCTGTAAACACATCTTCATTGATCCCGCAGAAAGATAGAAATATCTCCCTTGTATGGCTCAATCAAGGCCCTTTCACAAAGGTAAAGTGCAAACAATCTTGAAGAAGCAGAAAGAGACTGACATTACACTCAAACAGTAAATAATGGTTGGGCTCAGGAAACCTGTCTATAACATTTCAAATTCCTGTCAGCTCTCCAGAAAGATCCGAATATGGGGGGTCGGGAGCGACCTGTGCAGGCCTCTGATTGTCCACCCCCTTTGACAAGCTGCCAGATCGATTTTTAAAAATCTCATTTTGCTAGTTTGCATTTTCATAGGCAACTCCATGGACAAGCTTTCTGAAAAAGGTTTCATCTATGAAGCTCAGTAATTCTCACACCCCACAGCACTGGGGTTCGCTGCTTTTCATGTGAGCAAATTTTGATTACAAAGTCGAAAAAGCATTAACATTCAGTAGAAGTAGAACTGGGTCTTCCTGCCAATTTGAAGTTTTATTAGAATTGCCCACTGCATCAATTCTAAACCTCTACTTTCATTTATGTTTAAATACTTGTAATTAGGAGAAGCTATTTGGGAGCTATAGACACCAATAAATAGTTTGTTCTATTTATTGTTCTATTTATGGGCTTCTAAGAAGGTTGGCAGGATGGTCTGAAGCTCAGCCTAGTTTATAAACAGATCCATCTGTTATGTAAATCTCCATCCATAATCATTATTTATCCATTATGGCTAATCAGCATTCCAAGATGGGGAAAAGTGAAAAGAATCGGTAACATCTTAAAAAACAATTGCTCTTATACCTGCAGATTCTTTCAATTCAGCCATCAACGGACAAGACATTTAATCTTTTGTTTCCTTTTAGGGGGAAAATTGCCTAGGGGAGATCAATACTGCACATTTAAAAACAAAGTTCTCATTTAGATACAGAATAGGTAAATAAGAAACAAATTGGATTCCCTTTTACACTGCTTATTATCCTGCCCTTTCCTTTTTTTCCTTTCTTCAAACATACAATTCCAAAGAAAACAAAGACTCATTTAACTCAGGATGAGGCATGGGTTATGCCGAAGTGTAGGGATCAACAACATAACATGATACTTTTAATACCTGGGATTCTTGTGTAGAGAGTGTTAATGAGGTGTTAACACAGCTCATGGTGTAATTCTTTGATGTTGATTTATAACCAGACTCCCTAGCAAAGACACACAATAAGACAGCATGCAAATTCTATATTCAGGACCCCATGAAGAAGCTTGTTAGATCCAAAACAAAGCCAGTCATACGTACACAGAACTTCACCCCAAAGTTCCACACGCTACCCCACATTTCAGCGAAGGGTAGATAAGTTGGTGGTCCTGTAGCGGAGACTTACTGACCTCCTATTTGGATTAAGTGTTGTGTCAGATGTGGGTAACTTGTGTTACTCAGCAAGCAAAGTTAAGCAAATCTACACCTCTTTCTGGAATATAGGCGACTCATTTCTGACATAGTCATGGATCGATGAAAAAGAAAACATACACTTGAGAATTTATACATACATAAACCAGCCTCACCGCCATCAAGTCGATTCTGACTCAAGGTGAACCTGCAGGACATAGAACGATGCCTTTGGGTTTCTGAGACTGTCTATCTTTAAGGCTCCGTCTCATCTCTCTCCCGTTGAGCAGCTGGTAGGCTTGAACTACCAACTCTGTATTGGGAGCCTACAGCTTTGATGTCGGATTTACATGGGGTCAGCTGACAATTGTGGCCCAGTTGGACAAATGAATGCTGCATTTAGTACAAGTTATCTTCTGGAAACCGTTCTCTTAATCAGCTGTGTAATATTTTCTCTAAACTCTACTTCTCCCCAAGCCTTTGGCTCTAGTCTTCAAAAGTTGTACTATTCTCCAAGACCCAGTGCGAAGGATTTCTTCCAGTCTATAGTCTTTCTTTAAAGAAATATTACTTCCTTCACCTGATGACTTTTCATGACAATTTCCTGCCTTTAGTGACCCACTCACCACACATGGCATTGAACAAGTTTATTTTAGCTTATTGATCACCGTCCCTTACGCAACGGTCTCATTTTCCTTCCACACACCAAATTCTGTGCCCTGAACAGCACCCAAGTCTGAATTGCTAATCCATTTGCTTTGCCTCCATCTAAGACTATTTTAAAGCCCATTTTCAGAAAGCTTATTTCCATGAACTAGGTGACCAACCACTAAAGGTAATTTATGACAATGATTTCCTGGACTAGTCAGACTTAAGATCTAAGAATTAAAGAGGATGCAAAGAAATGATGGGTGGGTTCTTTCACGAAGACGTTCTGTCATTCAGGGGCAGGGGGCTTTGCATCCCCCTGGACTTTGAAAGACAGATTTCAATTCACTAAATTAATAAAATCAAATAAAAATAACTGGACTTAAGGTTTCAGTCTTCTTTCTGGGTTTCTTTTTTCAAAGACTTGTGGTGTTTCAAGGTACAATTTTGCAAAGGATGGATATCTAGAAATGAGTCACTTGGATAAGCTAAACATCCCACAGCCTAACCCATCCCTATGGAGCTATTCGTCTTCTCTTACTATTTTGGAAGATTGATGGAGTATAAATTTCTCTATTTTGTGGGTGTGAATTTTGAAAATCACTCCATAATTTGTATATTTAGTGCTCATTCTCTATTTTCATATTTAACAAATTATATGCTATAATTTATAATATGCCTGGGAAAGTTGGTGATTCTAACCACCAGGATGATATGTATTCTAGGCTCCCTTATGCTCTTAGAATAGAATGTTCCTTTCCATCTCTTCTCCTATGTGCCCTTGTCCCTGTTGAAAGCAAGGAGTTTATATTAATTGAGAATGTACAACTCAGGAAAGAAAGGTAAAAATGGCTGTACAATTAGAGGAATGTAGTCATGGGAAGACAGTTATGGGTCTAGAGCCCAATCATATGCTTGTTCCAGAAAACTGAAGCATGATCTGCTCTTTTAATTCCTGTTGATCCCTGTTTCCTGGAGGTCAGAACTGCTCCAGTCTTTCTCCTCTAAAGTCATCCATCCTGTCTTTTAAACAGACATGATGAAGATCAAGAAAGTCAACTTTTTACCATAAAAGAGCAGCATGAAAACAAGCATTGGATTTACTCTCCTACCTGAAATAACTTCAAAACTTGAACAAAATAGATACTTTAAAAATTTTAGTATCTAGACTTGGAACATCAGGCAGCCTGCATGGAACAAAGAAAGTCAAACAATTAAGTTAGCTTTAAGATTGTCCTTTTGAATAAGCCTGTAATTTAGAAGGCACTGTTAACGAAATCAGAATCATAGTGAGTCTATCGTGTTTGGGTGAATTAAGGAGTCAGAGCTGGTAGCTACCTACTAAAGAAGCTAGAATTTGCTGAGCAGAATACCAGGCAGAAAAGATCAACTCAGGTAATGGCCCAAGTCTGCAGGCCTTTTTCAAGTCTTACGCAGACACTAATCGGTGTGTGCTTAGGAAGCAAAGAACTACCCAAGAACAAGGTAAGATCCAAACAAATGGTCTGAGAAAACGTCCCTGACACATGCGCAAGGCCAAGAGTTGCTTACACTCCCATGAGTCAGAGTAGAAAAAGCCTTATAAAACAAAAACCCCAAGTACTCAGTAGTGGGGTACAATTAGCACTATATAAAAAGCTGCTCTGAAATTAAAAACAGCAATTCAAAAGATGGGATGGAAAATTTAGGAAACAAAGAGTTTATATTAATTGAGAATGTGCAACTCGGAAAAGAAAGGTAAATGTAATCAATGTTACCATATTATATACAATAAATTGTTGAATTGGCATATATTTTATTATGTATATTCTCAACGATGATAGCCACATTTTTTTTTAAAAACCTGCTAAGATTGGGTCTTGAAAACTTAAAAGAAAACTTTTTAAAAATCAACTGATGACAACCAATTTAACTTCTTTTTTAGATAGACAATAAATTGTACAGATACCTATAGCAGAGGTTCGCAACCTTCCCCATGCCGCGACCCTTTCATACAGTTCCTCATGTTGTAGTGACACCCCCCCAACCATAAAATTATATTATGTTGATACTTCATAACTGTAATTTTGCTACTATGATGAATCGGGTGACCCAAAGGGGTCATGATCCACAGGTTGAGAACCACGGATCTATAGGAATACAAAAGCATCCAGCATCCAATAATGTACAATTCATAATGACTGGGGTCAATTAAAGATCACCAGGCAGCAAAAAACAATAACTCATATTCAATTAATCAAAATCCATCCAGAACTAATACAGGTGTCAGAATTAGCCCATAAGGACATAAATGTTTGGTGGAACCGCATATGGTTGAAAAGGTAGCAGAAAGCAGGAACCTTTAAAGGAGATCACAATCAAACTTCTGGAAATGATAATAGCAGTGTCTATGAGTTTTTAAATTGTGTCTACATATATTGAATTAAACATGAATGATAATGAATGGAATTACTAGCAGACTATACATTGAAGATATAAAGTTAATAATTTTGAAGACATAATAATGGAAACTATATAAACTCAAACACAGAGAGATAATAAGATAGAAATAGACTGAACAGGGCAACCATGAGCCAACAACTACTATAGTTGGTTAAAGATGAAAGATTCTAGAATTCAAAGAGAACTACCGAGATTATATCCATAGACTTTCTTTCATTGGGAGGAATTATGGAATGGAGGAAGGATTACGGTAAAAAGTACTTGACTTCTGCTCTTGTTGTTGGATGCCATCAAGCTGGTCTGACTCTGAGACAATTGAATGAAACGCTGCCTGATTCGGCGCCACCCTCACGATTGCGGCAATTTTTGAGCCTAGTGTTGCAGCCACTGTGTCCATCAATCCATACCATTGAGGGTCTCACTCTTTCTCACTGGCCTTCTAACGGACGATGTATGATGACTTCTCCAGGGAGTGGTCCCTCCTGCTAACATATCCAAAGTATGAGAGATGAAGTCCTGCCATCCTTGTTTCTCAGGACGATTCCAACCATAATTCTTCCAACACAGATTTGCTCATTCTTCTGGCTATCCCTGGTATAGTCAGGCATTTACATCAATGCCATAATTCAAAGATATCAATCTTTCTTTGGATTTCCTGATTCATTGTCCAACTTTCGCTGGTGATGAAAATACCATGGGTTGGGGCAGGGGCACTTTAGCTCTCAAAGTGACACCATTGCTTTGTATTCCCTTAAAGAGCTATTTTGAAGCAGATTTTCCCCAGGAAACGCACCACTGAATTTTGTGACTGGTGCTTCCATGGCTATTAATTGCGGATCCAAATAAAAAGAAATTTCTGACAAACTATAAATACTTCATTAAAAGACATCCTGTGAACTTGAAAACTGAAGCATGCCATTTTCTCTGTGGAAGACATAAAACCATCCAAATCTAGCACCATAAAACTAACTCCTTTATGACTTTTAAGAATATTAACAAAAATAAACCATTAATTATCATATTTTAATGACTACAGTCTCTTGTTGATGTGAAAAAGTAAATTTTGTTTTAAATCAGAAAGAAGGAACACGATGATTTAGAGAAGGATAAAATTGGAATGCATGATCTATAATCAGCCTACTAAAAATAACTAATGAACCCGCTCCAGAGTCCACCATAGAACTAAGATGTTCTACTGAATCATAAAAAGAAACATGGGATTTGTTACACTTCACGGTAGGCAAGGATTCTCATGATCAAATAAATTCAGGCTAATACCAATTTACTAGTGGAATTCTTCCTTCCAAAGTCCTTTCTCCAATTATACGAATCTGTTCTTATTTTAATACGAGCTTAGCATTCAGACACTTCATTCAGATTTCAGTTAGACTTTTTATTGACAGAGTTCCAAGACCCTTATATTGTTGATCTCTTTACCCATATCTTTACCAGGGCTGCTCTGATACACATTTTAAAAAGGTTTATCTCTCTCTCAACTATTTATTTTCAATTCAAAACTCTTTTCTATTCTCTGTGTTATCCTCATGAATTAGACTTCTTCATCCGTGGTAGCATGGCGGGTTAGACATTGGGATGCTCACTGAATAGTCAGAAGTTTGAACCCTTCAGCATCCCTCAGAAAAAAAGATGAGGCAGTCTGTGTGTATGCTTGTCGCCTAGGAAACCCCATAGTGCTGCCATTAGGCAGAATAGACTCAATGACACTGATAGTACAGTATATTTTTGTTACTTCACTTTCCCAAGAAATCTTTGAATAATTCACTTATCAATCTTTTAAAAATCCATAAATTTATATTACCTACAATATCACCTCCTTGATTATCGGTAAAAAGTTAAACCTTAATCTTGGCTCCACTTGAAGGTAAACAAGCGACCATCTAGCTCAGAAGCAACAAAGCCCACGTGGAAGACGCACACCAGCCTGTGCGATCACGAGGTGCCGAAGGAATCAGTTATCAGGCATCCAAGAACAAAAAATCATCTCATTGTGTGCTCACCTCCATGATACAATCACTAAAGAAAAGTGGGTGCATAAGCAAATGTGGCAAAGAAAGCTGATGGTGCCCGACTAGCAAAAAATATATTGTCTGGGGTCTTACAGGCTTTAAGGTAAACAAGCGGCCATCTAGCTCAGAAGCAACAAAGCCCACATGGAAGAAGCACACCAGCCTGTGCAATCACGAGGTGTTGAAGGGATCGGGTATCATGCATCATCAGAATAAAAAATCTTACCATAGTGAATAAGGGAGAGAGTGCAGAGTGGAGACCCAAAGCCCATTTATAGGACACTGGACATCCCCTCGCAGAGGGCTCTTGGGGAGGAGACAAGTCAGACAGGGTGCGATGTAGCAACGATGAAACATATAACTTTCTTCTAGTTCTTAAATGCTTCCACCCCACCCACTATCATGATCCCAATTCTACCTTGCAAGTCTGGCTAGACCAGAGTATGTACACTGGTACAGATAGGAACCAAAAACACAGAGAATCCAGGGCGGATGATCCCTTCAGGACCAGTGGTGTGAGTGGCGACACTGGGAAAGTAGAGGGGCGGTAGGTTGGAGAGGGGGAACCGAATACAAGGATCTAAATGTGACCTCCTCCGTGGGAGATGGACAACAGAAAAGTGGGTGAAGGGAGGTGTCAGACAGGGTAAGATATGACAAAATAATACTTTATAAGTAATCAAGGGTTCATGAGGGAGTGGGGAACGGGGAGAGAGGGGCAAAAATGAGGACCTGATGCCAGGGGCTTACGTGTAGAGCAAATGTTTTGAGAATGATGAGGGCAATGAACATACAAATGTGCTTTACACAATTGATGTATGTATGGATTGTGGTAAGAGTTGTATGAGCCCCTAATAAAATGATTTTTAAAATCTTGGCACTAAAAGTAAAACTTTATGAATTCCAATTCTGTCATTACAGGAGATTCAATATTTTGAGTGATCATCTAAAATATCTAGTAAAATATAAAAATCATCTTTGTAAACAAGAGCTGAGCTAACCCAGAAGAATGATACAGAAGCCAAAACTGAAGTAAAAGAGAAATTCTGGTAGGTTTGCAATTACCAAACATGTCATATCTCAGAGAGTTTTGTAGTGATCCTTATTGATCTGGAGCTCCTGTTTGATGGCTATCCTATGCGTGAGAAGCAATGATAAGCTACAGCCTTCACCCAATGAGGAGGACAGGCAACCCTACATATTCTAAACGATTAAGGATTCCAAAGGTCATCATAGTTTGATGGTGAACGAGAAATAAAGCTGCCACACAATACGAGAAAGTAAAAAATGTGTCAATCTTGATCTGGCACTGAAGTGAAGGGAGAGAAATATACCTAGATAAGCAGATGCCATAGGCCTGAATTCATGATACCTATATTGTCCCAAATGTAGCCCAGGTCACACCCTATTTAAGCACTACTGTCAACCTAAAGGTTGGCAGTTCAATCCCACTTAGTGGCACGATAGAAGCATAGGCCTAGCCATCTGCTTCTGTCAGGATTAAGATAAAGAAAACTCTACAGGGAAGTTATAAACTGCTACATGGGTCGCCGTGAGTGATTATCAACTAGACCGCACACAGTTCCAATAGCCTAAAGTACTGCAAATGAGAAGTTATTTAAAGTGCTGTCATGACCTCACCTTTTGATAACTCTCAAACGGAAAGGCAAAGTATCTCTATAAGAACCTACTTCAATTTAAGCAACTACAGATACAAGTCCACAGAGATGCCACTGCTTTGACTGAATCTCATTTTAAGGCACTTTAATGAGGCAAAGGGTATCGCTGAGGGGGCTGGTCAGCAGGCATCCACTCATCACCGAATATGTTTAAGCATGTTTCGTTTGCAGTAAATTCACGCATGTAGGAAACTGGAACCTTACGATCCATACTTTTAGACCTACCTGCCTATATAGGTGAGCACATTGCAGGCACCAGTACAAACACTACTTAGACACCGGGGCTGGACTACTGCACCTACAGGCTAAGGGGTGTAGCCTGGCTAGACCTGTATGAGGTCAGTTGGCAAAACACATCTCATAAAGATAATGGTGTGCATCCCAGTCTACTGACTACTGTCTAGGTCCTTAAGCTTTTGAGTGAGCATCTAAGAAGCAACGACTGGTCTCTTTCTGTCTGGAACAAGGGAGGATGAAGATTCTTGGAAGCAATTAGTTCAAAGGACCAACAGTTGGCACGAACCCCGGCCTCAACCAGGACTAGATGGCGCCCAGTTACTATCACTACTGCCCAAATTGACCATTACATAGAAGGTTCCCATTAGAATAAGTAAGAATGTGAGGCAAAATTCAAATGCAAAAACAAAACAAAACAGATTGACTGATCTGTAAGATACTGGAGGAGCCTATTACCGTAGGACAACTTTCCAACTTGAAACTCAAGATAAACCTGGAGGCCACCTCTGAGCTAAATAATAGGTCATCCTATAAATTAAAAAATATCACACCTGTGAAAAATATGTTCATTCCTATAGGAGACTAAAAGGGAAACATCTGCCCCAAATCAAAGATGAGAAGGAAGCAGCAACAGTGAAGACTGCAGGATGTTAAATTGGGAACCCAGGAGAGAAACTGGGAGTGTGCTGACACCTTGTGAGGATTGCAACCGACATCCTAGAAAAATCTGCGTAAGAATTCTGGATTGGAAAACGAATTATAAATACATTCACCTAAAGCGCAATAAATGTTCAAAAATAATTTTACTTGATTAAATTCCCACTGTGAATTATTTACAAAAATCAATCTAAACTTCTACCCTTGATTTCCTATCCTGGTTTCTTTCCACCAAGCTAAGTTTATGAGTCTAGGAGATTCATACTTTTACTTGGATCAAATGAAGTCCCAGATTTTTTTCAATTTATACTATTATATTATATTCATTATAAAAATGATCTATTATAAATTATGTTAAACATTTTAACTGAGTTTTTTTCACATCCATGCAAGTTACTTAACTGAATTGCCGCTATACAAATTGCTTGTACTAATGTGGAGGGAGTGTGAAAGTGATACAAAGTAGGCAGTAGGTGTATCAAAAATGAAAAGATTATTTAGGGGAGCTTGTGTGCAGAGAAGCTAGAAAAGTTTAAGCTGGAGTGCAGATTTCTGGTAAGTTGGACAATACAAGAGGAAGCATTAAATAAAAGTAAAGGGAGAAATGTACATAAGAAAAAGGAAATAAAAGACGCCAGAGAGAGTCAAGTGGCGAAGGGCTTTAAGAAAAGTGAAAGCAGGCACTGAGCAATCTGGATAGACTTGAAACCGTCAGGTAAAACAGTTGAGCTTTCGTAAATACTCCCTTTCTCTTGGTTTGTACCAAGCTGGTTTCAGTAATTTTTAAAAAAAGAAAAATTGGCATAAAAGGGTTGTGTAATATGGCCTGCCCACTTACGGGATTTAGAGTAAAAAATATAAACCAGCTGTGATACTGAGGTTTAAGAATCATCTGCTGTCCACATTCAGAAGCATTCCCATGGAATTACACAAAGAATTGGATGATGGATAGTCTACATCCTAATTATGTAATTACACAGTAGAAAAGAACAGCTGAAGAGGAGCCATTCCATCCTGTGTCCAATGTCTGCATAATCTAAGTCTCACATAATGGATGGAGCCCTTCCTTGATGGTAAACCATAATTTTATTATGAAAGAATGAAATGTTGGCTTTCATATAGGATTAGAATATATATGGTCAAACCAACAGAGATAAAATTTAAATGAATCTAAAGCTTTAACTTGAACATTAACCAAATCCAAGTGATTATTAAGATTAAGAGTAATCTTATCATTAAGATTTAAGTACATATTAAAAAATAAGTGTTTTTACCTTAGTCCCTCCACTCTTCATGCACAGCCAGCGCCAAATCAGGAATACATGAGCACATCCAACAGATGAAATTATTCAAAGCCATAACTTCCCAGCTGTGGGAGTTTCTGGTCCTAATAGAAAATTTCAGTGAGGAGCTTAGAGCAGGTGATAGTGGGCCACTCTTTCTGTGACTCCCAAGGCAAGAAAGGTTATGGGTCCTGTAGCACCCCGAGCAAAGGCTGGCCTCCAGGTCACTAGGAAGCAGCTCTGAGGATGGCAAGGGCCATCGCCATTATGAGCTATTCAAGAGTGGCAGAATTTAGAGTCCAAGAAATAAAACTATTCACACGCTCACCTATTCTGGAACCATAATATAATAAACGATTTCATTAACAAAGTATTTATGTGTGGCAGTGGGGGCGGAGGGGGGCGGGGAGAGAAGGTCAAAAGAAGATTTCAAAGCCATACTGTACAAACCAGTAACCGGTGACTTTTCAAGACACCTGAGACAGAAACATATGCAGGCTTTAATGCGTAAGCGCTAATAAAATTTTGACGAACACCCAAGCTATTTGGGTGGGTAATGAACAGAGAAGGGGAAGCTGGCTAAAATAAACAGAAGTGAAATAAATGTTCTGCTTTTTAAAAAATCTATCACCGAATCTCTTTCGGGTAGAAAGCTTTCGGGACCAGCAGCAGAAGAGTTATTTTTTGCTTCTCTGATCATTTTCCTTCTCTGTGTGTTGGCCTCTTTCCGTCGTGTGGGGTTTGCTGGTCAGCCTGCAAGGCTCTCCACACAAAGCCCGTGTCTTTGCCTACCGCAGCAGCGTGTCTTTCAATGCTATAACATGCGACATGCTTAGACTTGGAAATGGATTTGGGAATTAGTCCTGGGCCACCAGTACAAATTGCGGAGAAAAGCCTGCTCAAGCTCTGGGGAAACGATGCTGATTTACTGTAATTGATAAGGTCATTGCCGCTGGATGATCCTCTAGTGGAGAAAAGGTAGCAACCGTGCTTAGTCGAGAACCAGGAACATCAGTTGCAGAAAAATGGCCTCGCATTTCACATGACATCCAAGAGTTATATCACTCCCTGTAGTCCACCGTATAATAAGAAGTCTGTAGCTTTCGTTCGGTAAAAATTATTAATCATTTGTGGCTGAAAAATGAATCAGCGAAGTTAACCTACATTGTCGGGTTTGATTTATCTGGAGGTAAACAACATTCCAAGAGGATTTAGTGGGCTCGTGGTTAGTAAAAGTGTATGTCCAGGTCGTGGCACTCCATAGATGGAATGTCCAAACATTTAAAAGCTCTTTCATCATTGGACTGAATACGAAAATGACAGCCATCATTTGGTGACCTTAGAATGTCCCAGCTATTTGTAACAGACTTTCAGTAGTGAATCTCACCTCCCATCAGGCTGGGGTTAAATAAATGACAAGTTATTTTTCCGAGTTTCAGGTTCATATTGAGCTGCCCTGTTATAAATCTGTTCTTCTAAATAGAACACTAAATTACAATTATTTGGAGGAGTGTCTGAAGAGAGAAAGAAGAGAGATGTGAACTTTTTTGTTCCCTTTCACTTTAGTTCATTAGGCTGGTGTGTCTACAGCTCATCATAATATTTTTCTGCCGATGCAGTGATTGCTATCCTAACCACCTGTGCTAGACAAGCACCTGCCTTACAAATGCAATTTTTAGCAAAGATTTAAATTGCAAAATAGAATTCCAAGACCCCCTGCCAAAACAAGCTCACTCTTCTTTTGAAGGCTGTGTTGTCGCCAACGGAAGGTTTCCATGTACAATACTCTGTAGTTCAACTGAATAGCAAACCTCTCTTTTCCCTCTATTTTTTCCCTTCTTGTGTCGGCTAGTTTCGGGGTGGTATCTTCTACAAAAAAAACTGGGAGGCTCCTTCCAAACCCTCAAAACAGAGGTTTACAAGTAATTAATTCATATACATCCGAGGAATCACTTTGTTCACAGCGTTACAGCAACTAAGACAAAAAAAAAATTCTGAATGTGACAAGCCCGACAAATGTAGCGTGTTCTTTCACAGGGTAAAAACCTTTGGCGGGGAGTGTATTAAGACTTAGGGAATGTCTGGTTAGTGAAAATAGTTGAACATTCAACACTTAGTCAAAAGCTTGGCACCTCAAATCCATCGAGGGTATCCTTACGAGAAAGGCATGATTTACTTTACAAAGATCACCAAAAGAGCAACAATAAAAACAAAGTCACTCTCATAGGGTCAATTTTGACTCACAGCGGCCCTGTTGGACATAGTAGAACAACCCCGGTGATTTTCTGAGAGGATAACTGTTCACAGGAGTAGACAGCTCATCTTCCTTCTATAGAGTAGTTGGTGGTTTTGAACTGCTGACCTTGTGGCTAGCAACTCAATTGGTAACCACTATGTTACCAGGGTTCCTTATGATCATTAAGTGGCCTATTTAGAGAAAAAATATATACTCGACTATGATGCTTCTCTAAGGAATCCTTGTGGCACTGTTGGCATTGAACCACTGCAAACACGCTTAGTGGCTCACACACATCAGCCTCTCTTAAGGAGAAAGATGAGGCTGCTTGTCTCCATGGAGACTTACACAGCCTTGGGAGGCCTCCACAGGGTCACCACGAGCTGACGTCACCCAGACGGCAGTGCACTTGGTCTGGTCTATGATCACACAAGTCACAGAATATAGCTCAGTTGCACTAGAGGCCTAAACTACAGCGAAAACAAAGAGTATAAGCCATTAGGATAAAACACATTTTAAAGGTTCTTGTGTCTTTGTGCAGAAAGTCTTTTTTAAAACGAGACACAGAAGAGGAAAAAGAAGCAAAGGAACAATTTTAAAAATGGCTACTTCAAATTTTTAGCAAGAACACAAATGCTGAGGACAAATGACAAACCAGAGGAAAATAATTTCAGCATATAAAACAGCATTAGAATGAGCACCTAAGCATATGATTATGCACGTGAAAGTATCCACACATACATACCCAAAGCACAGAGAAAGAAAAGCTCAGTGGGAAAATGGGTGAAGAAGGTGAGTAAGAAAACCACAAGGAAATAATAAACCATCAGTGGTGCCCTCCATGCATTAATATATACAATTTGTCAAATATGCATATCATTGGGTCTTCTCGTTTCCATTTTTTACTATATATTTTTGTCACTTTTTTACATCTTGTATATAATAAATACATAGTAAAGTAATATTACTAGATTAGAGAAAACCAATCTATAATTAGACAACTAACATGTGACAAAGTGAGTTGTCTATAGAAAGAAAGAAATAAAAAAAGGCAAGAAAGAAGGAGAAGTAAGCAAGAGGGTGAAGCAGTCAAATATAGAAGGAAGGGGACAGAACAGAGGTAAAATGACAGATGGGAAGCCCTTATTCAAAGTTGGCCAACAAAATGGCCCTGAGTTCTTGTACACATCACATCCCTGCTTCTGCTCAGTTCCTGATGATTCCAGTATCATAATTCCTGATACTGGAACAATATAAACAGTAGAGTTAATTAATCTGCCTATCATGTCCCAAACATATAGTCACACAGATTTTTATTTCACATCCTATTTGAACTACCATCCAATATGCCTGTGTTAAAATCCATCATACAAAGGCCCAATTCCAGCCTCAGATTAACCCTGCAGGGTCCACAGCTAAACTCACTTCCACTGAGTCAATGCTGACTCAAACCTGTGGGTTTCTGGAACTGGAACTGTTTGTGGGAGGAGAAAGCGCATGCTTTCTCTTTCGGAACTGCTGGTGGTTTCAAACTGCTGACCATGTGGATTGCAGCCCAACATGTACTCACTACAGCCCCAGGGTTCCTACCCTACAGGTAGTTTAGATTTTTCAGGTATTATCTACTTACTCTTCAAATTAATGCATTTGAAGTATTATATTGGTGAAGGATACTTAATAAACCATTGGCTGCTAGGAAAATGAACATATCTTTCTTATAAAAAATACAAATAGATTGTTCATTTGAAGAAATATTGGCAAAAACACCATCATACTTAGTTGGCCATGCTATCAATCAGGAGAAACCAATCTCTGGATAGGGACATCATACTTGGTAGAGTCAGGGAAAAGCAGGACGCTCCTTGGGGAGATCCATGGACACAGTGGATTGCCACGCTGGGCTCAAACCTAGCAACAAGTGAGAGGATGAAGACTCAGAACTGAGCGACCTCTTGTCGTGTTGTAGAGCAGGGTTATTTTGAGTCAGAACCAACTCAATAGTTTCTCTTTCTTCGTAATGGGCACAAATACCGATCTCTTCCAATCAGTTGGCCAAGTAGCTGTCTTCAAAAATTCCTGGCCTAGATGAGCGAATGCTTCCAGTGCTTCTTCAGCTTTTAGAGACATTCCAATGGATAATCTGTCAATTCCTAGAGTCTTGTTTCTTCTCATCAGAGGAGCTGGATTATATGAAGAAGAGTGTGGCATCACAACCTTGCTTGCTGAAAGTAAGGTAGAATGGAACACTTGCTGGTGAAAATCATCAGTGTGGATTACTACTTTTATAAGGAAGACCCAAATTCTCACAACTAGACCAATAGTTAATATCATGACCAATTACGAAAATGCTGAAGTTGTCAAGGATTCTGTCTTACTTTGATTCTGAATGATCATGGAAACAGCAGCCAAGAGATCAAAAGATGTATGTGTTAGGTAAATCTGCTGCACAAAACCTCTTTAGTGCATTGAAGAGCAAGGATGTTACATTGAGGACTCAGGTGCAGCTGACCCAAATCATGGTATGCTCCATTGCATCATATGCATGTGAATATTGGACATTGAATAAGGAAGACTGTAGAAGAATAGATGCATTTGAATTGTGGTGCTGGAGACTGTTAAAAGTACCATGAGCTGTTAAATGGGCAAACCAATCTGTATTGTAAAGATTTGTGTCTGACATGGTAAACACAAATTCATTACATGTAATGAATAGTGTAAATGAGTGCCACTTTAAAATGTATCGCACGGTCTTTCCATGAGTTACATTCACTTCAGTATAGACTAATTTCCTCTGTCTTTGCAATATAAGAAGCAAATATGAGGCCATCAGAAAGACTACTTACGAAAAGCAGCCATTTGATGCACCATTCTTGAACTTATAAGTTTATTATTTACCTCTAACTAATTATTTCTTTGTAACTGTGGTAAAAGTTAAAATAATTAAAAGTACAAAAGGATTTGTCTCCAATTTTAATTTGAAGGATTGCTTATATTCCAATGTGTCTGTTCAGTCATAATAGTGTACAACACTTGTGATTGCTGTTAACTGCCACCGTTCACCTTGGTAAACTGGTACACACACACACACACACGAAACCCCAAATGCTTGCCAGGTCCGCATCATCCCTGCTATTGGTTGCCAATCAGATGGTATGATCCATAAGGTTTTTATTGGCTGATTTCCATATGGAGATTGCATGGTCCTCTTCCTCTGTCATGGGCTGAACACTACTGCTCCCTGTTCAGCATCATGGCAACATGGAAAGCTCCACTGGCTGATTAGTGGTTGCTGTACGTGAAGTGCCTTGGCCAGAAAGAATGCAACTGGGTCTCTGGAGGACAAGAGAAGTCTATCACTGAACTCAAAAATTCACTGCCATCAAGGCGTTGCCAACTCATAGCAACCTGACAGGAAGGGTAGAGCCACCCCCGTGGGTCTCTGAGATGATCACTCTACAAGAGCAGAAAGCCCCATCTTTCTCCTTGAACTGGCCAGTGGTTTGAAGCTTTGCCCTTAGCAGCCCAACTCACCACCTTTGTTTACTACCCAAGGATTGCCATCTGATCCAGAAAAGAAAGCACATCACCAAAGTGAGTGAAAAAATAACAAAAAAATATGCTTTCAGTGAATAAATTACAACACCAAAGATCAAAAAAATGATGCCAAAAATACAACTAAACCAACAACAAAAACCCCACTGCCTTCGAATCAAAGGCGACACTACTGCCTCCATAGGATTGAGCGGTGGGATTATCCGACAGGGTTTCAAAGGCTATGAGACGTTAGAAGCAGACTACCCCAACTTTTTTCTATTGCTTGAATGGTTGGTTTGAGCCACTGGTTTTTCAGTTAGCAGTGGAGGACGTTAACAATTATATACCAATAGGAATCCTAAAGCAGTGAATACCTGTACTGAGGCCTCTCTTCCAGACCACTGCTACAAAGCAAATATCTCAACACAGTCACATAATTTCTTTTGGTTTCCCAGTACATATAAAAATTATTCTGTCACTACACTGTGATGTTGTGCATTGAATCCTGGGTTGTTATAAGGTCAACAAAAGGTCAACAGTTCTAACCCACCAGCCACTTATTAGGAGACAGATGAGGCTATCTGCTCCTATAACTATTTGAAGTCTTTGAAACCCAAAGGGGAAGTTTTACTAGGTCCTATATCCCAAAATATCACCAAAATCTAATCACAAGCAGTGGTCTATTATGTGTACAATCACATTATGAAAAAGTGAATATTTCTAGAATGACCAAAATGAACATGCAGGCATAAAGAGACATATGCTGTTGGTGGGGGTACAGCAGAGAAACAAATCCACAGAAATTCATATGTATAAGAGTTTTACATAAAGGCTAAGTGCACGTCAAGAAAACATCCCAACCTAGTGCTGCCCAAGCTCATAAGTACAACATCAGCCCATATATCTGACACCAATCCACAAAGTCCTCCTCCATCTCACAAAACACATGCAATGATGCCAACTGTAGGAGGAAAGCCAAGCCAGTGAATGTGCAAACATCTCAACGCTGGCAGGGGTCTTCACACAGCTGCTCCAGCACCCAGGGGTGCATCAGGGTAGGTCCATGTGGCTTCTCCTCAGAGATGTCTTGCAGGAAGTGAAACCTTGCCAGCTGAAGCAGGGAACTAAGGCAGCAGCACCCTGGTCCAACCATCAGAAAGCAAGGAACCCAAGAACTAGGAAGACAAGGCTCACCAAGCCATTTATCCCTCCACCCTTCAATTAACCCCACATGTGCTTATTGGCCAGGTTGGCACAATAAACTGACTGCCTCAGGGGGAAAGTGTCAACAGACTTTGTTTGACACGGGGTTTCCACAAACATTTGATTCATTTAAAAAGGCAGTATGTGCAAAGTGCAATAAAGCAAAGCACAATAAATACAATGTGCATGTAGCAAAGACAAATGAAAACTGGAAATATCATTAGAGTGAATTAGAACTGAAATCTCTGCGCATTACGTTTGTGAAATAGGATGGTATACAGGGGGAATCCTAAATCTATTTGTGTCTCCATGTAAATTCTGTCTCCATCCAATTCCTCGTGATCATGAACCAGCAGTGTGAGCAGCTTTGCACCGTGGCTTGCTGCCATTCCCCTAGCCAGTGCAGAGAGGAAAAGTCTCACCCGAATGTGCCCTAAATGGAAATTGGGCTAGACTCCTGGTCACAAGTGATAGCTTGACTGCCTTAGTTTGAGGGGCCTGAATCAATATTGTAAGCTCCTGTCTAACACATGTGTCACATTCGTCATCCAGTAGTCCCGTCTGTAACTGTGAAGTGTCCGTGTGCCGTAATCATGCTTTTCTGACAGTTCTCCATGGTCCTCCCATGCCTTTGTAGGCCGCAGAACCTCTGCAAGTTCTTGGGTGCCATTATGATCTTGTACGAATGGTCTCCCTCTTCCACAGGATGGGTCTTTGTTTGTTTGTTTGTTTTTTCCTGTTTACGGCTTAACCAAGTCCATGGTCATCTAAATTCTAGCCTCCCAAAGCACTAGGCTCCTTTGAGAAGCAATTTAAACAAAAACAAAGGTTAAGTCAGCTAACAAAGGATTGCCAGATGTCTACTTTTCTATTCTAAGAATATGACCTTCTAAGAGCATTGCAAAAACATGTGGCTGTTTACCAACAACCTTTCCATTTGCTGGTGAAGGGGGATGGAAGGCCTCGATGGTGACATGATTCTGCTTCCCAGGAACGTGAAAGCAACAGTGTTGCTTTTCTGAGCTACTGCAGAATCAAATGCTAAGTAGGAAACAGTTTGGCCCGGAAGTAGCGGAGAATACCTTGACAGTGGCAATTTGATACAATTCTCCCAATAACAGACGAAAGCTAAGCACCCTTGAAGGCTACATCTGGAGCATATAAAGCTGCCCCTTGTCTCGGTGTTGTCAACCAGAGTAGATCCTTGGAGCGTGGGTTGGAATGAAGAAAGCAGAATTTCTACCAGTGGGGAATCCAGTCCTTGCTTAGGAACTCTTGGATGCACAAAGACTTTCAAAGCATGACTTCCAGTGTGAAGAAGTTGGCATTCTGTTGTGAAAGGCCTCAGTCTAGCTCTTTGCCTCTCAGGCCTGTGTTTGGCCCATTCCTGGTGCAGTAAGCTGAGAAGTCCTCTCTTTCCTCACTTATGATTCAAACAGAATATTCTCTTTCCTCAGACACGTCATGAGAACTAAGGGGGTTTGGGTTTTAATTGAATGAGGAAATGGTCTTTCATTGGCATGCGTCTTTCCTAAAAGCAACACAAGCTGGAACGGCAATCTAAGACGTCTTCTGATTTTTCCTCCCCAGCAATTTTCAGTGCTGCTCTGAGGCGAGAACACGCTCAAGCATTCATTCCCGTTTGATCCAGAGGAAATGAAGAGGTTTATGGACGCGAACACATTTGGCATATATCACTCATCATGGATACAAACAACTCCCGCAACGCAAGACCCTCCACTTTCAGACCCGTGGAATTTCCCTCTGCAGAATGGAAGTCCTGTAGGACTCGCGGGATCGATGGCATGTGCAATAGAACAGACAAAGGAAACACACAACCTCCACCTAATGTGAACTTGCACCCATTAAATAGCCATAGAGACTATTGGATGGCAATGCCTAGGCGTTCTTGTTGGAGATATCAGCAAACACAATTCCCATAGTCCTATGAGAAACAGGTTACAAATGATGGGCATTTTCTTGAAGGATCTCTCAACAAACTCAAAAGCTAACCTCCCGTGCCATCGAATCGATTTGACTAACAATGGGAAAGGAAAAATAGTGTTTGAAAGTTTTGATTAATGCATTTTGGGGGTACTGCTGAAACCTAGGAGCTGATGCATCGGATGAAACAGAAATTAAATGAAATTCCACACATTCGTTTCCTAGAATTCACAATTAATAGGATTAAAAAATAACGTACTAATTTCTGTAAGATGAGGAGAATTAGCACTTTAAAAACACTCGCATTATTGATAGATTCATGGTTCATTTTCACAAATGGCGTTTGTTTCAATTCTCAGCTGTTGGCTGTTGATTTGACTTAAAGCAAAGGCATTGTAATTGGGTAACAGCTGAGATGTGCTTGTTTGAATGAGGCTGAAGGATCCGTTGCAGGATTTCCAGGAGTGTGAATTACAATTCCAGTGATAGCAGAGGCAACTAATTCTGTTCTTTAGAAGTGAGGACATGAAACAAGTTTGAGGTTTTCTTATTTCCGAGCTTTAATTGAAGGCTAGGTTGTAATTCATTTTCAGCCCTGAGTGAGTGGTAAAAACATACACAGCAGGTAATTCACACCACCTCAGAAACTGTTGGTGCAGTAAGAAGACTAATCAGTAGAAGCTTCCAGTAGCAAATTATCAGCTACAAATTAAAACCTTGCCTCATGCTTGCTAAAAGCAACCTTGCTTTTCACCGACACATACATGTGAATATTAGTAACTGTTGGATGGCAGCAAGATGGGAAGATTAGGGATCCTACCTGCCTGCATTAAAGAGAGCCCTGGAAAGGTGTGAAATCAAACTAGACTTCAAACAATGCTAAATTTTTGGTTTAAAAATGAAAAGTCACCATGAGCCCAGGTGGTGTGGTGTTTATTCTGAGAATGGAGATTTCATGTCTCACACACACACACACACACATGCACACACACGAGTAAAGACGGAGACCTGGATTCTGAAAAGAGTTTGAAACAGTTTGCATTTTAGTCCTTCCAGATAAACATCTTTGGGAACCAGATTCCATGATACTCAAAATAAGCACAAAAGACTGCTGACAACAATAAGAATTCATTAAATTTCTGATGGTAATTAATCTCAAGGCAATAGAGATGAAACTAAGAAAAAATTCTGCAATTTCCCTGGCTTCAAGCCACAACCTCAATGTAATTTAAAAGTATATTTTTAGCATTTAACCTTCCTGATGATTTTTTTGCTTAGATGATGCTGAAAATGGTTTGAAGAAAACTGCAAAGTGACAATGATAATACATTGAGTTCAAATGGCTGGAACACATCTGATAAATATACACACTCTATATATAATTACCGTATTGTCTTAGATGACCATTATCACACCTTTGGGCCTGGACTTACACTTTTCATTCCCTCTTTCCCTCAACAAAGCTTGATAGACAGCAATCTCAACCTGGGCACACACACACAAGTGTGTACTCACACACAAGCGTGTACTCACACATACTCTCTCTCACACACACAAACACCCTCTCTCACACACACTCACACACACAAGCATGTACTCACACACACACCCACCCTCTCTCACACACACAAACACCCTCTCTCACACACACACACAAGCATGTACTCACACACACTCACACACACTCTCTCTCACACACACTCACACACACTCTCTCTCACACACACTCACACACACACTCTCACACACACAGTAAAAACTGGGCTCTGTTGTCAGGTGTCCTTAAGTGCGGTTTACTTGGGCAAATTTTCTTGTAGTCCGGATCTTCACATTTTATTTCAGAATATCAAAAGAAAGAGAGCAGTGAACTAGCCTATTCAACATTTCCTTTAAGGAAAAAGTAAAATACTTTTTTTTTTCAAAAGCCACTTGAAACCACAGTAAATTTATGACTGGAAGGATACTTACTTTCGCTATCAAGTATTTTTATTTTTAAGGGTTACCAACGACTCTTTAAGGAAACCCAGATAAATTACTCAACAGTTGCTAAAATGCTTTTCTGAATGCCAAGCTTCAAGCCTGAAGCAAATTTAAACACTATCATTGAAATCTCTGGAGGGATGAAAGTGGGTGGGGAGGAGAGAAGAGGTTTAAAAATGGAAATTTTGAAAAAGGTTTCTGTCCTCTGGAAAAACGCTGAACTCTCGTAACCAGCTAGCCAGGCGTTCACCTCTTTAAGCTTGCAGAGGTGTTTGATGCAAACTGGACCCCACTTGGTAAATGTATATATAGCCCTGATTTTATTAGTTTGATGAGCCTGGAATTCTACCCTAGGCAGGAATGAATGTATTTATTCCTGGTTGCCTGCCTGGCTGCATCATAGAGTCAGCCAGTATCTCTCTCTATGTCAGTGGTTCTCAGCCTCCCTCTCGCCACGGCTCATTTAATACAGTTGCTCATGTGATGGTGACCCCCAAGCATCAAATTATTTTCATTGCTACTTCATCACTGTCATTTTGCTACTGGTATGAATTGAAATGTAAATATCTGATATGCAGGATGTAAATTGAACACAATTAAAGCACAGTAATTAATCACAAAAACAATATGTAATTATATTTTGTGAAATATTTATTTCTAATTACAAATAAATGAAATTTTGTCTTGAAGCATAGTGTAGCATGTACTTATATGTGGGCATATCTGCATGTGGGCGGACCTGCCTGGAGATGGATAGAGGAAGGGGTGTCTTGGCTCCTAAGACCACTGGAAACAGGTGACCCCTGTGAAAGAGTCGGACCCCAAAGGGGGTCGCGACCCACAGGTTGAGAACCTCTGGTCTATGTGCATGTATATGTGTACGTATACATGTGTGTGTTTGTGCATGCACATGTTCAGCTTAACTTCTCAATATCTCTTCATTTGAGGGGAAAATGACCGTAATAGAGGAAGGGTGGAGAACTCATCTTGTTCAAGACTTTGCCTACACGATGACTTTCTAAGGGCAGTCTATAGGTAAGATGGGGTGTTCCTCCCTGGAGAGGGCTTTCTCCAAAAGGTAGATTCAAAATCTGATCAGACTTCGGATCCTGGTTTTGTTCTCAAAGGGGGTTTGAGGGAGATCATGATGCCACCATGAAGTCTTTGCGGTAGCCACACTCTTAGCAGTGCAATCACCACCATGGTGGCAGTGACGCAGCCATAGGCTTGGGCCCCAGGGGGAAGCCGTGAACGGAGCAAACCTGGTGGCTGCCCTTCTTACTGGAAATGTCTTGGAACATTTCTCCGAAGAGTTAAGTGATACAAGAGTCTCATTAAATCCACTGAGATAACTGTTTGATGTGTTATTCAATAGATGAAACACAAAACTGTGCTTTAAAAATCAGTTACATTGCTTGAAGGAACAACAAATTCATACATTAGCCCATTCTTTATGTTCGAAAGTGCAATTTATGGGGCTAAACGAAAGTAAATGTCATACCTTTAATTTCGTAAAAAGTTATGTACAAGTCTATTATTCAAAATAATCACAGAACAGAGAACAGCTACCTTGCTGCTCAGTGGGGTGCCATTTTACAGACTTTAAAATCCGCTCAGTTCAAGCAGCTCTCGTTCTAAATAATACATGTGCTAAATATGTCACATTAAAAG
Organism: Tenrec ecaudatus; assembly: GCF_050624435.1. NCBI lineage: Eukaryota > Metazoa > Chordata > Mammalia > Afrosoricida > Tenrecidae > Tenrec > Tenrec ecaudatus. Next base: position 94,583,432 of record NC_134543.1, read on the forward strand.
TGCTTTTGGCATGTAAATGATCCGTTTTCTCATAGAAAGGCTTTTAAAAAGAATCTGAGCTGACTTTTTTTATTTTTTTTATTCTTGGAAATCCTAAGTGCATTGAATTTCATTGTCCCACAGAACCATGCAGAGTTGAGCGAAATGAACTGCGGGCCCAAACCACCCCTTGTCAGCCTGTGTACTTATGTATCATTTGAACTGTCAGAAGTACATAGAGTTCTATTTGCTCCAACATTATTTTCTGCTCCAATCTAAGGGAGAATTTTCTCTTTTTCTGTCTTTCCCCACCCTGGAACTAAATGTCAGCAAGCAGTTCCAGGTCTAAAAAGTTGTGATTTAAATCACGAGGCACATGACTGAACAAGTTTCCGTGTGTTCACTTTCGTTCTCTGACTCTTGGCGATATCTCCTGTCTTATAATGGTGAACACTAAAGAGTCCTTGAAGGTGGTCAAGCTTCCAAATACTCCCTCAAAATTCTTGTTCCTAACATGAATAAACTGAATACTTAAGGTCTCCTTTGCCTGGCCTCATTATACCGTATGCAGCTGGGCTGCCTTCCCACAGCACAGACACAGCTCACCTTGCAAGAGTCTCTGGTCACTTTGGAAATGATGCTTCCTTTCCTCTTCTTAATGCCAGGTGGCAGACTTGGATGACAACGTCTGTCTTCTGCTTTGGGGCTCGGGTGCTCTTATTAAAAGAGAGTAATGGGAATGCAGCCTGGTTGTCGTTATACAGTTTGCTGATGAACTTTAACTTGGTTCCCCCTAGAACTTTAACTTGGCTGTCCCATCTCTGTTCGAAGGTAAGAAATAACTGAGGAAGAGTATGTAGGAAAGCCTATAATCAATTATGAGTCAAAAGTCGGTTTTATGCAGGAGCTTTTGAAATATAATCCTAAATTATATAAAAAGGAATTGAGAATGAGTGAAATTGCCAGATATAGTAAATAAGACACCACCCACCCAGTTAAACTAGCTTACAGAGAGCCAAGAATATCTTGATGTCAGTACTCCACCTGCAATATTTGGTACATGTTAATATTAGCGAGAAAGAAGCTGGCAATGGGGTAAAGGGTGACAATGGGAGTAACCTAACACAAAAGAGATTGGAGGCAGTGTTCCCCATGCTTCCGCAGCGCACAAGATGGTGACGGGCAGATAAGACACATGTCTTATTTTTGGAAGAGATGGAGATAGTGGAAAGTTATAGGTAAGGAAAGGCAGGAGGTTCACGTTACCCCCATGATGGCTAAATTGGTCCTGGGTTGCGGGTGGGGGGGCTTTCAATAAGTACACAGCATGAAATCTGGGGTGCAAGGTTGCCCAAACCTGGAAAGGGAGGTGTGCTGCAGAAATTCAGCCAACAGCAGAAGACCCATGAGAATGCTGGCCAATGGTGGAAAGTCCACCGTTAACCAAACAAAAGCCCAACTCTTCATGCTACTACATCTTCAGATCAGCTGGGGGCCCTTTAGTGTGCCTTACCAAAGTATTTCCTCCCGACACTCACTCATTTCATTCAAATATTTTCTCTGACTCTGGTCCAGATGATGCCCCTCACCTGAATTCTTTCTTGCAAGAGGAACAAGAGCTAAAGTAGAGGCCCTAAACCTTGGATAGTCTCCCAGTAACATCAACTGTTACCAAAAAGACATCGATTTGCTATTTGACTTTAACTGGACATTCTGTATTTTATCTGGCAAATCCAAGGAGGAGACTCACTAAGATGTGTCTACGAGTTAAAATATAGCAATGATTGTGAAGATAGCACAGGACTGAACAAGTGTTTGTTCTGCGGCTGAACCAGCTCAGTGGCCCCTAACACCAAGATGCCTAATGTAAACGATAAAGTACATGCCCTTTACATGAAGAACCCTACATCTGTCGTTCAGGCAATGATCATCCCTTATATCCATCTACACACCAACAGGATTTCACCAGCCGGATTCCTGCGTTTGCCTTTAGTTTTGAGACTAAAGTAGCTGGTTTGAATGTGTAGGTTAAATATGATTATCCAAGAATGTAGACAAATGGGGTCAGAGAAAATTGTTGGCTTTTATTTGTTCAGAAGACACTTGAAAAACTGCAAGGGAGTCTTTTGTGAGTCACAAAATTTCTCCTGTCGGCAATTTCTCCATTTCCCCACTTAAATTTGTCTACAGGAAAACGAGTTTCCTCTAAGTAAGTGACTGGATTTCAACCCACTAGTTCAATCATATTGTCCCACAAACGAATATTGCTTTTAGGAGCAGGACTTCTATGGAGATGGTACCATCTAATGTGAGCCCCACACTTTTGTTTAAAGACCATTTTATTGGGGGTTCTTACAGCTCTTTATCAATCCATACATCAATTGTATCAAGTATATTGGTACATATGTTGCCAGCATTATTTTCTAAACATTTACTTCCTATTTGAGCCCTTGGTATCAGCTCCCCTTCCTGCACCCTACTGCACCCCCCGCTCCTCCCACCCTTCTGACTCCTTGATAAATTATCAATTATTTTCATTTTCATATCTTACACCAACTGCTGACTCCCTTCCCCTACGGTTTGAATCATTGTGAGAATCATCAACTCAGTGCCAGTCACTATTTCCATTTTCAAAGTCACCGTGAGTTGGTTTCAAGGTATGGCGCTGGTGTGATTCAGAGACAATTCAATTATCTGGGGAAGTTCTATTCTTTCTTCTACGAACGTCTACCTCAGGAAAACTGGCTGAATCTTCCTCCCATCCCTGCCTTTTACAGGAACAATCGGACTCCAGACGGCAAGCTGAAGACACGGGCTCTGGATTCAACCCACTGCTGTTGGGCGGAGGCTTTGCTTTCCTCCCAGCTGCTCTGATAGCAAGACTGAAGTCAAGAAGTTGGAGAAAACGTTTCTACCAGCAGGGCCTTGAACGCAGAATGTTTTCCCTGCCCCGTAGGTTCATTTCCAGTAGAGTAGAAGTAATTAGATGCCCATTGTCTTAGTTACCTAGTGGGTCTGTAACAGAGAAACCCATCACTATGAAACGGAATGTGGGTTCTCACAGTTCAGGAGGCTGGAAGTCAGAATTCGCAGTGCCCATCCTCAGGGAAGACTTTCTCTCTGTGACGCTTCCTGGGGAACAGCCTTGTTTCTCTTTGAGCTTCTGCTCTTGGGCGATCTTCAGGTAGCTTAGCAGAGCCTTTCCTCGCCTCTGCTGGCTCTTTTTATTTCTTGTAAAAGATTGGCACAAAGCACACCCTACGCTAATCCTGCCTCATTAATAGAACAACCAAAAAATCATTCCCAAGTGGGATTATAACCACAGAAGTATACAGTTGAGGATTTACAGTGTGTATTTTGCGGGGAGCACCATCCAGTTCTAGCCCAATTTTAAAAGAAACATCATGAACCACATCTACATTAAGCCTGTAACTCATGCATAAGCCCCAGGAGCTAGTACTTTGGACCAGTCATCTCTACAACTACTGAGAATTATTCATTAGCATTCACAGTGCGAAAAATGCATGAGTTACCCAATGCATTTTGTAAAATGCAATTTTTGGCAGGTTGACTAAAATCTTGGCAAGCATAACCATTTTCTCAAAATGTATTTGCATATAGGCTTACTGATATTTATTACTCTATCTGGACTCCCTCCAAATTCTCCCCATCCCTGAACTTAAATAGAGTACTTCAGTAAAGGTTTCTTGTAAATGAAACAGCACTGTTAAAACAGGTGGGAACACGAAACCAGCACTTTGTGCATTATAAAGAGAAGCCCTAAAACATATTCAGAGGCGTTTATTTATTGTGTTTCAAAGTCTGCATTTAAAGTGGAAATGTTGGACAGGTTAAAAGAAAGAAAACCTTCCAGGAGGGAGATTCAAGACATCCTAAGAGAAGGATACAAATTCTGAGAAAAATCACATGACAGGGAACAAAAGATAACCCAATGATTGTTATTTCATATCACCAACAGTCATTGAAAAATTATGTAATAGTACATATCAAGCACAACGTTGACCTGAATATATGTGTGTATATATGTGTACAGGTGTATAATACAAAAGGAAACCTGGTAGCCCCAACAATTAAGCAGGAAAACAGGAGATCTGCTCCCACAGGAAAACCCTGTTTCTGTAATAGTCCCACAAGGTGACTAAGACAATGGCTATCCAATTATTTCTACTCCACACACACAAGGGTGGCTATGCATTGGACTCAACTCGATGACAACTCACAACAACAAAATATAGAGAAGAATGGAGCTCTTTTATGCTAGAAGGCAAAGAGATATACGAAACAAGGAGTGCAAACAGTATACTTGTACTTTCTCAACTACATTTACAAAGTAGGCAGAAGTGAAGTGGAATAAGGTGAATTGAAGGTAAAACTCTGAGGTACTAAAATATTTCACGTGACTGGTTTTGCTACAGTGAAGAGAAGCAATGAGTAATAGCCACCAGGACCTCAGTCTGCTTCTCCCCCAGCATTGATGGCATCCTTCTGGCCCCTGGGACTGAGAGCTTTTGAGCAGTACAGTGTTGAAGACATCTGAAAGGATTATTGAATTGGTGGTGCTGCTGAATTGATGACAGATCATTATCATTTCAGCTATATGATGGGCCTAAAGATTTTAATTGCATCAAAACAATTCCCTTTTGCTACAAATTCTTGCCAGGCCCCCTGAGAAACAATGGTCGCCCTTCTTTTTTGGGTGTCAGTTTCATTACAAAGTGGCTTTGCCAAGGGATAACAGTCCAGAAACTTTGAACTTCAAAGGGAGTTTCTACATCATTTTAAAGAAAGGAATGCACAGCTTTATCCATTGTATTTTGAAAAATTGATCAAAGTTTGACAATAGAGTTTCGTGTAGATGTTTTCCATAATTCATTTCCTACATCCAAAGGTTGCTAGGTGAGGTTATGTTTTCCTCTGAAGGACAGTCAGAGTAATTATTAGTTTCTTGCTGCTGATCAAACTGGAACATAAGACATCATGAGTTTTCAGAGAGGTCGCATTCTCTTTGACAATCCTAAGAGGTCAAGTTGCCTCGATGCCTGAGGTAGATTTTGCCCTTTGAGAAAAGAGTGAGCTATACCCATAAATAAATTTATATAGTTTCATTTACAGTGATAGGGTTTATTATAGCAAGAAAATAATTATGGTATATTTGACATTTGGAAATGTAAACACTGAGGATATGGTATGCTTTTTTTTCATGTTTAAACTAATCTATGTTATATTTAGGTGAACTTATGCAAATCTCAGTTTTGTTATCTCAAAAAAGGCCACTTACAGACTTTGTAAAAAAAAAAATAGTATCCGTAGAACTTGTAGTTGGGTACCATTTCTTGTGCAACTTTTACTCCAGGATAGCCCACATTTCATCAGTTGGACCCTTGCATTCAAACAATCTAACAATTGATGGGGAATAGCAATGGTGAATAAATATGAAACAGTGTTTCCATTTATTCCTAAGAAATGTAGAGACAAAGGTCAGCATGGAGAAAATTGGTATTTACATAACTTCAAACTGGTAACATTTTGCACAAGATAAAACTTAGTGTAACAAAAAATACAAATAGAAAACATTCTTGCAATTTTTGTTTTCCTTTCCCCATATTGCCACATTTCAGGAAATAATTCTTGAGCCTTCAGAAAACAATCCCGTATCTGTATCACCGATACTCATCCTGTAGTTGGTTAAATCGGGAATCTAGTATGACATTTAAAAGAGGAAGAGTGAGCTCCTTCTACTCCCAGGATGTAACTGGATGGAAGACTTGATCTCGGCCACCTACTAGGAGAGTCCAGGTCCTTCTTGAGATCAAGGGTGTTTTCATTTGTAATCCTCCATCAGCACTGCTTTGACAGAAGAAGGAAAACTCGGACCTCAATGGCACGCTTGTTGGGTGCCTCCCAGGCAGTTCTGACCCGCTGTGACTCTGTGTTCAACAGAACAAACCCATTCGGCACCTTCCTCACAATGACTACGATGCTGGAATCTAATGGAGCAGTCCCCGTGGCCATCCATCCTGTTGAGGGTCTTCTTCTCGGACCCTTTCTGTCACCAAGTTTGATGTTGTTTCTCTTGGGGAGGGTCCCTTATAGTAACATGTTCAAAATATGTAAGACAAAGTCTCTTCTGGCTGTCCTCCTGCCAGGGAGCATTCTGGCTGCACTTTTTCCAAGGCATATTTGTTTGCTCTTTCACCAGTCCATGATATTTTAATATTATTCATCAACACCCAAATCCAAAGACATCAATTCTATATCAGTCTTCCTCACTCCTGGTCCAGGTTGCACATGCATGTGAGACCACTGAACACACCACACTCTCCATTAGGTCTACTTCAGAGGAGGAGGAGGAAACCCAGACAAGGACCGTTTGAAAAGGCTTAAAAGATTTTAGGGGAACCTTCCATTATTTTCATTTCATTTCCCCCAAACTTTTGAGCCCCTTTGCATTGTGGAATCCCAGAGTGACTGTGGTTGTAGACAAAGAAACTATAAATGTGCTCAGATTTACATAATTGGAGATATGCATGTGCTAGTCTAGCTGCCTTGTTTATATGTTGTTTTCAAAATAAGATTAAAGCTGTTTAGAAAAGGAAACCTGATATAAACTTTTGAGAAATAGGAGTGATTGTGGATTTTTCAACTTGGGAAGTAGGAGACGAAACTTACAATTCAAAAGTTTTGGGATTTGTGGACCATCCTGTGAGCCCATTTAAGATTGGAGTTCCTCAATTTAAAGTGAAATCAATCTACCTCCTTGGGTTAAATCCCTTCGGTGATAGGCTAGAAATAACCTAAAAGTTTTTCATTCATTTAGGGTTGGAGTTTCCATTCCCATCTTGTAAGTTTAGTCTTTATCCTGGATTCAAATACTGATGTCTCCATTTATTTATTAGCTACTAGACTTTAGAGAAACTTATTTAGTAGTGCCTCAGTTTCTTCTCTGTAAAATTAACATCACAGGAGTGCCTATGTATGGGGCTATGCCACCACTGGACTGTCACTTTGTCCTACTCTGGTGTCTTGATGCTGGGATGCTGGAGGCTGTGCAACCAGTAGTTCAAATAATAGTAAGGTCACCTGAGGGAGCACTTTTATAGAAACTACAAACAGACTTGGAAGAAGAAATCGGTAGTCTACTTCTGAGCCATTAGCCGCTGACAACCTTCTGAGCTGCACGAGAACCATTGTGTGATGGAGCGTGCGAAGAGAAGCCATCAGATGGAAAGCACTGAAAATACAACTGGAGAGCAGATGCCTTACACAGTGCAGTCGCCCTTCATGACGTGTCCAGGAAACTTCATCTGCTGCAGAGGCGTGACTCAAAATGTGAGGGAACCACTGCAAACAGCCTTTGACGACTAGCACACAAAGTACACAAAGTACAAATCTAGGAAAAATTGGAAGTCATCAAAAATTGAAAGGGGTATGTTAAGATTGATATTCTAGGCATTTGTGAGCTGAGGTGGTCTAGTGCAGGCAATGTTGGATCAGACAACCATATGGTTTAATATGATGGGAATAACAAGCATTGTAATCATCATCAGAAAGAAATTTTCTATGTGGAAGTACAATGCTGTCTGTAATAGAACACTATCTATAGTTTACCAAGATCAGTTACCTAAAAACCCATTGCTGTAGATTGTCACCCCTTGTCTATCAGTCTGTTGTACTGTGATGACTTGTGTTTTGCTGTGACATTGGAAGCTATGTCACTGGTATTTCAAATATCAGCAGGTTCACCTAAAATGAACAGGTTTCAACAGATCTTCCAGACCGAAAACCAACTATGGAGAAGGAATAGGCTGTCCACTTCAAAGGAATTAGCCACTGAAAACATTATGGAAAGCATCAAAACACGGTCAGACACTGAACACATAATGAGCAGCAGCACAGCAGTGTCAGAGATACGCCAGGGTATGAGCCCCTCTGGTCAGAAGACAATCAACATAGGATTGAGGAGGAGTGGGTTCCTAAAAGTCAAGTCCACCATTAGGATGTGGATGGAGTGGATCTGGGAGTAAAACCTTCGGGAACTTCATTTGCTGCTGAAACAAAAACCAACATGAGAAGAAACAACTGCAAATATCTATTAATAAATGGAACTCATAATGTATGAAGTATAGAGCTGGGAAAACTGGAAGTCATCAAAAATGAAATGGAATGCATAAAGATCAACATCTTAGTGGTCAGGAGCTAGACTCCACTGGTGTTGACTATTTTAAATCAGAAAATCAAATAGTTTCCTATACAGGGAATGACAATTTCAAGAGAAGTGGTGTTGCAATCATAGTCAAAAAAGATATTTCAAGCTCTATCTTGAAGGACAATGCTGTCTGTGATAGTTCAATATCTATCTGCATACAAGGAATACAGTCAATAGAATTATTAGCCCAATTAGGGACCAACCACTAAAGCTAGTGATGCAAAAATTGAATAAACTTACCAACATTTTCGGTCTGAAACTGACCAAACATGCAATCAAGATGCATTGATGATTATTAGCAATTGTAATGCAAAGGTTGGAAACAAAGAGGAAGGAATAGTAGTTGGGAAATATGACCTTCATAATAGAAATGAGACTGGATATTGCACGACATTTTGAAAGACTAATGACTTCTTCATTGTAAAGACCATTTTTTCAACAACACAAAAGGCAATTATATGCATGGACTTCACCACATGGAATACACAGAATTCAAATTAACTACACCTGTAGGAAAAGGAGATGGAAGAGCATCTTCAACATATCAACAACTAAAACACAGCCCAGTGCCTACTGTGGAACAAATGATCAATTTTTCATATGCAAAGTCAGGTTAAAGCTGAAGAAGACTAAAACAAGTCCACAACAGCCAAAATATCACCCTGAGTCTATCTGAAGGACACACTGGATGCAATGATTGCTAATGACAGAAAGCCTGATGGACTCAGATGATATCAAGAACAAACATAAAGAAAGAAAAGGGTAATTTAAAAAATAGGAAAGAAAGGTCAAAGTGGATGTCAAAAGAGACCCTGAAACTTGCTGTTGATCATACAGTAGCTAAGGCAAATGGAAGAAATGGTGAAGATAGACCATTGTGATTGGTTCCTCCTTTAGCTTCCCCCTTACCCTCCTGGTATGGTTACTCTCCATAGTGGCCCCAAGGGGGTTATCTGTCCTAGATTCCCTGTGTTCCAGCTCTTATCGGTACCTATGTACATGCTCTCATCTAGCCAGATTTGTAAGGTAGAATTAGCGTCATCATAGTGGGGGGTGGGGAGGAGAAACATTAAACAGCTAGAGGAAAGCTGTATGTTTCATTGGCGCTATACTGCACCCTGACTGGCCCATCTCTTGCCCGCAACCCTTCTATAAGGGGATGTCAAATTGCCTTCATATTGGTTTTGGGTTTCCACTCCACATTCTCTGCTCTACTCACATTGACATTGTTTTTTGTTCTGGGTCTTGGATGCCTAATACCTGATCCCACTGACACATCATGATCACACATGTAGGTGTACTTCCATGTGGGTCTTGTTGCTTCTCAGCTGGATGGCTGCTTGTTTATCACCAAGTCTTTAAGATCCCAGATGCTATATCATTTGATAGCTGGACACCATCAGCTTTCTTCACCACAATTCCCTATGCACCCATTTTTTGTCTTAAGTGATCTTGTGAGGGAGGTGAGCATCTCAGATTGTCAGATTATTAGAACAAAGTGTTCATGTGTTGAGGGAGTACTTGAGTAGAGGCCCAATGTCCATCTGATTCCTTTATACTAAACCTATAATATATGTATATAGATCTATTTCTCCATTGTCATATATAAATGTATTTACATATAACCCTCTCCCAGGGGGATGGACAATAGAAAAGTGGGCAAAGGGAGAGAATGGTCAGTGCAAGACCTGAAAAAACCAATAATTTATAAATTATCAAGGGTTCATGATGGAGGGGGTAAGAGAGGAAGAAAAAATGAGGAGCTGATACCAAGGGCTCAAGTAGAAAGGAAAGGTTTGGAAAGTGATGGCAACAAATGTACAAATGTGCTTGACACAATGGATGGACTGTGATAAGAGTTGTATGAGCCCCTAATAAAATGATTTATTACAAAACAAAAGAAGAAATGGTGAAGTAAAAAAACTGAACAGAAAATGTCAAAGGGCAGCACAGCAAGACAAAGGAAAAGATGATGATGAGATGTGCAAAGACCTAGAGTTTTAAAATCAAAGAGAAGAACATGCTTAGCACACCTTAACCTGAAAAAAATGGAGAAAATTTCAGGCCTTGAGTTACAACATTGAAAGATTTTAAGGGGAAAATACTGAATTGTGCAGGAAGTATCAAAAGAAGGTGAAAAGAATGCACAGGGTCACTGTCCCAGAAAGAACTATTCTACCATCTCAGGAGGTTGTGTAAGGGAAAAGGCCAATGGTACTGAAGGAAGAATTCCACTTCGCGCTGAAAGCATTAGCAAAAAGGAGGTTCCAGGAATTGATGAGATGTCAGTTGGCATTTTTTAACCAGCTTCTGGAGCCCTGGAACCACTCCGTCTTCCATGCAAAGAAAGAAAGGAAGACCAACATGGAAGTTAGAAGAGACTCTGAAACTTGTTCTAGAATATGGAGTAATGAAAGGGAATGGAAAAAATGAAGCAAAAAGAGCTGAATATAAAATTCCGAAGAGGAACTTAAAAGGACTAAGTATTATAATCAAATAAGTGAGTATTATAATCAAATGGAGTGAGAAAACCAAAAGTTATGAACACACTCAGTATATCTCAAGAAGAAAAAGGTAGAATAAAAATATGAAACCCCGGGTTGCAAGGATGTTACACTTTGAGGCTAAGGTGGGCCCTGAACCAAGCCATGGTAGTGTCAATCACCTTGCATGCATGTGAAAGTTGGACATTGAGTAAGGAAGACCAGAGGATAGTTGATTCATTGGACTTTGGGAGCTGGTGAATATTGGAAGTACCAAGGACTGCCAAAAGGATAAACAAATCTGTCTTGGAAGATGTATAGTTGGAATGCTCCTCAGAGACAAGGATGGTCAGAATTTATTTCAACTACTTTGGATATATTGTCCCTGGTGAAGGACATTATGCTTGGTAAAGTCGTGGAACAGCAAAAATGAGGAAGATCTTTAACGGGATGGATTGACACAGTGATTGCATCAATGGGCTGAAATGTTAAGACCGATTGTTAGAATGGCACAGCGCTGGGCACTACTTAATTCTGTTGCACATGGGGTCACTGCGAGTTGGAGGTGATTCAATGGCATCATCAATAACAACAACAACAACAACAACCATGTTGAAAGACAGGTTGAAGGAAGAATCAAAAGAAGATGGGGGAAATACACAGTCATTGGGACAAAAAGAAATGGTTGACCATCAACCATTTGAAGATTAATATATGATCAAGAGCTGATGATATTGAAAGAAACTCAAGCTTCGCTGAAGGGATTAGTAAAAATCAAAGTCCCAGAGGTTGACAAAATATCAACTGAAATAGTTCTAAAACTGACACAGAGCTAGAGGTGATAATTATCTATGCTAAGAAATTTGGAAGACCTAGTCATATGGCTGGAAGAGGTCTTTTTGCCCATTGCAAAGAAAGTGACCCAACTACCACTGAATTTATTGAATGATATCAATAATATCCCATGCAAGTAACATTTTAATTAAGAAAATTTTAAGCAAAAATGTTGCAGCAGTATATCAATGGTAGCTGCCAGAAATTTGAGTCAGACTCAAAAGATGTAGAATTAGGATAACATTGCTGGCGAGAGATGAATGCAAACTAAAAGTAGAGAATGTCAGAAGGGTGTTTGCTTGTGTTTTATTAACTGTACATTGTGTTTTATTAACTGTATAAAAGCAGTAGGCTGTGAGGATCAAAACAAACTATGGAAAGCATTGGGAAGTAAGGGAATCCTAGAATACTTCATTGGACTCATGTAAAATGTGAAAAATGCAGTTGGTTGACAGAACAAAGAGATTCTGTAAAATGGGCATCAGGGTTGCATTCTTTCACCATATTCAATCTATATGCTGGGCAAATAATCTGAGGAGGACAATTGTATGAAGAATATTCTGGCATCAGGAATAGAGGGAGGCTCATTCACGGATGACACACACTTGCCTTACTGACCGTACTTAGTCATTCCTGCTGATAGTGAGGATGATAAGTACTTACTATTAAAGATTAGAGATGGCAAGGAAAGTACTGAAGATATGGGTGAGACTTCAGAGTGTGGTGAGTGAAGCAAACAGGGCTCGGCTATCAAAAAGAATAGTGTCTGGGGTCTTAAAGGTTTGCCTTAAACGGAGTAACTATCTAAATGAGGCACCTCCTAAAGCCACATGGAGAAGCACACCAGTTTTTATAATCCAAAGATTGTGAACCATGAAATCAAAATCTGAAGAAGGGAACCTTTATTTTCTATACAATATTTGCTTTTCAATTAGTTGTGTGTTTTAAATGAGAACATATATAATTTGATGAAATAGTATATTTTTACTCATTATCTCTGTATTTTGTATTTTGTAATTAGTTGTGTTGCATTATCATAAAATAAAGAATCTGACTCCAAAAAAAATCCAGGACACTAATAATTTTGTATATATATGTAGGTAGATAGATAGATAACATAAGAAACAAACAGATAACTAATCTATAAGGCAGTACCAATGGCTCAGTGCAACTCACTTCCATGAGACAACTAGTACGCCAAGAGTCCTTCAAGTCTTGAGGGCCGTGGCTAGTCCTCCATGGAGAAATTTGACTCTCCGGCCACAGGCAGCAAACAGCAAGCAGGTCACTAACAGTCAGCCAGATGACAGGGTCTGACGTACCTTTCAGTAGCGTGGTGAAGCAGGTCTTGAAGGAACCTCAAGCTACAGCGACACAGTCCATGGGTAGGTGTCCCACAGGTAGTGTGGCTTGCAAACGGAGGCACAGAACAAGCAAGGCAGCCGCACACTGCTCCAATGATCAAAGAGCAAGAGAAGAGAGAGGTGAGGCTCGCCATGCTATTTATCTCTCCGCCCTTCAACCAATCTCTCATGTGTTCATTGGCCATGTTGGCACAACAAACCTACCTATCACAGAACCTTATCAGAGTTTGAATTCAGAACATTCACTTTGCTGCTAACCACAAGGTTAGCAGTTGGAAACCACCAGCTGCTCTGAGTGAGATAGGTGGGGCTCTCTAGTACTTAAAGAGTTAGTGTTTCAGAAACTCACAGGGGCAGTTTTACCCTGTCTTCTAGGGTGACTGTGTGTCAGTACTGACTCAGTGGCAGTGAATATTTGTTTGTTTGTTTGTTTATGAATGACAGTGAGAGTCCAATATCAATTTGCAGGTTCTCACATGGATAAAGCCTCTGCTGAATCTCCCTCAACCCCAGTCCAGGGATGTGAACAGCCTCGCTATCAGACAGAGCATTGTAAAGGCAATTATGGTAGATGCAGTTCACCTAAAATATAACAACTTGTCATCTGATCTCCCTGTGGACCCAGCTTAAAACTGTTTTCATTTTTAATACTTTATGCTTTCTTTGAGATTGGGTTTGTCCTGTGTTTTGTTTTGTCGTTGCATTTGTTTGATTCTAATTTGTATTTTGTGTGACTTTCTGTATATGATTTCCAGAATATAGATAGAGTAACTGGATTTATAATCCCCTAGGGACATGGCCGGGAAGTGGTGGCATGGATTAGGGATAACGATAGGTACTAGAAAGAAAGCACTGTTCTGATATTGATTCCACAACTGTGGTGATTATTCCACAACACTTTTTAATAAAATTGAACTCTTAAATTTTATGATATGAGTTGGGGTGTGGTGAGGTCAAAGCTTTCAACCTTCAGTATGGATTACAACTCAATGGAAATACATGGAGCAGTGAATTCTTTAATGTGACTCTTGTAGCCACCACCTCTAAATCCCACTAAAGACCTTTCTCTGCATGAGTCTGATAAGAAGGTGGGTGGGGGAGGGGAGGGGAGGACTACTGTATAAGATTCACCGGTGAGTGTGAACCAGAATCCCTGGAGTGGCATCTTGTTCTGTATAAAGTGAGCCTTCCGAAATGCAGGAGGTGGGATCTCGTAACCAGCAAGAACCAGGAGTGGCAAGCATCCTCTGGGGCTGAGATTGGGTACAGAGAACCTCCTCGATGCAGAGGAGAGCTAGGCCATCAGAGGAGCAGTCGCAGAACCAGGAGCCAGAGCATGGAACGCAGTGGTGCACTTCCCAAGCCACAGAGTACTTTTGTGCAGGAGACCAGCTTGTGGAGTGGGATGCCTCTGGGCACTTCATTGGGGAAGTTGGACTTACTGACCTATGAAGTGAAACGGAATGCCTTTGGCCTGAGACTTATTACAGTAAGTCTCTTAATTCAAGGAGATGGGTTTGCTGACCCACGGACCTTGAGCTGAATGCCTTCTATTGAGGCTTACAGCAGAATGGCAGGCCTTAACAGACCTGAAATTTTGTAACATGTAAACCACAGCCAAACTGCTCCATGGAAGACTACCCCCAGACCTCAGGACTTGAAGGACTGCCAGTGTACTAGCTGTCTCACGCAAGTGAGTGGCACTGAGCCATTTGAACTGCTTCATAGATTAGTTAACTGTTTATTTCTTATGTTATCTATCTTTCTAAATATATATACAAAATTATTCATGTCCTGGTTTTGTTTCTCTAGAGAACCCTGTCTAACACATTGGTACCAGAAGTGCTTCTAGAGAAATGAAGTAATAAATATGGGCTTCTTAAATGGGCTCTGCAGCCTGATTAGTCTTAACAGCACTAATAATGCTATTTCCACATGTACAGGCATAGTAAGTCTGCCACTCTTACTAATCCAGGTGTGAAATAGCATTATAGCTTGTTAACTTCCTTAATAAAGCCTTCAATCATTAATTTTATCTGCGAGTTCTATGTCGCTAGCACAATGGATATTAGAACCCAGAGAAATCAGTGAAGTAAAATAAAGAACATTAATTAAGACAGCTCAGTAAAAAAAAAATCCTCAACTCTGGACAATAGACAGCATCATGATAAAGGAGGAAGATTGATGTTGTCAAGGATTTCATTTTCCTTAGAGCCACAAACAATGCTGCTGAAATTAGCCATCAAGAAGTCAAACAATGGATTGAATTTAGCAAATCTGCTGCACAATACCTCTTCAAAGTGATAGAGAACAAAGATATTACTTTGAGGACTGCATCATGGGATAATCAATCACCCCATGGGAATGTGAACGCTAGAGAATGAGGAAGACCAGAGAAGAATTGATGCACGGAGTTAGAGTATTAACAAAGACTATTGGAAGTACCTTATAGTGTCAGCAGGATAAACAAATCTCTCAGGGGAGAAGTACACTCAGAATGCTCCGTAGAATGGAGGAAGGTAGACTTGGAAGTGCTGTCAGGAGAGACCATTCCATGGACAAGGACATAATGTTGGCAAAGTAGGGGGTCAATGACAAGGAGGATGGTCCTTGAAGAGACAGGTTGACACAGTGACTGCAAAGATAGTGATGACTGTGAGTATGGAACAGGACCAGGCAGTGTTTTGTTCTGTTATGAGTTGCTATGAGTCAGAAGCAATACTGTATACCAAATGATGCTATTATGAGAATTAAATTATGTAGAAGTTCTGTTAGGTAGAAAGATAAGGGGTTGTTCCTCTCCATGCCTAGGGCCCCCCTTTAGGAGGTTGGAAGTCAGTGCAGGCTAATGGGCATGTGTCAATTCAGGTCAGAGCCTGGGTGGGGTAGGGGGAGTACACCTGGATTAGCACAATCTAGGCCAGGTGAGCTTAATGCAGCCAATGGAGTCACCCAGTACTGTCGACCACACCTGCCAAAGGAAGGCCCTAAAAGGCCAGAACCTGGAACCCACGGCCCTCTTTCCCAGCTGCTCCTCCGCCTTCTGTTCAGCTGGGCTGTGTGTCTCTCTCTCTGGCCTCCGGCCGTCACGTGGGGGGGTGCATTGACATGAGGCTGCCTGTGTTCCGTTTACTGTAACGCTGAAACGTCTTCTAGCTTTATAAAAACCCACTTGGATCACAAACTAGGCCTTGGCATGAATTCTTTCTCATGCAAAGCCCAGAATCGAGGTATTTCCCACCGGAGAAACCTAACAGTTCCAGAGTATCTTGTATATTCGCTGACATGATGTTCTCAATTCACATTAACTAATAAGTCCCTGGCACACACTTAAGAAGATATCACATTTTCTACCATCAAATCAAGTAAAGAGGGCTCAGAAAACAGCATACAGTATTCACATAAATGAGTAACTTTTTTGGGAAAAATTCATAATATTAAGAAACTTTTTTAACATTCAAAGCTATAAGATTCTGCAGTTTTCAAAACCTTAACTTCTGCTGATTTTCTGAAGTCAAATTCAATTCACACAGCCTAGTGCTAAGTGGCAAATTCAGACTAGAAATGAGAATTCACCTATGAGTAGTTCACCTCATATCTTAGAGTCTGGAAGATTTCAATACCATCAGGGCATCTGTTTATAATTTCTGAGACTAATGTTTTTTTAGGGAGATCAATACTATCATTTAAGTGAATAATGGTTTTAAATCACAAAGTGAAAACTATCAACTGCCTTATTGACTGTTTCGGTAACTTTTGATAATGCTTCCACATGAAAATCAAGTCAACAAAGAAGCCCTGAATGTCTCCTCTGTGCAGAGCTGTGGAGCGAGCATCATAAGGTGCCCTGAACAGGAGAAGCATAAGGGTTATCTCTGCGATAGTTCATCGGTCGTGTACTTGATCCTCAGTACTTCTAGAATATAAATGAACATTGATTTCCAAAAGGAAGAGATAAAATATTTTAAAGGAGATGATGTACAACATCAGCTGTGAAAATTACCTGTTTCTTCTTCAAGAAGTTGGAAAAATAATCTGAACAGTTATTATGATAGTAACATGACTACTACTCTGTATTACTACTACTACTATTAATAAGATGAGCAATGACGAAAGTTGACAATGTATGTTTCACTTAGACCCTCTAAGTCTTCCACTCGAGTCCAAATGCACTCAAAATATACGAAGAAATCAGAAATTACGTATACTTTGGTTTTTAGGTTGTAAACTGGTCAGTTTCTGCTCCTAGCGACAACAGAAAAAAAAAATCCACTGTGCGATCCTCACATTCATGGCTATGTTGGGACTCACTGTTACAGGAAGTGCGCCATTGTGCCTCCTTCTTTTCCACTGACCTTCTACTTTATCGACCGGTCCTTCTCCAGGGATGGATTCCAACAGACACTATCTCCGAAGTTTCTGTCTAGGGAACATTCCAGCTGTCTTCTTCCAAGACATACTTGTTTCTTCTTCTGGCCGTCCTTGATATATTTGAAATGCCATAATTCAAAGCCCTCCATTCTTCTTTGGTCTTCCTTATATCTACATATAAAATGATTGAAAATACCGTGCCTTGGGTCAGGTATACCTTAATAATCAAAATGAAATTCTTGTTGATACTTTTAAGAGGGCTTTGCGGGAGATTTGCTGAATGCAGTAAGTCATTTGCTTTCATTTATGTATTGTTGTTGTTGGTCAACCAAATGAGCTCTTTTATTAACTGATTGCGGACCTAAGTGAAATGGAATCCTTGATAACTTTAATCTCTTCTCCTTATTACATTATATTATTCATGGGTCTAGATGTAAGGATTTTTTCTTCTCTCTCTTTTTTTTAAATTGCTTAACACCCCCCTCCCCTCTTTATTCCCCACCCCCACCATATCCGTAAAGCTGTTGTCTTTTTCTTCTCTTTTATATCAAAGTGGAAATCATATTGAATACTGTAGTCTTTGATATTTATCAGAGTGATTTAAATCCTCTTTGCTGTCAGCAAGCAAGGTGAGGTCGTCTACGTATTGTAGGCCCTTGAGCCTTTCTCTAACCCTGCTGCCACCCCATCCTGCTGCATACAGTCCACCTTCTCAGATTATTTTCTCTACATTATTCATTTATAACGTATATCTGAAGGTGTAGTGCAAAAAGGATACAATCCTAGCACACCTTTCTTTATTTTTAAAAATTCACCCTTCCTTTATTGTGCTTGAACGACCATCTCTTGGCCTCTGCAGAGGTTCCCATGGGCACACTTCAGTGTTCTGGACTTGTCATTCTTCCTAGGGTTTTCCATCGCTTCTCATGTTCCACACAGGCTATCGTCTTTGCGTAGTCAAGGCAACACGAGTCAAACACTTCCTGCGAGTCTCTGCTTTCAACCCGCCCCGAGCCGGTGTCAGACTTGAGATCCCTTGTCGTTTATCCACTTCTGAATGCGGTCTGATTTACAGGTGGCCCCCCATTCATGTAATGCTGGGGTCGTTTTTAAAGGAAGTGTCACCAGTAAAATTTTACCTCCATATGATATTAATGATATTGTTGGATAATTTCTCCAGTTTGTTAGGTTACTTCCTTGGAATGTCCAGTGCACCAAATGTATTCTTGAGCTGGTTTCTATATTGAGTTTACAGACACTCAAAAAGAAAAGACCATAACCATTTTCAGAGGAGACCCTTAGGCATTAGGATGGAAGAAGACTCATTAACAACCTGTAAGATGCAGACGGCCACACCTTGCTGGCCGATATAGTAAAGTGAACTTTGTTTTTATTTAATCAGTGTGCTCAGATTATAGTGCTCAAATAATCTGAGCACTATATGAAGAAGAATGCTGAGGTTTTAGGATTGGAGGAAGACTCGTTAACAGCCTGTGATAGGCAACTTGCTCTTGTGTCTAATTTATGCCAAGAAACCCAAACAAAAATTACTTGGTCAACCAACTGAAAGGGATTTACTTTTGTACTATTCAAAATAAAAGTGACTCAACAAAATGGGATCATTAAACAATATCACTAATATTACTTACAAATAAAGGTTTGAAGATCATTCAAAATGGCTGCAGCAGCATATCAACAGGGAGCTGCCAGAAATCCAAGTTGGATTCAGAAGAGGACGTTGAATGAAGGTCCTGAAAGAATTACCCCATCCACATCATAAAGATCAATTCTATTATTAGGAGGAAATTATTTTCCCTGGTAGAACTTTGAGTCCATTCTAATTTGAGTGGCTCATCTTCTGGCATGATGTCAATCAAATTTCTACTGTTATTCATAATATTTTTACTGGTCCATTTGTAATAGAAGCTGGTCCCCAGGCCCTCCTTCATAGCCGGTGTTAGAGCTCCGTTGAATTCTGGACACCATGGGTGACTCTGCTGGTATTTAATGTACTGCTGACATCTAAGCCACCATAATGTAACAAACTGAAAGTAATAAAGAATGTTGTGTTGTGGTTATTGCTGTTTTCCTTATGCTGTTGTGCTATTGTTCTATGTAATTTTCAGCTTAGTAAAATGACATAGGAGGTTTAGTAAATATCAGCCCTTAATGCCTTATTGGCAATTTAGAAATGTGAAAATTTCTGTAAAATGTGTGTTTTATATCTTATTTTTGTCAAAACTAACCTGAGCAGATATAATATGCAAACACTTCATTGCAATGTATGATTACAGGGTAATTCTCAAACCACCAAAGTTTCTAGCATCATATATAATGTATCTACCATACTTAAGGAGTACTACTAACTCAAAGGTTAACCAGTCATTATCTTAAAACAAGCAGCCATCAGCTTAGTGAGGAATGTGGTAGTTACATAATCATGTGCAAACTTGAGGCTATTAAGAATGAAGGAATAAAGTTTAGCCTGTCAATCAGGTCACTGTTTGATGACTTCATTTGGAGGCACTACCTCGATAAAGAGCTCACTGGAGGTGGGACACACACACACGTTGCTTGGTATTCCTGATGACAAGACACATGAAGCTACACTAGAGCCCTGGAGCTGAAGGAGCCACACGGAGACCCATGCCAGCACTGAGATGCTTATACCACCACTGGATCCCCAAGACTTCCCACCCACTGACCTGTGATCTTCCTGCATTCAGCACCATTTCATGTGTTTCATGAGTTTGAAGAGGAATTTATAGACTGGTATGGGGCATATGGGGTAATATCAGACTTATGGACTTGATCTGGACTGGGCTGGGATGTTTTCTCAACATTCAATTTCTCTTCTATCAAAAAGCTCTTTCTTATACACATATGAGTGTCTCCCTGGATTTGTTTCTCTAGTCAACCCGGACTAACACAGACATCAGCTAAGTCCACATGGAAGAAGCACACTAGCCTGTAAACAATTAAGACCAAGAGTGGAGGAGGGAATATTATTAAAGCTTAAATTCTGAACACCTAGTTTGCAGAAGGCTATGGATGGTCATGTGGGTTAGTCTAGGTAGATTAGAGAAACAAATTCATAGACACTCATATGTGTGTAATAAAGAGGTTTATATACAAGAGCAATTGAAGACTGAGAAAACATCCCAGCCCAGTCCAGATCCAGTCCATAAGTCCAATATTAGCCAATATGTCTGCTATCAATCTATAAGTCCTCTTCAGACTTAGGAAACACATGTAATGATGCCAGATGTAGAAGACCACAGGCCAGTGGGTAGAAAGATCCAGTGGTGTTGTATGCATCTCAGTGCTGGCAGGGGTCTCCACGTAGCTTGTCCAGTTCCCAGGGCATGGGGTCTAGCAGCATTGTGCCATGTGCCTACTCAGTAGAGCATCTCTCAGCAAGTGAGATGAGAGAGAAAGTGTCTCCCACCTCCAAGGAGGAAAATAAAGGCGTTCCTAGAATTCTCAGGGGAAGGGCATGACCATACAGAGGCCTCATTAGCTATGACCTGATTGACAAACTAGACTAGACTCACTCTTAATCCTCTCAAGCCCCCAGTTGACAACAGAGTATGTAACTACCACACTGTGAAAGCCCGAAATCCATTTGTAGTGTTCTCACATGGATTATGTCACCAGTGAAACCTCTTTGACTATGACAGTTGACCAGGAATGAGACTACACTTGGTATCAGACAGAATGGATTAATGCAGATGTAGTTAGGTTAAATTTAACACTTTATCTATGTTCTCTCTTTTCCACTTTTAAAAATTTTGTTCTACTTTTTAATATTGTATGCTTTCTTTTTTATTGCGCTTTTCTGTTTGATTTTGTTATTGTTGTTGGAATTTTGTTTTGCTTTTGGTATGCTTTTTTCTGCGCATGAAATCCAGGATCGGTAAGATTAACAGTTATTTAGGATTACGGCAGGGGAAGTTGGGGGAAATGATGCACTAATAACAGTTAGTACAAGAAAGAAGAAAATGTATTAAAATGTAGTGTAGATTTTTACACAACATTTTCAATATAATTGCCCAACACTTTTAACATGATTAAACCATTGAATTGTATGATATATAGATAGAAGATAGATAGATAGATAGATAGATAGATAGATAGATAGATAGATAGATGATAGATAGATAGAAGCACTCAGCTGTCAAAACAAGAGGTTGGTGATTTGTAGAGGACCCCCACGGTTACATAGTGATTATACATTGGGCTACTAACTGCAAGGACAGCAGTTTAAATCCACCAGCCTCCTCATAGGAGAAAGATGAGACTTTCTAATCCCAAGAATTACAGTCTTCGAAACCCACGAGGGCACTTCTACCCTGCCCTAGACGGTTGCTATAATTCAGGATTGCCTCGGTGAGAGTAAATTAGATAATCCACTGATGAACACCCTGGCAATCTGTTCTTATAAAGATGAAAAGCTAAACAACTTCAAGAGACAGTTTTACTCTGTCACATGGAATCGATATGCACCAGAATCAGCATATCGCACCGACAACAAGACAATTCAAAAAGGATGTAAAATTCAGAAAGTGTTCATCTTGAACCTTTCCAGCCTCCTCCTGTGCTTCAGATAAAGAAAATATTGGTCCATATTCCTATTATCGAGCCATTGGTCTTTCCCTGGGCCTCTTAGGAACTTTGAATAATTGTGTCAAAATCAAGCAAATGGTTAGAGTGCCATGAACTTCATTTAGGCTCCTAGTAAATTCTTTATTCCACATGGCTAGCATCGGAGGAGGAAAGAATAAAGGAGCTTACAAACATGTATTTAAACAGGACCATGGATCAAATAGTCTTTAAGTAAGTTGTTAGGAAGTATGTCCAAATATAAGCTGCAATGGGAGCAAATCTGGCAAGTCCTTAGAACACACTGACATGTGGCCAGGATGTTCAGCATCAATCTCACCTTGAACTTTGACTGCAACCGTATGTGTGTGTGCTCACTTATTCATTTAATCTTTATCGATAAAATAGGCCCGCTCTCACCGACTGAGGTTTCTGTTTTGTTTTGTTGTGATCAGAGTGTCTTTAAGGTTGAGTGGCTATGTTTGAAGGACGGTGTGCTAATAGCAATCATGTCCTTTTCTGTCCAGTCCCAAATGGGTTTCATGCGACAAGATAATGCCTGTTTGGGAGCTAATAAGATTAACACAACTTTGCATGAGACAAAACACAAAATAACAATGAAGTGTTTAGACACTCTCAATCCCTGAGGTCTTATAACAAAGGGCAAGCATGGCATCTCCTGGGCCCTGGCCTCATTCTTACATCAATGATTACATTCAACCTTCCCGAATCCCCTCAGAGCTGTGCTTCATTTTTTATTCTCAGCTCTTGTATCACGAGCACCTGCCAAGTTTCTCTTAAATTCCTCTTGGATGAATTTTCAGGCAGTTTCCAAAGTCTCTCCCTTTTGTGCTAAGGGCTCTGCAATGTATTTCAGGTGAGGCATTTAAAATCCCACTCATAATTGTTTGAAATCTTCTCTCATTCCAGCTGTCAGGGCTTGACAGCCCAGGTTCTGTTGTTATGCGCTAGTAAATGGGAGCTGCTCACCAGCCTAGGGGTGCCTCTCTGTTTCCGTGGTGGGAAAATGGGTGAAGCTTATTGGGGATCCTTGGGGAAAGCTGCACCACAGAAATGGGAGTTTCAGCAAAAGCAATGAAAATAATCAGCCCCTTCCTGAAAGCTCGAGCCTACAAAATTGTTGAATGTGTTGACAATGTTGCATTTTGATGCTCCCATTGCTGTTTCTGAGTTTCAAAATAACTTTGAAAGGTGTGAATTTGTAGGTCAGAAGAGATGAAAATCACGTGGTGTGCTTGTATTTTAAGTTTGGGGTTCTCTTTAAAAACCCTGGAAGAGTAAATGTTTTGAAGACATTTAGCGTTTGGGGGTTTTTTTTGCATTTAGGTGAAGGTGCAGAGAAAGGAAACAATGAGTTGGCTTTTCTATCTGATTTCTATTTTCCATGGCTACCATCATGCCTTCTATTGCTAGATGCGGAGGTCATTAGAAAACAGCATTACTAGTCTAGAGGAAACAAATTTCAATCTGGACCAGTAATATATCTTACAGCTTCTAAACATATTGTATCCAATCACTTTGATATGCTTTACATGATAAGAGCAATTACAGAATATCTACAAGTGATGCTCTGAAGGTAATTGTTTTAATTTGTTCACACCTAGACACTGAATCAGGCTATGAGAAATGCTTCCATCAGTAGTTCTTTCTTCTGGAAATAGTCATTCGTTCAATAGATACAGCATGACATTCTTTTTCTGATATTGTGCTAAAAATAGACCCTGCAGCACATGTAACAAATGAGGAACTATATTTTCTAGCCCAAAAAGCTCAGAAGATGTGAAACCTGGTCATAACTAGTGATATTCATTAAGTCAGTTCATGACTAGGTAGGCTGTGCACCACACTGGTTTCAATGACTGGCTTTTGGGAAATAGATGAGAGGCCTTTTATCTGAGGCACTCGAACCACCAGCTGGTGGTTGGCAGCCAATCACATTAAATGCTTGCATCACTCAGGGGCTCCTAAGAGACTAAAATGCACAATAAGACATGCAGTCCCAAAAAAAAAAAAAAAAAAGACATGCAGTCAAGGTACAAAATACTTTGTTGTTGTTCCAACACATAGCAACTCTGTACAACACAGTAAAACAGTGCTATAGAGTTTTCTTGGCTGTACTGCTAACAGCATGATCAGTGGTTCAAACCCACCAGCAGCTAGTTTCTCAGGAAAAAGATAAGGCTGTTGCCCAAAAGATTTAGAGCCAAACTGGACAGCGTGACTCAAGACAAAAAGATTGGGAAGCACAACGAATAATCCAGACAAAAGGTGTCTAAACATGAATTGTTGGAGTTGTTAAAAACTCAGAAAAACACAAAAAACCTCACTGCCGTCGAGTCTGTTCTGACTCATCATTATCCCCGGGGACATGGTAGAGCTGGCGCTGTGGGGTTCCGAGACTGTGGCTCTTCACAGGAGTCGAAAGCTCATCTTTCTCTCAGGGAGTAGCTGGTGGTTTCAAACGGCAGACCTCATGGTTGGCAGCCCAACACGTAATCACTACATCACCAGGGTACCGACAAATCTATTTCGACTCATCGTGACGCTGGGTGACAGAGTGGAGTCACTTCACTGGGTTTTCTCGCTGTAATTTTTACAGGAGATCACCAGGTCTTTCTGCTGCAGATTCTTTGGAACGGAAAACCTTTTGGTTAGTCCATTCCCACCCATTGCCATCACATTGATTCAGATTCATAGCAACCCCACGAGAGGACGGAGAACTGCCCTGAAGTGTTTCCAAGGTTATAAGTCCTTAGGGAGGCCTATTGCCACATTTTCACCACTAGCCTTTCAATCTGCAGCCACGCACTTAACCAACCACTGAGCATCGTCGTTAGCAATGAAGTGGTTAGCCATTATGTCACCAGGCATCCTATAAAGGTAGGTAAATCGAGGGTGATTAGGCCGATAAAGTTAGCAATAGCCAAGTCGTGAGGCAAGATAGCCAAGAAGCACAATGCTAAGGAGTGTGAACTTTAATAATAAGCACTGGTGACTCGGTAAGAGTTTGGGGAACGAAATGGCCACAGCAGTATTTTGAGGCAGGGGAACCAAACAGATCGTCACTGTCCCAGCCCAGGTGAAAATAAATGGAGGCAGGAAGTAGAATGGTGGCAGGGGGCTGTGTGGTGAGTAAGTTTTAGAATAGGCCAAAATAAGAGGTCTGTTAGGTTGAAGGGGCCCGTGGAGCTGGGAGACATTGAGGATGTTGAGAAAATAATGAATTCCCAATGAAGGTAGAAGCAGGGGTCCAACTGCCTTAGACATGATTTCATACTTAGGAATGCTGGTGATCCATCAGCGGAGAAGTAGGAGGAGGCTTGGAGCACAATCCATTTTTCACCAAGAGACGAAAACGGTCTAGAACAGATAAGCCCCCAGGAGGTAAGTGTGCAGATTGTCAAATAACAGACCTTAGGAAAACAGTTTGGATGGAAAATGTGGCTAAAAAGTGTAAGTAAAAGTAGATAAATAACATTGGGGTAGCTTCAAATTTTCAACAACAGCTTTGAAGAGTACGTAAAAACTGTTTAGCCTACAGCAGCAACATGCTGAAAGTCAAAAAAGTTGGAAAACTAATGATTCTACCTAAATGAAGTAAATAGTATATTTACTTCCCCTATTAAACTGGCTGAGTCTGTATAACTAGATGTAAAGCTATATTAATTACATATATATTAATGTATAGAGAAAACCTATTGTTTTAATACTAAGTACTACATATGAAGGGGCGTCCACAAGTTTGTGGAACACGCAATTGAAAGATAATAGAACAGTTCCACAAACTATCGGAAACCTAATCATGTTACTATATGATTGACTTTCACACAAAATACATATTTTCTCCCTACAAAAATCACCCTGGTAATAAAAAACCAAAAGGTGTCAGCACTAATCAAGCAAAGACGGTGGACGGCAATGAAGGACGTGCTGTGACACGGTCTCTGGAGCCAGTGGCGAGAGAAAGGACGCAGAGGGAAAGGTCTCCCCCATATCCCCTGCTCTTCATAAGGTAGTTTGTGTCTTCCAGGTTCAGGGGTCTAGATGCATCAGGTTGTACCCCTTCTCCATCAGTAATGAAAAGGTCTAGTACCTCTGTCTTTCTCTGTGTGTCCCCTCTTGGGAAGGTTAGGGTGTGTTTTTGGGAAAATGCAACTATTGCTCACTCCCCAGCACCCAGGGCAGGACTACAGACATAGTCGATATTGGATATCTATTCATGCAACGAAGGAAGGAAGGAAAGAGAAACAGATGATGAAGCTTGCAATAAAAAAAGCCAGGTGTCGGCTACCTGGTGCTTTCACTGTGGATGGGCAAGTCCTAACACTCGGCAAAGGTAAACCGCAGTGGCTTAGTGACTTCTAGCTTGACTCTTAGGGATTGGGGCAACCTGCTGCTCTCCCTAATTTCACGTCCTCTGAAAAGGAACGCCCACCTGATGTGTTTCTGTCCAATAGAAACTAAGCACAGCTGACATTTTGAATATTCAGCAGACTGTCCAAGCAGAGTTGGCCCTTAAATCCTTTTTCTAATGGAACTGCCATCTCAGGTAAACTCGATCCACTGTTCCATGTTGACTACAAGATTTAAGTAAAAAATTAATTATTTGATAGATTTAAAAAATATTCATTTTTGTGTCAAAGTAACCGGTGTTGTTGATAGGTGTCATTGGGGTGGTTCTGGAGAAGATTGAAAGTACCCTGGACCACTAAAAGGACAAACTGACCTATATTGGAAGAAATAATTCCACAGTACCCCTTAGCTAGAAAGAGGGCAAGACTTTATCTTACATACTTTGCACACAGTGTCAGTAGAGACCAGTCCCTGGAGAAGGGCAAAGAAAAAAAGAGGAAGAACCTGAATGAGATGGATTCCCACAGTGGCTGCATCCATGGACTCAGACATAGGAACAATTGTGAGGCTGGTGCAGGATCATGCTGTGTTTCATTCTGTGGTGCACAGGATGGCTGTGGGGCAGAGCTGACTCAATGGCATCTAACAACAACAACAACAACATGGCATGGCAGAAGAACAGAGCATTCGGTTTTGGAAAAAGTACCGTCTGAATGCTCCTTAGATGCAAGGGTGTGGAGACTTCTGATGTTCTTTGGACACGTTACTGAGAAAGACTAGTTTCTAGAGAAGGACACTATGTTTGGAGAAACAGAGGGGCAGCAAAAAGAGAAAGGCCTTCAACAAGATGAACTGACACAATGACGGCAACCATGGGCTGAAATGCAAGTACCAGGCTGAAGATGGTGCAGGGCCAGCAGTGTGTATTCTGTTGTTTATAGTCACTGTGGATCAGAACTACCTGGACAGCACTTGACAACAACACTGCTTGTTCTGACATAAAACCGACATTTTAAAAATCTATCAAATAATTAATTTTTACCTAAAACTTGTAGTACACATAGAACAGTGGGTTGAGTTTACCAAAGATGACAGTTACGTTAGAAAAAGAATTTGATAGAGTATCTCTGATCATACATTTTGCTGAATATTCAAAAATTGTCTTCAATCGTCCTTATTCAATAGCCACCTTACACAGGTATATGATGCCACGGAGAATACCACTATTAGGGTCAGGCACACCTTAGTCCTCAAAGTAACATCCTTGCTCATCAACACTCTAAAGAGGTCTAGTGCAGCGGGTTTACCTAATTCAATATGTCTTTTGATCTCGTGACTGCTGCTTCTGTGAGCATTGATTGTGAATCCAAGTGAGACAAAATTCTTGGCGATTTCAAACTTTTCTGCATTGATCATCTTACCTCCTGGCCCAATTGTGAGGATAGAGGGCTTCTTGCATTGAGTTGTCACCCACACTGACGTCTACAGTCCTTAATCTACATCAGCAAATGCTTCAATTCTTCCTTACTTTCGGCAAGCAAGGTTGTGCCATCTGCATTCTGCAGGTTGTTAATAAGCTTTCCTCCAGACCTGAAGGCACACATTTCTTATAATTTAGCCTCTCATCAGAGAAGCAGGTAGTCCATGGTACGTTTAATATTCTTTTCCAGAACCTTAACTCAAATGTATTGATGTTTCTTCACTCTGTCTTATTCAAGTTTCGACTTTTACATGCCTTTGAGGTGAGTGAACATGGTATAGTTTGGCTCCGGCGGCACCTTAATTCTCAAAGTAACATTGTCATTTTCAAGACTTTAAAGAGATCTAGTGTAGTAGATTTACCCAGCGTGATCTCTGGACTCCCGCTTCCATGAGCATTGATGGTGGATCCAAGCAAGACAAGATCCTTGAGAACTTCAGTCTTTTCTTGGCTTGGTCCAGTTGTGAGTAGTTCAGTTTTCTTTATCTTGAGTTGCAATCCATATCGAAGGCTGCCATCCTGGATTTTCATCAGCAAGCGCTTCAAGTCCTTCTTACTTGCAGCAAGCAAGGTTGTGTCATCTGCATATAGCAGGTGGTCAGAAGAATTGGCCAAGGGTTAAAAATCTTCCAGGATTCCTTTCTCCAGAGTTATTAGTATTCCTCTATTTCTTAACGTGGTGAACTCCTACATCCAGACTCATATTGAAGATCATCACCTACCCCTATGGTCTTTCACAACTCTAATAAAATGCACCTTGCTCAGTATTCCAAAATATCAAGTGCTTGTTCAATGCCAGGCAGGACAGTCAATGGTTGATTTTCAAAAGAACCCTCCAAAAATTACTTTTTGAAGATACAAAAGTAAAGATTTAGAGAAGTAGCTACTAGGCCAAGATCACAAACAAGGAAGTGTCACAGATGTCTTTGCTTTGAGAACCATACATTCTTAGGCATAAGAAGTAGATGGAGGTTCAAAACCTAAGCCAGGGGGTTAAACTTTAAGGTCAGCGCTCTAGTTCCAAACTGTGTAAGGCAGAAGTCCAAACACAGTGACACACATGGAAGAAGTCGGAGGAAAACAAACAATTCACTGGGCACAAATGTCCAGGACCTGCAATTTGGGGGCATCAAAACCAATTTTAGTTCCCTAGGAAGAAGATAGGAAAAGAGAAAATAGAATTAAATGCACCATAAAATATTTTAGAAATACAAAATATAAAGACTATTTCCCTTAATGTATTTGACATTGGAAATATATCGGTCTTGAATGTCCTCTTTTTAACATCTTTGAAAACAGGATTTGCATATGAAATGGTGTAGCTAAACCAACATCAGGAGTCACATGAGATGTAGAATTACAGAAAGAGTAATTCTATCAATTTGATAAGAGTCAAAGAAGAAATTGCGTATAGACAAAACTAAATAGCTTTCTTTGAATATAAGATGCTATAAAAATCTTCATAAATAAGTTGAGTTGATAAGACTAACTTTGGCTTATTACCTCTTTCTATAAAACTCCTTTTCTGAGGGGCAAGAGATGCGCCGAAAGCACTGACAGGAATCAATCACATTGCTGAAAGGTTGCTGTTGGCCTACCTGATGCACCCATTGAGCTTCCAAAATGGCTTCTGTTCCCAGCATGCCTTACTCCGTTACTCCATTGAAATAGAAGGAGTAGACGCTATCATTTTGACACTAGATGGCACTACTACAAATTGGGATAGATGGTACTCTGTGGACCCTAAGCTTATAAATATAACACTTTAAAGAAAAAGCAATAAAGATTAAATATACACCAAAATACAATAAACATTACAGTGATGCCGAGAACAGTGCAAGAAACAAACAAAATACACTGAAATAGCATTGTCCCAATGGGGTATAAATCAATAAAGATCCTTCTTTATGACTAGATTCTCTCCCAGATATGCCAAGATATAATGTTATTTGCCCAGCATATTTTGGTCCCCACTATTTTTCCTCTCAAGCTACTGAAGTTAATATTTAACAAACACATTTTCTGCCAAGTTTTAATGTGATATCATCCTCGGAAGAAATAAAGTCCAGACATAATTTGTCTTTTTGGGCAATATTTATTAGTATTTTGACATAAAACCTGAATTATGATTTAAGTAAAAAAGGAAACCAAAGATCTAGAGCTCTTGGATTTTTTAAAAGATGCTTTCAAGGTTAGCAGGTACTGAATGGCAATGAAAAGTTGGACAAATAAAAGCTATATAGTGTCACATAATCTGTAATATTTCCTATAACTGCGGCTATTTTCAAAATAAAATTTTCTCACTGACAAATTTCATTTCCTCCTTTGGTTTTGTTTATACTTTGCAGTCCCAGCCGGCACAGAATTAAACCCAAAACTAGGTGTCTCTACTTCCTTTTTGACTCTTGATCGGTCCTTTGCAGCTGTGAACGTCCCATAAGACCTTTTTTGTTAAAAGATAATTTTTTTCGTGTGGTTGTGTGTATGTGTATTTCTACTTCACACAAAGAAAAGCCTCAACTTAGCGAGGAAACAACACCGCAGAGTTCCAATCAGGACGTTTCTGAGACGCCTTCTGGAACATCGTGGAAGACAGCGAGCTCCACGCTTCCCACAGCTGGCCATGCTTAAAAGCACCACAGGAAATGATCCAACTTCCAACCTGTCAGACTCTTCCAAGGGCAAATAGCTGCAAGCCCCTGAGGACTGAGGTAGATCATTTGCGATAGCTCGCTGGAGCTGGCGACTGGCTTTGGCCCAGCAACATCTTCAGCCTTGCATAACTATGTGTATGTGTGTGTACACAGACACAGAAAGAGCCAATCAACATGATAGGAACCCCATTGACATTCTGGTCTTAATTTACAGGAAAATAAAGTTAGGTGATAGCCTTTGGGTGAAAGCAAACATGACAATTACCAAAACAAAAACAAGGAGGCAGAAGAGGTGGCAGTCATTGAAAAGTCTACCCAAACAGCCCCGGAACTATTTATAATAAACATCCCTGGTCCAGCGAGAGGCAGTGAACAACACGACATGCTCCATCTTCCAGTGATGCCTTGACGACGGTGCTGTCTTTAATTGGGGCTGTTCTGCAGGAGCAGCAGAGGGATGGGGAGCATGTTTGTGAACATTAGCTTCTCTTCCAATGGTAAAACGGCCCAGGGAGCTACAGAGAGCTTGACGCCTTACAGCGCTACCATTTCTTCACAGTTGTTTGTTCTGCGAATACAGAGAGACCAAGGAAAATCTGAAACCCAAACAGAAGCAGTCCTTTCACAATGAGCCCCTACACTGAAGCAGATAACATTTGACAGGCTTTTGTGAGTAGCATAGTCTGTGGATTTTTTTCTCTCTCCAGCAGTGATATCCTTTCACCTCATTATAAAATATAACCTGTCATTGCTAAATTGGGGAGTTTTTCAACAGGGCTGGAAAGCTCATCTTTAATTATTGTATCGGAGAAAGCTTCTGAATTATCAGCTATGCAGAGAAAGGCTGAAAGACAGCCTGATCAGTGCAGGAAGCAGAGCCTCTCCTTAGTAAAGAAGCCACCGTGTTGGGTTTTCTGTTTCTCAAGTGATGGGGCTTTGATAGAGATGGCTTTGAAATCCCCATAAGAGAAAAAAAAGGGGGGGTGGGGAGCACTTCCCCTCGCCTAGGAGTATTCTGTATACAATTGACTGTCCATGCACAAATTGATGTAAGGGTTTTATTTGATTGCCAATCTCTGACTGTAAATAACTAGGCATGCACTCTAGGATAGACTTCAACAGGAGCTCTCCTTATACCAGCTAACAAATAGAAAAGTTTAGGTCAGATGGATCTGGTTCCAAATTCAAATTGCCACAAATCCAAAATCAGTTGAATATCTTGGCAATTGCTAGACCTCCCTAAGCTTCAATAACCTATGTTCAAACAATGGAGCTAAATAGCATAGTTATACCATTTCTTGCTGCCAGAGAGTCAATTATGACTCATTGACCCTGTAAAACATGGTTTCTGAGTTGTAACTGTTTAAGGAAGTAGAATGCCTCAGATTTTTCCTAGAGCCTGGCTGGTGGTTTCAAACTATAGACCTGTTGGTTACCAGCCCAATGCCTAACCCCTATGCCACCAGGGCTCCCTTACAATAGGACTGTTAAAATTAACTAGAATTTGGGGGACACTTATGTCACTTGATGCTATCCACAAAGATAATATTCTCCATACCGTTTTGATAAGTATCAACTGGGGCCCCAAATAAGCTAGGCCCAGATGTACCACTAATTATATTCCTTTTAGCGTATTTGTCGGCACATTACAATTATGTGTTGATGATTTTCTTTCTTCCACCTTGGGTTTTTCAGCATAAGTCATATACCTGAATTGTTACATTTTACCTGACACCCAACTATTGGTGTCTCCCCATCAGTATAAAAGAAGAGGGAGGAAAATAGACCACACTGAAAGTCATCGAAGAGAAAAGACTTCCTGGTTTTTAGAGATTGGTGGGATCCCAGAACTGTGGCCCTTGGTCACCCTTCAGGTCCAGAATCTGGCTCAATTTTCAATCAAACAGTAGACAAATCTTTAAGGGGGACAATCATGCGATTGAGGTACACATTTCAAGCATGCAATCATTTCCGATCAAAAGGGTAGCATTTACTGGAGTTCAGAAGGGGAAGGCAAGAAGGAAGGATGACAACTGGAAAGACAGGGTGAAGTGTGATAAGTGTTGCTACATGGAGAAGTTTGCAATGAATTTAGGTGCCGTCAAGTAGGCTATGACCGGAGAGACACGATGCACAACCGAAGGAAACCCTGCACAGTCCTGCTGCCCAGCTTACAAGTGCCCCTATGCTCAAACCCTTGTTGCAGTCACTTGCAATGAATGAGTGGAAGAAAAATGAGTATGAATTGTTGAAAGCAAAATGGGTAGTATGCTCCATAACTCTTAACCCAATCCACAACAGAAAGCTAAAAGTAGATAATAAAAAATAAAATGACTAAATGAGATCATGCAAGTGAAGTATTTGGCATGAGATGGAATGCATCCCAATCATCACCTTTTACTTAGATGACATTACTATGCATTATAATTACCACTCAATAAATGGTAGATAGTGTTACTAGAAATACATTGTACTAAATTTCTGATAATGTTAATGATAGTTTTGGATACAAATAAAAATTACATTTTCAAAGTCAGACTTAGTATTATATGTAGAGATTGCATGAAAATCTTTCAAGCTTATATCCCCTAGCTGCATAAATAGGATAAAGTAATAAATGAGTCAAACCAACAGACCCTTGGACATTTGAAGCACAAAACCTTATTTTAATTTTTAATTTATGTTCTATCAAAGTCAGTATTTCCTGAAATACACCTGTCAGAAGATGGGTTAGTTGCTGAAACTGTTTCTAAAACAAAAAAGCAAAACCTCAAAATAATAAGTCTCCATGAAACTTACTGGTATATTGCCCATAAGTCTGGGCAATAATAGTATATTCAACATCTTTATCTTGTAGATTCTGCAGATAAACAATGTGGAAAAGTCGTGTAGATAAGAAATCATGTTGGGAACCAGTAAAGAGGTCTGAAGGGCTGGACCCAATCTCAACTACATGGACAGTCCCCTTCTTCCCCCCAGAAGAATTTACTTCAGAGGACAGCACTGAAGTTACAGCTCAGGGAGAGAGACATGTCTGATCAGAGCACACAGAGCAAATGAAGGGGGAGGAAGAGAAAGAAGAGCACATCCTGGACCACCAAGCCTAGAGGATGATATCCCTGCTCAGAACAGCCATTGCACAGAGAGGTCCATATGGCAGGTCCCACAATGAAACACGACATCCCTCACTGACCTATAGGGGACAACACTGGAGACACAGAGTGGGAATTGCACCAGATCTGATCCCACCACACCAAGGCAAAACACTAAGGACGTGCAACAGAACAGCAAGGGGAGCAGAGCAAGGAAGTCCCAAGGGAATACCAAAAATAGACTTTGGGCCCAGGGCATGGCACCCCATCAGACTCAACTGGAAAACACTCCAAAAGGTCAACAGACCTTGAACCATTTACAAGTTTTCTCTCTTTTGTCACTTTTGTTGTTGTTTTCTTTTCTTTTCTTTTGTTGGTTTGTTTTGCTCTGTCTCGTTTTTTGTGCATGTTATTATCTCTGCAGGTCTATCTAGATAAGATAGGCTGGATAAACAATCTGGAGGTGAAAACAACCTGATGATTCCAGGAGGGACAGGGGAGAGGGGGAGGTAGGGGAAAGGAAGTGGATGTTAACAAACCCAGGAACAAGGGAAAAACAAGTGTTCCAAAATCAGCGGTGAGGAGGGTGTAGGAGACCTGGTAGGGCTTGATCCGGGGCAATGTAACTGAGAGGAATTACTGAAACCCAAATGAAGGCTGAGCATGACAGTGGGACAAGAGGGAAGTAAAATAAAATAGAGGAAAGAACTAGGAGGCAAAGGGCACTCATAGAGCTCTAAACACAGGCATGTACATATGTAAATATATTTAAATGTGATGATGGGAAAATAGATCTATATGCATATACTTATAGGCTAGGTAATAAGGTAGCAGATGGACATTGGGCTTCCACTCAAGTAATCCCTCAATGCAAGAACACTTTTTTCTATTAAACTGGCATTCTCTGACGCTCACCTTCCCGACAAGATCACTGAAGACAAAGCAGGTACATAAACAAATGTGGTGAAGAAAGGTGATGGAGCCCGGCTATCAAAAGATATAGCATCTGGGGTCTTAAAGGCTTGAAGATAAACAAGAGACCATCTACCTCAGAAGAAACAAAGCCCACATGGAAGAAGCACACCAGCCTGCGTGATCACCAGGTGTTGATGGGATCAGTTAGCAGGCATCAAAGAACAAAAAATCACATCACTGTAGTGGCAGTTAGATACTTGTCAATTTAAGGATTAAGTGTGGAGGGGTGGAGTCATTCAGGTCATAATCAATGAGGTGTCTGTGTGACCATAACCTTTTCCTACAGATTCTGGGAATTCTGGTATTTCCTCCTTTAGAGGTGGGAGACTCTCTGCTCACACCCTGGGAGACATAGCAGCTGACAAGACACATGGACCCACCCTGACGCAGCCCTGGGGGCTGGAGAAGCCATGCAGAGACCCCTGCCAGCACTGAGATGTTTCCAATGCCACTGATTCAAAGACTTCTTACCCACTGGCCTGTGATCTACATTCTGTGGGAGCCAGCCGACGAGTCGAACAGTCCTGAAAGGGGGAGCAAGGATTAAGGAAAAAAAGAGACAGAAAGTATTGGGAGGGCAACAGTCTGATGGACTGAAGCGCCCGAGTTTATTCTACCCACTCCTTATACCCATGCAGGAACAACCCGGGGTTAATTATCTCATTGTTAAGCAAGCACATTTGATACGCATAGCAACTCTATCTTCTGCCAAACTAGCCATCCTTGAGAAAATTAAACAACCTGTTTTTCCCAGACCTTGCTTACTTTCTTGTCCTTGACAGTCTGTTCAAAGCGTAAAGTCACAGAAGAAATCAGCAAACACTTAGGTCATGAGACTTCTCAGCCATTTCAAGGCTGAGTCTTAATGGGCTTCAACAACATTCAGCATCATTGCATGTGTTTCATGAGTCTGAAAGGACTTTATAGATTGGTATCGGATATATGGGCTAATATTGGACTTATGGACTTGATCTGGACTGGGCTGGGATGTTTTCTCAGTGTTCAATTACTCTTGTATATAAATCTCTTTCTTATATACATATGTGTGTCCATGGATTTGTTTCTCTAGTCTACTCAGACTAGCACAATTGTGAATGAGGGGGAGGGTGGAGTGGGACCCAAGGCAACTGGACATCCCCTTACAGAAGGGTCTTGGGGAGATGAGCCAGTCAGAGTGCAGTGTAGCAACGATGAAACATACAACATTACTCTAGTTCTTTAATGCTTCCTCCCCCCCACTATCATGATTCCAATTCTACCTTACAAATCCGGTTAGACCAGAGGATGTACACTGGTACAGATAGGAACTGGAAACACAGGGAATCCAGGACAGATAAAACCCGCAGGGCCAACAATGAGAGTAGTGCTACCAGGAGAGTAAGGGGAAGGTGAGGTAGAAAGGGGGAACCTATCACAAGGATCTACATATAATCCCCTCCCTCGGGAACGGACAACATATAAGTAGGTGAAGGGAGACATCGGACAGTGTAAGACATGACAAAATAATTTATAAACCAGCAAGTGTTCATGAGGGAGAGGGGAGGGAGAGGGAAAATGAGGAGCTCATACCAACAGCTCAAGTTGAAAGAAAATGTTTTGAAAGGCCAATTCCCTTTGGACTCTGCATCCCTGCTACACCGGGGAGCGGAGGGAGGAAGCCCTAGCTCTAGCTAATAAGCTCCGTTTGCCGCTTTTGCATCTTAACTGGTCATGCGTGCACCCAATTATGATTATTGCGAGCGCCCAAGGCAAACTCGCCTTCCTTCCCCAATCTAATACTTGGGGACTCGTCCGGGATTGGAGATTGAGAGCACGGGCCCTGCAGCGGACGCACGGACCGACCTTGAGGTAGGAGGGGTTTTTTTTGTTTTTTTATTTTCTAAAACTCTGTCCGGACACGTCTATGGGTGGCGCCATTAATTGGGACCAGAATACAACCGAGGCACACACACCAGAGCCGTCATTGGTTGGGTTCAAAGTGGAAGACATCCTCCTGTCCCCCTGGTAAGTTCCGGTTAGAGTCCTGACATGCCTTGAAACTCTTTATTGGGAAAAGTAGCTGTTTCACCACAACTTTCCATGAGAAATGGCTTTTACTTCCGTACCATTGTGATTCAAGCAGTTTCACATATCTCAGCTCCAAGTGTATCTCCAGGAGATTCATGAATATAAAGGAAGAGGCAATAATTCTGGCGTTTTGCCCGCCTCTAGTGAATGTGGCCTCAAACAGTTTTACTTCTCTCAGCTCGACTCTTAGTTTATCAACTTGCTTGGATGTAAAGAAAACAGAAAATCTTGCATTTCATGGGCTTCCCTTCTGTGTTGCCTCACCCAGAGTTACGCTTGTCATTTCTAGAGTGCCCCCAGCAACTGTGTTTTCTTTGGTCAACAAGCATTATCATTCCCCATAGTCAGTAGGTTATGGGAAACTTTGAATCCTGCAGGTTCCCGTACGTACTAATTACATTAAACAATGGAGCTTTATGTATCTTCCTGTTTTTCACAACAGGTTATGCTCATTGACATTGTTAGTTTATCATTCCAAAAGCCAATAAGCACAGGTGGTGTTAATTGAAGGGCGGAAGGATACATGCCTTGTCAGCTTAGCTTTTCAGGTTCTCAGGTATCTTGCTTTTGGAAAGTCAGTCCAAGGTGAAGATGCCTTAGCCAGTTAACTGCTATTGCTTCCAAGGCTCACGTACATCAAGAAGAAGCAAAAAAGAAAACGTTTTGAGAATGATGATGGCAACAAATGTACAAATGTGCGTGACAAAATGGATGGATTTATGGATTGTGCTAAGAGTTGTATGAGCCCCCAATAAAATTATTTTTTAAAAGAAATTATGTTTATTCAGTTTAGTACAGATTCCCCAAAACGATGATGAGACAGTTTTGTTTTGCTTTGCTTTTTTGCTATCAATGCACTAATAATTCACTAACTACTTATAGAACAGCCATATTGAAAAGTATTTTACATGTATTAACTCATTAACATTCACTTATAGTAATAGAAACTAGATGCAATTGTTCGTTCAACTTTACCTGCTCACAATCACTCACTTAGTGGTAGGAGGATTCCAGCACTCTGACACCAAAGTCATGTTCTGAATCATCACGTCACACCTGTTTCCACATTAGCTTATTACGTCCCTTAGACGTTTTCATTGGGAAACAACAGAAACCCCAACAAAAACTGACTTTGGGGTTTATGCTCAGTGAGAAGCCCTGGTGCACAGGGGTTAAGCACTCGGGTGCTAAGCAGAGGTCAGAGATTTGAATGGACCAGCTCTTCTGTGGTTCAAAAGGCCTGCTTTCTCTCTCCTCTTGGGTTGCTAGGAGACAGAAGCATCTCAACAACAAACTCAAAAAGCAGCATGAGCTTCAGACATCGAAACTACAGTTCCATTCTCTGAAATTCTCCAATCTCTTCCTCCACCAAATTCATCCTCAAGCTTGTTTTCTTTATGCTGTCTCTCCCAGGGAGTCTTCCCTTACCTCAAGAGGAGAGAACGCATCTTATTCCAACCATCAAATAGAATCCTAGGAGTCTTATGATAAGTTGCATGCTCATCTGCGACCGTTGACCGTGGCCATGAAAAATGAGAGGAGGTGACTGTTTTTTTATTTATTTGTGCTAAACCAATCATGAAGCCAGGGCAGAGATTGCCTTAGGCCATGTGGGACCCGTGTAGGAATCTGATAGCAAGGCCAATCCCAGGTAAACGACAAAGCAAGAACAGCCCCGTGAGTCATGTTTTTAAGCATAGTAATTCCCATTCAAACATAGGATAAGTGTTCTGTGCAAGACACTTTTAGAAGCAGGGCTCTCGGTTTTTCTTATCCTTACACCATCTGGTAGCTACATGACAAAATGGGAAAGAAAGGATAGTTAAGAATTTGAAGTCAATGAAGAAAGACAGCATTTCCAAGCCTTGTCTTTTCCCAGCCAATTTTGGATTTCCTTCCATCAATCCTGATGGTACCTAGAACAGAATTAGCACATAGAATTATTTTGACAATTTTTAAATGAAAAAACCCAGGGCAAAGAAAAGCTGACTAGACTTTTCCAGACTAAATAAAAATGTCTCTGTGATCTATTGTGTATTTTTGTATGAAGATACATAAGTATGCTTTCAATATTAAAAACAATCTCCAAAAAATAGGAAAATACAGACAGGAAAAGTCACCATCCTTTACCTAGTCCTCCCATCTTCCTTCCCAGAGGCCACTGGTTTGTGTGTGGACTCCCAAACCTTCCAAATACACATCCTCTCCCCATCTGTATATGCTGCTGAGTTAGTGCCAACTCAGAGTGATGCCATGTTTATCAGCATGCAATATACTCAAACATCAATATAAAATATATACTGATATATTCATTTTATAATCATATATATATATATATATATATTTGTTAGGTAAATAAGATCAATGCCTTTTTCCAGGTAAATATACATCTGAAAACTTCTGATCAGTGCACACTAATCTTCATTTCCTTTTAACTGTTGCATAAGATTCCACAGTATAGAAGTATCAGCAAGTTCATGTCCTTGTTGATTAACAGACACAGATTTCTCAATTTTTACTATCCCCTCAACCAAAAAATCAAGAAAGAAAGAATAGCTAGTGCTCAAAGAGCCATCGCACACATGCTCCTCCGTCCACATATGAATGTTTTCCTTTAAGATAGAGAACCTGCTTTTTAAAGGAGGCTGAGCACTTAAAATTTTGAATAAATTTGCCAAATTGCCCTCCAAAGGACTGCTCCCATTTACATTGCCACCCATGGGGACTGAGAATACCTGTTTCCCCACTGGATATTAGCAATCTTTTTGCATTCGATTTCAAAGAGTAATCAACAGGGCTCTAGTTAACTCTATGATGAAAGTGGCTCCCTAAGAGCTGTAAGAATGTATCATTAGAGTCTAAAGAAAACAATTATTTGGTGTGACCCCACTCTGTGATTGGCATTATAAGAATGAAAGAGAAACTCTCCTGATTGAATTCACCATAGACTTTCAAAGCATTAACAACCTGCCTTAACTTAGGTGGCTTGGGGAGGTCAAGTAAGGTCACTTATCCCCATTTTACAGATGCAGATGATTTAGCAAGTGTGATTTTCTATGAGGTAGAATACAAAAATTAAGAATGACAGTCCACTGGTTTAAACTTCCTATTCCTTCATTTACTGGTGTTCAGGTAGCTTTTCACATCCAGAAAAACAAAACAAAACAAAACACCCCACTGACCTGCATTCCTTCAGAGTGAACCAAAGGTCAGTTACTTGCATTAGAAACACATGTCTACTTTTGCTTCCTTTTAAAGCTGGCCGTGGTAAGCTTTGAACTTCTAATCACAAGGTCCATGGATTCAACCCACCAGTTGCTCCACAAGGAAAAGATGAAGCAATCGGCTCCTTTGGAGACCTACAGCTTCAGAACCCTACGGAGAGTCCTAATGAGGAGAAGTGGGCTCTGCAGCAAGGGTTTGGGTTTCTGTCTTTTGATGACTTCGAAATCGGTTAGGAGTCAAAGCCAATGAAACGTTCAGTTCAGGGTCATAGGGTGGTCTGTTCCCCTCCCCACTCCTATTGGTAAAGGCCATTACTGTCCTTTAGTTGGTTGGCCTTGGTGATCTGAAGGAACATGAAGAGGAGATAAGTTGCCATCTACGGAACTCGATATTACTATTCTCTATGGTCCTGGGTAGGCATGAACTGATTCACAGACTAGTGAAACTTGACATCTCTGTACAGTAGGTGAGAGAAACATTGGCAACTTCCTCGGGGAACTTCTGCGATCATGGCTTTGAGCTCAGCCTCTGGTAGATGTCCCAGAGGGAAGTCAGGTGGGCTTTTATGCAGGTCCTGTTCCCTGCAGGGAAGTCACAAGGTACCCAAACAGGCTTATTCACAGTCACTCTCAAGGAAATACTCAGCTGATGACAGCTAGTGCAGGGAAAGCGCGGGTCCCCATTCACCTCTGGGAGCAAGCTAGGTGCACACTTTGAAAGGAACACGTTCTTTTTTGTCTGAGTCCTTGGTTGCTTTCTCCTATTTCAATCTCAGGTCAATGGCTTGCAAGGACATCAGCGTAAATATGAAACAGTGGTGTGCTAGTGGCAAAGTGGCTGTCCACCAAAAATCAAGGTTTTTTCCCCCCTTAGAGCACCAATCCATAACAAGTTTAAGAGTAAATGTCAGTAACCTTCTCCATCGACAAAGACTCCTTTACTCTCCCTCCTGCTTCAGTATCCTGACTGGGAGGCACAATCCTGTTCCACATTACCCAGGCCCCATCAGCATCGCCTATTTCCTGTCTAAAGCGTTGACACATTTGTCCCAGCAGCTAAGGGGAAGGGAAGGAGTTGAAACAATTTCACAGCGCTGGTTGTGACTCACGTGGCCCCAGTGTAGCCCCGTTCTCCCAACAAAGCATCTGCACGAGCCCTCTCCCCTTGCACAGTGTGAGGCAGAAAGGCTGCAGACCTTGAGCTCCTTCATCGATTGACAGATCAGTAGAGCACATGATGCTTCAAACCTTTCATGCCAACTTCCAAATGAAGTGATGACAATGCTCTGTCACGAGACAGCCTTTTCCTTGATGAAATATTTCCTTTTAATTTATTGCGGACCTTGAGGGATTATGATCATGTCAGCAAGAGGGTGGCCATGAGGGCGAGAAGGGAGGAAGGGACCCAATCAAATGAGATGGGGTGTGGATTGAGGATGGTAAAGAGCACGTCTAGTCTTCTGGCTGTGTTGCCCTGCTGCTCCGCCTCCCGTGGAGATCTACAGATGTATGACTCTTTAGAAGCTGTCAAAGAGCTCCGACTGTTTTCTAACACTTGACTCTTTTAAGTGGATGGACCTGGGTGAAGATGCAGATGCCTGTGGTTGAGTGAGTCTGTAAAAGAAAATGGTATGACAACTTGCATGTTCGGAGGGTCTGTCTCACATAGTTCATGGTCTTTTATAACCCTGATTTTTCCCCTCACAGCCTTGATGGCATTTGAGAAGAAAATAGGGGAAAGGGCAATCTGTACTAGGTGGTGGGGGGAGGGGGGAAATACTATTTTATTATTTCTTTTCCCAGGGTGACTAAAACACAGGGTGTTTATAAAATTGCCCTTTCCTTTTAGAAAAAGAAACTCTACCCCTGTATTGTAATGAAAATGCATGTTGAACACTACAATTAAAAAAACGCATCCTCCCTAAATATCTTCGCTTCCCTGTCCTAAGTGGGGGGGGGGGGTGAATTGATCTCACAGAAGCAGTCTCAGGATCCTGTCTGCATTCTCTCCTTCACTCTGCTCCTAAAATCCCCCTACAGCTCAGATTAAAAGAACAAACAAATGACTTCCCCAGGTGAGCCAACAAAGAAATGACCCATGGAGACCCAGCCCCCCAAGTTCCACTACAAGCAGGCCATGCAGAGGTAGGCCCTGTGGACACAAGAGAAGGATGCAGTAATGGACACTCAGAGATCATGGTAATGGGCAACAGAGTGGATCACCTTCCTAGCACATCCCCCTCAGAGGAGATTTTTTTTTTATTAAGAAGGGTTTTAATGACTGAATGGTAGAACTACACCCAAGATTATGGCTCAGGTATTGTCAGGGGCATTCTTGAGGACTCATACACAGAAAGTAGTGGCCTTGATAATTTTTATTGTCTTTTATATTACCATCCTCAGAGGCTCTAAGGACACCCACTTTTCCAAAGTGTTCCTGAAACATCACTTAAAGTAATCCAAACTTGCTGTTGTCCAATCAATTCTTACTAATGGTGACACTACAGGGCAGGGTCAAACTGCCCTTGTGGGTTTCCAAGGTTGTAACTCTTTATAGGAGTAGAAAGTCTCACCCTTCTCCCAAAGATCGACTAGTGGTTTTGAACTGCTGACCTTCTGATTTGGAACTCAGCACATAACCGCAATGTCACCAGGGCCCACTCTGAATGTTTCTTATAATATCATTGTCTCAGACTCTAAAGAGGCCACTTTTCCAAAGAGTATCTGCAAACACCATTTGGGTTCTTCCAGTTTTGAGAAGGGCGAATGGCATCCTTCCTCCCCATCTGCCTGAAATGTTGACCCCCTCTCAGGAGGCTAAGGCACTGTGGAGTGGGAGGAAGTGAATGTGTGTGCTTCACAAGATGTGAACTGAAAAAAAATGGTACTAAGGGTCTGTTATGACTAAGCTGAAATCCCTCTCTGTAGCAACTGAGTAACATGACAGACTGGAGGAGATCCCAAGCAGCCTGCGTACTCTCTGGGTGCCAAGGGAAGTTTTGCAGCCTATAATTCAAGTGATGTGATCAAAATGTGTGAAAAGCTGTTGAAAAAAAATCCTAATGTCCTCATGTTTTTCTGCCCTATAGAATGGAATTGTAATCTACATTTTTACATGTCCTCCATATGTGCACTTTTACGTAACCTCCATATGTACACGTTAAGAGAAAAACACCTAAGCATTCGAAACAGATCTAGTAAAAGTTCTTGCCCCTTTACTGTTTCTAGCAATGCTTAAAAAAATATGGGCTAGATTGTAGATACTTGTTATTTTGGGTGATAGGAAAAAATAACATAAAAATAGGTGTGGTAAGCACAGGTTAAGCAAAGCAATGTCCCTAAGAAGTGCTCCAGAAAAAAATGATGTTTGTACTAAAGACTTTAACATATATAATTTGCAGCAACATTAGCAATGACCAAAAATTGATGTATGGTCACATATGTAAAGGTAAACACAAGTGTATACATAGGTGAACACAGATATATCTGTATGGAGAAGTACAAATATGTGCATATATCCACAGACATTTATAGAATACACAATTACAGATCATTCTAAGATTTACCAAACACCTTCAACACTGTTTTTTTAGGTTGGAAGGATTAGAGCCACAGTCTCGTGGGACTATTCACTCACTGAAATAAAGTAGTTCACAAAGTCTAGGCTCTGCTTCCTAATAAGAGCAGTAACACCTCAGGTCTTAAATGCTTGCGGCCAATAATCTAAGCTACAACTGTTGATTTCTATTCATCGGTAGTAAAAAGGAGGGGATTCCAAGTCCCAGAGAAGGAGCTAGTCGACAGAACAAGTAGCCTGTACAAGCCATAACCTCATCTATCCTGGGACAAGAAGGAGTTGACGCCTCCCCCCACTGCCTACTGCTCTTATCAGGGCCACAACACAGAGACCCCGAAAGAGCACCAGACAAACCAGACCAGAGCGCGCATTCTTAAAAAGTCCAAGCTGATGGACACCCCTTCCAGAGGGGTAGTGGGGAGGAGATGGGTCACTCAGGGTTCAGTGTAGCAACAATGAAACTAAAAACCTTCCTCTAGTTCCTGAACGCTTCCTCCCCTCCCAATCATCATGACCCCAATTCTACCTTGCGGACCTGGTTATACCAGAGGATGTACAGCGGTGCAGTGGGGATCTGGAGGCACAGGGAATCTAGGACAGACGAACCTCTCAACACCAGCGGTGGGAGTGGCGACACCAGGAGGGAAGGGGGAGTAGAAAGGGAGAACTGATCTCGGAGATCTATGTGTAACCTCCTCTCTGGGAGATGGGCAATGGGGAGGCGGGTGAGGGGAGACGCCGGGGAGTGTAAGATAAGATATAATAATTATTTATAAACTATCAAGGGACCAGGGGTGGGATCAGGGAGGGAGGGGGACAGGGGGGAAAAGAGAAACCGAGCTGATTCCAGGAACCCAACTGGAAGGTGAATTATGAGAATGACGAGTGCAACGAATGTATAAGGGTGCTTTGCTCAATTTATGTATGTACAGACTGTGATAAGAGCCTTATGAGCCCCAATAAAAAGATTTTTTTTAAAAGTCCAAGCTGAAAGTAGTGCTTCCAACTAGACAACATTCTCAGACGATTACCCGAGATCCTCTTTAAACTTTGAACCCAGATGACCCCCTGACACCACCTTTCACAAGATCAGAGAATGGAAGACAAAATAAAGGCTCCATTGCCTGTGAGCAGAGTACGATACTAAAAAGCATCCACATGAGATTCAAAGGTCAGCACGACTCTAAAGCAAAGAGGAGAAATAAAACAAACTTAATACAATTAAAGAGAATGCTGGCATATTGTGATAAATATAACTAATGTAACTGAACCATTTGCATGGAAATTGTCAAATAGCCTAATTTATCATGTGAACTTACATCAAAAAGGCGATGAAAAAAATTATAATTGAAAACATATTGCTGATAGTAT
Organism: Tenrec ecaudatus; assembly: GCF_050624435.1. Lineage (NCBI taxonomy): Eukaryota > Metazoa > Chordata > Mammalia > Afrosoricida > Tenrecidae > Tenrec > Tenrec ecaudatus. The sequence continues at coordinate 94,628,106 of NC_134543.1, forward strand.
TGCAGCAATTTTGTAATTTTGATTAAAAACACAAAATGCTTCTTGTTCCTAAATTAGGATCGATATTGTGACAGTATCAGCATAATGCCTGAGCATGCCCATGGCTGGCCCAAGGTAGAGACAAACAAAGAGATCGTGAAGAAAGAAAATATGTGACGTCAAGTGGGAGACTCTAAGAAAGGAAGGGAATGAGAAGAAAACGATGAAGATGGTGAAGAGCTGAGTTCAAACAAATCTAGTGCCCAGTAATGTCACTATTGTGTTAGAGTTCCTACACACACACACACACACACACACACACACACATCACTGATCAAAGGTGGGAAAGGGAGACTGCTATTGTCGATTGTTCAGAAAGATAGCACATTACTATAATTAGGAAAGTTTTGTTATTTTTAAGAATCATTGTCATTATAAGTAGTCATCTTGTAGAGGCTAGAAAAAGAGACATAAGTCAGGGTGCAGTATAGCACTGATGAAACATACAACTTTCCTCTAGTTCTTTAATGCTTCCTATCCCCCGCCCCCCACTATCATGACCCCAATTCTACCTTAACAATCTGGTTAGACCAGAGCATGGACATAGGTACAGATAAGAGCTGGAAACACAGGGAACCCAGGACAGAATAACCCCTCAGGATCAATAATGAGAGTAGTGGTACCAGGAGGGGAAAGTGGAGGAAGAAAGCAGGAACCTATCATAATGATCTACATATAACCCCCTCCCAGGGGGGTGGACAAGAGAAAAGTGGGTGAAGGGAGACATCAGTCAGTGTAAGACATGAAAAAATAATCATAATTCATAAATTATCAAGGGTTCGTGAGCAAAGGAGTGTTGGAGAAGGAGAGAAAAACTGAGCTAAAATGTTTTGAAAATGATGACGGCAACAACATATGTATAAATGTACTTGACACAATGGATGTATGTATGGATTGTGATAAGAGCTATATGAGCCCCCAATAAAATGATTTTTTAGAAAAAGAGACGTAAGTAAGTCGACAGCTTTATAGCTATGAATGTGTCCTATGGTTATTAACTTACTAACTTTTTATTCATGCCATTTCTGCTCCTAAAACCCAAGGCAAGTCAATATTGGAACTAATATCCAAGTCTATTCACTATATTCCCTTAGTTCTTTAGGCCTAAATCATTCTCCTCCGGTTTGACACTCTAAGACAAACCACTGCTTGACAATCAGCAGTTCCGTATTGACCCTTATCAAGTTGTGGTGGTTAAATTTTATGTCATGTAAAAATACCTGGAGGAAGGCAGGGATTGAGCCTAAACTATCCATCAGATTACAGCCTGATGACACCTCATTAGGGGTGTGGTCTTTTGGAAGACCCTGAGCAGAAGTTAGTTCTCTCTTGCTCCTTCACCCTCTGCTGGGTCAGATCCTGCATCTGGTACATTGACCTGTTGTGTAGTTTGCCAATCCCAGGAGCTGTCAGAGGACTGCCAACCTTGAATGCATTAAGCTTTGCTTCCACCAGTCTGTGGCCCCCCCTGTTGTTCTTCTTGCTTCCTGTTCAGCAGTGTCAACATCAATATGAGTCAGGAGAAGCCTCCAGTTTACATCAAACCTATGGATTTGAGCTGGACTGGATTACCTAGTTCTACACCAATGGAAGCCATTTCTTAATATAATTCTCTTTCTATAACCACACACATACAGACATCATTGGTTTTGCTTCTCTAGAGAACCCAACCTGACACACTTGTGTATCTGGTGTCCATAATTCTCTGATTAGACCCATTCTTCTTCATTCACAATGAGGAGGATATACTGCCTTGCTTCCATTCATAAATGCTTATTGTTGACACCACACTCTGATCTTAGAGATGCGACCAGGCAGTCTGATGCATAAAGAATAATTGATTGCACAACTCATTTTAAAGGTGATTTAACCAATGGGGGAAATGTTTTAAAACTTATGTGGTATAGATTGTACAATTCTCCTTGATATGATTTAATGCCTGAACTATTAAAGTGTTTGCTATGTAAATTAATTTAAAAAAATAAGAATAAGCTATAGTACTAATCGGCAGAAGGTAATATTGATGGCTACTTTTTCTACAAAAATATGATAGGTCTGGAAGGGATTTTGAATTTCAAGGGATTCTATCCAAAGTAACATAATTTACTTCATCAAGGAATTGCCAAATCATCGGCACCAAAAGTCTCGTGTAACTTAGAGACTAGTGGTTTCCAAATGAAATCAAACTACATGTTCTCATGTTGAAAAAATATGCTAAATGGTGTTCAAAAAGAAATATTACAGAGTTTTGTGTTTTCCTAAACAAAATCTTGGAGGTCAAAATCCATAATCAAAGGCCTGGTTGGTTTGACTGTTTCTGGAGACTCTGAGAAGGAACCATTCCGATCTCTCTTCTAGCGTCTGCCGGTTGCCTTGCCATTCATTGATTTGTTATTATATCATATCAGGCCAGGTCTTGGCATTCTTATCTTATAGCTAGGTCACTGCAAACTCTGTTCCATGTAGACACGCGCTTTGTTAATTTTCTGGGTATGTTTTTTATCTGTGTCTTTGTATTATACGCTCCTTTATCTTACAAGATTTTATCTTTATCGTGGAAAATGTATTTACAGCACAAATTCACATTGTAGCTTGGTTTTCCAATCAAAAATAAGAATAGCATTCTAAGGTCACCAGAAAAAGACTCCAGACACAGAGGAATGAATATGTTTCGAGATCTGTGGGGCTGCCCCAATCTCAGCCAAGTGCACTCCCTTCCCCACAAGAACGCACTACAGAGGACAGCACTGAAGATACAGCCCAGGAGAGAGGGGTGTGCCTGTTCAGAACACACAGGAACAAACTAAGAGGGAAGGAGGGAGTACACCTCATCCTGGTTCACCAGCCCCCAAGGATGATAATCCTGCTCAGAACAGCCAATGCACAGTGAGAAGCATAGGGCCAGACCCACCACAGGACATAGTGTCCACTCACTGAACCATAGTGCTACGGGGGCAACACTTGAGACACAAGGCAGGATTTATGCCCGACCTGACACCCCCGCCCCCAACACACACACACACACACACACACACACACACACATACACACCAGGGAGAAACACAAAGGGAGTGCAACAGAGCAGCAAGGGAAGCAAAGCAATGAAGTCCCTGGTGAATCCCAAAAATAGACTTTGGGGACAGGGCTGTGCACCTCATCAGACTCCATCAGAAAACATTCTTAAGGTCAACTACAGGTCTGGAACTATTTATAGGCTATTTTTTTCATGTCTTTCTATATAAGATAGGCAGGATAAACAATCCTGAGGAGACAACAATGGGACCAACAGTTCCTGAAGGACATGGGAGGGGGAAAAGGGGGGGGGGAAGAAGCCAACAAACCCAGGGACAAGGAAAAAAACAAGGGACCTAAACTTGTTGGTGAGGAGAGAGTAGAAGGTCTGCAGGTGCAATGTAGCCGAGAGGAATGACTAAGAACTGGATGAAGGTCAAACATGATAGTGGGACAGGAGGAAAGTAAACAGAAATAGAGGAGAGAACTAGGAGGCAAAGGACATTTATAGAGGTATAAATACAGACATGTACATATGTATATATATTTATACATAAGGATATGGATATAGGTCTGTGTACATATATTTGTTAAGTATTAAGGTCGCAGATGGACATTGGGCCTCTACTCACATCCTCCCTCAATGCAAGAACACTTTGTTCTAATAACCTGGCATCTTATGATTCAGACCTTCCAGATACAATCACTGAAGACAAAATGGTTGCATAAGCAAATATGGTTGAAGAAAGCTGATGTTGCCCAGCTATTAAAAGATATAGTGTCAAGGGTCTTAAAGGCTTGAAGATAAACAAGTGACTGGGTAGCTGGGAAACAACAAAGTCCATATGGAAGAAGCACACCAGACTGTGTGATCACGAGGTGTCTACAGGATCAGGTATCAGGCATCAGAAGACCCAAAACAAACAATCACATCAATGCAAATGAGTGGGGATGGAGTGGAGACCCAAAGCCCTTCTGTAGACAATTGGACATCCCCTCACAGAAGGTTCACAAGGAAGGGCCAACCCAGCGAGGGTGTAGTATATCACCAATGAAACATACAACATTCTCTAGTTCTTTAATGCTTCCTCCCCCTCCTACCTCCGATATCATGACCCCAGTTCTACCTTACATATCTGGCTAGACCAGAGCATGTACACTGGTACAGATAATATCTCTTGACACATGTAATCCATGACAGATAAATCCCTCTGGAACAATAATTGGAGTAGCAATACCATGAGGGTAGGGTAAAGTTGGGGGGAAATGGGGGAGAAAGGTTGAACCTATCGCAATGATCAACATATAACACACACACCCATCTCCGGGTGATGAACAACAGAAGCATGGTTATAAATGGAGACAGTGAATGGTATAAAATATTAAAATGTAAATTAAAAATTTTCTAATATATTAAAATAATAATTTATCAAGGCTTCATGAGAATGGGAGGGTTCGGGAAGAAGGTAAAAAAGAGGAGCTGACTGGTACCAAAACCTCAAGTAGAAAGAAAATGTTTTGAAAATGATGTTGGCAACATATGTACAAATTTGCCTGACACAATGGACGTATGGATTGTTATAAGAGCCCCAATAAAATGCTTTATTTAAAAAACTTGAAATCTTAAAATTAATATCTTACTTTGAAGATTAAGGTATGTCTGACCTGACCCATGCCATGATATTTTGTTATCTCATCTAAATGGGAAAGCTGGACAATAAATAAGAAAGAACAGGACTGATTTGGATGATGAAGTTGAACAAGAACATTGAGAATACTATGGACTTCCAGAAGAAGGAACAGATATTTCTTGGAAGGAGTACAGACAGAATGTTTCTTGGTAGTGAGATGGCAAGCCCTTGGACGTGTTATTAGGAGGCACCAGTCCATGCAGAAGGACATCATGCTTGTTAAGGTGGATAGTCAAAAGGAAAAGGGAAGGTCATTTTTTAGTAAGATTGACACTGTGGCCACAAAAATAGACTCAAATGTAGCCATGATCGTAAGGGTATGGCAGAAATGCCCATGGGTCCCCATGGTCAGAGTCAACTCGAAGGCACCAAACATGGTAATGAAGCAGAAGTTTGGAAATGCTGTCAATGAAGATGTTATAATTAATAAACCAATAAAGTCTGAACTTTAAACAATAGCCAAAATATTGAGAAATCTCTTCATTAGTATTAAAAACCACGATTCAATGAATAACTATTATAAAGAACAATATAAGAAAAAATAAAATCATATAAAGAGAACTCAGGACAACAATAATAGAAATGAATCCCAGTTGGACAATGTCTATACTTACCCAGCTAATATTCTCACTGATCCTGAAGGAAGTAGAATTTGTGGTTAACATTGTGCCATGACATAGAGTAATTAAGATTGATATATTTGCACTCATGATTAAGTTAACCCTTTTCTAAGTGGATGACTTAATCATGAGTGCACAATTAACCCTATACTAAAGACCACCATTCATCTGTCAGTAGTTTATATCGTGGTGTCTTACATACTGGTGTAATGCTGGAAGATTTACCAAGGGTATTTCAAAGGCCACTAGGATCTCCCATCATGGACAGCCTTCGATGGAACTTCAAGAATAAGATGACTAGGGAGAAAGTCCTAGCAATCTACTTCTAAAAAAAACTGGCCAGTGAACCCCTTGCTGTTTGGCATGGTCCGCTGGAGATGCACTCAGAGTACACCGAGAGAAGACTGCTCTCCAAGATTGAGACGACTTCAATGATAGAGATGGAGACAAGAGTTTGCGACAGATGGAGCATGTCTCAAAAAGAGAAGAAACATCTGTAAACATGTATTAATAAATATAACATGGAATGCACAAGCATAAATCTAAGAAAATTAAAAGTCATAAAGCATAAAATAGAATGTATAAAGCTTGATAATCTAGACCAGTATTGGCCATTCGAATCAGATAATCATAAGGCCTACTGAAACTGAAATGCCAAATTCATTATCAGACAGGGAATTTTTAAATCTATCATAAATTACAATTATTCAAGATTTCACACAAACCATTAGTGCCAACGATTGAAGATTTTTTCCAACTTGTATAGTCTAAATTGATCAAACATTCTATCCAAAGGCATTGATACTTACTTGTGATCAGAATACAAAAGTTGGGAAACAAAGACCGAGGATTGGTAGTTGAAAATAGTCTTGGTGATAGACGTGACATAAAAATTGCATGGTAAAAGATTATTTTAAAAAGCGTATTCACAGCTATTTTGTTGGGGGGTTTTTTGAAAGCAAGTTCTTAAACCTGATCAAATAGAGAGCACAGTAATCAAATTGACTACATCTGTGAAAAGAAATGATGGAAAATCTCAATATCATCTATCTGGCAAGATCAGGAACCCATGCAGACAAATCATCAATCTCTCAAATGTGAGATGAAGTTGAAGTCAAAGAAAATGAGAAAAATTTACAAGACCCAGGTATGACATGCAATATATCCCACCTGAATTTATAGGCCAACTCTAGAATAAGCTTGGAAAATTGAACATTTATGACCAGAGACTAGACAAACGGTGGGATTACATCAAGGACAGCATACGTGAAGAAACCACAAAGCCATGAAAAAGAGAAGGAAGAAGGCAAAGGGCCATTGGGGATGTCAGAAGAGGCTCTGAAAACTGTTCTTGAACATACAATAGTTCAAAATGAAGTAAGCAGATGGACTTTGGGCCTCTACTTAAATCTTGGCTCAGTATAAGAATGGTTTATTTGAATAATTTGGCATTGTATGATACTCAAGTTCCAACACAATCACTAAAGAAAAAAATGGGTGCATAAGAAAATGTGGTGAAGAAAGCTGATGGTGTCCAGCTAGCAAGAGATAAAGTGTCTGGGATCTTCAAGGCTTATAATTAAACAAGCAGCCACCTAGCAGGGAAGCAACAAAGTCCACATGGAAGAAGCAAGTCAAGCCAACTTGTGCAATCATGAGTGATCAAGAGGTATCAGAAGTTCGAAACACACAACTAATTCTATGTGGAGGAGTGGGTGTAGTGGAGACTCAACGTCCAGCTGCAAGATGATTGGACAGTTCCTTTCAGAAGGGCCACACAAAAGGGATGATAAATCCAGGGCATGGTATAACACGGATAAGCCACCTGTCTTCCTCTAGTTCCTTAATATTTCCTGCCCTTACTAGTAAGGTTTTTATGTGCTTTACCTCATTGATCACATTAGGTTTGTGTACGTTCATTTGTAGATATAGGATCGCTCAGCATATGAAGGTCAAGAGATGGATGGCCCCTCAGAGACAGTGACAGGAGAGGGAAGGAAGGGAGGGAAGGGTAGGGGATTTGATAGCATTGATGATTGTATAGTCCCTCCCGATGGGACTGAGCAACAGAATTGTATGTGGATGGATATATTGGAATGTGTAAGATATGTCGATAAAACTATTATTTTTTAAAATGATGTAAAAGAGCTAAATAGAAGATTTCAATGAGAGGTTCCAGAAGACAAAACTCAGTGTTATAATTAAATTTACAGAGACTGGGAATAAAAAGCCAAAGGGAAAAAATACACTTGTTTTTCAAGCTGAAAGAACTGAAAATTTTCCAAGACCTGAATTGCAATATTGAAGGAATCTATAAAAAGAGTTCAATAACACAGGAAGCATCAAAAGAAGGTGGAAGGAATACATAGAGTTACTGTACCAAATGGTATGGAAACATTTAACATTCACCTATTTCAGGAGGTAGCATAAGATCAAAAACCAATGATGTTGAAGGAATAGGTCCAAAGTATAATAAAAGCACTAGTAAAAACCAAAGTTGGCAGAAATTATTGGAATATTAAGATTTTTCAAAAATTGATGCAGTGCTGGAGGTATTTAATTGTTTCTTGTAATAGTCAGAATTAGTAAATGCCAGCACTGAAGATTAAGCATGGTCCTCAATTCTCAAATCATGCAGGTTTCCCATAATGACGTTTGGAATTTAACAACGTTGATAAGGGAGGAGTAGACTTATATGGAGGTAAAATTGCAGGTAAATGACAGAAAGGTGGCCTTTGAAATAACTTATTCTGGGGCAACTGGAAATCATGTGGAACATGAAAGAGGATCACTGTGTCATGCTATATCCAATAATCAATGTGAGCTGAAAAGAATATGTGAGGCTTGATGAACTATCTGGAGGAAAAACAACGGGACCGACAGTTCCGGGGGGACTTGGGGTGGGGGGGTAGGGAGGGGTAAGAAAGTGGTGTTAACAAACCCAGGGACAAGGGAAAAACATGGGACCCCAAATGGTAGAGAAGGGGGAGTGGCAGGCCTGGTGGGAAATGATCAAGGGTAAGGTTGCTTAGAGAAGAGGTATACTCTAGCCCAGGTGGTGATGAAGCATGGTAGTAGGGCAGGAGGAAGGTCAAGGGAGATGGAGGAAAGAGCTAGGAGTCAAAGGGCATTCATGGAGGTCTAGACAAAGACATGTACATGCAAATATATATAGGAGGTTGGGGAAATAGATCTTTGTGTCGATATTTATAGGTCAAGTATTAAGGTGGCAGAAGGACCTTGGGCCTCTACTCAAACACTCCCTCAATGCATGAATACCTTCTTTTATTAAATTGGAACTCTACGATGCTCACTCTCCCGACACAACGGCTGGAGCCAAAGTGGGTGAACAAGTAAATGTGGTGAAGAAAGCTGATGGTGCCGGCTCTCAAAAGAGATAGTGACTGGGGTCTTAAAGGCTTGAAGATAAACAAGCGGCCATCTAGCTCAGAAGCAACAGAGTCCACATGGAAGAACACACCAGCCTGTGTGATCGAGTGGTCCCAAAGGGATCAGTTACCAGGCATCAAAGAACAAAAAATCATATCATTGACTGCACACCTCCATGATAGGATCGCTGAAGACAAATGGGTGCATAAGCAAATGTGGTGAAGAAAGCTGATGGTGCCCGGCTATCAAAAGAGATAGTGTCTGGGGTCTTAAAGGCTTGAAGGTGAACAAGCGGCCATCTAGCTCAGAAGCAAATAAGCCCACATGGAAGAAGCACACCGGCCAGTGCCATCACGAGGTGCCCAAGGGACCAGGTATAAGGCATCATGCAAAAAAAAGATATAAGTGTGTGTATGTATGTGTATATATGTGTATATGTATATATGTATGTGTATATATGTATATATATATATCATATTAAATGAAGGGGGAAGTGCAGAGTGGAGACCCAAGGCCCAAGTGTCGGCCAATGGAGATCCCCTCATAGAGGGGTTAAGGAGAGGAGATGGGTTAATTAGGGTGTGAGGTAGTATCGATGAAGAACACAGCTTTCCCCCAGATCCTGGATGCTTCCTCCCCCCAACTACCATGATCCGAATTCTACCTTGCAGGGCTGGATAGAACAGAGGCTGTACACTGGTACATATGAGGGTTGGAGGTACAGGGAATCCAGGGTGGATGATACCTTCAGGACCAAGGGTGTGAGGGACGATGCTGGGAGAGTGGAGGGTGAGTGGGTTGGAAAGGGGGAACTGATTACAAGGATCCACATGTGACCTCTTCCCTGGGAGAGGGACAGCAGAGAAGGGGGGAAGGGAGACTCTGGATAGGGCAAGATATGACAAAATAACGAGGTATAAATTACCAAGGGCATATGAGGGAGGGGGGAATGGGGAGGGAGGGGGAAAAAAAAGAGGACCTGATGCAAGGGGCTTAAGTGGAGAGCAAATGCCTTGAGAATGATTGGGGCAGGGAATGTATGGATGTGCTTTATACAATTGATGTATGTATATGTATGGATTGTGGTAAGAGTTGTTTGAGTCCCTAATAAAATGTAAAAGAAGAAAAGAGAAAAAAATGATTAGGGCAAAGACTGTACAGTTGTGCTTTATACAATTGATGTCTGTATATGTATGAACTGTGAAAAGAATTGTATCAGCCCCAATAAATTGTTAAAATAAAAAAAATATTACTAATAAAACACAGAAGCTTATCTTTATGCCTCCAAGATATCTAAGATTATCTAAATAAGGTGTAAAAAATATAAGGAGAAGATAAACTAATCTACACATAATTTGCGAACTTCTGTTTATCAAAGAGCCCTATGCCAAAATGAAAAGACAAATCATAACTCTATAAAGACAAGACTATTTAAAACTTATAAGAGCAATAAACCACAAGTATTTACAATTTATAAAACATTCCTACCCCAAAAATGGGGAACAGAACCTTTCAAGTAAATTTTGGGAGATAAAAGATCAGATACTTCACTTTGGAAGAAACCAATAGATATTAAACATATAAAAAGATGCTCCCTTTTATAAATCAGGTACATGACTTGACAAACATTTAATAGATAATATCAAATTTTAGTATAGGTACTGATGGGATAAAAAGTGGTTCCACGATCGTAGAAACAGGTTCATTGTTTTGTGTTTAAGATGGGCGTCCTCACTGACCTTGGTGTTAGCCTAACAATGAAAACAATGTCTCAACGAAGGGAAAACTCGCCGACCAAATCCACTGCCATCACATTGATTCTGACACATAACAGCCCTAGAGAAGGTCCCCAAGACTTCCAAGAAGAAGAACATTTCTCATAGCTCTGAAAGTTCACACTCCAAAGCTATGTGTTGGCCTTGTTGATTCGTTCTGTGGGCCAGCCTCTCAGTGTCTGCATCCTTGGCTTATCCATGGGACCCCAGCTCCTATGGTCCTTCTCTAAGACATCACACGGAGGTGCTCATGCTGAGAACCCAAGCTATTCTGTCACAGCCTCAAGAACCTAACAAAAGATGCCTCTATTTCCAGACAAGGTCATATTTACCAGTATAGAAATCAGGACTTCTATATTTCTTTTTAGAGGACACAATTAAATCATAATCCATTCCTATGTACATACCCTAGAAATAGTCTTGCATATGTAGCCAGAGACGTTCAGGCATATTTATTTGCATTTTATACGAAAGCAAAACCTGAAAACGACACAAATGTCCATGAATAGGAAATGTATAATATTGTGCATTATTCATACAATGGAATTCATTGTACTAGTGAAATCTAATGAACTATAGGTATATGCACATATTGTGAAATCCCACAAACATGTCAACTGAAAAAAACAGACCATAGAAGATATACCATATATGAGCTCAAAATCATGACAAAAATTGTTATTTAAGGGTACTTACAAGTAACATAATACAGCAAATTAAAAAGCATGAAGGGGATTCATTAAAATACAAGACAGTTTTCACCTTAGAGAAACGTCCTCCTAAAGCAGCAGATAGATTTAAAGATATCGGTGACGTTTGATTTCTCAGATTATATGTGGGCACATTGGTCTTATTCTTTATAATTCATATCTAAGGACGTGTATGTATTCAATAGTTAATATTTTTCAATGGAAAGGAAAAAGAACACTTCTCAGAGATATTATTGAGTAAAATCCTATGCAAAAAAAGGAGCTCTTGGGTGATGCAACAGTAACATACTTCACTCCAAACTGAAAGACTGGGGGTTCAAGTTTATCCAGAGGTTCATTGGGAGGAAAGCCTGGTGATGTAAGTCCAGAAAAGTCAGCCATTGAAAATCCTACAGAGCTCAGTTCTACTCTGACAAAATTAGGGTTGCCATTAATCAGAAAGGACACACAGCAATTGGTTGGTTAAATAATAAAAAGCACTCAATCCCTTAATCCTATTGAACTTCCTTCCCGAGTTCCCCACAATTCTTTTCAGATGTAACTAAAGGCTACTTTCCAAGATGCCAGTCACCTACTGCCCAGCCCCTTCTCTCTGGAGGCTGTTCTGCTGCTGCTAATCCATATGTGCTTCCTGAAAACCTTTAACCGCTCCTGTCACCCAGAACAGCATGGCTAGGGTACTGCTCCTAGCCAAGCAAAACATTTGAATTGTATGGCAATTGGTAGTTGCCGAGTATAAGCAAAGTGAGAGGCCTCCACCATTCCATTCTAAATAGGTGTTGCCTGGCCTCGTAAAACTCACCATGAAGCCAGAGTATTACAAAGTTTCTACTTAATAGAAACCTCGGCTACTTCTAATACACTCTTCAATGAATGACTCAAAACCAGTCTTCACAACTCAGTAAGACACTGACTTCCTTTTTCTCCATCTTTAGTCTCCTGCTTCCACCAAATTCAACTCTCCTACCACTCTCTTGTGTGTAAGAGAAATGGCAAATACAGAGACATGAGGGGTGGAGAGAAAGGATGCGGGCTATCATCTACACTTGGTACCTGAGATCTCTTGTAGAAAATGTCATCTCTAGCAGCTACTGAATAAATTTATGGGCTGTTTCCTAGAAGACGCCTCCTTTAAAAAACCTTCTTGTGTTCATAAGTTTTTAAACACTTGGAAATAAATCGGTCACACCTTTCATTTTCCTTCTCAAACCTGAGTGAATATAAAACTGCTGTCCAGAATAAAAAGAAACAAAATATTTTTGAAAGATGGAAACCCAGGCTTCCCAATGAACAGATTAATGTTCACTCTTTAAGCAGAAATTGGAATATCTTCAAATATCAGCCTTAACTCTCCACAAAGAAATAGGTTTGGTGTGACATGCAAGAGAATATGGCTTTTCAAATACTGGTTGCTTATCTTAAATTTAATTAGCGCCTTTTATAAAAGACTGTCAAGTGTATGTTGTACTTCTCTTCAATTCCTAACTGCAGTAACTGAATAAATGTGGTTGTTCACCTCGTTTGAAAACAGGTATCATACATACCCCATGACATTTGTATTTTTCTTCTACCTGCTAGTCAATCAAACTAATAGTTCTTTAATGAGGGTATATGCAAATCAGATCATCACTGATCGTGATAAAGTTTAACTACTCAAAAAGTTCAAGAACTTTCTGCAATTAGCTATCTGTCCTGAAAGTGATTAAAGGTTACATCTAGATTTTATGTATTTCAAGATTTTTGCTGAGCTTTTTCTACAGTAAATCCACATATTTAACCTTCTCCTAGCGATTGAAGAAAAATTATTTACATAAAATGGGAGGCTAAATTGTAACTTACAGAGTTCTCAATATAAACAGTTATTTGCTTCCACGCACAAGAGCAACGATCTTGGTTTTTTCTAGGCTTTCGCTATTACCTATTCCCCAAAATTCCAGAGTCCTTAAAAATCTGCCAGCTCCTCTGACCTTTTCAAATTTCTGGTTTCTAAATCTCTTGCAAACACAATTAAACAGCATCAAGAATAGCTAACATTTTGTCACAGAACAAAAGCACTTCCTTATATCAGTGCATATCTAATTGGTCTTTTGACGCAACACTCCAGACAGGCTACAGAAAAAAGGCTTCAAAGTTTTAAGCAAAATGACTCCTAAGAAGGACTCTGGATTTCGTACGGTCAAGTCGCCTCTGACTCCTAGCTGCTACATGAAAACAGAACAAAACACTGCCCTGGCCTGCACCATTCTCACAATTGTCACTTATCAATGTCCATAAACGCAGGCGCTGTGACATCCAACTCATAGAGGGTCTCCTCTTTGTTCCCGCCCCTTGAGTTTCCCAGGAACAGATCTATCCCGATATGTCCAAATTACGTGAGAGGAAGTCTCTCCTTCCTCGAGTATAAAACATACTCTGGCTTATATTTCCTCCCAGGGAAATTTGTTGGTTCTTCTGACAGTCTGTATTATTTGCAGTATTCTTCACCAACACCATAATTCAAGTGCATCTGTTTTCTGTGGTCTTCCTTGTTCATTGTCCAGCTTTCTCGTGCTTATGAGGCAATTAAAATACCCAGGTCTTGGAGTCAGGCACACCTTAGCATGAACTGCAATTCTAATACCCAATGAGAATGCATGCAGATTCAATGCAGCCAATTTGCTCTGGAGATGTTCTAGAAATTCAGGAGGATATACTCAAGGTTATATTTGGCTCTCATGAACTTGTTTTAATTTTCTTTAATTTTCTTCAGCTTCAGCCTGAACTTGCATATGAATAATTGGTGCTCAGTCCCTGGCCTGCTTTTAGCTGTTGATCTTGGCTTCTCCGTCTTCTCTTCCCACAGATGCAGTCAGCTTTATTACCATGCATTCCAGCTGGAGAAGTCCATGTGTTGGACTTTCGTGTTGTTGAGCAAGGTATTTGCCATAAAGAAGTCACTGGTCTTGCAAAATTATCTCCTGTGAGATCTAGCTAAATTTCTATCACCAAAACCATGTTTTCCAGTTCCTATCCTTTCTCCTTTGCTTCTAAGTTTTGCATTCCAATCATCAGTAATTACCAGTGCACCTTCATTGCATTTTTTAAATGTCAGAAAGAAGACATTGATGTGCATCTTCTATGTCTGCATCACTAGCATTAGTGGTTGGTGCATACATTTGATTAATAGTTATACAGACTGGATCTCCTTGGATATGAACACATATTATCCATCGCAGGCAGCACCACCCATCAAGATAGATCTTGAAGTAGCCACTTCCAAACCTAAGAAAAGAAAAGCATGGAAATAAAATTCTATTAATAAGAAATGAAATGGATGGGATTGCAAAGGAACCAAATGAGATACAAAATATGAAAAATTGTATTTTGACAAATGTGAAAATCTAAAAGAAATTGATACACTTCTAGAAATGTATTATCTACCTGAATTATCACAGAATCATGTAGAAAAAAATCAACAAGCCTAGTACAAGAGAAGAAAGAGATCTAGTCACAAAAATCTGCCAACATCAAAAGGATATCCACATAGTTTTACTGGGGAATTCTATCAAAAACTTCGAGAAGACTTAATACCAATTTTATATAAACTATTCCATAATATACAAATGGGTATGCACTGCCAAACTCACTTAATGAAGCAACAATAATGCTGATACTTTCACCAGGCCAAGACATCACCAGAATTGAAAATCACAGAGCAGAATATCTAATGAATAAAGATGCCAAGATCTTCAATAAAATACTCGCCGACAGAATTCAACTTAGCATCAAAAAAATCGTGATCAAGTGAGATTCATATCAAATATTCAAGAATGGTTTAATATTAGAAAAATCATCAATATAACTCACCACAAAAATAAAATAAAGGAGAAGAATCATATGCTGAATATGCAGAATAAACCTTGTGAAAAATGTCAATATTGCTAACGTGACTTTGCGAATTTAATGTAATTCAGAGTCAAATCCCACCACAAATTTTAAAGAAGTGGGAAAAACTAGTCAATTTTCTATGGAAAGGAAAGAGATGTAGGATAAGTAAAACACTATTAAAATATAAAAACAAAGTAGGAGGCCTTTCACTCTTAGACCTTTAAACCTACCAGAGAGCCATGGTATCAAAAGAGCTTGCTACTGGTACAATGATAAATATGAAGACCAATAGATTAGAATTGCAAACCCAGAAATACATCCAAGTGCCTATAGATACCTAATTTTTATAAAGAACTAAAACACATTAAATGTGTAAGAGATAGCGTTTTCAACAGATGGTGTTGTATATTTGTATCACAACTTACAAAAAGTGCAACAAGACCCGTTACTCACGCAATGTACAAAAACAAACTCAAGGTGGAACAAAGACCTAAATGTAAATCACACAATTATTAAGACCATCAATGGAAAAATAGGAATGAATTTAAGGACCCTAATACAAGGCATAAACACAATACCAAACATAATGGAAAAAAATACAAACTACAGAAATAAGTAAAGAACTAGAACCCACTATAATATGACACTTATGTACATCAAAAGAGTCAACAGAAAACTCATGGAATGGGGAAAATATTCAGTAATAATCCATCAGATAAAGGGCTGATGTTCAAAACTTAAACACATCTACAACATCTTAACAAGAAAACATACACACACAAAAAAGAAAACATACAAAGAATCTAATAAAAATATGAGCACAAGACATGAATAGATAATTTACCAAAGATGACATCCAGGTAGCCAAACCACGTGAAGAAATGTTCAAGATCATTATCAATAATGATAATATGAAAAATGAATACAACACAGACACATATACACCTATGCTCGTTGCTGCAATTTCCACAATAGCAAAAATATGGAAATAAACCCAAAGCCCCAACTATAAACAAACTCTGCTATATTCATACCATGGAATTTTGTGCATCAATAAAAAACAATGACAACTCTCTTAAACACCCCAAGCCATAGACAAAACAGCAAACTCAGTCAATGTTACAAAGATAAATATTTAGTGTCATCATTGTTATAAACAAAAACGAAGAAGATATGTTTCATATACCAATAAATCAGGCTTTGATGAGGCCTGGGGTGGGGGCAGGAACAGGGAGAGGGAAGAGATAGGGAGACAGAAAATATGGACAATGTAACAGGATATTATTGTTGATTTCATTTCTTGAGTCGAGTTATATAATATATGCATAGCTTGTTTCTTTTTTTAAAAATCCCACCAGATTCTTTATCCTTCAAAACTAAATAGTGGTTTGAGGGGTTTAGAAATTAAAAAATTAAAAAAGAGGAAAGGTAAAATTAAAACGGACCTGAGGGCTTTAGTGCCAATCAAGTTCATCCCAAACAAAATGAAGACACAACAAGCAAATTTCCTTCTTGATTATGAATGCAAGCCATTACTTTTGAATCTGTCATTTCCTGCATAATAAACCATATGAATTTTTTAATTCAAAATGTCCCAAACCAGTCCGTTTTAGTTGATTTAATGCCTGGGATATTGATCTTTATGAATTCCATTTCATTTTTCATGCGTTCCAATTTTCCTGGACCTACACTTTGTACATTCCAAGTTGTAATTATGGATAGATGTTTGCATCTGTTTCTTCTCCACTTGCCCCAATCAGCAAATGCCAGTCCCGCAGGTTTTGCTTCATCTATGTCGCATGGTCTACTCTCCTTTGAGAAGACAGCTCTTCCTGTCATATGTTAAATGCCTTCCAACTTAAGGGACTCATCATCCTGCACTATATCTGATGATATTCTAATAGTATCCATTAGAATTGCAGTACCTGATGCTGCTTCAATGTGATCCATAAGGTTTTCAGTGGTTAATTTCCTCTGACAAGAACGGCCTATCGCTTCTTCAGAGTCTGTTCTTAGTCTGGCGATTGTGCTGAAACCTGCTCACGTTGGGTGACCCTGCTGGTGTATGAAGTACTCGTGACAAAACTTCCAGCATCCCAGCAACACACATGCCACCACAGCAAAGCAAACTGCCAGGCACGTGGTAGACTCGCAGATACGTATGTGCACACAAGGTAATAATGAATGTATTGGCATGGGAAACGTCAGGCGACGGAGAATCCAGGTGAGAAGGGTTTAGGAAAGGATGGATGGAGCCGTGGACAGCCCTTCGGGGCCTCAGAAATACGGAACAATCTGATATGAATGGGGCTTCCTTGGCAAACGATTTCTGAAAAAATAAAACTGCGAGGAAATTAATTCTCTCATCAGCAGCATACCACGTGTGTCACAACCAAAGTCTAAACTTCACCTGATGGGCAATAAAAAAGCAAAGAAAGATGCAAGGGACCAGCACGACCAGTCAGTTCTGTATAATGAGCATCAGGTAACTGTGGAGGCCAGACAAAGACAGAGAACACAGTTTGAAAACTATCCCCAAAACCCTGACAAGAGATTTGGCTCCTGCTCCTTGGGGGGCATGGTGGAAATGAAGTGGTTAAAACAAACAACATGCTCCGATTCCTCCTGAATGTGGAAAACCGGGTCAGATTTGGTTTGGGGATCATTTTTCCACAACAGCAAAGAGTCACGCCAAACCATCTGATGCATTTTCTACATTCGAGTACAGCAATAAAATATGGGGTCTTAATTGCCCCACCTGGGAACTGACCAGAGCCTAATTTGGGGCCATGATGCCAAGTAGTAAGGAGCACTGGAAACAATTTGCTTTTAACTCTCCCTTACACAAAGTCAAGTCTTAATTTTGCATGTGTTGAAAGTGAGTTTTTCAAAAAAGATCTAAGATTAATGACTAAATAGCATGGACAACAGATGTTGTGTTCGTCCACGCATTTCTAGACTGTGCCCAGGATGCAAGTGTGTGTGCTGCATCTATCCTTGGGGGTGTAGAAGGGCAGAGACATCAGTGAGATGGAACAAGTTTCCTGAGGCAGGGCGTGAAAGATCAACAGCATTTGATTCTGGCCAGAAAACTTAATCCAGATAGTGGAACGTTCTGATCCCACTAGCAAAACTATAGAGATTAGAAAATTCTCTTCAAGGTATTTATCTCAAAGCAGCAAAAAGAGAGTCAATTTGGCCTAAAACAGAGGAAGGAAAGCTATGAAGTATTGTCTGTGCCCCTGAACTGACCCAGAGCAACCAAATCAGCCCAGAAAATATTGAGAATGAGAGCAGAAGAGATTTTTCCATAGTGATAATGTCTTACACTGAACCTTATCCTTCCCACGGTTTACTTTGCCTTGGGCCAGTGTAGCCAATGTGTGGTGAACATATAGACCTGTCTACAAAAATTCAGTAACTCACAAAGTGTCCTAGAAAGTATAAAAATGCGGATAACAACCCTGTATAAGTCAGAAATGGCACTCGGCCATGAAATAATCTGCGAGGTCTGTATTGTTTTCATAGAGAAACATTATATTAAAGGAAGATGATTTGTAGTTTGGGTAAGGCTTTCTGATGACTAATATTGTGTGTTAACATGGCTTGACCATGATCCCCAGTAATGTTTGCTTCCCTTTCATGTTATTAAGTGGTTTAATGACCTTCTCTTTTGTGATAAGATGTAATTATCCTCCATCCTCCGTGTTATAAGCACTCCTGATGGTGTGGTGGGTTGTGCATTGGACTGCTAAATACAAGGTCAGCATTTAGAAACCAGCAGCAACCCCACAGGGAAAAGATGAGGCTTTCTATGACCATAAGAAGTTACAGTCTGGGGGGGAGGGGAGAGGGAGGGGAAAAAAGAGGACTTGATGCAAAGGACTTAAGTGGAGAGCAAATGCTTTGAAAATGATGTACAGATGTGCTTTGTGCAAAGAATGTACAGATGTGCTTTATACAATTGATGTATGTATGGATTGTGATAAGAGTTGCATAAGTCCCTAATAAAATGTTTAGAAAAAAAAGTAAAAAAAAGTTACAGTCTGAAAACCATAGGGGAAGTTCTACTTTGTCTTATATAGTTGCTATGAGACAGAATTAACTCAGTGGCAGTGAGTTTTGTTTGTTTGGGGTTTTTTTTATTATTATTGATGTGCTTTAAATCCTAACCTCTAGATGATTTTGATGCAGAATTAATGTTGGGTGTATTTACAAGAGCCACACCCTTATTGAATTCACACCTTTACTCTGGTCATGTCGTGGCTCATTTCGCCTAGAATTAAGTCACAGTCTCACTGTGAATAGGGTAGTTTCCTTGTGGATGTACCCTGCATCCAGTATTGTAGTAAATGGCATGGAGGCCACATCCGCCCTCCTCTGGCTTCCCTATTGTCACGAAGCAGTGGTCAGACAGGCTTCCACCCTCCATTCGTCTTTCCCCATTTTGACACCATTCATTCTAGGGCACTCATTCTATGCTGGGCTCAGTAATCCATTTCAATGGCTACACAGAACTCACAGGTAATACTCAAAATTAAGTGGGACTGGAGGGTGAGGAGTGGTTTAAGGAAGTGAAGTCATTAAACACCAGAATCAGGAAATGTCAAGGATACAATCATTGGTCCACAGCTGCCCTTCTCAACCAGCAGCCAAATCTCTCGTCAGTCTTTAGCATCTCAGCCACTTGGCCCCTTGGCCTTTGCCTCTGTGAGCCAGGAAGCCAGCCCATTGCTCTGCTCACAGAGTCATAGTCTCAGCCCTACTCTTCTATTCTGTCTCATGGCTTCCCTGCCTCAGCCTCTGGTGCTTTTGTTCTCAACCTCTGCCACGTTGGACAACAGACAAAGAGCTCGAATGTGCCATCCTGGGGATTCTTCCTGGAATGGTTCTGGATTTCTCTCTACCCCTGCTTCAAAGATGGCTCCTTCTAATAGTGGTAATACTATTCCATTTGCATAGGTCCACCCAATCGTTTGGTGGGATTTATCGAGCCTTGGATGTCAGAGACGTATTAATAAATTTTACTATAATATATATAGTATATTCAGGCAAAGCTCTCCCTTGGTATGAATTCTGCATCTGGCTGCTCATCCTCTAATCTTGATTCTTAAGACTAGCAGTCTGTCATCTGACATGCCAACCATGTCATCTGACATGCCACCTTCAATAGCCTTATGAGTCAGTAGGCAAACATCTGACTTGCCAACATGGATATCCTCCAGCTTCTGTGGTCCCATGAGCCTGCAGCCTGTCGCCTGACACACACACAAGTCCTATATCTGTATGTGTATATTGGAGCCCTAATGTAAGCACTGGGTTGCTAACCACAAGAACAGCAATTCCAGCATTCTAGCCTATTCGATTCTACAGGAGAAGTTGAGGCCGTCCACTTTGGAAGATTTGTGTCAAAAATCATACCAAACAGATACTATGTCCTATAGGGTGACTCTCATCAGAATTAACTTGATGGCAGTGAAGTATCTACACACACACGTGCACACACGTGCACACACATGTATGCGCATGCATGTACACGCATGTGTATATCCCCAGAAACACATGTATACACACAGATACATGTCTGTGCGTGCACATGTATGCACACACAAACACATGTATGCACATACACATATACACACAGAGAAGCAAATGCTGGTTTTGCTTCTCATTTAAGGTTTAAACTTCCATCCCCATTTTAAGATATGGGCAAACAATAAAATCTTAGAATCATAAGCTTTTGTAAGATCCTTCTATAACCACATGTGTAAAATGTTAAATGGAACCAATGATCTATTTTAAACATGAAGGCCTTTAGAAAGAGCAAAAGCTTTTGATATAAGCAGAGTAGTAATTATATTTGATAAGCATCCAAATTATAGAAAAATAGATAATATAAACATATATTTGGTATTATCTATATATACAGACCAGGAAAATAGTTATCTGATTGAAAGCAAACTTATCAAATGTATATTAATGGCATTTTTGTTTTTTTAAAAAACAGCTGAAAAGATATGCATCAAGCTAATAATATTGGCTAACTTAGTGGTTGATCGTGAGCCAACACTTTATTTTATGAACATTGATAGTATTTTGTTTTAAGGAAAAAAATACCGTAATTTCATTTAAAAACAAAACAAGTAAATAAGAATATAGTTCTGAAAGTATTCATCTTACCTCTAAGAAAGATAACACCTGAACACAAAATCTTCCCTTCAATCAGGTTTTAAACAGCATTCCTGATGACACCCAAGGGACATGACCCCGCAAGGCTGGGCTTTAGAAAAGATTTGCCAAGATGCCTGTGGACTAAAACTATTATCTTTCACACCATGTTAGTGCGAAGCCAAGTCTATGGAATTCTCAGATCTTCCTTAGGCATGGTTGCATTTCTCTTTCCTGCCTCTTCTGACCAGTTCCCACCCTCCCTTTTGGACAAACTGGGATGTACAATAAATAATCCTTTTGATGGTAGGTGGACAGTGAGTTTTGTGAACTAGAAACGCATGTTGAGAGCTGTATCTTGAGTATATCATTTTGAAAATAAATGGTTACTCCACCCTCTTTGCATATCAGTCGAAGATCAAAGGCCCAAATGTATTCATTCAATTTTTTCAGCCTATTGGATTTTCCTAAATCATTGGCTAAAAAGGCAACTTAGAAAATAGATATGTGGAGTTCACATATAGAAAATGAGAAGGTACTTCAAACAGCTATCCAATAAAGTACAAATACACCAATGAAAGGGAAAAAGTCAAATTCATCTCTAGGAGCAAAACTTCCAAATCTGTAAGACCTGAAGACTATCTAGATGTAGATTAGCCCTTCACCCCATCTTGGATATTGTCAAGCAAAGTTCACACCGAGTTAGCGAACTGAATTTTCTCAAAATCATATAAATTAGTGTAGGTCAAGAAATGAGGAAAATTATTTCTTTCTGTCTATTCCAAAAATTATTTTTGCTGAAGTCATAAATGTTTTTGTTTTAAGGAGGAAACCTTCATTTGTTTGGAATCTAAAAAGACTGAAGTAAAGAGATAAATGAAAAAGTGCCCATCACAAGGAAAATGATGATGCAGTAGAACTGCGTAGGATTATGAAAGGTGCCTGTGATATAGATTCTTAATATCTTATCCCTCCTGCCCATTTATATCTTAGTAATCCTTGGTCTTTCTTAAAAAATGTGCTAACCAGGTCTTTATTCAGGTTTGCAGGTGTGAGAAGCTCAGTAATCACCAAATGTTCTACAGGCCCTTATGCCTACAGTGCAAAGGGCACATTGCATTCTTCCCTAAATAGCTTCCCATAAATTGTCTCCAATGCCTGTCAATCTGGATAGTTTCTGAGAAATATTTAAGTAATCTCTCATCTGAGACCTATTACCTTGAAATTAAGAGTCACTTCCAAGTCAGAAGTCAGAGGTCATCTCTGGAACAGACACATATATCCGTTTTTAAAGAAGTTAATTTGATGTCAAGAAAATGGAAATTCCACTTAATAAGCACATGAGCCCACAAACCAATGAATTGTTATTGATTGGTAGGTTAGGCAGGACCATCTTTTTACACTGAAAATGCTAAGGGAATGGGGTATTACCTGCCAAGAGAGTTTCAAAGAACCCATGGAATCTAAAGTGCTTTGTTGATGAGGGAACTGATATTCAGAGTTAGATTTGAAACCGCTTTTTAAAGAGTCCTACAAAATAATTATTCATTGCTATCTATACTTACAAGTTATATATTTTTTCTCTTATATTTTTCTACATTTCCCCCCTGGAATATCAACTCAGTTTACTAGGAGAATCAATGTTACTGGCAAACACTCAACACCTGAGTCTTGAAGTCTTCTCACAGGTCTTCAGCATATCGAAGTGCAGGTGGCCAGCGGCTTTTGAAATAGAAATATGAAGAGCTGAGGTAGATTAAGACTCAGGTAACCAAAAATAGAGTCAAATGCTTCAGAATGGTAGTTGAAACATAAAGGTACTTTGGGAGTCAGCAAAGTGAGAAGCAATTCAAGCTTCAGATTACAAACCTGAAACTGTTTTTCACCATTTAAGTCACCAGTTTAAAAAATATTGAGACTGTGCCGTGAATAAATGACATTTGCTTACTTTTTGAATTCTAACTGATCTAGGTCAACTTTTATGAGCCTCAGTACCGATCTCTTGACGTTTGTAGTGAAGGTTCAAGAATTGAATATAGGCAGAAATTTTCGAACATAGTCTGAAATGTAGCACACAATCCTACATGTAGTGTGCACGTAATGAAACCCATACAGAATACAAATGAGAAAAAGGGATAGTAAACATTCAGCATAAATAGAATTTCTGCTATGTGTTGACAACACTTGGATGGGCTGATCTGTACGACCACTGGAATAAATTTACTCCCCCTTGCCGCTGACACCTCCAGGGAGCGGTTTTTGTTTTTGTGTAATAGGGTGGAATAACAACAGAAGTCCAGAGCCTGCGCTGGTGGAAGGGAGACAACGGTGCACAGCTCATCTCAATGTTTTGTTCAATGACATCCTGTTGGTAGTTTGAAATGTGCCACGGAAATCAACAAATAATATGCATCAGATTTCCTTTTTCTTTGCTGCCCTTTTGTCCAGAGAGATGGCTGTTAGACATAAAACAGCCTATCCAGGCCAGCATTTTAGGAATTAGGAAGATACAAGAGGAAGTGCCGTGTAGTCAGAAGGCCGAAGAAGGAATGAGTGAGAAGGATAGTCAATGTTGGCAAAAAGTTGTGATTTTTGTGTTGTTAGGTAGTATCAAATCGGTTCCAACTCAGAGAACCTAAGGACAAAAGAAACACCACTTGGCCCTGGGCCAGCTTCACAATTGTTTGTATGTCTGAGTGCGTTGTTGCAGCCATTGTGTGTCAACCTAGCTTGTCCACGGCCCTTCTCTTTTTCACTCCGCCCCCACTCCCGCCCCTGATACTTTACCAAGCATGATGTCCTTCTCTGGGGCCGGATCTCTCCTGATAACATGTCTACAGTATGTGAAGCAGAGTCGCAGCAGCCTCACTTCTAAGGAGCATTCTGGCTGGACTTCTAAGACAGATGTTTGTTTGGCTGGCAGCCCATTGTACTTTCAGCATTCTCCACCAACAGCAGAGTGCAAATGGATCCATTTTTCTTTGGTCCTCTCTAGTCAATGTCTGACTTTCATATGCCTAGGCGGTGACTGAAAATACCGTGGCTTGGGTCAGGCACACCTTAGTGCTCAAGGTGACATCCTTGCTTCCCTTTAAAGAGGGCTTGGGGAGCCCATTGAGTCAATGCAATGTGTTGTTTGATCTCTGGACTGCTGCTCCCAGGAGCGTTGATTGTGGATCCAAACAAGATGAAATTCCCACCAACTTCAAGCTTTTCTCCGTTTATCATGATACTATCTATTAGTCCAGTTGTGAGGACTCTGGGTGTCTTTATATTGAGTTGTAATCCACACTAAAGGCTGAAATCCTTTATCTGCATGATCAAATCGGTGACATTAAATTTGACAATTAGGAGATTAATAGCTTTTGTGAAAAACTTCAATCCAGTGGTTGATAAAAACAGATAGTTGAATCATGGTTGAAAAGATAGGAAGAGAAGGCGGGGAGAGAATGGGGCAGAGAGAGAAGGGAACAAGAGTAACTGGGTCACGGTCTAAAGAGAAAGCCCGGGCTCAGGAAGCTTTCCCAGGGATGGCACAGGAACAGGGGTGAGCCCCTGAAGCAGCGACTGGGACATGATTGAATGAAGCCACGGAGAAGAGTGATCGGAGCTCTCGGAACCACATAGCAGCTGTGAGGTGAGGAGTGGGTGTTTGTGTACACAGGGCGGGCACGTGTGTATAAGGGATTCTTTTGGGAAGGCAAGAGGACCAATCAGAAAGCTGAGCCAAACAGGCAGAAGTTAGAAAACATTGTAAGGGGGGAATAAAAGGATTCAAGGAATGGGACATGAAAAAGCAGAAAAATGCCCCCATGCGATGTCTCTAACTGGAATAGGAATCTGCTCAAATAAGTTCAATATGCAATAGTCTAATGCTTTCACTTCTACATCTCCAACTGAGCTAGAACGCCATCCAAAGTAGCAATGTTTAATTCACTGAGTGTGGGGACCTAGTCGTCATTATTTCCACATGGATAAGTGTTCCTGCTTTATTTTGTCGAGAGGAACGATAATTTGAGTGGGTTATTTTTACACAGCGAGTTTAAACATTTGATAAGATATCAGACCGAAAATGGCACCTGTCATTTGTGTGCTTAGCGTTCGCAACTGCACTCTGCCCACGAGAGCATGCAAAGCCCCGGTAGAAGACTACATTGGTGCCCTGGTAACTGGGATAAAATCACCCTGTACAAATACATCTGCCACTTACCGTCGAAGACAAGTCTTTCATTAATGAGGACGGCAGTTCTGTTTTCTTTTTTTATTAGTTGCTTTAACCTAATGTGCACTTTCCAGCGCCACTAAAAGAGGAACAGAAAGGGCCAGGTGAAAAATAAACTTCCACGGGCGCTGTTTGCAGAGCTGTCTCTGGTAAACAGTCAAACTCACCGGGTTCTTATATCATCATTTGTCTGCACCTGTCTCTGAGCAGGAGGTTTTGTGCTGTCATAAGCAATTCTTAATTTCCATCAATAACCTTTCATTTCAAGCTTGGCCAGTTTGCATTATGAATGTGAGAGCTGAGAACCATCCTTTCTGGAAACTGGAAAGTGGGGGGGGGGGGGAATAGCTTAGAGACTGAGCTAACCTCAACCCTCATAGGTGAGGTGGGACCTAATGTGCAAATCAGAACATTTGGGGTCAACTCTTGGGAAGCTGAGCCCTATCCTGTGACAGGACTGTTACTGAGGGAACTTATAGGGTGTCCACAGTCTACCTGGAGTGCACTGGGTGTCACTCTTAAGGGTTGATTTGTGCTGTGACTCACCCATTGGGTTTGAACTAAGAACGTAGGGATACTTATTAAAACTTCAAGAACAATTCTGGGGTCACCTAAGGAGATGCCATTTTCTCTATAGAAACCAAGTAAGGACAAAAAGGTGGAAGGGATTGGAGAGAAAATATTGGTTCTGATTTTTTTGCAAGAGAATAGCAGACATTCATATTTGGGTGCAGGCGGAGTAAAATGGCTAAGAAATTATTTTTCAATTGGGTCAAGAGAAAACATAGCTCAAATCATCCATACAAAGTATCATCTAGCTTAACTGGAGAGCAAATGTTTTGAGCATGATGAGGGCAATGAATACACAAATGTGCTTTACACAATTGATGTATGTATGGATTGTGATAAGAGTTGTATGAGCCCCCAATAAAATGATTTTTAAAAAAAGAAAAAACAAAGAAGTTTCATCTATACGGAGAAATGCTTGAGCATGGGATGTGTTCAATCTATGCTCCTTGTCTACCTAACTACCTTGCTGAGCAAGTCAGACAGTAGAACTGTTGCCGGTGAGAACCCTGGCTTTAAACAAATGAAAAATAATAAGACGCAGCATGCAAACTATACCAATTGCAATTAACGGAGAGATAATTGTAAGCGGGAAGATGTTGTCTGATCAAAAAATGAATCAACCCCAACTTTAAATCATAACAAATAGAGAGTGCTTCCGATGGTAGTTTTAATTTGTTTCTGCTGATGAGCAGGATATATCTTGTTATCAGCCTGAAAGGGAAAAGACCAATTGAATGCAACTGCATTACTTTCCATTCTCTGTGACCCCAAATTAACCGCTACATGTGGGTGGCTTCTCAAAATCACACACTGGCTTTCAGAAATGAGACAAAAAATTAATGGGAACAGGTCTAATGTTAATTCGTTGCTCAGGTAAGCTTGCTGCCATGCTGTGGAACATAAGTGGTAGGCGTAACTGGTGGGCTCACGACTGCCAAGAACAGTTAAATGACTCTACCTGGTAGCTAAGTGGAGGTCCCTCTGGGATATACGTCTCCAGCACTAAGTGTGATGTGAGGAAGAGGCTGAATTCTATGGAAACACTGAAGCATATTGTGCTAAGAGATTTCGAAAATAATTCTGCCACAGTTTGAGTCAAACATACGCATGTCTTAACATTTAAACTAGCATCCTAATTAACACATTATTAAAATTCAGCTCACAAATATTTTCAGCAACTTCGATTCGGCAGAGTCAATTCTTTCCAACACCACTGATGCTTCACAGACTTTTCTGATTGGGGTTGGCCCCTCGGGGCTAGACCAAAATACACCATAGTGTGGCCCCCAAAGCAGCTGTGGCGAGAACCCATCGGATGCATTTGAAGTTGAGTGAAATCAGGAGGGGACATATATATCCAAGTGGCCTGGAGCATAATGACTGCGTGATGGCGGTGGGAAGAGGGCTGAATTCTCGACAAAGCCAGGATCCCAGCCGTGAAGACATCTGGGGATGAATCCAAATCAGAACACAAGCAAGGGCATGGAGCAAGGGCAAGAAAGGGCCTGGGCAAGGGCAAGCAAGAAAATGGAGGCCAGGTGCCATGCAGAGGGCAAAACAAGAGTTTGGACCTAAGGCCATGCCTTCAGGACTCCGTGAGGAACTGAATCTTCCTTTATGTAGAGGCAGGATCAGCTAAAAGGACCAGGTGAGATCACACGAGTGTAACCCATTATAACCTTCACTCCCTCAACATCTAGTTCAGGCAGAGCCAAGATTTCATAAAGTTGATTAATCCGGCATGTATTGATGTGTGTGTGATTTAGGACAGTTCTTAATTTCCTATCTTTATTGGTAGTTCTCGTCGGGGTTTTAAACTGTAGGAGCTCTCACCAACAGAAGTCTGCCATCTTATTTTTAAATCTACCATAAGATTTTCATGGATATAAGCGAAGGCATAAGGACATATCATTGATCAATGTGTGCATTCATTTATTGTGCCAACCTGGCTGATAAACACATGTGGGGTTAATTGAAGGGCGGAAACATAAATGGCTCAGTGAGCCTTGCCTTTTGAGTTCTCGAGTCTCTTGCTTTCTGATGGTTGCACCAGGGTGCAGCTGCCTTAGCCAGTTCCCTGCTTCAGTTGGCAAGGCTCACTTCCTGCAAGACATCCCTGAGGAGAAGCCACATGGACCTACCTCGAGGTAGCACTGGGTGCTGGAGCAGCTGTGTGAAGACCCCTGCCAGTGCTGAGATGTTTACACATTCACTGACTCTGCTTTCCTCCTGAAGTCGGCGTCATAGTGTGTGTTTTGTGAGATGGAGGAGGACTTTGTGGATTGGTGTCGGGCATGTGGGTTAATGTTGGACTTGTGGGCTTGGGCAGCACTGGGTTGGGATGTTGTCTTGATGTGCACTTAAACTTTATATAAAACTCTCTTATACCTGAGTTTCCGTGGATTTGTTTCGCTAAAGTTCCTGACTAACAATGCACATAGAAGAGATAGGCCTGTCTTTTGAGTTCTCTTCTGTGGGAAGCCGCAGCTCTCGCCGCCATTACCAGATGGCGCCGGGCAGTCAGGGCGGTGGCCCAGTTAAGGGGTAAACAACCACTTAGAGCATGCGCACTGCTTAGATGACGTAGTCATAACTCCACCCTGGAGTATGCTAATAAGGGTTCTGGCGAACGCACCAATCAATGCACAGCACGTCCCCATAGAGCGCATATAAGCAGCAGTAGTTTGGGGCTTCGGGGTCTTTTTCCGCATCTGCAAATCGAACCCGCATTAAACGCCTGTGGAAGAATCCTGTTGTAGCGCGTCCTTGCTGGCGAGACTGAGTGCGCGACACTCTTCCACATTGTTTTTCTACCTTCTAATATATTTTAATATTTTGAGAATTATATATTATGTCATAACCTAAATAAGAGAGCTATTAAAATTTGTCAGCAAACCCAGGTTAATTATTGTGTTTACTCTTACTAAGACATTTTTACAAGTGTATTTTTTTCTATGTTAAGAAGTTATTTAGTTTGAGCACTATAAGAAAATATAAACTTTCATACACAAGTGCAACTTAGAGATTTCAACAAATTCAGAAGACATTATTATGGCAAATATTTGCCCAGAGTTTTCTAAAGTTCACAGATCAAGGACAATTGCTTTCTCATTTTGGCTCCTCACCTTTATAACTCTTTTCTCCCCAAAGATTAGGTACAGGAGAAGAGCCACAAGATTACTATGGATCTGTATACAATTGTGGAAAGCATCACAGGCAAGAGATGTTATTAAAATGAATATTTCAGAAGGTCTGGGGTTAGGATGGGAATCCTTGGGTGTGTGCAAACAATTATGTACTCATCTACTAACCAAAGGGTTGGTGGTTTGAAGCTACCCATTGCTGCCTCAGAAGAAAAACCTGCTTATCTGTTGCTGAGAGGTCATCGCCTTGAACAGACTCTAGGGCAGCGAAGTGTCGTAACTGATTCAATGACAAGTGGTTCTAAGTTCGGGATTAGTGTGAAAATCAACAGACTTCTTCGCACTCAGGAATCAAGATGAGGCAGAGAGACCAGCTACATAATCACAATGGTCTGTCCCTTGAGTTTGGACCACAGAGAAGTTGAGAAGAAAAAGCAATGGTCTTCCTCCTTTCTTAAAGTTGAATCTCTTCCCTTACTTCGAGGGAGAACCCCTTCAAGTTTTGGAATCTTTGCTATGCCCTCATCGTAAGTTCCTTTATCACCAGGGTCGATTGCCGAGATCATTTTGCAAATTTCAATCCCAGGGTTACTCCAACTATGGAAAAGCAATTAAAAGGTGTCTTCGTATTTAACTGGAGCAAGATGAGGAACTGTCCTGACAAACCAGAGGAAAGAAATTCTTATCAAAAGTTAATATTTCAATAAGGTACGATTGTAAGCTATTGCATTATCTAGAAAGGGATTTGTAATCAGCTACCGACAAGTGACTTTATCATCCCTCTCAATTGCTAAAAACAAAAACAGGGACAGGGTGGCTTGGTTGCCACAAATATTCTGGTGTTTCGTGTCTCCAGTTTCAAATCTGTTTACTTGCTTTCTGTGCCGACATTTCAGGAAACGTAGAGCAGGGGCTTGACAAGCTTAGTGTCTTCCATAGCTGGCGAATCAAGCTGTCAGGACTTGCTATTGTTAAACTAGCCTCACCTGCCCAAACACCACCTTAAACAAGCTCACAATGCCTGAAACAAACGGAATGTCAACCACGAGTGTTAAATCAGCCCAGGAACTGGTAAAGACTGATGTATGTTGTTGCTTAGTCTGATCAAATATTGAAATGTTATTATAAGCCTACAGTTTGACTTTCAAGTACATACCTGAGTGTCAGGGCTGGTCTGGGGTGGGGAGCAATGGGGTAGGGGGAGGAGTAGCCTGTGTGACTGAAAACAGATACATTTTCTTAATGTTGTGTTCTTACACTCACTGCTCCCCTTCAGCCTGCCAATACACATGGGTAAAAAAGAATTAAAATGCCAGAAGTCCTTCCGCTATCAGGTACTCCAGAAGAAATGTAAATTAGTGTATGTCAAAGTTATGGAAAATGAATTGAAGTCATTAATGATAACGGATTATTCACAAAATGTAACACTTTTTCCAAAGTAGAAACTCAATCAATATAATGCAATAAATCAAGCATGATTCAGTACAGGAAGCGACTAGTTGCTAGTTCACTTAAAGGGGTTCAGGATAAAGCAGCAGAACAGATTACTGTTTAACACATTTTTCACTAAAAATAGATAAAATGTCTAATTTCAGGCTCTGAACAGAATGTGTTTTAATGTAATTTCCTTGAAAATTGCTGTTTCTTGTGCACCTCTGAATATGTACTCAATGTGAATTAATTATTGCTGGTTCCTTGTGTTACATTTTATTCATTTAAGATAAAAATTAAGTGTCCCCTAGATCTTTTTACTCAAAAAGGGAAGGCATGGGCTATGTCACTAGTCTGGTAGACAGTCCTAGAATCAATGTCACATGTGGGAATCTTTCTTCCCACCCACCCCCTCTGTAAAACTGGATTCTTTGGTACCATTTATGCTTTATGGGATTGGACCTCTGGGATCTGTGATAACATTTGCTCCCTTTCTTTGGAGCTTTTTCCTGTTCGCATTTTCATTTCAGTGTTGCTGACCATTTTCTATTATCTCTTCCTTCTTTATGTTTCTGGTGTATTTCCCTTTCAGAGTCTCGGTGAAGAAACTGGAGAATAAAACTATGTAATATAGTCTTATTATCAGCAGAACAAAATGAAGATGATCTGATGAGATGAATCACTGAAGGTTAATAGCTTTTTTAAAATCAATCTTCCTTCAAAGGAAAAGGCTAAATGGCTTTAGTGGATGAAACGCTAGCCTCTCGCCTCTGAGACCATAGTTCAAGTCTAAACTGCGAAGCCTTAAGCGACATGTTTACTGGGCAGAGATCAGTCTCTAGTGGACAGAACTCTGCACTGCATGAGTTTTAGGCCAGGCCATAACCTTCCGCAGCCCCCTGCCCACCCTAGGCTGGGGGCTGACATGTTCCGGGATTCCCGTTCACCCAGTCCATTTGGAAACAGTCCAGGTAGGAGTTAGCATCACTGTCATCGAGAGACGGGTGTGTTTTAGAACTGCTTCCTCACATAGCAGCGGGATTGAACCACCGGGTGGCTGCTGTTTCCCGATTCTGACCTCCCAGCTATAACCCGAGCAGCCCGACTTTCCTCGCCTGTAAACCAAGGGACACCTTTCCCTGTCACTTAGCAAAGGAGACCAAAAGGCATTGATCACTTGGTTCTTCCACACTAGCTAAGGCCTCCTTCGCCAGTAGGTGGTTACATATACAGAAAGGCAACTTCAATAATTAAACTCGAATGTGTCCAAACTGAGTGAGGAGTCACACGTGTGCGTGGCTCTGTATGGTACTCGTGCATACATGTAGATGCATTAAAATGTGTGGAATCATGTCTAAAATGAGAAAGTTGGAGGAACCCATTTGTGTATTCGTCTGTTTACCCTCCATCACAGGCTATTTCAGGGACTTCTTTGTGTTCACTCCTTAGTATGGGGTTTCTGTTTCCCTCCTTCAAGGGCATGGTCTACTGCATGTTGAGTAGCCGAAAGAGAGATCCATACTCTTTACAGAACACATGCATAGCCAAGGAAGTTGCAGTCAGCTCGGTCTTATGGGAAGAGATGTGTATATTGAATAATCTTACTGTGGTGTCCAGCTAAAATCAGCACTTATTTCACAGTCTCCTGGCGAGAGATGTTTATTCTGTG
Organism: Tenrec ecaudatus; assembly: GCF_050624435.1. Lineage (NCBI taxonomy): Eukaryota > Metazoa > Chordata > Mammalia > Afrosoricida > Tenrecidae > Tenrec > Tenrec ecaudatus. The sequence goes on from NC_134543.1 coordinate 94,660,413, forward strand.
CCTTTTATGCATTTTTTCAATAACTCACTTGATAGTGCAGCAAGGTTTAATTGGCAACCATTTGGACAGGGGACGGTATTTGCATGCAAGGAAATGAGTATGTAAAGTTTAAAAGTAGGATCGGGTGAAAATATTGACACATCCATGGCATTTCTGTATGCCTCCATAATGCTTTATTAATGATTGTTGTTTGCTGCTAATTCAAACCACCTGCAAATCTCTTTGTTGTGATTAAAGCAGGCTTTTTCCCCCCAGGCTGATAGATGGCTCTGTAATTTCGGAGGAAATATAGTAAAGGTCATGAGTTAATACATCCTCTGGTACTTTCTCTGCCCATCCTTGCCTTCCTAAATGGGAGGAAAGCTGCATTGTATTATTTCCCTGTCTTTGTAATGTCCATTCAAAATGAAATTAAAGAGTGCATTAGGAAAAGAGTATCTATATGTACACATAGCAAAATCCACACATATTCTGTGCAGTCTATTACAAAAATTATACAATTGCCTTTTGAGAAATTTCATACAAAAAATATTTCCTTAATAACCTATGAATATCACTGTCTGAATCAAGTATTATTATCCCTTTTAAAATTAAACTATCCACAAAACATGCATTTACTTTCTGCTATACAAAATGCTAATAATGCTTTTAGAATGGTCTTTAAAAAGTCTAATTATATCATTTAAAAACTGAGAGACCAAAGGGCAAGCTAAATTCTCCTAACATAAATCAGACTTTTTTTATTTCAATGACTTTAAAAACCTCAAATGCAGTAATTTTAATAGCAATGAAAGAATGAATAAGTCATAACTCCACCTGATCACATAACTGTCTATAACTGTTATTAAATGCTCCAAAATAAGTGAACTCATTATGTTTCTGCACTGCTTTTAGCTAATCTAAGATTCTGCTCACTTAATCATGCAGAGAAGGCTGGGGAGCAGCTTTAGACCCTCAGCAAGGTCACTCCAATGCCTTTTTCCCCTGGTCTACGCTGATCATTTAAGAACAGCACTTTGACCTGAAACTGATGCTGTCTCCTATAAGCTTGCCTGTTTAACCCCCAGAGAGCTGCATCTCAGACCTACATTTGCACCGCCCATTGTCATAGCTGCCGCAAACTAAGCAAGACTCGCTGCTCAACAAAGAAGGACTTGCCCATCAGAATCTGCAAATGCCATGTGCCCAGCGAAGCCACCTCTTACCTGACACGCCAAAAGACACACAATGAGTGATTTTAAAATGACACCATCCCTCCCTGAACACTTTATTAAGTTTTAACTGGCTGGAAAGCTATGGTGATTACATGGTTGCTGTTTTATTTTACTATGTTTTCACCAGACCACATAGAATCCATGGGCAGCATGTGTCTAGTGGTTCAGTTCCTTAGAGTAGAGGTTGAAGTTGTTCTCACTTCAACCTATACCCTGAGGAAAGCCTGGTGAGGTTCCAGCTTACCTCCTAGGTTTTATCAATTATCCTTGTCAATGAAACAAATGCCCATTCCAGTCTTGGAGAATATTTCTTCGTGCCTGTCAAACAGGCATGAAGTGAGTACAAAAGAAAGGATCCTAAACTCCATTCTGGAACCTGGAGGTGCCTGCTTCCTGCTTTTAAACAAAGCTGCCTGTGAAGAGAACACACGCGGAGAAGGCTTAGGGACAAGTAAGAATAAGAAAAAAACAACCGTTGATAAGCAAGGGGAAAACAAGAAAGGGAGTTATGTACCAAGAGGAGAGAGAAAGAAACAGAGAAAGAGGCAGGGGAGGAAGAGGAGAAGAAGGTGGAAAGAAAAAGTCAAAAGGAGATGAGATTATTAAAATCCATACAAGAATTATTTTTAAAGACAACTTAGTTATGGAAAATGGGTAAATCAAAAGGGATGTTGATGCCTGTGGACTATCCCTGAAGAGTCCTAAAAAGGGATGAATACACTTTGAGTCTTGAACTTGAGTGATAGTACTGGACACGATGACTTCCCGGGGGTTCTTTTCAAAGTCTGACATACAAATGACATGCACATCAATCCAGTACATGTCCATAAGCTTCAAGTTCTAGCATAGCACTTAGCTGATGTCCTCAGTTTCTGGCAACTTTGAATGATCCTTTCTCAGATCAAAAAGTGAGGAACTTAATCCCAGGCCTGAATACCATGACATAGTTAGTATTTTCTCCATGTCTTTTTGAACAGTTTAAAAGACTAAACAGGATGCATCATGCTAAGAATGATGCTACATGTATGCTAAGTGGAAGCACACATGGAATAGTATCGAAAACACCCATTGCCTCCTTCCTCATGCACTATTTGTCCGTGATACAATCACAAGCAAATCAGAAAGAGTGTTCAGTAGGATCATGTAGGAATATCTTTGAGTTTCTCAGAGAAAAGTGATATACACAGCGTCAGTACTGGATGAATTCCAGGGGTGCTTCCACATGTAAGGAGGGCTAGGAAGAAAGCCCTGACCTTATAGTTCTAAAGTCCACCCAGAGCAAAGCCTATGGACCACACTAATCTTGTTCTCAATTAGAGGAACAGGACTTCATTTAGTGGGCACGGGTTGTATTAGTAGAGTACTGACGTAAAGTGTTGCTAAAATAACAACAAAGGTGAGGATTAAGAAATGGAGCGGGGCGTTGTTAGTTGATTCTGACATATGGAGATCCATATGTGTCGGAGTAGAACTAGCCTCAGAGTAGGACCATTCTCCACAGCATTTGTAGATAGCTGATGCTTCAGACTGATGCTTCCGAAGTAGATCTTTAGACCATTCTTTTGAGGCATCTCTGGACAGACTCGAAGCTCCAGCCTCTTCATTAGAAGTTGCACTCACCAAAGTAATCATTTGCACCATCCAGTGACTCCAAGATTTGATCATACATATGATAAGATATTACATATGATAAAATATTGCTTACAACATTAGCAAGTGAGACTGATTTGATTCACCCAGACCCACAGCCTTGGAGTAGAATCTAACTCATAGCAACCCTATAGGGTAGAGTAGAACTTCCCAATGAGGTTTCCAAAATTGTAAATCCTTATGGAAGCATGCTGCCACATCTTCCTCCCACATTGTCTGGTTGATTCAAACGACTGACCATTTGGTTAGCAGTCAAGCACTTTAACCATTGCATCACAAGAACTCCTTGTTACACACATACACGCACACACAACTTCACTGTCATGGAGTTGATTCTAACTCATAGTAACCCTATAGAATAGGATAGAACTGCCCCTGTGTGTTTTCAAGACTATAACTCTTTATGGGAGTATAAAGCCTTGTCTTTCCCCTAAAGAACAGCTAGTGGTTTTGAACTATTGACTTTACAGTTAGCAGTCCATAAAACCAGTAGCCACAAAACCAGTAAGACTCCTTTCATTTGATACCTAAAACTAAAGCCAAACTCACTGCCACTGAGTCGATTTTAACTCATCTTTCTCCCATTTGATTCATTGAGTCCCAAATGTGTGCCTTCTAAGAGAAAGTCAAGAATGCATTCAATCAGGGTTTCCCACTGTGTCGTAGAATTTTATTAGCGTCATGCTTTTCTTGAAAAGTGAGATTTCCCATAGTGACAAAAGTTTGGAAAAGATAGCCTGGCTTTACTTTCTTTTGATATTTGTAATTCATAATCCTGTCATTAGGATGCAGGTCTAATTTTTTTAACTCTTTGTTTCCCAAACTTATGTAAATGTGATCTTTCTTTGTACAATACTTAACTAATGATTTTAGGGACCTAGTTTTCATTTGTAAGAGGGATTAATTTCACAGAACATAGTTTCCCCTGTCAGCTGCTGTAAGAAAATGTATTTAGAAAGGTGGAAGTTCCCGATTTAAACTACTTATAAAGTGATAAAAGACAATATAAATGTAAGGAATTATTATTGTCATTATTATTCCTCCAGAGAAAATTCCAGGTATGAATAACTAGTCACTAAAGTGCTATCCAACATGAATCCATTTGATAGTATCTATAAAGATAACCCTATGTATGAGACATTGTTATTACTCCTGTTCAAACCACATAAGGGAATATCGAATGGTCTAAAAGCAGCAAAGGTGCTTTTCAGGGTCGTTTCCTCTCAGCGCACATAGTCACTCCCTATGCTGAGCAAGTAGTCCAAGAAGTGCCTATAGGAAGAAAGACGTGGCTTAAGTACTGAAGGATGAATCATTAACAACCTGCGATATGCAGGTGATACCACCATACTTGCTGCAAGTGAAGAAGCCACGAAGCACTTGCAGATGAAGACCAAAGATTAAAACCTCCAATGTAGGTTGCACCTTAACATAAGAAAATGAGAAACTTCCCAAAGATTCCAATAGACAACATCAAGGCAATGAGAGAGATGATTGAGTTTGCCAAGGATTTCATTTCACTTAAATCCCCAGTCAATGCCCACAATTTGAAATTGTATTGCATTGGGAATATGTACTGCACAAGACCTTTTGAAGGGTTAAAGAGCAAATATGCCACTTTGAAGAATAAATTGCACTCCATTCAAACCACAGTATTTTCGATCACTTCATATGCATGTGGAAGCTGTACAATGTATATGGAAGACTGGGGAAGAATTGGTGTGTTTTAATTATGGTGCTGAGAAAGAATAATGAACATTCCATATGCACTGTGATAAGAAAGGGACAAGTCTGTCTTGTTCGTCAGCGCATTCATCAGCATGCTCCTCAGAAGCGACAAGAAGAGACTTTATGTCACATATTTTAAAGATGTAAGACTCGGTAGTGTTTTGTTCTGTTGTAAGTAGTGTTGGGGTGACACAGACTCAACTCGACGGCACGTAAAAAACAACTGCTATAAGAAATATCTATTTCACTAAGTTATAAAATGTCCACAATTGACATAAAAGTATCATTGAAGAGAGAATAAAAGTACAGTCATATCATAACCACCACAATCACTCCTACATAATTACCACCACAACCACATCCTCCATATTTGATCATTTCATTCATCTTCAAATTCATCTAATATTTGTGCCTGGTTAATGGTGGAGCTAGGGATGATTTAAATTACCTGCTTTGTTTCATTCAATAGGATCGACTGACTGGAAACAAAGCCAAGCTTTGATTAAGCTCAATATCCTCAAGGACCTTATGATAGAGGAGATGAAAAGACATGCCGTCTGTTTAAAATGTTCACCTAAGGCAGAGGTGTGTTAGACATAAAATCAAAGTGGAAAAGAAAATAATCATCTTTTAGAGATGATAGAGAGATATGAACCTTCTCCTTTGGGTTTGAAGAGCTACAACTTTATCCTAAGCACCTGAGCCTCCAAAGAAGTCAAATTAGCCATTGGAAATTAGGGGTGTGGGGAGGATGACATCAAAATACCATTTAGCTTTATTTAATCTTTTAAAAATTGTAACTGTAAATATGTTAGGTGTATTTATAATTTATAATAATAAATGCAGAGACTGGATAGTATATATAAATCTGCATGTAAAGGTTAGTCAAAGTACTGCTACAAAATCACAAAAACCTTTATTAAATAAAAATATCAAAATAAAGCTATTGTTGATAAGGCTTCAAGATGGCATCCAGGTAAGCAACCCATAGAGGGAGTTTCGGTGAGTCTGGTGTTCAGGAGATCAAGTGGAAATGTTATGGTGAGTGGAAAAATGCCCATGAGGAGCCCTCCCTGTCCAGGAGGTGGCCCTGCTCCGCATCTGCTTTTTTCCAAGCCTTGGAGATCTGGGTCCCCATCTGCTCCCAGTCTACGCAGTGAGTGGTACAGTGGGGAGTACATCCTTGGTTCAGAGGGCATCCTTCCCTCAAATCTAGCCTAGCTCCAGAACCCAGGGGACCAGCAATCCAGTTCTGGGAGTTCACCAGCTCATGTTGATCACACCACCTTAGACCCCAACGGGGCCACCGCTTGCCCATTGACCCCCACCCCCTACAGCCCTATCACTGTATCGGGAGCTATCCACCAATTTGATTAAGTTTCCCACAGCTGTCCCCACTGGTGCTCACAACTTCTCATCGCTCTGACCACTTAGTCACCACAGCACCTGACTACACAGCATCCTGACCCATCTATATAGTAGGCCACAGGCAGCCCATGAAAACACCATTGTCAGTCACACAGAGAATGAACGCAGGGGCTCTTGGTCTCCCAGAAATATTGCATCCAGCTCTTCAAAATCATCACATAAACAACAATATACCGTGTCACTCCCAAGACACACCACAACAGCAGAGCTAGCAACACTCATAGAATAAACTGATGTGTATCTGCCACAAAAAGAAATTTTCATATGGCTGCTTGCAGTTATACAGCAGATGAGGGAAGCTGCGCAGACTAAGAATGCAATGATTAGAAGAGATGAAGTTCACAATAGAGGGGATGCAGTCCATGCACTAAAGAGAAATACAGGAGCTAATGCATGAAGTAGCAGAAGCTGTACACAAGATCACTGATCTTACAAACAGACTAGAAGAGGCTGAGAACCATATCAGTGATCTCAAAGACAATCAAGTAGTCCTCAGAAAATGAGAAAGACAATCAAAGAAGATAATAAAAGAGGTGGAAGAAAACCTGAGATAATGACACATACTATGAATAGGAACGACAACCAAAATATTGGCCAACTGGAACAAAACACAGGAAAGAAGTCAACAGCTAAACTAACAAGAGAATTTGTGGAAGAAAACTTCCCCACCCTAATGAATGAGAATCAGTCAATCTTACAGGAAACAGGACACCAATTAGACTAAATCCCAGAAAGAACTCACGAAAGCATATAACAGTTAAGATATCCAACTTTGAGAAAAAATATAAATTCCTAAGAGCAGCAATAGAAAGGAAGACAGTCATACACAATGGCTGTCATGTAAGAATATGCTCAGACCTATCAACAGAAACCATGAAGAGGAGGAAAGAGTGGAGTGACATTTTCCAAAAGCTGAAAGAAAAAAATGCCTCCCCTAGAATTTTTTTACCATGCCAAATTATCTGTTAAGATAAATTATCTGTTAAGATAAGGGTCCTCCAGGACAAGGAAAAACTTAAACAATATGCTACAAGACACCCAACCCTGTGGAAGATCCTTGGTGACTCCCTATGGCCAGAAGACCAACATCCACCAAGCACAAATAGGAGAACAATATATAGCCCGACTCCAACCAGATGCCAATGAGCTGATAACAATCACCAGAATAACATGGCCTCAGAGGGGAAAGAAGGCAACAAAGAAGACCCCCACAAAGACACAGTACAGTGATAAGAAGAGCGATAGCAAAACGCCCAAAACAAAAGGCACAGGGTATCAGCAATGAATCCACAGACTGTGATAAGTCTAAATGTCAACAGCCTTAACGCCTACACTAAAATAAAAAGGCTTGCAAACTAGCTTGGAAAACATAACCCACCCATCTATTGCCTGCAGCAAACACATCTTAAACTCACAGATAATAATAAACTAATAAAAGGATGGTGGATGATATACCAGGCAAAGGACAACTCAAAAAATGCAGGAGTCACAATCAAATTAATCTCAAGGTTCAAACCACAAAAAGAGATAAGGACAGGCACTATATGACCCTCAAAGGATCACTTTTCCAGGAACCAGTGAGCATAATAAATATATATGCACCAAATGAGAGAACCGTGAAAGTTGTCAAACTATTCAAACCATGAAAAAAGATATCACAGATTCAACAATTATAGTAGGTGACTTTAATACACAGCTTTCAAAGAAAGATAGATCATTGGGAAGGAAGCTCAACAAAGAGACTATAGAGCTAAACACTACAATTGGGCAATTAGATCTGATAGACATATTTTGAGCTTTCCATCCAAATTTTTAAAAATCACATTCTTCTCAAGTGCACATGACTCATTTAAAAAATAGACCACAAGCCTGAGTAAATTCAAACACATAGCGATTACACAGATGTCTTTCTTGGCTCACCATGCCATAAAGCGGAGGTTAATCAATGGACCACCAGAAAAATAAGAGCTAACAATTGTAGGATGAATAATGATCTTCTACGACATGAGTGTGTAGGAGGTCAGAAAGTTTCCAGAAGCTAATGAGAATACAACGTATCAAAAACAATGGGATACGGTGAAAGCAGTCATCAGAGGTAGCTTGATAGCAATAAGGGCATAAATGACAAAGGAAGAGAGGCTTATGACAGATATGCTCTCACAAAACCTCCAGCAACTAGAATGGAGTCAACAGAACAACCCCCCCAATAGCAAAAGAAAAGAAATAATAAAAATCAGGGAAGAGTTGAACCACTGGGAAGACAAAAGAATGATGCAGATTAATGCTGTAAAAAGCTGGTTCTTTGAAACATTCAACAGAATCAAAAGACCACTGGCAAGCCTAACCAAAGAAAGAAAAGAACAAACAACAATAGCCAGGATGAGGAATCACAACAGACCCTAATGAGATTAAAAGGATAATCACAAAGCACTATGAAAGTCTGTACTCTAATGAATTCAGCAATGTAGAAGACATGGCCAAATACTTGGAAAAACAATCCCTCCCTAGACTATCCCAGATTGACGTCAAGAACCTAAATAAACCCAAAGCAATAGAAGAAATAGATATGGTTATCAAGAAGCTACCAACTAAAAGGCTTCACATGAGAATTCTACAAAGCATTCAGGGAAGAGCTGACACTGATCCTCCAAAAGTATTCCAGAGTGTAGGAAAGGATGGAGAATTTCCAAACTCATTTTATGAAGCTAGTATAACCTTGACACCCAAACAGGGCAAGTAACCCACAGGAATAGAAAACTATAGACCGATATATCTAATGAACATAGATGCAAATATTTTCAACAAGATATTGGCCAATAGAATACAAAAGTATATAAAACACATCATCTATCGGGATCAGGTAGGATTCATCCTAGGGATGCAGGAATGGTTCAACATCCAAAATCCCATCAGTATTAAACACCACATTGATAAGAAAAAGTGTAAGAACCACTTGATAGTATCTATAGTTGCAGAAAAAGCACTTGAAAACATCCAACACCCATTCCAAATGAAGACACTCAAGAGGATAGGAATGGAAAGTCAACTCCTCAAGTTAATAAAGCTATCTAAGAAAAGCCAACAGCTAACCTCATAGTCAATGGAGAAAAGACTAAATAAATCCACTGAAAAAGGGGGCCAGACAAGGGTATCTCTTGTCCCCACTTCTATTTGGTATTGTACTGGAGGTCCGAAATAATAACCTAAGACAATGGAAGGACCTCAAACGTATGCAACTGGGAGAGGGGAGGTGATATTATCATTACTTGCAGACGACATGATTCTGTAAATTGAAAATTCCAAAAAGCTCCACAACCAGAGTACTGACAGCCATAGAGTAATGTGGAAGAGTGGCAGGATACAAGATCAACAGAGTTGATTGGTTTGCTGAATACATCAGATAACACCATTGAAGAGAAGATCAAGAAGACAGTACCCTTCACAATAGCCAAGAACAGATTGAAATATCTAGGGATTTATTTAACCAAGAAAACAAAAGACCTCTACAAGGAAAACTACAAGACCCTACGTAGGAAACCAAAAGCAACCTCCACAAATGGAGGAATACTCCATGCTCACGGATGGGAAGACTAAATATAGTAAAGATATCTATCCTACCCAAGGCACTGTATAAGTTTAATGCTATCCTGATTCAAATACCAGCAACAACCTTCTTCAAAGAATTGGAAAAACTGACCATCAATTTCATATGGAGAGTGAAGGAGCCCCACATTAGCAGAGCTTCAAGAAGAAGGACAAAGTTGGAGGGCTTGCTTTATCTGACTTTCACACCTATGACACAGCCACAGTGGTCAAAACAGCATGGTACTGACATAATGACAGATAAACAGACCAATGGAAAAGAACAGAAAACCCAGAAATAAAACCATCAGCCTAAAGATAATTGATCTTTGAGAAGGGCCCCCAAAGCATCAAGTGGCAGGCTTTGCCCCACTTAACAAGTGGTGCTAGAAACAATGGAAATCCACATATAGAAAAATTAAACAAGATGTCTACCTCACCCCATGCACAAGAACAAACTCAAGGTGGATCACGGACCTAGAACTGAAAACCAGCAGGACCATTAGTGAAGAAATCCGAACCAACCTAAAAACCTGGGCCCAGGGAATACAAAGGTTGACTGCAATAGGGCAGCGTACACACACAGGAGAACCTGAAATCGACAAGTGGGATTTACTAAGGATAAAAATACCTGTGTGCATCAAAAGACATTACCAAGAGGGTAAAAAGGCAACCTACAGACTGGGAGAGGAGTTTTAGCAATGACACAATAGACAAAGGGTTTATGACAAAACTCTACACTACCCTCCTTGCCTGCAAAAAAATAGGAAAACAGTTAACTCCTCGAAGAAGTGGGCAAAAGAACTGAAAAGAAGCTTCACTAGGAAGGAGACCCAGATGGCCAATAAACATATGAGAAAATGTTCCCGATCATTAGCCATCAGAGAAATGCAAATCAAAACAACCATGAGATACCATCTAACAACTTTGAGGCTAGTCCAAATAAAAAAATCAGAGAGCAACAAATGTTGGAGGGAATGTGGCAAGATAGGAACTCTCCTACTTTGCTGGTGATCGTGTAGATATGTACAGCCACTATGGAAAGTGATCTGGCGATACTTAAAAAAAAAAAAGGAAATTGATCTACCTTATGACCCAGCCAAACCTCTACTAGGCATATACCCAGAAGAGGTACGAAATAATCCACAACCAGTCGTATGTGCACCAATGTTTATTGCAGCACAATTCACAATCACAAAGAGTTGGAAACAATCTAAATTTCCATCGGTAGATGAGTGGATCAGTTAACTCTGGCACATACACACAAGGATGTGTACTATGCATCACTAAAAAGCACTGATGAGCACATGAAACATGTCTTTCCATGGGAAGAGTTGGAGGAAATTATGCTAAGTGAAGTAAGCAAATCACAAATACAGCATGAGTCCCCTGAGGTAAGTGTACTCAGCACGGTAGGTATAGAAGAGAAGTCACCTATGGCACAACATTTGGGTTGAGATATGGGGAGCTGGGAGGAGGTTGGACCAAACCCAAGGAGGTATATATTAGTCCAACATTAAAACGGGGAAAGGAGGGAGGGAAGGGGGCCGAAATGGAAATGATGATGGAGGGAGCAGGACACTAACCCACCCAGGGGGAGAGTACTGTTCTTGTCTGCACAGAATTGGGAGTGGACACGCAGACCCCACCATGATGCATCAAATCACGAGGACAACCTGCGCACCTGGAAGAATGCATGAAAAGAGAGAACTATATAGGGCTATCCCCAACCATAGCCAAACTGAGCCCCTCCCTGGAAGTGAGTGTGGCAGAGAGCAGCACTGAACCAACAGGCTGGGGAGAGGGGCCAGCTGCCACACCCAGATGGAAACAGACTGGGAGGGAAGAAGAGAAAGAGAGCCGGACTGGACCCCACACTGGCACACCAGGTTCAGAGGATGATGTCTTTGCAGGGAGGTAATGGGGCACAGAGGGGACTGGCCGGCTGACAACAGCTCATGTCAGATTGTCCCCTTACTGAAGCAGAGGGAAACAGAGGACATTTCTGAGGTCACATGGTGGAGTGCAGTGTGAACCCCCAAAGCAGAGCAAACCAAGAAGGGAGCATACCAGACCAGCAGTTGGAGCAAGGCAGAGCTACGAAGATTCAGAGGAGCCCCCAAGTCTTGAAGGCCAGTAAACAGACCGGGATTTTTGTATATTTCTTTTCTTCTTAAACTGTTCTCCCTTTTCTTTTTCTCGTTTCTTCTCCTTTTCTCTTTTCAATCTTTCTTCTTCCAAAAAAAATCAATTTGGACTATGTCATAGTTGGTGTGCCTAAGGGAAATGCCTAAGGAGAGAGCAGCGGGACCAACAGTCCTGGGGAGACCTTGGGGGGAAGGGTGGTGGGGAAAGGGGGAGCAGGCAGCACCGTGGACAGGGGAACAACTGGGGTGTTGGAGTCAATAACAAAGAGGAGATAGGGATCCGGGTGGGGGTGGATGTCAGAGTAACAGCAACTAGTTAAGAGGAGGTGCCAAGAGGTAGAAATAAGGAGAAAGTGAAGGTGGGACAGGAAGAAGGTAAAAGGAAACAGAGGAATGACCTAGGAAGCAAAGCAATAGATAGAGGTATAAATATAGCGCTGAACATATGTAAATACATTAATCCCTCCAAAATAGAGGCATTGGCCCATGTACATATATTTATACAGCAATTCACTGAGGTAGGGGATGGACTTCAGGCTTCTGCTCATACCCTCCCTCAATACAAGAACACTTTGTCCTAACAAATTGGCAGTCTGAGATATTCACCCTCCTGACACAATTGCTGAAGATAAAACAGGTGCATAAGCAAATGTGATGAAGAAGGAGGATGGTGCCCAGCTATTAAAAGATATAGCATTTGAGGTGTTAAAGGCTTGAAGTTACACAAGTCACCATTCAGCAGAGAAGTAAGAAGTCCACATGGAAGAAGCACCCCACCAGTGTGATCACAAGGAGTCATAGGGACCGGGTAATAGGCAGCAGCAGACACATAACAAACAGACAAGAACATATTTTTGAGAATGTGGGGGGATAGAGCAGAAATCCAGAACCCATCTGTAGACAATGGAACATTAGCCCCACAGAGAGGCCACCAGGAAGGGATGAGTCAACCAGGGTGCAGTAAAGCATAAATGAAACACGTTATATTCCTCTGGTTCCTTGAGGCCTCCTCATCCCCCACTATCATGACCCCAGTGCTGCTTCTCAATTCAGACTAGAGCAGAACATGTACACAGGCATAGATAAGACATGGGAGCTCATTATACACAGAATCCAGGAACAGGAGTGGGAATAGTGATACCAGAAGGGTAGGGGAAAGAAGGCAAGAGGAAGGGAGAAAGGGGGAACCAATTGCAATGATTGACATATAACCATACACCCCCTCTACAGGGGGAAGAACAACAGAAAACATGGGGGAAGGGAGACAGTGGCAGGTGTGAGAGATGAAAATAATTACAATGTACAATCTATTAAGGGGTTTTGGGGGGTGTTAGGAGATGGAGGGGAAAAAGAGGAAGTGATACCAAGGGCTCCATTAAAGTAAATGTCTAGAAAAGAATGAAGGCAATATATGTACAAATTCACCTGCTGCAAGCGATGTATGGATTGTGTCAAGAGTCCCCAATAAAATGAAAAAGAAAAAATGGCGGTTGTTTCTTGACATAGCTTCCATCTAGGTCTATGTACTTCTGGAGGCACGGTTTCCATCTCTCTAACCTTTCCCCCATAAAATTCTGTCTGCTTTGATTAAACCACATCAGAGTAGCAGTTTGGACATCCTCCGGGAACTCAAAATCATGTCCCTCTTAAATGATCTTTGCATTTGGGGAACAAAAGGTGTCTGAAGGGGAAGCATCCCAGCAGAAGGGTGGATGGGGGAAGGTTTCCCTATGAAATTCACATCGAACCCCCATGGATGCCTTTGAAAAATGAATATGTGCAATATCATGATAGAAAAAGTTTCCTCAGCACGACTTTCCTCGCCCTTTTTTCACCAATGCAATTTTCAATTTTCTTAAAATTTCTTCATGGAAGCCCCCATGATCATCCTGTATCCTCTGAGAAAAATCAATTCAGATTACCCCTTTGACTGATTGACTGTAACATTCTGATCTGACGTCCCTGCTTTAAATTTAACTGGTCAATCCGATCACCTCAGAAACAAGAAACCAAATCAGAAACCACTGTTTTTATTTGACCTTGCTCTCTGGATCATTTTGGTAAATTTAAGACTTATTCCTGGTTACAATTCATTCTATAATATCTTCATTGACATTTCTCTTGCTTACAAGATTGCTGGAAAGATCTTTCTTTTCAGTATCCTTCTAAGAAAACTTAGAAGGAGTCCTGGTGATATAACAGTCACGCATTGGGCTATGATCAAGGTCAGCAGCTGGGAACCACCCGTCGCTCTAGTTCCCTAAGTAATTACCGTCTTAGACACTCACAGCAGGTGGTTCTACTCTATCTTTGGGGTCATGATGAGTTGGAATCAACATGATGGCAGTGAGCTCAGTTTTCTTTTTCGGAAGGAGCCCTGATCTTATGGACAATGGGTTGAGTGATGAGCCGCTAACTGCAAGGTTAGAGCTTCAAGCCCACCAGTTGTTCTATGGGAGAAGAAATGAGACTGTCTGCCCCCATAAAGGGTTCGAGTCTTAAAAATGGGTGCATAAGCAAATGTGGTGAAGAAAGCTGATGGTGCCCGGCTATCAAAAGAGATAGTGTCTGGGGTCTTAAAGGCTTGAAGGTGAACAAGCGGCCATCTAGCTCAGAAGCAAATAAGCCCACATGGAAGAAGCACACCGGCCAGTGCGATCACGAGGTGCCCAAGGGACCAGGTATAAGGCATCATGCAAAAAAAAAAGATATAAGTGTGTGTATGTATGTGTATATATGTATATATATCATATTAAATGAAGGGGGAAGTGCAGAGTGGAGACCCAAGGCCCAAGTGTCGACCAATGGAGAGCCCCTCATAGAGGGGTTTAGGAGAGGAGATGGGTTAATTAGGGTGTGAGGTAGTATCGATGAAGAACACAGCTTTCCCCCAGATCCTGGATGCTTCCTCCCCCCAACTACCATGATCCGAATTCTACCTTGCAGGGCTGGATAGGACAGAGGCTGTACACTGGTGCGTATGAGGGTTGGAGGTACAGGGAATCCAGGGTGGATGATACCTTCAGGACCAAGGGTGTGAGGGACGATGCTGGGAGAGTGGATGGTGAGTGGGTTGGAAAGGGGGAACTGATTACAAGGATCCACATGTGACCTCTTCCCTGGGAGAGGGACAGCAGAGAAGGGGGGAAGGGAGACTCCGGATAGGGCAAGATATGACAAAATAATGATGTATAAATTACCAAGGGCATATGAGGGAGGAGGGAATGGGGAGGGAGGGGAAAAAAAGAGGACCTGATGCAAAGGGCTTAAGTGGAGAGCAAATGCCTTGAGAATGATTGGGGCAGGGAATGTATGGATGTGCTTTACACAATTGATGTATGTATATGTATGGATTGTGGTAAGAGTTGTATGAGTCCCTAATAAAATGTAAAAGAAGAAAAGAGAAAAAAATGATTAGGGCAAAGACTGTACAGATGTGCTTTATACAATTGATGTATGTATATGTATGAACTGTGAAAAGAATTG
The DNA here is from genome assembly GCF_050624435.1 of Tenrec ecaudatus. Classification (NCBI taxonomy): domain Eukaryota; kingdom Metazoa; phylum Chordata; class Mammalia; order Afrosoricida; family Tenrecidae; genus Tenrec; species Tenrec ecaudatus. The sequence continues at coordinate 94,675,648 of NC_134543.1, forward strand.
TATGAGCCCCAATAAATTGTTAAAATTAAAAAAAAACACATAACTAAATACCTAAAGAAGTAATGCTGGATCGTTAAAAAAAAAAAAACCTTCTGGAGCACTTCTGTTCTGTGCACAGGGTCCTAGAGTTGGAATCCACCGGAAGGCAGTGGACTCGTGCAGGGAGACTAAGATAAAGCATATTGCTCAGAGAGCTTGTCTGCAGGCACCCTCTAACTGCAGAGACACGCTTAAACATGGGGTGTGTATGGGGGTTTCTTGGAATTAACCTGTGCGTGTCTGAACAAGAACCCCCAATTGAGCAGATGCTGACTCAAAATGACCCATCAGGACAGGGGCGAACCTCCCTGTGATGGAAACTCTTTACGGGAGCAGAATGCCTTCTTTTCCCCATGAACTTGACTCCCAGTAGCAACATTTTTTACTTACACTGGTACTAGTCCCTGCATGTTACAAATGATAAATGTTCTTGGGTGCTAACCAAAAGTTTGGAGTTCACCTTGAACCACCTCAGAATAAAGGCCTGGCAATCTTATTTATGAAAAATCAGCCTTTCAAAGCACTATGGGGCAGAGTTCTACTTAGACACACGTGGGATCACCAGGTGTCAGAGTTGAGTTCACAGCAACTGAACTGAAACACTTTTACAACTAAATAAAAATGTACGTTGGAGAGGGGGCCATGCTCAAAGTTTTTTTTTCCCACCAGTGAAAGTGTGCTTGTATAGCCTACCATTTTTCTAGGTAACTGGGAGTTTATGAAGAGTTTTATACATGGGAGTTAATTGATTACAAGCCCATAAGTTGGCCCCAAAATGTTCTGTACTTAGCACTCTGGACCCAAGTCTTCTCTCCCTGGCCTTATATACTTACTGGCAGTTTATAGCTCTCCTTCCCATAGGTACCCAGGCTACTTCATCTATACAGAGACGGTGCTCAGAAAATGTGGGGTGCATGATAGCTGGCACAATCTAAAGATGTTTCTAAATGCTGACAGCATAAGTTCCTAAGAAGCGGTACTGATGTGGGAAACCTGTGGGTTCTACACAGCAGACGGAGTGAACGTCAGAACCACCTTGCAGGTTTTTCCCCCCAAACAGCATCTAATCCATATCATCATCAATACACACCTCCTCCGTCTTGTAAATCCATTTTAGAATATGGGGCGCCGGGCTTTTAAATGATTCATTCTGGTCCCCCTCTGCTGAGAATTTGCATTTTCACCCCAGATACAATGAATGGGCACCTATGTTTTCACAAAATCACAAAGTGAATCAGGTGTTCTAACAATCTGTAAGAATCCCCTGGGGATCAGGTGCAACTATAGATCCTGATTGAGTATCTCTGGGATATAAGTGGGAATTTCCAGAAGGTGGTTGAACCAAAATGAACAAGCTCATGTCCATAGTTCAAAGGGACTACACCATGAAAGGAGTGGGTCCTTGTTTTCAAAATCCTTCCTATAACTGCACAGAGCCTTTCCCCAAATGCACCTAAGTAGGTGGGTGGTGCAGTGAAATTCCTTGCTGTGGCTCTTCTATCCATAGTCTTTGTAACTCCCACCAGGGACTCGTGGGAGCACACAAATGAAAGCTTTTTATACCCTTCTGTTGGTATAAAAGTAAACCATCTCAGAAGCTGGAACAGGAGAATCCCTACAACATTCAAAGAAGAAGAGCCACCAGCAGAGCACGTTCAAAGTCCCTGCCTGAAGTGACAAAGGTTACCGCCCTGAGATACGGAGCCAGAGCAGAGGAGCTGTGCTGAAAGCATGAGACAGCTCGAGGAAGCTTTCTAGTCCATGTAAATTGGAGTGCCTTCAAGCAGGACACTGGCTTACTGAGTGAAGTGCCCTTTGGGCATTTACCAGCATTAAGAGAGATTTGGGGCACTTGCCAGAGCAGGGTAGAAGTCAAAGGACCTTGTGGCTGAGAAGGCAAGGCCCTGACAGTCATGACAGTCTGCATGGCTGAGAAGAGACACCGTTGCAGACAATAGAACTGTGTCTTATAATGCTTTCTGTTCCTAACTTGTGGCAACCTGCTAACACCACCCACCCACCCAATAAAGCCCTATAATTGTGATTATTCGTTGCAAAGGGTTATAGAAATCAGCAGAAACGTCATGTCATGGGAGGGATGGTTGGTATCAGAACAGGATAAAGAAGGGTGAATGGTGGAGCAGGTCAGATGCCTGCATCATAGGACTCATCAGTGAGCAGATGTGCAGCTGCAGGCTCCTTCTCCATTGTGTAGCCAGAGAAGGTCAGATAGCTCTTCAGTGCGTTATGGAGAGATGCAAACTGTTAACATGCTCAGATGCTGACCCAAAGGTTAGAAGCTCAGGTCCATTTAGAAGCACCTTGAAAGCAAGGCCTGGCGACCTCTTCTGAAAATTCAACCATGAAAGAGCTGGTGCAGCACAGATCTCCCATGACTGACAGTTGACTCAGATGCAGTAATAGGCCCTTTTATTGGGTGATCTGAAGCCAGATCGCTATTTCCTGAGCCAACTCCACCATTTTATTTCAGTGATTCTCAAAGTGTGGTCCATGGAACAGCAGTCACAACCAGGCAACTTTCTACACAGAGAAAGACAAGTTTGAGCCTGCTCTCAGACCACGAAATCAGAAACGCTGGGAGGTAGGCCCAGCAATCCGTTTTAACAAGTCCTTTCCGAGGCCCACTAACTCCTCCACTCTAAAGACAGGATCTTTCTGGCTTGTTCGCGGTCACCTGAAAGAACTTCTCAAGCTTGACTGCTGATTCAAGTCGTTTCATTGAAACACATTACCTATCCCAGGTGGTGTATTTGCTTTAATTGAGTACTAGAGGGGCTTGGATTAAAAGCGCATGTGAGTTATGTACAGAAGTAAACCTAAAACATAACCCAGTCTAAGACCATCTGCCCCTGCTGCCACCCTCACATACAGGAAATGCACAGGCTGTTAGCAAGACAACTATTCTTCCACTTCAACCTTGTGCAAGGCACCCAAACAATGCAACTGTGTATTTACACACCAGCACTCCCACAGATTTGGGATACAGAGTAAATAAATGTACAGTATAAACAGTATATATTTTAAATAGATGCTGGGTTTAAAATAATTGATCAGGGTGAAAAATTAAGATGTACACAAAAAGGATTTAAGGACATAATGCTATGAATATTTTCTGTGGTACAGCCATCATAAATGAATCAGAAACATGCATTTTATTTATTTTTAAAATCCCATAATGGATGCTCCTGAACAAAGCTGTAATTTCCATGAAAATGCTCTTGAAATTGACTACCATATTTTAAATACATTAATTCATTATAGTTTTCTCCCTATGTTTCCTCTCATTTTTTTCCTGGAATGGCATAAAACCACACATCATGTTTTTTCATATAATTTTCATCTGTTTAAAGTGCATTGTGGTGTGATATATGTGTTTTCTAAACATATTAGTGTTACGAATATAGTTCATTATTTTGCTTAATATTCCACTTAAATACTGTTTTCTAGAATATGATTTTTTAACTTGCTATGAACAAACACATGAGAAATATGTTCACGATCACTAGCCATCCAAAAGATAAACCTCACAACAACGAAGAGGCATCACCTTACACTGACAATGAGAGCCCAATTAAATAAACAAACAAACAAAATAAATAAAACAGAAAGCAACAAATGCTGGAAAGGGTTCAGAGTGTCTGGAACTCTCTACACTGCTCATGGGCTTGTAAACATGTACAACTCTTGTGGAACGTGATATTGTATGATCTAAAACAACTAGGAATAGGACTCTCATTTGGCCCAGCAATTCCTCTGCTGGGTATGCGTTCCAAAGAAGAGACACAGTGCTCTCCCATGTTCATTACAGCACGCTCAGAATAGCAAGAAGCTAGAAACGGCCCAAATGCCCACCAGTGAAAAGGGATAAAGAACCTCAAATACATACATACAATGGAATACTATGCGTCCCTAAGAAACCAAGATGAAGTCACAAAGCGCCTCATGACACAGATGAACCTAGAAATCATTATGCTGAGCAAACGTAGTCACTCACCAAAGGACAAAGATTGTACGAGACCACGACTGTAAGGATAAAACCCCAGACAAAGGCAGGCATCTGCTCTCCGGTCATGTAATCTTCTGATCCAGGTTCCCAAGCAACAGGTGATGCTGGGCTTTCCTATGGCTCACAATCCACGTATCACTCTCTTATTTACACATCTTAAAAACCACTCCATCAGAGGAGGCTCACTTCAGCTGGGGCCAGTTTCTCCTGTTGGCGGCAGAGAAAGACTAATCAGTTCCTGCCAGATAGCAGAGTTCCATCCTCACCCCAAATCAATGGGCACTCCTACAAGGATGCTCAGTAAAGCTTAAGGGGAAGTCAAGTTCAGAGGTGGGCGGTAAAAACATGTATGGCTCAGAGAAGAAGATTTCACTTTTGTTGGTGGGTAAAGCAGAAGTGACAACCTGCCATGGAGAGACAAGCTTAATATTACTGATACGCACAAACCCCCAGTGAAAGAGTACACGGTGTATTTATATTCCTAATCAGACATTTTTGACTGAGCTTCTGTCGAGCACGTGGTGGCCCAAGCCATGTGAGATAGGTAACTGGGACTTTAGATGTTGTCCTTGTGAGATTACACAACATCTTTCATAGGCTATGTCAGAAGGATTCTAGTTGGAAACCCCAGTAAGTGAACTGAACTTTACTTAAACATCCCCAGAGCAGATTGAAGGAACTCAAATTACCCCCTTGGATGTAAGACGGAAATGCCCTAGCGTGGCAAGAAGCAGATGTCTATTATCCCCAAGGTTGTGGATTTAGATGTCATTGGATTTGGACTCAAAATCTCATGCTTTGAGGGTGCAACAGAAGACTGCCTTCATGTGATATCTTCACAAGAGCATTATTGAAGGTTTGGGCCAAATCGCCAACCCTTATTATTTATATCAATAATGTCTTGTCACTGACGTTTTTAATCTGTACACATCAAAGATCCATGTGCCTTAGTATAAAAAGCTGTCCTATACATTTATTCTTTTTCTCAACAGTATTATAAATACTATATACTAAATTACTAGATTTATATATAGCTAGTTTTATAATACTGTAATTAAAATTATGTAGTGCCCAATGGAGATTATTTATAATATTTCCCATTAAAAGGACAATGGTGCCTGTAAATATATCAGGAACCTATATAAACGTAAATATATGGATCTATTTTGAGCTTGCCCTTAATTATAAGCCCTAATCTAAGAACAATTTGTTCTTAGGACGTGCCCCTACTCAACACTCACCCTCATTAAGAGATCACTGATGGTATGCGTGCTGTAGCAAAGTGTGATTGTGTTTGTCCGGCTTGACTAGAGAAACAAATTCATAGACACTGATATGAGCATACAAGAGCAATTGAATATTGAGATAACATCCCAGCCCAGTCCAGATCAAGTCTACAAGTCCAATATCAGCCCATATGTCCATTACCAATTTGTAAATTCCTCTTCAGTCTCACACAACACATGCAAAAACGCCACATGCAGGACAATCACAGGCCAGTGGGTGGAAAGTCTTGTGCATCCAGTGGCAGTGGAAGCATCTCAGTGCTGGCAGGGGTCTCCACCTGGCTCCTTCACTGCAGGGCTCTAGCATAGCTCCATGTGTCTTCTCAGCAAGCATCATCTCACTGGGAGTGAGTCTGTGTTCTGCCTCCAAGCAGCTATTTATCTCCCCAGCGCCTCCAAATGAGGTCATCAAGCCATGACCTGATGAACAGGCTAAAGTCCACCCTTCACTTTTAAGTCTCAAATTCACAACAGATTATGTAACTACCACGGTGACAAAGAACTCATACGGTACCCAGTTGTCAGAGAGAGTAGCATCTATGTCTACAAGGCTTATCTTAAAGTGCAGTCACAGCTAAGTTCACATGGAAGAAGCACAGCAGCCTCTGTGATCCTAAGATAATAAATAATTAAATCCAAGGGTGGAGAAAGAGGTTGTTGGAGACTTTAAATTTGGACCATGGGTTGCAGGAGGCTATGGATAACAGTGAAAGCTCAAAATCTATTTTCGGGATCCCCCTGCATGGATTAAGTTTCTAGTGAATCCCCTCGGACCACTGACACGGGATGTGAACGGCCTTGCTCTCAGAGGAGCGCGTAGCAAAGTGGATCAATGCAGATGTGCTTAGGGTACCATGCAAAACCTAATAATTTGGTCTCCCTTTTGACCCATTTTCCATTTGTTCTAGTTTTTATTATTTTCTGCTTTCTTTTCAACTGAGGTTTTCCTGTGTTTTATTTTGTTAATGCTGCTGGGTTTTATTCCCCTATCATTTTCTTCATATGAAATCCAGGATGGAGACAGTAACTGGATTAATAGTTTCTTAGAATTATAGCAGGGAGGCTAGGGGGTAATGGGGAGCTAATAATAATGAGTAAAACAATGAAGAAAATACTCCAAAATTTGATTGCGGTGATGATCGTATAACTCTTTAGATTTGAAACATTGAATTGTATTGCATATGACATATATCAATAAAGCTAAATTTTTTAAATAAGTTTTAAGAGTTGCTACTCCCTTTAAAGAATTCATGTTTGAACCAAATTATGGCTCAGTTCACACACATTCAATTCTCTGGGTTCACTGCTTGAACTGTGTCTAAATGGGGTCACTATAAGGCGTGGCAGGTTTGTACCCACAAAATTGTTAAAGAATCAAAGTTGGTGAAGCACTTACTTGGTTTTTTGTTCTCTGTGTAAAAGGATTCTAGAGTCTTGAAGAGGCTGGCCCTAAACAAGGTACAGAGCTTGGGAGCAGAGCATGTGGAGAGAGGCTAACACCGAGGCATGTGGAAACAGGTGAGCTCCAGCGATGCTATCAGAAGGAAAGGTCAGACTCGTCCAAGTAGCTGACCCGGCTGTGACTAGAAGAGAGCAAAGGTGGGATCCGGGGCTAGAATGTTCTTGGACTTAGTCTAGGTATGATCACATGAGTGTCCAGCTTGAGAAAAGCAGCACGTTTACTTGACGCAAGTGTTTTGAGATGTGACACCTCAGTAGAACTTCCATTAAAAAAGTGAATACTTGCCTGAAAGTTAGAAATAATAAAGGTGCGGTCATATTTAAGCTTGATCTTCAGGCCATATTTTGATATTCAGTTCAGTCTTGGATAATTGATGTGCTTCCAGGAATGCCCCTACAACAATTCAGGTGACAAGACATCAAGCTGAAAATCACTGAAGTTTTACAAAGAAAACTTAGGAAAGAAACCAGTAAAAACAGGCAGACACAGTCATCCACCTTTTTAACACAACTCCTTGCTGTGGTGTAGGTGCAATAAGTACAGAAACAACTTCCTGGACTTGGGTATCCTGTAATCGGATTCAGGTATCCTGTAGTTGAATATCTTACTCAGGAACCGTATAGAAAGCACAGCTGTTGCCACAGCATCTCCAAAACTAGTGGATATGAACTGCAGCCCTTGTGCTCAGCCGCTGCGTGTTTCCTTGAGGCGCCACCAGAACTCCTGTTGTCAGACTTCCTAGACTTTATATTAGAGTGGTCAGATGAGCCCTTTCGAAGGGAGGTGACTTTGGACAGGGGCCCGCATCAAATGATGGAGCAAGCCCTGCATAAGCTCGCAGAGGAGAGATCCAGACCCTGGGAGGCAAGTGCAAAGGTTTGTTGATTGCTACAGTTAGTAGAACCTGCATGAAGACTTCAATGGTTAACGTCACGGGGCTCCAGGTGAGTCTGCAAAGAAACAAACACACAAGCAAACACAATGGCACAATGTTTCCAACGTACAGTGGCCCTCTATGACAGGGTAGATCTGCCACTGTGGTTTTCTGAGACTGTAACTCTTTTTTTAAATCATTTTATTAGGGGCTCATACAACTCTTTTTACAATCTGTACATACATCATTTGTATCCAGCACATTTATACACATGTTGCCATCATCATTCTCAAGACACCCACTCTCCACCTGAGCCCCTGGCATCAACTCCTCATTTTCTCCTCCCTCCCCGCTCCCCCAGAACCCTTGATAATTTATAAATAATTATTATTTTATCATATCTTACACCATCCGACATCTTCCTCACCCAGTTCTCTGCTGTCCATCCTCCAGGGAGGAGGTTACATGTAGACCTTGTCACATGTTTCCCTTTTCTCCCTCACCCTCCCTCCACCTTCCTGATATTGCCACTCTTACCACTGTTCCTGAGGGCCTCATCTGTCCTGGATTCCCCATATTTCCAGTTCCTATCTGTGCCAGTGTACATCTCCCAGTCTAGCTGGTTACATAAGGTAGAATTGGGATCATGATAGTGGGGGAAAATTGTATATTTCATCGTTGCTACACTACACTCTGACTGGTTCGTCACTTCCCCGCAGCCCTTATGCAAGGGGATGTCCAATTTCCCCCTTATGCAAGGGGATGTCAATTTCCCCCTGGGTCCCCACTCTGCACTCTCCCTCATTCACAATGCTATGATTTATTTTATTTTTTGCTGAGACTGTAACTCTTGACAGGTGTAGATAGCCATGTCGTCCTCCTGAGGAGTGGACAATGGAAACAAAAAATATTTTCTCCTATTCATGCTGAGGCACCTGAGTTCATGGAGATGAGTGTTGAGCAGGAAATTGTAGGTATCAAGGTTTGGATCTGCTGGCTCCCTATGCCAAGGGTGGCAAAATTGGACTTTTTGGTAGTGCTGGAGTTGGCAAGGTGGTGTTGATCATTGAATTAATCAACAATGTCAACAAAGTCTATAGTGGTTACTCTGTTTTTGCTGGTATTGGTGAGAGGATCCATAAAGGCAATGGCTTATACCATGAAATGATTGAGTATGGTGTTGCCAACTTGAAAGATGCTACCTCCAAGCTCACACTGGTGTATGGGCAAGTGAACAAACCACCTGGTGCTCATGCCCAAGTAGCTTTGACTGGACTGACTGGCTGAATACTTCAGAGACCAAGTAGGTCAAGATGTGCTGCTGTTTGTTGATAGCGTCTTTCACTTCACCTGGGCTGGCTCAAAGCTGTCAACCTTATTGGGTTATCAGCCTACTCTGGCCACTGATATGGGAATCATTTTGTAAAGAATCACCACCACCAAGAAGGGAACGATCCCCTCTGTGCGGGATATCTATGTGCCTACTGATGACTTAACTGACCCTGTTCCTGCCACTGGCTTTGCCCAGGTGGGTGCTCCCACGGTGCTGTTCCGTGTTATCGCTGGACTGGGCATCTATCCATCTGTGGATCCTCTGGAATCCACCTCTGGCATCATGGATCCCAGAATTGTTGGCAATGGGCATTATGATGTTGTCCGTGGGGTGTAGAAGATCCTGCAGGACTGTAAATCCCTCCAGGATCTCCTTGCTATCCTTGGGTGTGGAAGAACTTTCTGAGGAAGACTAGGTACGCTGAGGTCTTCTCTGGCCCTATGGGGTAGCTTGTGCCCTGAAGGAGCCCATCAAAGGTCTCCTTTTTGGCAGATTTTAGCAGCTGAGTATGACCATCTCCCCGAGAGGGCCTTCTGTCGGTGGAACCTACTGAGGAAGCTGTGGCAAAATCTGATAAATTGGCTGAAGAGCATTCATGAGGGAGTCCTTTGAGTCAGCTGACCCCTGTGAGCTCTCCTCTCACCCCACCCCCTAATCCAAAAAGCTTGTTTTCTGTGTAGGTCACACAAGAGCCTTGTTTGAAGAGGTCTTCTGTCTAGAGGCTATTTAAGGTTTCCAATAAAATGTACATCCCTTTAAAAGTACGATGAAAGTAGAAGTTTGGGAGCTAATTGCTTCCTATACATCTTTTTAAGGAGCAATGACATGCTGCAGAAAAGACATCAGAAAGCACCAAGCCCAACACCTCACCTCCTCTGAGACATTCCTACTCCTAGCCACCCTATGGAGGGTTCCTGATACTGTAAATCTTTACGGAAGCAGACAGCCTCCTCTTTATCCTGCAGGGAGACTGCTAGGTTTGAACCTTTGACCTTGCTGTTTCCAGTCCAACACTTAGCAGAGAGCATAAATACACTCTTTTTTTTCTCTTTTTTTCATTTCCTAAAGCAGCAGGGGAAGGTCATGGAGGTCTCCAGAAAGCTTACATTATAGCTAGACCAAGTTATAGGGTTATTCCCTGGTTGTTCAGCTAATTGAAATTCTAATCCCACAGGTAGCATGACTATATTTTCTTCACTGGAAAAAGAAAATAAATGCTTCAGCAAAATCAAGGTTTCTATTTTAGCTCTTGAAAATAAAATTCTACTGGAAAAATAAAAGGCACCCTTGGTAACCATCAAAAACTATTTCTTTTAATGTGAAACCCATTCTTGACTTTTTATAATAGTGATCTCATACAATATTTGTCCTTTTGTGATTGATTTATTTCTCTCGATATATATGTCTGCCAGTTTCATCTGTGTTGCTGGGTGGTTCACAGACCCATCATTATTATATAATCTTGCATGTATGCCAGTGTGTGTGTGTGTGTGTGTGTACACCATAGTTTATTTGTCCACTTTTCCATTGAAGGGCCTTTAGTTGACCTCTTTGCTACTATGAACAGTGCTGCAATAAACATGAGTGCGTATCTTGGGGTGGGAGGGAAAGGAAGCATAAGGCACTAACTAGAGAATAGACACATTAACTTGGGTGAAGGTAAAATAAAATGGTAAAAGAAAAAAGTCATATTTTGAAAAAATTTTAGATGACCTAGTTGTCCTTGATTAAAGAAATGATTGAATGATTTCAAAATAAAAACCCTCACTGCCAATGAGTCCATTCTAACTCATAGCAGCCCTCTAGGACAACGTAGAACTGAACTGCCCTTGTGAATTCTCAGGATTGTAATTCTTAATGGGAATAAACATCCCCATCTTTCTCCCACCGAGTGACTGGTGGTTTCAAAATGCTGGCCTTGCGGTTAGCAGCCCAAATTGTAACCCTGAAAGCAAACAGCAATCAAGCCAGTGGAATAGCTCATCATCACCTTGCCTGACAATCATTTGTCAAATCTGGGATTCCATTCTTGGAAACATTTTTCAAACTTATCTGTTAGATGGCTGACCTCCCTCATGATTTTCCTCACTACTTCTATGTGCTCAGATTGCTGTCCCTTCGGGTACCTCTTCATTTGCAGAAGCAAAAAGAAAAAAAAAGTTGCATGGAATGAGGCCAGATGAGTAAGGTGAATGGGGCAAAAGAGGCATGCTATTTTTTTCCAAAAACTGGTGCACTGGGATGTCTGGGTGAGCAGGGGCACTGACCTGGTGGCAAAACCAGTCCCCCATTTGTCACAAATTAGGAATTTTGTCACACACTTTAAGCAATCTTTTCAGAACCTCTAAATAGAAAGCTTGATGAATAGGCTGGCCTGGTGGAACAAACTCCAAGTGCACTATCCCCCTCACATCAAAAACACAAGTGAACATCGTCTTGATCTTTGGTTTCCCTTGACAAGTTTTTTTCGGGCAAAGGTGACAATGGCACATTCCACTGGCTTGATTAATGTTTGCTACCAAGTTTGTAAGAATACAAGTAGCACCATGTCTCCTTACCAGTCATGACCTGGCGGGGGGAAGGGGGGGTGGGAGGGTGACCTGGGTTTCTTTGGAGCTTTTCTTTCAAAGGATGACATGTTTCCATGTTTCCACGCAACACTCCTTCCTGATCACTCAGAACCCAAGACACCAATTTCACAGTGACCCTACACCTTCCCAAATTTTCCTGTGAAATTTGCTGAACCAAGCTCTAAACAAGTCCAGGTACCTTCCTCATCTCTTCAGTGGTCCATCATTGGTCTTTGAGCACAAGTGCATGAATTTTGTTGAAATTTTTGTCCCTTCAGGAAGCTGATGGACCCCAGAATGAGATTTGTCATCAAGCAACATTTCACCTTTTTAGAAAAGAGAGAACCAGTCGCACACTTGTGTTTTTTCCATAGCCCTGTCTTTGTAAGCTGTGTTCAACATCACATCCATTTCTGTGGCCATTTCCCCAAGCAGGAAGCAAAATTTCTTAGCCACACACTGTTTCCCTAAATTAGCCATCACACACACACACACACACACACACACACACACACGCACATCAAACAAAACTGATTTTATGAAAAAATTCACTGTGACCAGAGAGAACCTTCCCAGGTGATGCCATTGGGTGCACTAACTCAGAGCAAGTTGCTCCATGCTTGTCCAGCAGGGAAAATGCTTACTATGAAAGCTCTACCCAGCAGAGCTTTGTTCCTTTTTTTTTGTTGGTTTGTTTTTTGGGGCGTGTGTGTGTGTGTGTGTGTGTGTGTGTGTGTGGTGGCAGTGGGATGGAAGCTAGCCCCTCCTATTTTAGGCCAAATAGCAAGCCTAAATAAATTTACAAATTTATTTACAATGCTATAAATTAAAAATCAATAGGAAGATAAAGGGAATACAATCAAATCCATGGAAATGGAATAACATCCTCCTTAGAAAATACTGGATAACAAAAGAAATAAAGAATTAAATGTAAAAATTCCTTGAATAGAAGAAGAATTTATAGATCGGTATCAGACATGGACTGAACTGGGATGTTTCCTTAACATGCATTTCCCCTTTGACATACAGCTCTCTCTCATACACATATGGGTGTCTTTGGATTTGTTTTTCTAGTCAACGCCGACTAACACGAGGCCTGATACCAAAACCAAACAGACATTTAAAAACACAAAAATAAAGGAAGTTATAGGCCAATATCCCTTATGAAGATACATGCAAAAATTCTCAACAAACTCCTAACCAATATAATGCAAATGTTTCTTTAAACTACACCAGTACCAAGTGGGATTCTCACCAGACATACCAGAAGGGTTCAATATTAGAGAACCAACCAATGTAGTACTTTCACATACCTAAGCCAAAGAAAAGGACCACGTGCCATACTATTAATGCAGAAATGGCATCTGACAAAAGCATCCAAAAGATAATAACCGAAGAGAAAATCTTCAATGTAATGAATGGCATATATACAAAGCAAAAATCATTTAAATGAAGAGAAATTAAAAGCATATCCCTTTTGTATGAGAAATAGACAGTAATGCCCTTTATCATCATATCTATTCAAATATTGTGCTGAAGCTCTTAGGTAGAGTTATAAGATGAGCAAGGGAAGTTAAAGGCACCCAAATTTGACAACGAAGTAGAAAAACTCTTATTTGTAGGTGTTGACAATAATGACAAGGATGGTAAAGCCCTCTAGACCATCATTGGCTCATAGGGCATGAATCAAAATGAGAAGAAACAGCTACAAAAATTGATTAGTAATTACAACTTAGACATGGGAGGCATGAATCTAGGAAAACTGGAAGTTGCCAAAAATTAAGTGGAGCACATAAACATCAACACTCTATGCATTAGTCAGCTAAAATGGAGTAGTATTGGCCATTTTGAGTCAGAAGATAATATGGTTTACTCTGCCAGGAATAACAAAATCAAGAGTAATGAAGTAACATTCATTGTCCATCCACACACATACAAGGAAATACAACTGTAGTTAATACAACTAATATTCAAATGTATGTGTCAAGCATGAAAATCAATGATGCCACAATTAAAGAATTCTATAAATGTCTTCTTTCTGAATTTGATCAATTAAAATGCATTGGTAATTATTGGTGATTGGAATGAAAAATTTGGTCCTGAAGAAGGAACTGCAGTTGGAAAACATGGTTTTGGTGACAGAAATGAAGTCTGCGATCACAAGACCAATGATTTCTTCATAACAAATACCTTTTTTCAACAACATATCCCCGTGGACCTCTCCAGATGAAATACACAGAAATCTAATTGACTACATCTATGCGAAAAGACAACAGAGAAGCTCAGTATTGGCAGGTAAAATTAGGCCAGGGCCTGACTGTAGAACAGACCACCAATTGCCAATTTGTAAGTAGAGATTGAAGCTGAAAAAAAAATTAAAACAAACCCACAAGAGTCAAAAAATTATCTCATTTATCCCACTTGAACTTTGAGAACATCTCAAGAACAGATTTGATGCACTGAGCAATAATGCCATCAGACGTGAATAGCCGTGGGATGAGCAAACATGAAGAAAGCAAAAGATTGAACTGATACAAAATCACGGGAAAAAAAAGTAACTAGCTGACATTCGATCATTTCACCAGGTAGGATACGAACAAAAGCCAATGGTACTGATGGAAGAAGTTCAAGCTGCACTGAAATAGTATCCAAATATAAGGTTTCAGGAATTGATGGAATGCCAAGTGAAACATTTCAACCAGCTGATGAAGCACTAGAAGAACTTATTCTTCTATGCCAGGAAATTTGTAAGATAGTTACTTGAACAACTGACTGGAAGAGATACATATCTGTGCCCATTACAGAGTAAGGTGACCCAACAGAATATTCATACTATAGAATGGTATCATTGATATTGCAGGCAAGTAAAATTTTGCTGAAAAGGGAGTTACCAGAAATCCAGGCTGGATTCTCAAGAGGAGGTGGAACAGGAGCTATCATTGCTGAAGTCAGACAGCTCTTGGCTGAAAGCAGAAAATACCAGAAAGATGTTCACTTGTGCTTTATAGACTCTGCCATGGCATTACATTGTGTAGATCATAGCAAGTTATATATGTCCTAGAGAAAAACAAGAATTCAGAACACTTCAGTGTGCTTCTGTGGAACCTGTCCATGCATCAAGAGGCAGTTAGCAAACAGAACAAAGGACACAGTCTGAATCAGGACAGATGTGTGTCAGTGTTGTATTCTCTCATCACACTTACTTAATCTGCATGCTGAGCAAATAACCAGAGAAACCAGATTATATGTAGAAGAATTTTGCATCAGGCTAAGAGGAAGGCTTACTAATAACCTGCAATATGCAGATGATACGATCTTGCTTGCTGAAAATGCGGAGGACTTGAATTACTTGCTGATGAAGATAAATGATTATAGCCTTCAGTATGGATTACAATTCAATATAAAGAACAAACAAATCCGTCTTAGAAGAAGTATAGACAGAATACCCCTTAAAGGCAAGGATAGCAAGATGTAATGAGAAGTACTTTAGACATGTTGTCAAGAAAGAATTGTCCCTGGAGAAAGACATCATGTTTGGTAAAGCAGAGGGGCAGTGAAACAGAGGAAGAAGGCCTTCAACAAGATGTATTGACACAGGGACCGCATCAATGGACTCAAACATCACAACCATTCTGAGGAAGATGCAGG
Source organism: Tenrec ecaudatus (assembly GCF_050624435.1). Classification (NCBI taxonomy): domain Eukaryota; kingdom Metazoa; phylum Chordata; class Mammalia; order Afrosoricida; family Tenrecidae; genus Tenrec; species Tenrec ecaudatus. The sequence goes on from NC_134543.1 coordinate 94,690,887, forward strand.
ACAGGGCAGTCTTTCCTTCAGTGGCACGTAAGGTCACTACGAGTCAGAACCCACTCAACAACAAGATCCTATACACATAATAGACCAAAGACTCAAAAAGAAATTGTAACTAATGAAAAGATCGAGCACTGTGGCTAAGTACAATATCAAAATGCAAAAATCAGCTTAATTCCTTTTGCTGAAAATAGTAGCTCTGAAAAGGAAATCGGGAAATATTATTTACTATAGCCAACCAAAAGCTGAAATGTATCGGAATAAATATAGCCAGAGAAACAAAAACCATGTACAATGAAAATTATAAACAGGACTACAAGAAACGAATAAAGACCTAGATAAATAAAGGGATACACCAGATTTGTGTTTAGGAAGATTTAACATATAAAAATGTCGACACTACTCAAAGAAATTTATAGGTATAATGAAATCCAAATATAGATTCCAACATCATCTTTTAAAGAGATGGAAAAACTCAACATCAGTTTTATATGGAAAAGAAAACGACCCTAAATAACCAAAGAACTACTGAATAATAAAAGTAGGAGGCCTCTTACTTTCAAAGCTCAAAAAATGACAAGTCAAAACACTGTGGAACTGTCACCATGGCAGATACATGGTGCTGTGGTTAGGTACCATTTAGTCGACTCCAACCCATAACGACCCTGCGCACAACAGAATGAAATGATGCGCAGTCCTGTGCCATCCTCTCCATTGTTCTAATACCTGAACCTATTGATGCCGTCACTGTATCAATCCATACCGTTGAGGCCTACCCCCTCCTTCACTGCTCTTCCACTTTGCCAAGCATGATGTCCTTCTCCAGGGACTGGTCTCTCCTGACGATATGTCCAAAGTATATAAGATGAAGTCTTGCTATCTCTGAGTAAAAGGACCACTTGGCCTCACTTCTTCCAACACAGATGCTTTCAATATCTTCCTCCAGCACCACAATCCAAATGCATTGATTTTTCTTTGGTCTTCCTTCTTCAATATCCAACTTGCACATGTGAGGCAGTTGCCAACACCATGACTTGGGTCAAGCACACCTTAGTCCTCAAAGTCTCATCCGTGTTTTTCAATCCTTTCTCCATTTATCATGATGTGACCTATTAGTCCAGCTATGAGAATTTTGATCTTCTTTACATTGACTGTAATCCATAATGAAGGCTACAGCCACGTTCATTAACACCTCAACAAGGAAAAGACAAATAATTGAAGTAAAAATGTGGCAGAGGACATGGCAGAGATTTCAGCAAAGAAGAAACATGCGTACCCAACAAATATATGAAGACATGCTCAGAATTAGAATTATTAACAATTTGAGATGTAAATTAAAAATTGAGATACCACCTTACTTAGAAATAATAGAAAAATTAAAAAATATCAGGAAACAGCAAATGCTGGTAAGGGTGCAAAGAAACTGGAAACCTCATACTCTGCTGTGCATCGCTAAAATGGAGCAAGCACTGTGGAAAGTGACTTGGCACGGCCTAAGAAAGTTGAGTCTAGATATATCATGCAGCCTAGTAATCTCTCTCTTACTCCAGAAAAATAAGAAATAAACAAACCCATGTTCATCATTGAACTATTCATAATAGCAAACATCCCCATCGGTGGAAGAATAAATAAATTTGGGTACACACACACAACTAAATACTATGCAATGTTAAAGAATAATGATGAATCTGTGACATACCTCAAAACATGGATTGACCTGGAAGATATAATGCTCTGTGATATTAGCCAATCACACCAAAAATATATATTATTGATGCAATAAAGTTATAAAGGGGTACCCTCCAAACAATTCTTTTTCAAACCTATGTATTTAATTAAAAAGCAAAAAAAACCTTATCACCTTCAAAGCACTCTCTATTACACTTAATAAATTTGTCATATCTGTGATTCATTCTTGGAAACATTTTTCAAACCTATCTGTTTGGATGACTAACAGCACCTCCCTCATTTCCTTCCTCACCACTTATATACCCTCAAATCGCTATCCTTTCATGTCCCTCTTCACTTGCAGAAACAAAAGGAAGTTGCATGGAATGAGGTCAGGTAAGTAATGTGCATGGGACTAGAGAGGCATGCTGTTTTTTTTTTTGACAAAAACTGGTGCACTGAGATGGCTGCATGAGCAGCGACACTGTCCTGGTGGCAAAACCAGTCTTCCATCTGCCACAAACCAGGACTTTTTGGTCACACACTATTATGTAATTATTTCAGAACCTCTGAATAGAAAACTTGATTAACAAGAGGGTATTGGAAGGAGATGAGCCAGTCAGGGTGCGATGTAGCAATGATGAAAAATACAACTTTCCTCTAGTTCCTAAATGCTTTCCACACACACACACACACACACACACACACACACACACACACACACACCATCATCCCAATTCCACCTTGCAAGTCTGGCTAGACCAGAGGATGTACACTGGTAGCGATACGAACTGGAAACACAAGGAATCCGGGGTGAATGATCCCTTCAGGACCAGTGGTGTGAGTGGCAATACTGGGAGGGTGGAGGGAGCATGGGTTGGAAAGGGGGAACTGATTACAAGAATCTACATGTGACCCCCGCCCTGGGGGACAGACAACAGAAAAGTGGGTGAAGGGAGACGTCGGACAGTGCAAGATATGACAACATAATAATTTATAAATTATCAAGGGTTCATAAGGGAGGGGGGAGCAAGGAGGGAGGGGAAAAATGAGGACCTGAATCCAGAGGCTTGGGTGGAGAGCAAATGTTTTGAGAATGCTGAGGGCAATGAATGTACAAATGTGCTTTACACAATTGATGTATGTATGGACTGTGATAAGAGTTGTATGAGCCCCTAATAAAACGATTTTAAAAAATCTGACCCGGTGTAACAAACTCCAAATACACTATGAGTCAACATTTTTATCCATTCAGGAAGTTGACAGACTCCCAGAATGAGGTTTAGCAATAGACATTTCTCCTTTTTTGAAATGAGAAAACCACTAGCACACTTGATTTTTTTCCCCCATAGCACAGTCCTTGTAAGCTGTGTTCAACATCACAACGGTTCCTGCAGCATTTTCCCTGACCAGGAAACAAAATTTCACAGCAGCATGCTGTTCTCCTAAATCAGCCATCACAAAGAACAAGATTCGAGCAAAACTGCTTTTATGAAAAAATGTAGTGTGACCAGAGAACCTTCCCAGGTGACTGTCACTGGGTGTACTCACTCAGATTGAGTTACACAATGTTTCTAGTGGGAAAAATGTGTATACAAAAACTCCGCCAGGGGAGTTTTTTTTTCCATTTGCGGGATGGGGGGAAGCTAAGTGGGTTAAGAATGAATAAATGGAAACAGGAAGTAGGAAGAAGTGGGATGAGCGATGGGTACCTTGAAGGGATTGCAATGGATGAGTTCAACAAAATATCTATGAGTTGTTGAATATAAAACTTGTGATTTTCTTGGTAAATCTTCACCTAATTCACATTAAAAATAAGTAGAATGCACACTATATGCCAGCATCTTGTTGTGTTTTCATGCATAATTTCATTTAATCTTCAAAGTAACACCATAAAGTCAGTAGAAAAGGAGACAGAGTCAAAAGGCACTAACTTGGCCAACTCACGTGGTAGACCCTGAACTCTATTTGAGTCTAATTATTTCAAAAGAATATTCCCTAACAATGCATCCATTTTCCCAAACATGACAAATAGGAATCGCTTACAGGATCATTATTTTGGAAAATTCTATTATCTATTCAGCCCACTGGCTAATCTACATCCATATAGATTTTTACTATTAGTATTTAGTGTGCCCTACAACCATGTCATTAGAATTATTGTCATCTTCAATTGTAACCTGAGAATAAGAATTGAATATCGTAGAAAAAGGCTTACAGGTTTTTTAATGGTGTTTGTAACATTGATGAAATACAATCCCCCAACTTTTAAAGTTTATGAGTCTCTGAGTAGTACTAATGGTCAAGCATTCAATGACTAGCTTAATGGTTGGTTTTCAAACCCACTCAGAAACACCTTCTAAGACAGGCCATATGGTCGGTTTCTGAAAGGTTACAAACCATGAAGTATAGTAGTATCTGGCTCACGTGGGTTCTCCTAGAGTTGGCCTCAACCCAATAACAATGGATACAAATAAAACAATGAACAAATTAACACCTATTCAGAACACTTAGTTAATGCTATAATGAAATTTTTAACAAACTACATGTAATTAAAATTTTAACAAACTAGGCACCATCTTTGTTTCAATGTGACTATGTACTAGCCACTTGGACCCTATATTTCTATCTCTTTATTGTTACTCAGTGACAAATCTTAGAGTGTGCTGCGGAGTTTGAATGAATAAAATACACCTGAAGTGCATTTAGTGAGTGAGTTGATTTTTACAAACAAAATGGTGGCCTGGAACGCTTTTTAAATAGATACAGCTTCTCTATTTAAGGAAGTTCCACACACTGTGGCAATTGAGTGAGAGAGAAAATGCCTCTGATGAAAAGGAAGGCTAACATTTACATCTGAAAACTGTTGCCGTGCCATGTTGGTTGACAAGTGATGTGGATAATTTTATCCCCTCGAGGTTTACAATTTGCAGAACTAGTATTTATGTTGATCTCATCAGAACCAAGTGAAAAAGGGTAGACATTACCTAAATATCATGCCTAACATGGGAAAAAATACATATGGAAATGGGCTTCGCTTTTTAAATTACTTTTAGAAAATTGGCTTTTTTTCACTGGTGACTCCCCCTGCAGGAACTTGATTGGCACCTGGGATCTTCTCTACAGGTAGAAAAAACCCGTTTTCCCTATTTTTTCTCATATTCTGTTCATGGCGATGCTGAAACTCAATTGAGTGATAGTTACTTGGTTGAAGAGAAGGTGTGGAGGACAGTGGGCCCAGGTAGTATACCAGTCATTGTGAGAAGCGTAAGGTACATTATATTGGTTCTCTATTGTAAAAAGAAATGTTAGTACTAAACTCTGTACCTTACAAACAGATTTCACACACATCCATCTCATCACATTTAACATTGGACCTATCCTAGAAAAATCACTTAGGAGGTTCAAGGGAACAATGGCCCCTACTTTAGCTTGCATAGTGTTATTTAACTGCCCTGGAGATAAGTTGCAAATTAGCCCAGTTATCACACACCTCCGTGCCTCCGATGCAGCATTTTCCACTCAGCGGTATATCCTAATATGACTGCCATACAGTCCATATGACCTAATATTGTTATGTTTCTCCAAACTGAGAGTCACCTAAAGTCTCTGCATCACTCTTTTCCTTGTGAAGAGAAACATCTCTGAGCATACTCATCTGTACTCTTTTGCGGGGGTTTCCTGTTGGGCAAACTTTTCACCAGAATTTTTTGTCATATTAATTAGTGGATTACTGAAGCCTCACATTATATCCTCCCACTTGGACACTAGGAGCTCTGATAGCGGAGTGTGTCATGCAAAGTCCACAGTTCGAAACTGCCGGCTGCTCCACGGGAGAAAGAAAGACTTACAGTCGTGTCCTATAGGTTCGTTATGGGTTGGAATAGACTCAATAATACGTTTTGGTTTTACTTACACTCATAGAACCATTTTCATTTTGTCTTATTTGTCATGGATCTTATGACAAATACCATGGGTCTTATGACTACTTTGCTGAGATGACTCAAGATTCTGTCTCAGTACTTAAGTCAACTACTTCCCTTACGCTGGTAGAGTTGTACGTAAAATCAATGGGAAGCTACTATTCATCTGACATAATAGTTTTCCCACAACTTCATTAAGAACCTTGCAGAGCTATTGTGTTAGTTAAACCCCACATTGCCTTGTTAATGGCCATAATTAGATGCTGCCTCTGGAAATATGGCTGAAAGAATTGAAAAACTAATTTTTAATTTGTTTAAATTTATATGGTCATATGTGTCTATTTTTATTGCTGCTCTGTACTGTGAAGTCAATTCCAACTCAAAATAATAATCATAATATAGGCCAAATTAGAACTCCTTCATTAAGTTCCCAGGGCTGTAATAGTTCTGATTTTTCTTAATGACCACCACTCACTTGAGATGCAATGTTAAAAGATTCTATGGGTAAAATATCTATCAGACAAAGATAGAAAGAATACACAAAGTCACTGTACCAAAAACAATTAGTCAAAATTGTACTATTTCAGGAGATACTGATGAGCAAGAGCCAATGGTCCTCAATGTTCGAGCTGAACTGGATGCATTCGCCAAAAACAAGGCTATAGGAAATGGTGGAATACCAATTGAAATGTTTCAACAAACAGATGAAGCATTAAAAGCACTTACTTGTCTATGCCAGGAAATTTGGAGGACAGATACATGAGGGCAATGAATGTACAAATGTGCTTAACACAATTGATGTATGTATGGACTGTGATAAGAGTTGTATGAGCCCCTAATAAAATGATTTAAAAACTGACTGGAAGAGATACCTATTTACATCCATTCCAATGAAAGGTAACTCAACAGAATGCTCAAGTTAAAGAACAATATCATTGAAATCACCTGCAAGTAGAAATGTTTAAAATCATCCAACAATGGTGCGGCAGCACAGGGAGCTGCCAGAAATTCAGGTTGGATTCAGAAGAGAACATGGAACAAGAGATATCACAGCTGATGTCAGGTGGATCTTGGCTGAAAGCAGAGAATACCAGAAAGATGTTCACTTGTGTTTTATTGACTATGCAAATTTATTTGAGTGTGTGGAATATAACAAACTGTGTATAACCTTGAGAAGAACACTTTATGTTTATGTAGATCTTGTATGCTGATCAAGAGGCAGTTGTGCAAACAGAACAAGGCAATATGGCATGGTTTAAAATCAGAAAAGGTGTGCATCAGGGTTGAATCCTTTCACCATATTTATTCAATCTGTAGGCTGAGCAAATCATCAGAGAAACTGGGTTATATGAAGAAGAATATGGCATCAGTAGTGGAGGAAGTCTAATTAACAACCTGTGATATGTACATGGCACAACCTTGCTTGCTGAATATCAGGCGAACTTGAAGCACGTGATGATGAAAATCAATGATTATAGCCCTTAATGTTGTAATATTAAAGTTTTTATGCCAACATGGTTCCCATATGAACATGTGGGTGGAGCTCAGCCTATCAATCAGGTCGCAGTTTGATTGGAGGGCAACCAAGCTAAATGGTTCTTCAAAGCCGACCTCTGTCTCTCCTCCCTGGTGACTGGACCAGAGCGCAGCTGCCTGAGTTAGCTGCTCTGCACTAGTGGGCCCAGCCACCCCATGGATCATGGTGGACGGGTCATCATGCTGTGCATCGCTATGTCTTGAGGCTCCATCACAATCTGCTTTGCTGTGCTGCTGTGCTATTGACCTCTGCTAGGTCTTGACATCTCATCTTCCTGTTGTTGCCACCCACCTTGCCACGTTTTCTGCCTGCCAGCTGACTCTGTTCATCTCTCATTCAGGCAGATTCCACACTTCCCACCAGCCACTTCCCTGTCTGCTTTCTTGACCTTGGACCAGTAGCCAGTGTGGGCTGGAAGGACCTTCGGTATATTAACTGTCCCATGAGAGTCAGTTGGATTGAGCCCTCTCTACTGTTGTGTGGACTATTTAGCTGTTGTATTCCTTCTCGCTATATAAACGTATCCTTTTACATATATAATCATGTGTCCTAGTTTTGTTTCTCTAGAGAACCCTGCCTAACATAAGTAGAGATTAAAATTCAATGTATAGAAGACCAAAATTCTCACAATTGAACCAGTTGGTAACATGAGGATAAATGGGGAAAATGTTGAAGTTTTCAAGTATTTTCTCTTGCTTGGATCCATAAGCACTGCCCATGGAAGCAGCAGTCAGGAGATCAAAATGTATGCATTGTAATGGCTAAATCTGCTGCACGAGACTTCTTAAGAGTGTTGGAAAACAAGATGTTACTTTGAAGACTATGGTGTGCCTGTCCTAAGCTGTGACAGACCTCACATAAACGTGAACGTTGGACATTGACTAAGGAAGATAAAAAAAACTCTTCATTTGCTGAAATGGTGTGGCTTGAAATCAAACCGCTGCAAATATCCATTAATAATCAGAATTTTTAATATACAAAGTATGAATCCATGAATATTAGAAGTCATCAATATGAACTAGATGCATAATGATCGATATCCTTGTCATTAGTGAGATGAAACAGACTGGAATTTGCCTTTTGAATCAGAAAACTTAGGCCTGAGCTTTTTTTTAATGCTAGGAGATTTTCCATGAGCTAGTCAATTTCATCTTTTCTTATGAGTCTGCTGAAGTTTCATACGTCAGTCTGTATTAGTTTGGGTACTAAGTGTGCCCCTAGAAGTAGCTCCACTTCTTTTAGGCATCAGTATTTTTTGGATGACAGTCCTTCAGAGTACTGTGGTTATCTTGTTTTTCCATTTGGTTCTGTTGTGATGTTACCCATTTCATTTGTATTATTTCCATCTTCTTTTCTTTGCTAGATTTGCCGGTGGCTTTTCAATTTTGTTATTCCTTCCAAAGAACCAACTTTGCATCATGCTGACGCTTTCCATTGTTTTTCAGTTTTCTGTTTCATATATTTCTACTCTGATCTTAATTATATCTTGCCTTCTGGTAACTATAAATGTATTTTTATTGTTGGAGATATTGGGTGTAGGTATTGATTTTTAGTCTGGTTTTATTTTTCATGCATGCATTTATTGCTATTGATTGCCCTTTGTAAAGGAAGAGCCAGAGTAGATCCCATTCTGGTGTGCCAATCCTTGAGGACAGTGTTTCTGCTCTGAGCAGTTTGTCCCCAGAGATGTTTCAGGACCGGCCCCAGCTTGAGATGTGACACCCTCTCCCTAGATGACCGTGCTGCAGCGGGCAACCTTGAAGATACAGCTTAGGGCGAGTGGCCTGTCTGACCCACACACATGGGGGCAAATCAAGAGGGGAACACAACAACCCAGTGATGGGAGTGAAGTCATGAAGTCTCTGAAGTATCCTGAGTGTAGACTTCTGACTCAGCAGGCAGTGCTGGCACCCCATCTGAATTGGTCGGGGATTACCCACAAGGGGATACACTGAATGTGTAAAGGCTGCAGGAATAGCAATGGAGATGTTTAGGGTGCTTGACTGTCAGACCCAAATGCTGAAGACTGAAAGGGTGTATGAGTTGTTGGGTAAGTGGCACCTGGGATATGCAGCCCTGGCAGAAAGAGGGACTGGACAGATGCTTTATAAAATGTCCTTCTCCAAATTTGACAAAGAGATATTCACCTGCTTTGTGGCAGAATCCCTGTTTGTCTTGTGACTAGCTATATATATATATATTCGTTTGTTTATTTTTGGTGTTTACACAAGATAGACAAGATAGGAAATCTTATAGAGGTAGTGACTTGTCTGATGATTCCTGGGGACCATGGGAAGGGAAGGGGGTGGTGAGTGGGGATATCAGTCTCTAACGTCCTCTTCAGACTCACACAACACATGTAATGACACTGAATGCAGGAAGATCACAGGCTAGTGGGTAGAAAGGCTTGTAGATCCAGTGTAAGTGGAATCATCTTAGCCCTGCGGTGAGTCTTCACATGGCTCCCCCAGCACCAAGGCTGTGGCTCCAGCAGCGTAGCACACCTGGTGTGTCAGCAGGAAGACTAAAAGAGTGGGTATCTGGCCTCCAGTCAGCTATTCATCACCTTCATGCCTCCAAATGAGTTCATCAGGCTGCGACCTGATGGTCATGCTAGACTCCAACCCTTCACGAGTAGACAAGAGATTATGTACCTGCCACAGACCACCCCCAGTCAACTTGATACTTTTACAAAACTCTTTAGTCATATGTAATTTTTAACAAAACATTAATAAAATCATATCTGTACCTAACAGAATGCAATAAAATACATACAATTCAATATGCTAGGACAGGAAGCAAAAATGCTGCAAGTGGAACACTAGGAGTAATGGTGAGTGGTGCGACTCCAGCTTCCACCCCTTGGTTCCTAGCCCCATGAATTCTGGCTATTAGCATTATAGCATCATATATTGGCCGCTGGTTTAGAGCATATACAGCTACCTGTAGAACACTGGCCCAGCCACCTAATTGGCACCGTAATTGTGTCTTTAGGAGATCATTTCATCGTTCTATCAAGCTATCTGCTTCAGGATGATGAGGAACATGATACGACCAGTGGATTCCATGGGAATGGGCCCATTGCTGCACTGTATTTGCTGTGAAGTGAGTTCCTTGATCTGAAGCAATGCTATGTGGGATGCCATGCCGGTGGATGAGGCATTCTGTAAGTCCATGAATAGTAGTTTTGGAAGAATCACTGTGTGCAGCCAAGGCAAATCTACAGCCAGAGTAGGTGTCTATTCCAGTAAGAACAAAATGCTGCCCCCTCCATGATGGAAGTGGTCATATGTAATCAACCTGCCACCAAGTTGCTGGCTGATCTCCCCGAGGAATGGTCCCATATCTTGGACTTACTGCTGGTTTCTGGCAAATGAGGCACTCAGCTTTTCATGTTGTGTGCCCATGAATAACCTCCATCCCTGTCACCATGTCCACTTTGTTCATGTGCCCATTGGGCGATAACAGGGGTGGCAGAGGAAAGAGGAGGACCAGTCTCCACAGCATGTGTCATCTTAGCCACTTGATTGTGCAAGCCCTCCTTTTCAGAAGTAACCCTTTGGTGAACATTCACATGAGACATGATTACCTTTACTTTCTTGGCATATTCAGAGAGGTCCATCCACATACCTCTTTCCCACACCTCCTTGTCACCCATTTTCCAATCATGTTCCTTCCAATTCCCTGACCATCCAGTGAACAATATACAGTCTCACACCTGGCTATTTTTCCTTGCAGGCAAACTAAACATCCAGGTACACTTCTTGAAGTTCTGCCCATTGGGAAGATTTCCCTTCACCACTGTCCTTTAGGGAGATCCCAGAAAGGGGCTGTAGTGCTGTTGCTGTCCACTTACGAGTGCCACCTGTATATTGTGCAGAGCCATCCGTAAATGAAGCATGACATTTTTGGTCTTCAGTTAAAGTTGGTAAGGAACTCCCCAGGAGGCCATAGGTGCAGACTGGGAGAAAGAAGGTAATATGACAGGAGTGCAGACTGTGAGCATTTGGGCCACTTCTTCATGTAGCTTACTTGTCCCTTCAGGGCCTGCTTTGGTTCAATCTCATATATACCACTTCCATTTAACAATGGAGTGTTGCTGCGCACATCCAACTTTATGGGTCAGACAATACCCAGTTCATGATGGGTGGTTCGGGTCTCATGGTGACTTGGGGGCCCGTGGTGAGGCATCCAGTCTCCACCAAGGCCCAGTAACAGGCCAACAGCTGTTTTTCAAAGGAGTAGTAATTGTCTGCAGAGGATGGTAGGACTTTACTCCGAAGTCCCAATGGTCTACGCTGTGATTCACCAATAGGGGTCTGCCAAAGACTCCACACTGCATCTTTATCTACAACTGACACCTCTAGCACCATTGGGTCAGCTGAATCATATGGTCCCAGTGGCAAAGCAGCTTGCACGGCAGCCTGAACCTGTTACAGAGCCTTTTCTTGTTCGGTGACCCACTCAAAATTGGAGGTCTTTCATGTCACTTGATAAACAGGTCAATGTAGAACACCCAAGTGAGGGATATGCTGCCTCCAAAATCCAAAGAAGCCCACTAGGTGTTGCGCCTCCTTTTTAATTGTTGGTGGGAGGGGGGGTTGTCAATTCAAGAGCTTATTATTCACTTTAGTAAGAATATCTCCACATGCCCGACACCACTGGACCCCTATAAATTTTATTGAGGTGGAGGGTGCCTGAATCTTTGTTGGGTTAATTTCCCAGCCTCTTGTACACAGATGTTATACCAATGAATCTCAAGCCTTTGATACATTCTCCTTCATGGGTCCAATCAGCATAATGTCTTCAATATAATGGACTAGTGTGACATTTTGTGGAATAGACAGGCAATCAAGTTCCCTTTGGACTAAATTATGGCACAGGGTGGAAGAGTTGATGTACCCTGGGGGAGAGTTGTGAAAGTGTTTTGTTGTCCCTGCCAGGTGAAGGCAAACTGCTTCTGGTGGTCTTATGAGACTGGTATTGAGAAGAAGGCATGGCCAGATCAATAGCTGCATACCAAGTACCATGGGAAGTATTAATTTGCTTAAGCAATGAAATCACATCTGGAACGGCAGCTGCAATTGGAGTCACCACCTGGTTAAGTTTAGAATAATCCGGTGTCATTCTCCAGGATCCATCTGTCTTCTTTACAGGCCAAATAGGTGAGTTAAATGGGGATTTAGTAGGAATCACCACCCCTGCATCTTTCAAGTCTTTGATGGTGGCACTGATCTCTGCAATCCCTCCAGGAATGTGGTACTGCTGTTGGTTTACTATTTTCCTAGGTAATGGCAGTTGTAATAGTGTCCACTTGGCCTTTCCTACAATGATAGCCCTTATTCTACATTTCAGGGATCCAATATGGGAGTTCTGCAAGTTACTAAGTATGTCTATTACAATGATGCATTCTGGAACTGGGGAAATAACCACAGGATGGGTCTGGGGGCCCTCTGGACTGTGTACCTGAGCTAAAACTCCAGTGATAACTTGACCTCCATAAGCCCCCACTCTGACTGGTGGGCCTATGAAACACTTTGGGTCTCCTGGAATTAGTGTCAGTTCCGAGCTAGTGTCCAGTAATCCCCGAAAAGTCTGATTATTTCCTTTCCCCCAATGAACAGTTTCTCTTGTGAAAGGCCACAGGTCTTTGGAGAAGGCTAAAAGAAAGACTAACAGTATAAACCTTCGTGATGTAGCAGGGTCCTCCTTACAAGGGACCCGGCCTCCCCTTCATTCAAGAGTTGTGGGTCTATAAACGGACTCAGGTCTGGAATTGATTGAGCAATCATAACTGTCTATTCTGCTGTTCACCTGCTCTACCATTCTTCTGCCTGTATAGATCATGTAAATATTTAGTAGGCTTCCCATCTATTTCATTCCTAGGGACACCATGGCTAAGAAGCCAATGCCATAATTCCACACGAGACAGGTTGCTTTGATTACTACGGAAACCTTGTTGTCTCTTATAACCACGCCCACCCTGTCTCTGTTGATTCAGTGCTGACCCCTGCCCTCTACCACCACGGGGACCCCATTGTGGGCAAATGTCGGAGTTCTCTTAGGGCAGTGCTCACTGTTAATCCTGGTGCACATAAAATAGCAATTATAGGAGTCTTAAGAGATGCTGGGGCCACTTCACAAACGTGGTCCTTATGGTTGTGGTAAAGGGTATGTCCTCAGAACACCCTCTTTTGGGGTCTATGGGAATATCCTGATATTTCCATTCCAACATACCAATTTCTTTAAGATTTTGGTTGCCTTCCTCTACAGTGTACCCAAGTAGGTCAGGGACTTCAAGTTGGTCTAATCTAGGCCATCTGGCAGTCCATGCTTCAGCGAACCAACCAAATAATGAATTAGATGCTCTCTTACCCTCTCTTACAGAGACATTGAAAGAAGAGTCTGTGCTTAGTGGTCCCATATGCAGAAATGCAGACCGGTCTAATATTATGTTTAGTGCACTCGTATCCAACACCCTTAGTAACCATTCCCAGGGATATTCCCCAAGCTTCTGCTTGTACTTATTTGAAAACTCGAGCAGATCTTTGTGAGTATAGTGTGCTTCTTTTTGGGTAATCATCCCAAACTCACCTTTAGGAGCTTTCTGAGACTTAACTTTAGTGACAGGTCCAGAGGAAATAATGGGTGGTGAGGGTGTTTCCAGGGTGCTCTCAGCAATGTCTTGTAAGGCATCTCCCTCAGGCAATGCTACCAATGCAGCCCCACGCAGCATTTCAACTTGAACAGTTTGGCTAATCTGCTCAGGTGTGGATTGTTTTATTGATAGTGAATTAGTACCTTCAGCTGGGAGGGGTGGATCTATTGACTGGGGTGGGTCAATTGTTTCTAGGGGCTCAATAGCCTCCTTTCCTGGCTCATTAACCCATATGTTCTCATACCATGTTTCAGGGTCTGAACTTTTTCCTTTCAGTGCCCTCACTTTGGTATCAGACAGTGCTCTAGATCTGCAATTCAACTGACGTTGTAATTCAGACACTTGCCTAATGAGACCCTGGACCTGGTTCTCAGCACTGTCAGCTCTATTAATAGAGGAGAGAAGGCTCTCCTTTGTAGCACAGGCAGAGCTTTTAAATCTGTTAGTCGGCACCTGAGGTGTGCTTCTGAGGTTCTGAGACCATCCCTCGCCGTAATCACAGTTTCCATGATAAGAAGGACCAGCCAACCAGCTTCCCTATACTTGTCATCCTGACAAAACCCCTGGAAAATATCAAACAAACGATCACTTAGAGCCTCTCCTTTAACCAGCACCTCATCTATCGGTGGTGCTACTATAGATATTAGCGTTGCTATTTCACACCATGGATAATTATATAAAGATAGATAGATAGATAGATAGATAGATAGATAGATAGATAGATAGATAGATAGATAGATAGATATAGATATCATAAGAAATAAACAATTAATCTATAAAGCAGTACAAATGGCACAATGCAACTCACTCCCATGAGAGAGCTGTGAGACACTGGCAGTCCTTCAAGTCTTGAGGGCCATCAGGTAGTCCTCTGTAGAGAAATTCAGGCTATCTGGGCACAGGCAGCAAACAGCAAGGCAAGTCACCAACAGGCAGCCAGATGACAGGGTCCAACAGTCGCCAGCTCAAGAGATATAAGTTCCAATAGTGTGGCGAAGCAGGTCTTGAAAGAACCTCAAATTACAGTGACACAGTCCACGGGTTAGGTGTCCCACAGGTAGTGTAGCTTGCAAATTGAGGCACAGAACAAGCAAGGCAGCCGCACACTGGTCTGATGGTCAAAGGGCAAGAGACAAGAAAGGCGAGGCTCGTTAAGCCATTTATCTCTCCGTCCTTCAACTAATCGCACATGTGTTCATTGGCCATGTTGACACAATAATCCTACCTATCACACGCAGTGAGGCCCCAAAAGTCAAGTATAATGTGTGACCCAGGATGACATATGCTAGAGTAGATTTCTATTTATAATAACCCTATGAAACAGGATAGAACTGACCCTGTGGGTTTCCAAGTCTGAAAATCTGTATAGGAGTAGAGAACTTTGTCTTTTCCTACAAAGTGGCTGGTGGTTTCAACTGTTCATCTTCTGGATAGCAGTCCAGTGTGTTCTACAAAAGTTGATTGTATAAAGATTTCTGGGTCATTTTAATATGTTTTATCTGTCCTCCCTATACCTCATCTTTGTTTATAAGCATAGGTATACATAAAAACTAAAATGATATGCAATATTAGTACTAATTATACAAATGGATTTCCAAAATTCCATGAAAATTTTTCATATTTTAAAATTCCATTTGCTATGGACTTTTTGAAGCCACCCATCATAACCATAAAAGTATTCATAACACTTTATCATATGTATACTAACACTTGGAATTTATAGATTTGTCAAAGACCTACAGGACACTATAAAAGTCCTTCAGCAGAGCTGCTATGATAGCCAAGTAGATAATATTGAATGTTTTCACAGAAACTTGTATTTAAAAGGCACAGGAACATGGGTGGATGGGAAGTTAAGTTAATAGCCAAACACATCCAATGAAAAGGAAACGTTCAAACAGTACCTTGTGTATTTTCACCGGACAGCTCTGGTTTTGCCACCTCGACTGTGGATAAAGGAGCCCTGGTGGCCCCGTCTGTAAGTGTGGGACTGCTAAACGCAAGGTGGGCAGCTAAACCCACCAGTTGCTCCACTGGAGAAATGAGACTCATTGCTTTTTTGAAGATTGACAGCTTCAGGATCCCTTTATAATCATTGCTCTGACTAAAACAGATGGGGATTTCTACTCCCTTATAGAGTTACTGTCTCAGAAACCCACAGGGGCAGTGCCACCCTGTCCTATATGGTTTCTATGAGTCAGCATTGACTCAACAGCAGTGAGTGTTTTATGTCAACATGGTATCTATGGCAGTAGGTTTGGATTTATTATTAATACTACCTTTACTATTTAATATTACATTCTTCTTCTACAGACATATCTATAAATTAGATGTTAAGAAATAAATTCTAGCTCTTATTCTACCACTAAGGATATCATGGAGTTAATTTCTCTGAATTGAAGTAATAAATAGGATTTTCCAACCCAAACATGCTTGGGTGTGTATATAAAATTGAAGTAATCAGATGCCTGCCTATCAACCTTCAAATAGTATTGTCAGGATGAAAAGCAAAGTGAAGTTGTACAAAGGAATGCATTTTTATCCTATTTGAGTTGAACTAGAAAGTAAGTGCTAGACTTCTAGCCAAAACATTAGCTGTACAAACTTACCAAGAAGTACCTAAGAAAACAGGTCTGGCAAAACACCCCTGTCTTGAAAACCCTGTGGAGCAGCTCTATCCCGAAACGTGAGATCACCAAGAAGGAAGATCTACCCCAGCAATAGCAGCTTTGCTTGGCCGAAGCGGAGATAAAGGGAGGACGATCGATCTAGTTTCCTCCATTCCACCGTAGGAAGAACATGATGTAGGCACTAGAATTCTGGGACTTAGCTGGAGAAATGGCTTCATGATCCCTAGAGATTTGGGGTGTTTTTGAAGGAAAGTTTTCTTAGTCTGAGTTCTCTAGAAGAATAAAACCAATGAAAACACACACCCATGTATATTTGTATCTCTACACATAGGACATGTGGCTATCTACACGTGTGATATGGAAAGAGACTTCATTCAAGGACATGCTGAACCTAATTGTGAAGAGTAGGTCACGGTGCTTGTTGGAAAATTCCATATCCTCAAGTGTCAGAGAAGCTTCTGCGAGCTCACAAGAGTGCAGGGATTGACAACACAACATTTATTTGCAGGTCAATGTATTCGACAGACTCACACTCTACTATCTTCGGCTGAGTTGCCTAGAGAAGTAAAACCAATGACACCTAGATATGGATGTAGAGAGATAATTGATGTCAAGAAAATGGCCTTGGATTTCTTAGCTTCTCCAGCTACAGGCTTGACCTGGGGACCTCGGGTTCATTGGCCTTGGCAGTCACTAGTCCGTAGTCTTTCTTCTCATCTTGCGTCAAACTCTGAAGCCACTCGTCAGGAGAAGCCTCCTGCTTAACAGCTGACCCACAGTTTCTCATAACAAGCCTATGTACAGTATAACAAAACACTGCCAAGTTCAGAGTCATTTCACAATTGCTATGTTTGAGCCCATTGTGGCAGACACTGTGCCAGTCCATCCTGCCAGGATCTTCCTATTTTTCACTGATCCTCCACTTTACCAAGAGGGATGTGCCTCGTTAGGGACTCTCCCTTCTGATAGCATGACCCAAGTGCATGAGGTAAAATCTCTCTCTTAGCTTCTAAGGAGCATTCTGTTTGTACTTCTTACAAATGTGTGTGTTCTCCAGGCAGTCCTTTCTATTTTCGGTGTACATCAGCACCATAACCCAGATGCTTTCATTCCTCTGTGGGCATCCTCATTCACTGTCCAACTTCTGAGGGGACAGTTGAAAACACCCTAGCTTAGATCAATTGCACCTTAGTCCTCAAAGTGACACAGAAGGCCAAGTTACAGACAAGTGGCACTACACGCTAAGTGTCCCGGGTGAGGCCCAAGCCCGCATCTATCTAAAGGTGCTAAGAGTTTGATGTGATATGGTTCCAAAATGCAGTTGTGTGATTATTTACCATGGAAACTAAAAATGTATCTATGCTCGCCCCAGTTCTATCCTCTCCTTTTTTCAATTCTTAGTAAATTCACCCAAATCGATTCTTTGCTACTTCTTCTGTGAGTTCATCTACGGTGGTGATCTTTATGGAGGGCCTTGGGAAACAGCTATGTAAGGATAGGCCCGGGGACATGTGGCACTTCACAGAGCTCCTGGTTTGTGATTTTGAGTTAATTCCAAGTCAAAACCACCCTGCAGGACAGAGGGGACCATCTGAAGGGTTCTGTTGTCTGTGCAGAAACAGACGACCACATCTTTCTCAGAGTTTCAAATGGCCAGTCTTTCAGTTAGCGGCTGAACCATGAACCGTGATACTACTAGGACTCTTGTAGGGAAAGTTAATGCACTGTTTATAAATTCATTCATAGATGCACCAAGGTCAGATTAGTAATAGCATCATCTACTTAAAGTAGGTACCTGATGACTATAACTGGATTTCTGAATAGCTGAAAGCTTTTTGACATTCGACTACCCATTAGCTAAATTTAAGTCTACAAAAGGATGGAACACCAATTGAAATGTTTCAGCAAGTGAATGAAACATGGCAATCCAATCACTTAGTGTCTATGCCAAGACATTCGTAAGCCAGCACTTGGTCAAGGGACTGGAAGAAAGTCATTTTTTGTGCCCATTCCAAGGGAAGATGGCTTCACAGAATGCAGAAATGATGAAACCGTTTCAGTCATATCAAAGTAAATTTTTGTTGAAGATAATTCAACAATGGTTACAGTAGCATATCTACAGGCGGTTGCCAGAAATGTAAGCCATATTTTGAAGAGGATGTTGACAAGGAATATCTTTGTCGATGTCAGATGGGTCTTGACTGAAAGCAGAGAATATCAGAAAGATGCTTACTTGTGTTTTACTGACTACGCAAAAACATTCAACTGAGAGGAACATAATGGAAACAATAGGGATTCTAGAAGACTGCATTGGGCTCATGAGGAACCTATATGTAGAACAAAAGGCATTTATTTTTTAATATAATGAGGAAATATTGTGTGCTTTAAAATTCAGGAAAGGCATGTGTCAGGGTTGTATCCCTTCACCATACTTAGTAAACATACACACAGAGAAAATCATCGGAGAAACCTGACTGTAGGCAGAAGGACGTGGCACCAGGACTGGAGAAAGGCACATTAAAAACCTATAATATGCAGATCACGCAACCTTGCTTGCTCAAAGCAAGGAAGAGTTGAAACACATTCTGGTGAAGATAAAGGTTTGCAACCTTCAGTGCAGATTACAACTCCGTGTAAAGAAAAGCAAAACCGTCACAAGTGGACCAAGAGCAACATCACGATAAACGCAGAAAATAGGGAAGTTGTTAAGGATTTTGTGTTGGTTGGCTCCACGGTCAGGACTCATGGAAGGAGCAGTCAAATCAATGTACTTCATTAGGCAAATCTGTAGAAGGAGGTCTCTTTATCGTGTTGAAGATCAAGGATGTCACTTTGAAGACTACTGTGTGTCTGACTAAAGCCATGTGAAAGCTGGACAATGAATAAAGAAGACCAGAGAAGACTAGATGCACCTGAACCATGGTGCTAGTGAAGAATATGAATAATACCATATACTTCCAGAGCACAGAAATATGTTTTGGAAGAATTACAGCCAGAATGCACTTGGACCTTATCTCTCTTACTCTGGACATGCGACTAGGAGAGACAAGTCACTAGAGAAGGACATCGTGCTTGGTACAGCAAAGGGGTAATGAAAATGAGGAAGACCTTCAGCAAGATGGATTGACACAGCGACCATGGTCGCAAGCAGAGCAACGCTTGTGAGGCTGGTGCAGTACTCACAGTGCTTTTAGGCAGTGCTCATCGGGTTCCTATGGATCAGAACCTGTTCAACGGCACTGAAACCACCAACGAGACTACTCCTCACAGAAGGAGAAATGAAGTCGTTGCAGCCGCTTTGGTAAGTCCTTCTTTCAGGGCAATGGCAGCTGACTAATTCTGAAGTCGACTTGAAGCAAAAACACAGGTGCTACTTGGACCCACGTGCTGGGAGTTTTTGATGAATTCATGATTAATTTTCTCCTCTGAAATACACAGTAGTCAGAAACTGCTTTTTAATCATCCCTCTTTGTCTATTTTATATGAATACCAATGGATGGTGCAATATTCGTTTAAAAAACATTTAGAAGGAAAACTCATCACCGGTTGCACATTATTTTTTTATAAATGTCATTCTACATTTATACCGGCAACTGTAGCAATCTATGCAAACCAGATTTGAATGGTTCGCATAGTCGAGTATTTACAAACACCTTGGATGCTTTAGCATTCACACTCTTTCTTCCTGCCACAGCAAATTTGAATTGGATACCACAGCTGCTGTCAGATCCAAACAGGAGTACATCCTTCAGCTGCCGC
This sequence comes from Tenrec ecaudatus, assembly GCF_050624435.1. Taxonomy (NCBI): domain Eukaryota; kingdom Metazoa; phylum Chordata; class Mammalia; order Afrosoricida; family Tenrecidae; genus Tenrec; species Tenrec ecaudatus. The sequence continues at coordinate 94,711,056 of NC_134543.1, forward strand.
CCCCTACCAAGAACGCCAGGCGAAATCTGCCCATCTTTCATCCACATCCCCTACTCTGTAGCTCACAATTAGTATTTTCAGTGAAAAGGGAAAATCTAAAGGAACCAGAAGTATCACTTCTTCCCCATCACTAATGGGACCTAAGAGCTGTCAAAGGAACAAACGAACCAATATCCATCCCAAAAATGCTTGGCTCCCCTTCAGCCTTAGCATGCTTCCCCCTCTCACCAACACCATCACTTTACTTCTCAATATACAATCAAAGAGCCCAATGGAAGTTACCATATTTCAGTGGGATTAGAATAACACCAGCCTCGTTTGGAGTACCTTCCCCATCGGTCCTTATAGCTTACTGCCAAAGCAATGGGACTGCAGGAGGGTATTATAGACTTTCCTTCAGGGTGACAAAATAAAACAATAACCCTGTGCTATGCTTTTCTTTCTACTCAGAAAATAAAAGTCTTTACTTGTAGGAGATGAGTGTGAGCATGATTCAGTCATGCAGCTGCTGTGGCTGCTTTAATCTAACCCTGAGCGTGGTTGGGGAGATTTTTTAATAACGACACTTTCAGAACAACTCATTATTATGGGGATTTTAATATCTCTTGTTGATCATTTTTCCTCTGGTAACAGGTAGTACTACAGCATGCGCCAAAAAGGGATATAATGAAACCTAATGTTAATACGAATGACTCTCTCACGGCTAAATAGGTAATACTGAAAACAAATATTTTTGTGTTTGGAGCAGATCCTCTAGAGAAAGGCATAGGCAATGTGAATAATGAGTGACAGTTTCTTAAAGGTTAATATCTTCTGTAATCTATTTCCATAACAGAAAGGGAAAAATACTATATTAAGCATTTGGGTATGCTTTGGGGATTAGAGAAACAATTTCAACTATTATGTATATCTTAGACCATAGGGAAAACAGGAAATTCTACACATACATTTTATTTCATAAAACACAGAAGTGCCTGGAATATATTTTTTCTTTCATTTTAAAGAAGCGCCTTAGATGTACGTGTGTGTGTGAGTGTGTATAGCAAAGCAGAGAAGGAAAACTGCCCTTAATACTGGACTAGGGGCTATGATTGTCACGTCAGGTAATGAAACCATTAAATGCACAGTATTAAGAAGAGACAAGATGCAATTAACCAAGAAATTACTCTGATCTCAGTGACATTTTCAAAAAATCATAATACAATATACATCGGGCGGTGTGATTGACAGCCTAATCCAGTTTTGATGGGACGCAGTCCACATACTGTGAGCAAGGCAGTGCGTGTCCAGATAAAGCTCACAGCTGTGAGTCTCTGATATGTCCTTACAGCCTTGTCACCCAGGAAATTCCTCAGGTTTAAAAGATGATGAACGTATCGACCATTAATGACAGGATCATCTCCTGCCCTGAAATAAAATGTACTAATCCCTTTTGCTAGGTCTATGAATTCCTAATATAAATTATATAAACTCTAGTAATTCATCTCTGTTAGCACAGTTGTGTTTGGAAATTGTACAGCAGTCTTTGCCCTATTTGAAATGCTAGATGAAAGCAAGACGTGCTCGCTTAAGCTGCAGCATAAAGTAATTTCACAGAGGGGACAGAATAACTTGTGGATAATGAGAACTACAGATATAAGAGAAGGGAAGTTTAAAGGTTGTAAGGTGCCCAGCTAGATTTGTTATATGTCTGCAGAGTCCAGGAATACAAACGTGCAATTTTCATTACGCATGGGTTCCCTAATGTTCAATGGCTAACTAAAGCACATCCAGAAGTTGTTTGCAACTACCAGTCATAAGGAATGAACAATTCTCAATCAGAGACCTCAGAAATTTCACATCAACAAAGAATAATATTAATGAATAGCTAAGGAGGGTGAGGTTCATCAGTTTCACAACAATATGTCATTGTGCTAATGAAACATCTCCAGCATTAAAAAAAATGAAACATCTCCAGCATTAAAAAAAAACTGAACAAGCATTGCTGACAAGTCAACAATGACATTACAGTACACAACGGAGATCTATATGGAAACAGAATAGCATCTATTTCTCACACATAGAGTCTGGTAGTTTTGAACTGCTGCACTCTTCATTAGTAGCTGAGTATTCAACCCTATAGCACCAGGGCTTCTTTCTTGACAGCAGGGATCGACACACACATATGTTCTTCATCAGATTAATACAATGCAATTTATGACATATCTACATACAATGCATAGCCAAAAATGAAGTATGTGGGATTGTCCAAAATCCACTATTATCCCATGATAATAAAACACTTAAAAGTTAGAGATAGAATTATTAATGTATTTACTAGCTAGTCAATATTACCCAAACTGTTTCCTAATGGTTTTTTTATTTTAATTTTGAATTTACGTACTAGAGGATAATTTCAGTTAAATTTTGTATCTATGGAAACAACTTCTTCAAGAAAAAGTATAGCTTGACTAAGATTTGCTCTCAGAAATATAACTTAGAGCAGTGGTTCTCAACCTGGCTAATGCTGTGGCCCTTTCACACAGTTCCTCATGCTGTGATGAACGCCCCAATCATAAAATAATTTTTGTTGCTACTTCATAACTGTAATTTTTACCACTGTTATGAATCAGGCGACCCCTGTGAAAGGATCATTAGACCCCCAAAGGGGTCGTGACCCACAGGTTGAGAACTGTTGACTTAAGGCAAAGTAGACTATATGCATAAGGACATCACTAAGCAGTCATCAGATTCATTTTAAAATAAATATACTAGAGTTTTCTCTTTGAGGAAAACAACTAAATAATGCTGCCCATTACTCAGAATATGTTGACAACTGCTTTTGGGGATTGTCTTCTAAATAACTGATTAAAGGTATAAATCTCTCCTATAATTATAGCACAATAACAACAAATACCTTCACTTGGTTTGCTGTCTGATCAACGGGACCTCAAAGGACTATCTTCCCTATAATCAATGCCATCTTCACTTGCTAAATATTCAGCAGCACTACCATTCCTCAAAATAATTTGGACACAGGGCAAGTTATTGGGAAGTTTGCTAAGTAGTTTAAGTTGTTGAATACACTATTAATTTTCTGAAATGCAAATGCTCAACTAATTCACAATAAAACATTTAAAAATAAAGAAAGACATGCAGCATTATTTACCCTAGCCAGAAAGTAGGCACAATTTAAATGTCTATGAACAGATGAGTGAACAAATAAACAGTGCTACATGGACATATGGTTCAAGGAACCATTACAAAGGAGCCAACCACAACATGGACGAATCCCAACATGTGTGTGAAAGTAAGTCAAAGGGGTCAGACACAAAAGTTCACACACTGTATAATTCCATGCATGCAAAGTGTCTGGAAAAGGGAAATCTATCACAGAAGAAAGAACCTTAGAGGTTGCCTGAGGCTTAGGGTGGTAAGAGGGATTGACTATAAATAGATAACCGTTATTTCTTTTAAAAAAATCATTTTATTGGGCGCTCGTACAGCTCTTATCACAATCCATACATCCATCCATTGTGTCTAGCACATTTGTACATAGGTTGCCATCATCACTTTCAAAACCTTTTCTTTCTGCTTGAGCCCTTGGTCTTAGTTCATTTTCTCCCTCCCTGACACTCCCTCCCTCATGAACTCTTGATAAATAATATATTTTTTTCAAGTCTTAACACTGACTGTTGTCTCCCTTTATCCACTTCTCTGTTGGTCATCTTCTCGTGGCAATGGAAATGCTTTCAAAGTGGATTGTAGTGGTGGTTTCACAAGTCTGTAGGTTTACAGTGACTTCTTAATTGAAAACTTAAAGCAGTTGAATTGTATGCTATGTAAATTAGACAGACTTCAATGAAACTGTTCAAGAGAGAAAAACTTCAATGCTGATTTTTTTTTTTAAGACAAGGAGAATTTTAAACAGAATGAGAGGGTGGGCCATTTACAGAGGGCCTATTAAGGAATCAGCATCATGAAGGCTTTCTGAGGAAAAAGCTTGATGGGAACAATTATGATATTAATTTGAAATAGCAGTTGTTCCTTTGTGGCTAGCTCGCCTGTGTGTAGTCATATGAAAAGGCATTTCATTAGCTAATGGCTACTGTTGCCTTGAAATTGGGTCTTAGCCCAAGCAATGAAACTCAACCATCTTCCAATAAATTAGCAGCTATATAGTTTAACTAAACAGGAAAGCAAAGCAGCTGTGTTACACCAATAGCCTGTCCATCTCGACATAAACATTGAACAGAAAGCATTCAAATATATACATTTGTCCTTTCTTCTCTCCTCCTTACCTTCACAAAACTCAACCCTCCGTTCTGAGCTAATGGTAACACCTGTTTTGAGAGCTCTCTAGTCACAGAAGATGAGAGGATCAGTTCTCTTATGTCTGCCAAGCGTGTTATAGGAAGAACCATTGTCACAAGATCAAATGCTCACAGTGTACCAAAGGCCTCGCTACTTGCAGGGATTAAAGATACTCCACAGGTATGACTGGATACATCTGACTCAAGCCCCTCAAACTTCAGCAGCTTTCAGGAAACTTGAAATTTGAGCCAAACCACATTTTATTCTGGTGGAGGGGAACAGGAAAAACCCAAGCGTATACCCGTTCCTTGGAATGGTTATATATGTGCACAATAGCCATTGAGTAGAAGACAATCATCTTTAAAAGTCACATACAGGGAGTGAGGGGTAGGGGGTCAGGGACTGTGCCACTTAACACCCAGTTTTACAAACTAGTGTAATTGAAATGCTCAAAATCGCTTTATGTTTCGTCAGGGTCATGGAACTGTGGGTATTAACTTGCTCAGTAACTTGTTACTGTTTAAAAGGTGCTTATTCTAGAATGATTATTTACATTTGCACGTTGAACGCATTTGATCTGAAACCCCACGAGGCTTTCTTTTTATTTCCGGCTCCAGCATCTTTTCATATCACCTCCAAAGTGTGTTCTGTTTACAATGCTGGTGGCAACATTGAGCTATCAACTCCTATTACTCTGTTTCTCAAAAAGCCCTTTCAAGGCAGAAACTGATGGAATTGCTAGTGTTAATAGCCAGGAGAAGGTCAGACAACAGCCACAACCTTTACACAGTCACGAATAACATTTACAAACGAAGTTACTGTGAACACCCAGCTACCCAGCTGTCTTGACCGGTTTGCTCACTTTCCCAATGGAGTCAAACGTTTCTTCCTTTTCCTTTGGAAAATTCATACTTGTACTTCATGCAAATCTAAGTATGATTCTCCCTTCAACGGAACTAAACATCATTGACCTGAATTGTTTCCAATTGCTTTAGATTATCCACACTGTAATCCATAACAGCACAAATCATTGGAATTTAGATTTTCCCTTGAAATGGAATCTTTTGTGGATTACTTTGTGTTATTTAGAGAAAGACAGCATAAGTAAAAAAGATTACTCTGATTTTAAATGGGTCAAAAAGTGAAAAATGCATAGAGATGGCAGAAGCATTTTGGAATTCCCCCCCCCCCCCCCAGGATTTCACAAATTTGTCATTTATATTCTATCCCTGGGAAATCAACGGCAACTTGGGCAGTGTGTGCTAAAGCAACTAAATGACTGCCAGTGTCCTTGCTGGTCACCCAGGCCGACACATTTGTCTATGTACTATGAAGGGTTAAATGGAAAAGAAGAATCAATTGTCTCGGGGTCATTGGCATCCCTAACTTGAAAACTTAGCAGCTCTCTTCTGTGTACCAATTATGAACTGCAGTCTATTAAAAATACAACCCTTGAAATAAAAAAAAACATTACACACTCACTTTAATGATTCATGTGACAAGTCTCTTTTCAAAACAAAAATACATTTGCAGCAGCAATTTCCACAAGCAAAGCCTAACTATTGTACCTCTCTGTGCCACAGTCAGACCTGGGCAGACAGGTAGAAATGAATAAAATAAAGGAACATCTTTGGACATGAATTTTAACTTTTAGAGGAATGGAGCAGCATTGTTACACAGAAGACTAGTATCCCACTTCCATACCTAACAGAAACCAAAGCAGGTGAAACAGGCCTAAAGATTCCAGGCAAGCCGGTGTGTTGGCAGTGTTACCTTCACAAGAAGCCTGGAATCACAGAAATGCTACTCCTGATATCTGGATTAATCTTTAGGCTATAAATGCATAAGCAAATCCCTATTCTGGAAGGAGTAAAGAGGTAAGGAGAAGGAGAGTGAAAGGAAGGGGAAACAATTGCAGAGACAAGAAAAAAGGACCTGTCTTAATCACTTTCTAAGGATTAAAGGACGACCACCCACTCTTTGATTTTTATATAAAAGCAATATTGATCACCCTATTTCTTTTCTTTAAAAAAAGAACAAAACACCTGTATCAGCTATAAAAGCATGATACAATGCTACATGTCCAAATTCAAACCAAGCTCAATGTTACTGAGGCCATTTCAACTCACAACAACTTTATGGGACAGAACTGCCCCACAAGGTTTCCTCAGCTCTAATCTTCAGGAAAGCCATCGACGCCTCGTCTTCCCTTATGGAGTGGATGGTGAGTCCCGAACATACGAACTTTTGTTAAAAATGAACACTTCCACCACTGCGCCACCAGTGTGCCTCCATAGAGGTCAAAGGGACTAAAAATGTGCTTGTATGTTACTGATGATGTCATTAAGGGCCAGGGTTCAGCGAAACGCGAGAACTTAGGGAAACAGAATTGCTTCTGGATTTCCTGAGCTAGATGATTTTTGTTTTCCATTTAAAGCAAATATTAAAAAAAAAATTCTGTCAAAATCCTAAATAGCTTTTTGACAGGTTTGTTGTGGTTAATTAATTACTTTCATTTGCACTAAGTTGCATGGTTGAGGATGAATGGTACATGATAGCAAGGCCAGCCTCTGCCGGGGAGACCTTTGGTGGTCTATGCAGTCTGCTGCCTCATTACCGAACTAGCTATCCACAGGAAGCCTGACGTTGAAAGGTACGGCACGTCCCATAACACCCTCCCCTAACTGAGCTGATTGTAGCTTCTTCCAAAAAGTGATGATTATGAGAGAGAGAAAAGCAAAACGGAATGCTGTATGAATATTTCATGTAAATGAAAGCAGGCACTTAGCGACGAGCATCTTGATTGATGCTCGAGTGCCTCTAAATGTCTTGACATTGAAGGGTTCCGATTCCCCTTCCCTCGCTGACTGCTTCAAGAGCTGCATTTAATAGTGGAATGCCCCATACTTAGCTGAAGGACTCTTTATTACCGGCTGGCATTAAATAAGACCACAGGCCTCGGGTTAGCATAAATGAATTCGAGATAAAAGAGAATTTTCAGAGGGGACCCTGAATGAGATACGAGAGTTACGTTTATCTCGGGGTTTATATTTTTTTTCTCCTTCCTAGAGCAGAATTGTTTATTTTTCACTCCTCAAGAAAGGACCCAAGGACACAAGCGCTATGGGGAAACGTGTTTCAGTGGGCAAAACAACACAAAGGGATGTAATGGGGGGGGGGGGCGGGCAGAGGTGGCCTCCAAGTCACTTTAAATAAATAGCAGCAGCAGTAGTATTGTGGGGAGAGCGGGAAATACAAGGAGGGTGCCCCTCGAGGCAGCTTTCAGAAATCCCATCATCTTAAGGAAAGTTGCCTTTCTCTCAAATAGTGCACAGAACCATCAGTCCCTTGCTCCCCCTCCATCTATGCAAGTTTTCTCTTCCAAACATGTAAGGAGTCCACTTCTGTTCAGTAATTCACACAGCAGAATCATTTCAAAATACACGTTCAGAGTTGGTACATTGAAGGCTTTAGAAATGCAGTCCTGGGGCTGAGGGAGAAGGCTGGCCATCAGAGGTCTGCTGATGGCACAGGGCGCCACTCCCCCACCAATGACTTAGGTCATCTTCTGCCAGAAAATTCTTGGGAGAAAGTCATTTGCTTCTGCCAGTGTTTCAGCCTCCACTGGGTCGTCAAAACTCATCTGCTCCTAGAAAGTCCAGGAAGTCTCTATGAGCTGTGAGATCACTAGAGAAATTTCTGGGCTTGGCTCGCTCCACTGATTTTGATCCAAAGGCCCAGAGCCTAGCACTGGCCATTCCCGCATGCCAAGAGGGCCCAGCCACAGAATCCTCTTCCCTTCTGCTAGCATCTTCCAATGACAGAGAGGAAGGGTATGTAGATAAAGAAAGTATCTAACAATCCTGAACAGACTTGAGGCTTCCAGGTACATTTAAAGCTTCACTTCAGCAAAATGGGGGCCCATGCAGCAATTCAATCTCCCTTCTCTTCTGACGCTCCATGAGCTACTCTTGGGGACCCTTTAAAAGGAGAGCTGAACTTACCCTCGGGTCCAGGAACAATACACCATGCTGGGGGAGACAGAGACACATGCTCGTGGATTTAAGAATGAAGAGCCTGACATGCTTTCGAGTCTGGTCAAATATCTATCACTGAATCACAAACTGGGAAAGACTGCTCACAATCCATCCCGTCTCCTGATTAAGCGAGGCAAAGAGGAACGGGCCCCAAACCACAGACTTAAAGAGCATCAAAAGCAGGGGTAGACGTTCAATTTCATGAGTTCCAACCATCTTTCAATGCCACCCCAAATATTCTGTCATTAATCGATTCATTTCATTTGAATTTGTAGTGTCTGTCTTTCAAACGCCTCATTTCCCATTAGGAATCCTTGACTTTTTTGTATGTTAGGATTCTGGTCTCTTCTCACACTTGTTTAGGAAGACATAAAATCCATGGGCAGCAATGTCACTCATGAATCCCTCACATGTATTTATATAAGTTTATAAAATAGGCTCCCATTAGTTGTCCAGTCTACTCTTCAGAGGAAGATATCTCCTGCACTTTAGAGAGAAAGGCACGGAGGTTGAATGACCTGATTGAAATTTGGAATGGAGGCTACATCTTGTGCCGTTAAGGCCATTGATCATTATTCATCATTCCTTCTTGAATCAGTATTTAGTAAGGACCCCCTGAGGACATGAATGGCTCAATGGCAGAATCCTCACCTCGCACAAAAAGGGCCTGCCTGTGACTCCTGGCCAATGCCTCACACGAACAGCCATAATCCATCAGTCAGAAGAGGCCTGTGCGTTCCCCTGGTGCCGAACTAGTTTCAACAGATCTAGTTCCAGAAGTTAGCCAATGAGAGCCCTGTGGGCCAATCATGGAGGCGGTGCAGGACTGGCCAGCATTTCATCTGGTTACGCACCGTCACCTTGACAGCAGCTAGCAATAGCAAGTACCGACTAGGTGTCAGGCTTCAGATTCAATCGCAGTATCACTTAAAATATTTTGACAGTATTTCCTACATTGGAATTTCATGTTTCCATATTTGTTGAGCAATTTTTGCCTAATAGCCAATTAGAAATAGGGTCTAGGAGCTGACATTTTGCTTGCTTAATCTATATTTCCTATCGTAATCTTTTTCTTTCTCTTTTTTTAAACAAATACCCCATACTGGACACATCTGACTTCCAAGTGAGGCCTTTGTGTAAATGCCCAGGTACAAAGAAGCATTCACTTTTCCAGTGTCATTAGAACTATAAGAGAGAACAAAGAAACCTTGCAGTCCCGCCGGGTTTTAGTGAGCTGCACAGTCTGCCAGTAACGTGTGCAGCACCCAGGGCCACAGGAAGCAGGCGCGACGTCAGCTGCACATGGTGGCGGCAAAATGACAAGCTATGCGTCCCGGGTGCTCTGACTGCTATTATTGAAATTAAACACAGACTTAAGCCCACATTCCACAGGCACCTATGCCACAGACTCAAATCACTCTAAACTGGGGCGTCCATCTTGCCGCACTAAACCTGATGCTTTAATTAAGTTTGGGTGCCGCCGAGGACGGCTGCCCTGAGCCACAGGTCACTTGCCGCCTGCCAGAATGCAGTCCTGGCAGCCAGGCTCGACGGGCAGCAGCTGCTGCCATACGTAGACACTTATGAACAGAGATGCACTGAATTTTATTGTCGTGGCATAGATCAATTTTCAGGACAGAGTCCTTAACCATGTATTCAGGGGCTAGGTACAAAACCAATTTTATCTGCTTCAATGATGTGTGAACTGTATGAGGAAAGACATCTCCCAGCTCTCCGATAGCTTATCTTCCCCGGTGACCATTTGTGCATGCGCTTGTAAATATACATATTTTACAAGGGAAAGGAGGGGGAGAGAAATTCTCTCTAAACTCTCCTTTGAGATGACCTTGAAGGAGGAACATTTGAATCTTCCAGGAAATTAGCAGCCAAGTGTATTTCGATAATGATGGGTGGGTGGGAAGTGCCAATCAGAGACCTGGCACTATCCCGGGTAGCAAGCTCTCAAAGAGAATGTTGCTTGTTTGTTTTTCCCCCCACTGAGGCCATTTCATCAAGGAGGCAGAGAAAACCAGCTGCTTAGTCCTGGAAAGCAAGTCCTTGCCCCTACACTGGTGGGCTTAGCTGGTAAAGAGGCTATTGCAAAGGGAGCGACCATGAAAAGGGATGCGGACTTCATATTTCCTCAGGCGTGTAAGCCTAATGAACATCTAGAGAGAAATGAAAAAGGCTTTTCAAGCAAATGTACGAGTAATAAGTTGCCCTCCCCCAGGAGACCAGTTGCAGGGATGGCAGGACAACAGCCGCTCGGGTTAACCATCACTTTGTGTTGCTTACACCAAGACGATAGGAAGAAACAAAGGACAGTGTGTTTGGTAAAGGTATAGGGCCAATGGAAATCAAGGAAGGAAGCCCTCAATGTGCTCTATTCACATACTGGTCGTAGGCACGAGCTCAGCCATCTGAAGGCCACAGTGCAAATGGCCAACACTTGGTCCTTCAGGCATGTGATTGCCAGGAGGTGGAGCCAACTCAACAGCAACAGAATCTGAATGGCAGTCAGACGGGTGGTGGCACGCTCTCCTCCCGCCTCCAATCTGAAGCTTTCTGGCTATATCGATTACACACACACACAATGCAAACTCACAGCCATCAAGTTGATGCCAACTCATAGTGACCCTATCCGAAAGGGTAGAACTGCCGTGAGTTGCTGACGTTGTAACTCCACTGGAGCAAAAAGCCCTGTCTGGCTCCTGTGGAGCTGCTGGTGGTTTTTGAACTGCAGACCTTGGGTTGACAGCCCTATGCTTAACCACCATGCCACCAGGCCACCTGGCTCATGGATGTTCATATTTCACCCTTTTAAATATACTTTTTACATTTCAATCACTTCCTCGGGTCTGCTCCTATATGCAAAACATAAGTTCAAATATACAGTGGGCAGATTTCCTGTGAATTGAAATTGAAACAGACCTGCAAGCAAGAACTGCTTTTATTCCCCAGTCCAGAGATTGGCAAACTTTTTCTATAAACATCAGGTAGTATTTCAGGCCTCCAGGGTGATAAGGTCTGTGTCACAGTATTCAACTTGGCCATGGTAGCTTGGAAGAAGGTCATAGACAAGTAGTTGTGACTAGGTTTCAATAAAACTTTATTGTGGACACTTAAATTTAAATTCCATAATAAATTTTATATACCATGAAATAGTCTACCTTTGATTTTGGTGGGTCATACAAAAAGAGAGAAGTAGAATTTGGGCTGTAATTTCCCGAGCCCTGGGCCAGAAGGAGTATCCATCCTCGCTAGCAAGTCAATTCCAACCCATGGTAACCCGCGAGGACAGAAGAATCTCAAAACTATCAAGTTTTGCATAGTACTATGCTTAGCTTATTAAAAGTATTATATACATGTATATGTTTCCAAAATATGTACACCACTCTACAGCTATAAGATAATGTAACTTTTATATTTGCAAACATTGGGCAAAACATCTAGTGGAATACTTTTACTGTGGAAGATTCCCCAGGCGCAAAGACAAGAAAATGAGGTGGCCAAGAATAAAACTAGGAACTTTAGAAGCATATTAAATCCTCTAAACTATATCATCACAAACAACTCTGGCTATATGCAATATTCCAGACCATCAGAGTACTAAAGTTCAAGATTTAACATCTTAATTCATCACAAATACTTTCCATTTATATCCAGGTATTTATGCATTTCAAGCAATAATAAGGTATACCACCAAATAATGGTGATCTCATTACTTCTCTCATTTGTAGGCACTGAGTCCACCTATACTCAATAAAGTTCGGGGGTGAAGGTGGGGAGGCAGCACCATGGTGCAGACAGAGGGTTTAGGTGTCACACTTGGGTTTTTATCCTGGCATTTTGGTCCTAGGAGTCCTTGGGTGGTTACATAGCAAATAATTCAACTATTAGTCAAAAGGTTGAAGGTTTGAAACCCGTCCAGAAATACCTTGGAAGACAGACCTGGTGTTGTGTCTGAAAGACCACAACCTTGAAAATCCTCTGGAGTTGTTCTACTCTGCATAGATGGAGTCATTGTGAATCTGCAGATTCAGTAGCAACTAACATCAAACCGTGGTCCGATTTATCTCTGTAGGTTCTAGAGCGCTGTGCATGGAAATCACAAGACCTAACTTGTGAGATATTTGTAAGCTTAAAGAAGATAGCACATAGTAGGCCTGACTTCTGGTGGATGCTCAGTAAATCATCATGCCCTTTCCAAAAGAAATACCACATTCAAAGAATGATCTGAAAACAAAAGAAGTTTGCTCTAAAGTGGTGAGTTAACATCCTTGCTTTGCTTCAGGCCCCACATCTCTGCAATGGCGCAGTGCAATCAATTTTGGATGTGCTATTTAAAGAGAGGTCTTGTGCTAATTTGACTTTCCTCCCATGAGGGTGGCAGAGTGGTTACACGTTAGGCTGTTGCTAATCGAAAGGTCAGCAGGTCAAAAGCACCAGCTGTTCTGGGGAAGAAAGAAGGCTTTCTACTACCACAAAAAGTTACCGTGTCAGAAACTCACAGGGACATTTCTACCCTGTCCTATAGGGTTGCTATGATTTGGAATTGACTCGAGTAGTGAGGTGAGCTCCTTTCCCAGCCACGATCATACTTTAAATTATTGGGATGAAAAAAACTTAGAGAAGAGCTACCACAATACAATACCTGTCTCAAGAATCCATATGGTAGTGCCAATTCCAGGACAGACCTATTCACAGCAGGCACCATTATGGAGTCAACGGCAATGATACTTTTGGCCATGTAGAAAAATCAAAGACACACTGTCATCAAATAGATGCTGACTCATATGGGCCCTGTATGGAGTGTCAGACACTGTAAATCTTTACAGGGACAGGTAGTCATCATGTTCCTGGAAGGTTTGAACCCCTGACCTTACAGGTCACAGTCCAACACTTATTCAACAGTATCACAGAGAATCAGTATGCTACTCTTAAGAAAAATAAGAAGAAACTCTATTCTAACCAAGAACCTGAGGCAGTCTATGATTAAGTGGAATTTTTTCAGAGGAATTGTGACTAGAAGTGGCCTTTCCAGTCCTTGCTTCAATCAATCTTTGTTTCTCTGGCCAGCCTTATGTTCATTGCTGGAAACGCCCACATCAGAAAGCCACAGTATTGCTGGAAGCCACCTCACATTCTATCAGTAGAAACACATATGAACACCCTCAAGAGATATGTAATAGTCTCAGCTGTGGTTTCAGGTAGCACTTTACTAAGGAGGTAAACTTTGATCTAAAGCTTTAAAAGATGCGTAGGAGCTGGTCAACGTTAGAGGGTTTTTCCAGGTGGAGCAGAGAAAACTCGGGCAGGCTTTTTCTCCATTATGACAAGTCCCTGGATACCTGAGAGTCTGACGGGGTAGTATATTGTGTGTCACCACTGGTATGTCCTCTGCTTATGAATTAACTACAAAGCATTGCTATTTGCATCCCCCACTAAACTTACTAGTAGTGTTGTGTGCCATTCAGATCCATTGTGGCAGACAGGATGTACATTGATTTTCATGATTCCATCTCACTCTTCTGAGATAGTCTTGGTCTGAAACCTGCACAGAAATCTGTACAGCACCATACCAATACACAAGCCTCCATTAACAGGTGATAGCTGTGTTGGCCAGGAATCAAACTTAGTCTCTTGCATGAAAGGTGAAAAGTCTACCAAGGAACTAGTACAGACCCCCTGAGAGCAGCATGAATCTCTCAAGGGGGAAAGGGATCATCAACACAGTAAAAAGTGAACCACAAATAGAGAGGGTTATCTATTTAACATCAGAATAAAGAAGTTTTAAATAGAGTTATAAGTAATTTATAACTCATAGGCTACTTATACAAACCGCTGAGACTTTTTATAAAAATTAATTTTTAAAGGCACACAATAAGGGATGAATCAATATTTGTTCTGTGAATTAAGGGGAAAATAGGCAGGTATATAGGCAATATTAGCCTACAGGCAAATAATAGTCTGGATCAAATTGAGGCTATAATTATTAGCATTGGTTACCACCAGAACAACCAGTCCTACTAGCAAGAGCTACCTGGAATCAGTCCTATGGTTCCAAAGCAAGACTGATTTATATTTGGGGTAGTTCTGCACTGTTGCTGCTGCTTTATAACTGTAGAATACAAAAAATATCTGAGTATCAAAACATTCTCAGCATGCTAGAGTTGTAAATTTGACCCCCACAAATAAATTTTTGATAGCATGATTTTTACTTAGCAACTTAGTTTCCTTTATTATAATTAATCATAATCCCTAAACCCGGCCAACCTTTCTCATTTTGGAAATCAAAATAAGTCTAATTAAAATTTCAAGTGTCTTACTAACCCCTAGAGCTGAGATATTTTTAAAGAAAATCTTTAGTGTGTTTATATTGTCATTTACTTTTTATACCCAATTTTCTGCCTTCACTGGTTAGACAATTAAATAGTTTTCAAGTATGTAGAATACTGAGAAGCATGAAATTTACATAAATAAAATAAATTAACACAGTTAAAAAATACAATATTGCCTCCTGACATCTCCATTTTCAGATGTCATCAACAAATAATCAAGACACTAAGTCAGAGTAGGCATTGTTCCTTAATAATTGCTTAGAGTATCATAGATTCACTAATCATTACAATATTATACAGAAATTTATTTTAATCCAGTGAACATATTGCTAATGACTGAACCATCTAACAGCATCATCTTTCCTAACAGCAGCAAAATGCCAGGGAATTGATTTTAATTAGATTTTAGAAAAAGAATTATGTGGAATTCAAATATGTCATCCTATTTATATGTCAAGGAAACTGAGAAAAAGAAAAACAAGCTAGGTGGTTAACTGGACTTTGTATAGAGAGAGGTCTACATTTGGAAATCTTCGATTCATTTTGAAAACTTTCATCTGCACACACATACTTCTGCGGAGGCTCTTACTTTATTGTATATCTTCTGATGGATTTCCCTCTTTCTCCCTTCACCCATAGCAATGATAACCACTAAGGCAGATCATTGGGATGTCTCAATATCAAGAAAAATGATCACTTTCCAAATTCTTTCTTTATGTAACCACCAGGGAATCAACTTACATGTAGCAAGGGAGTGTTGAATTTTGAATTGAGAACTGACTTAATAAGAGGTTTCACTAGACAAAATCGTCCAAGTAGACAAAAAAGAGAAGGGTCGATAAGGATATGCTGCATTAACAAATAAAATGGGAGACTTCCGGGAAGATGGTGACAGATTAACACACGTCAAAGGGACTCCACAGAAATCAGCCCAGGAGAGTTACTTAGGGAAATTAAACACTGCTGGATCGCAGGGGGAGCATCATAAAGATAAACAGGCACAGACCCACAAGGTTTTGAGGGGCAGGGGGCTTTAGACTTACCACAGTGGAGGCCAGCCAGGGTTTGACCTTAGCCCGTCACTGTCTTGGCTGGAGCCAGGACCATTTGGAGCCAGCACTGGGGCTTTATCTCAACACAGACACAGCTTACTGCCACCTCAGGGCAGGGACTAAAACTTTGCATGCAGCTTCACCGGCAGGGGTCTGGACTCAGCTACATTGTTACTTTTGTTTCCCTCTCTTCTCTCTATTCCCCCACAGTATTAGCAGACTTACTTTTTAATTTTTTTCCCTCATCTTTGTCTCTTCCCTGTTCTCTCACACTCCACTAACAACCTCCAGACCACTCCCTTTAGCCTAGGGAATTTGTGCCTGCACCACACCCTGTTAGATGAGCTCCACTTTGTGAAGCTAGCCCAAAGCTGGGGAAAGCCTTGCCTACCTCTACCAGGGGATATTCTGCCCTACTTCTTTGTGGGAATTCCTGCCTATGGGCCTGGAGGAGCTTGTATTTTTCCTCTCTTGCCCCATGTAACTGAGGAAACTTCCTCCCGCCTACCTTAGTGCCTCACAAGACATAAGGCAGCTTTGCCAACACTCATCAATGCTCCAAGCTGCTGCAGGAACTTCTGCCCCACCTCCGCAATCCCAAAGCAGGCAACTCACCAGCCTTCTGCAGCACGCCCCTGCGGCACTCCCACAGGAGGATAAGGCAGAAGGTTAATTCCATAGTGAAATTAGCTGTAGGCAGATCAAAGAAGCATTCCTACAAGTCTCCCAGAGAGTCAGTCAGTGGTCTTTGACTCCCTGGAAAATGGCACATGGCTCCTCTAAACCAATGCAACACAAACAGCCATCAGCCCCAACGACCTAAACGAACAAACAGGAGAAACAAAAGGCAATGGCAGAACTCATCCTGAACATAATGACATGCATAAAAGAAGCAGACATTGAGCTGCCACAGAAAGAAATTTTCAGAATGCTGCTTGGAGCCTTACAGGATATGAGGGAAACAATGCAGAAAAAGGATAAAATGATAGAGTCCATAGAGCAAAGGGGAATACAATTGCTTAGAGAAAAGAGAACAAAATCCAGTAGCAGACACATGGACCTCGAGAATCGACTGAAGGAAGCAGAGAACTGCACCAGTGATTTGAAAGACAGGCAAGCAGACTTTAACAAATGTGAACAAAAATCTAACAAGATCATCAGAGAAGTTGAAGAAAACCTAAGAGCGATATCTGATGCAATGAAGAGGAGCAACATTAGAATTATTGGCTTACCGAAGGAAGACACAACAAAGAAGTCATCTGCAACAATAGTGAGAAAATTCTTGGAGGAAAACTTTCTCAGCTTAATGAATGAAAATAAGGAAACCATTCAGCAGATTGAAAGAACACCAGCTAGACTAAATCCCAAGAAGAAGTCGTCAAGGCACATAATCATTAAACTATCCAACTTGGAGGAAAGAGAAAAAATCATGACAATGGCTAGGGCAAACCAAACAATCACATATAAAGTTTCCCAAATAAGAACATTCTCAGACCAATCAGTTCAAACTATGAAAAAGAGGAGAGAGTGGAGTAATATATTCCAAAAATTGAAGGAAAAATGCAAACCCAAGAATACTCTACCCAGACAAATTATCGGTCAAGGTAGATGGAAAAGTAAGACTCTTTCCAGACAAGGAAAAACTTAAGGAATACATTAGAAGAAAATCAGCTCTACAACAGATACTTACCAACCAAGTATGGGCAGAAGAACAACACTCACCAAGCATAAATAAGAGACTGCCACATAGAACAACCTCACACAGAGGGCAACAATGAGAAAACAGACCCCAAGATAGCATTGGCTTAAGGATGGAAAGAGGTCAAGAATCACACACACACACACACACACACACACACAAACACACAAGAAACTAGTAAGAAAGGAAGTTAGGAAAACACTCAACACAAAAGGTACAAGTTGACATCACAGAGGCCGCAGATGGGCATAACAACCCTGAATATCAATGGTCTGAACTCAGGTATTAAAAGACTGAGGCTATCAGACTGGTTTAGAAAGCACAATCCAACAATCTGCTGCCTACAGGAGACACATATCAATGCTACAGACAAAAATTAGCTAACATTCAAAGGCTGCAGAAAGGCATACCAAGCAAACAGCAATTAAAAAAAACAGGGGTTGCAATCCTAATCTCAGATAAAATTGACCTCGGGTAAAAGAAATAAGGAGGGACATTACATAATGCTCAAAGGAATGGCACACAAAGAACCACTAAGCATATATATATATTCCCTGAATGAGAGACCCACGGAATATGTCAGCCAAACACTCCAAAAGATGAAAAAGAAATCACTGCCTCAACAATCATAGTGGGTGGCTACAATGCACTGCTCTCTCAGAAAAGATAGATCACAGGGAAAGAAACTCAAGAAGGAGACTAGAGATCTAAACACTACAATTAGACAACTTGACCTGATAAATATTTACAGAGCCTTTCAGCCAAATAAAAAGAAATTTGCATTCTTCTCAAGTTCGCATGATGCATATTCAAAGATAGACCACATGCTAGGGTATAAGACGAATCTACATAAATTTAAGAACCTTGGTATCATACAGACCTCTCTCTCTCTGACCACTGTGCCAAAAGACTGGAAATCAACAAAAGGAAGATGAAGAAAACAAGAGCAAACAATTGGAGGATGAAAGGAGTGCATACTGGCACAGATCAGAGATGAAATTAGGAAATTTCTAGAAACCAACGAGAATGAGACCTTGACGTACCAAAACTTACGGACCACAGCAAAGGCATTTATAAGAGGAAGTTTCATAGCAATACATGCACACCTGAGAAAGAAAGAGAGACTCATGAAGACTGGCACAAAATTTACAATTAGAGCAGAATCCGCAGGACAATCCTACTAATAGCAAAAGAAAATAAATAATGAAAATCAGAGCTGAGATTCAGGAGAAGGCAAATAAGAAAGCTATGGGGAAAAAATTGATGCTGCTAAAAGTTGGTTCTTTGAAAGGATAAACAGAATCGACAAACTGCTGGCAAACCTAACCAAAGAAAGGAGGGAACAAATTACAATAGCAAGAATAAGGGTTGAAAGAGGGGACATTACAACAGACCCTAATTAAATCAAAAGGATAATTACACAGTACTACAAAGGATTGTACTCCAATGAATTCAACAACTTGGAAGACATGGACAAATTCTTGGAAAAACAAGTCCTCCCTAGGCCCTCCCCAAAGGATGTCAAGAATCTCAACAGACCCATAGCAACAGAAGAAATAGATAAGGTTATCTAGGGATTACCAACAAAAAAAAAATCCCCTGGTCCACATGGCTTCACTGGAGAATTCTACCAAGGATTTAGGGAAGAAATTACACTAATCCTACACAAACTCTTCCAGAACATAGAAAAAGAGAGCAAACTCCCAAACTCCTTCTATGAAGCTAGTATAACTCTGATACCCAAACCGGGAAAGAATCCCACAGGAATCAAGAACTACAAACCAATGTCCTTAATGAACATTGATGCAAAAATCCTTAACAAAATACCAGGCAACAGAATATAGAAGTATAAAACACAATTCACCATGGCCCATTTGGATTTATACCAGGGATGCAGGGATGGTTCAACATACGAAAGAATATTAGTATTATTCGTCACATTGACATGAAAAACTATAAGAACCGCATGATAATATCGATAGATGCAGACAAAGCATTCGACAACATCCAATTCCTGTTTAAGACACTTGAGAAGATAGGAATGGAAGGAAAATTCCTCAACACAATACAAGCTATATATGAAAAACCCACAGCCAACATGGTAGTCAATGGAGAGAAGACTAACACAATTGCACTGAAAAGGGGGACCAGACAGGATGCCCCTTGTCCCCACTCTTATTTAATATCATGCTGGATGTTTTAGCTAACACCATAAGGCAAAGAAGAGACATGACAGGTATTCATGTGGAAAAGGAAGAGATGAAACTATTGTTATTTGCAGACGATATAATTTTATATATGAAAGTCCCAAAAGCTTCACAAGGGGAGCTGAAAGCAATAGAGGAGTTTGGCAGAGTGACAGGATACAAGATCAACAAACAGAAGTCCATCAGACTGCTATTCACATCGCATAAGATCACAAAAGGGGAGATAAAAAAGGTGGTACCCTTCACAAGCCAAGCACAAATAGAAATATCTAGGGATACACTTGACTGAAAGAACAAAAGATCTAGATGAGGAAAACTACAGAATACTATTACAAGAAACCAAGAGTGACGTCACCAAATGGAAGAATATTCCACGCTTGTGGATTAGAAGACTCAATATAGTAAAAATGTCAGTTCTGCCCAACGCACTATATAAGTACAATGCAATCCCGATACTATTACCCTCATTTTTCTTAAAAGAAATGGGAAAAATTGATTACCAACTTCATATGGGGAGGGAAGAAGCCCAGAATCAGCAGACAACCCCTCAAGAAGAAGGACACAGTGGGAGTGCCTGCTTTACCTGACTTTAGCACATATTATACAGCCACAGTTGTTCAAACTACATAGTATTGGTATAATGACAGATACTCAGACCAGTGCAAAAGAACTGAAAACCCAGAAATAAAATCCTCAGCATACAGACAACTGATCTTTGATAAGGGCCCAAAAAATATCCAATGGGAATCAGATGCCCTCTTTACCCAGTGATGCTGAGGGAAAAAATGGATATCTACCTGCAGAAAAATGAAGCAAGACCCCTATCTCACTCCATTCACAAGAATAAACTCAAGGTGGATCACAGACTTTGAAGTTAAACCCCAAACTATTAGGGCCATCAGTGAGGGCATTGGGACCAACCTGAGAACTTTGGCACAGGGAATACATAGATTATCAGAAATAGGGAAGGACACAAACACAGAGGCACAAATTGATAAATGGGATGTACGGAAGATAAAGCACTGTGTACATCAAAAGAATTCACCAAGAGAGTAATAAGAGAGTCCACATACAGGGAAAACATATTTAGAAATGACACATCATACACCTAACACCCTCAAAGATAGCCCAATTCAAAAATCAGAAAGCAACAAGTGTTGGAGTGGCTGTGGGAAGACAGGAATTCTTATCCACTGCTGGTGGACCTGTAAGTATGTACAGCCACTATGGAAATCGATCTGGTGATATCTAAAACAGATGGGTATATACCCAGAGGAGGCAATAAAGAAACGAAGGCCAGGCATCTGTGCTCCAATGTTCATTGTGGCACAGTTCACAATTGCAAGGAGTAGGAAACAACCCAAATTACCATCAACTGATGATTGGATTAAAAAGCTGTGGTATATACATACAATGGAGTACTACGCATTGCTAAAATCAGTGATGAACGTATGGAGCACATCGCTGCATGGGAAGCACTGGAGGAAACCATGCTAAGCAAAGTAAGCCAAGCACAAAAGGGCAAGTACAACATGAGTCCACTGAGGTAAGCTTTAAAAAATGCAAACGGAGCATAGGGGAAAAGCTACTGTAGCCAAGTAAAAAGGAGGTGGGAAAGGAAAAAAAAATGGGTAGCAGGTGCACAAGGTACTAACCAACCCAAGGGGAAGGTATTATTTATATCTCCACAGCGAAGGAGTGACCAGAGTTCAATCCCTTGCTCCAAGATGTGAATGCAGCATGCCGGCGTCAAGTAGGGAACCAGTGGAGAAGTCTGAGGGGCCGGCCCAAAAACCAAATATTTGGACACCTGCCCCTCCCTCCAGAAGAATTTATCTCAGAGGATGGCAATGAATTTGCAGCTCCGGGAGAGGGGCATGTCTCATCAGAGCACACATCGGGAGCAGATGAAGAGGGAGGAGGAGAGAGTGGCGCACATCATGGTCCACCAGGCATTGAAGATGCTGTTCCTGCTCAGAGCAGCCAGTCTACAGAGAGGATCAAATGGCTGGCCCCACGATGAGACACAACGTCCATCACTGACACATAGCTCTACAGGGGACAACACTGGAGACACAGTGTGGGAATTGTGCCCAATCTGATCCAGCCACATCGAGGCAAAACATTAAGGGGGTACAACAGAACAGCAAGGGAACGGAACAGCAAGGTCCCCATGGAATGCTGAAGGTGGACTTTGGGGCCAGAGCTTGGTGCCCCAACAGACTGGACTGGAAAACACTCCTAGAGACCAACAAACAGTCCTTGAACTAACCACAAGCTTTTCTTTCTGGTTGTTGTGTTTTGTTTTGGCTTTTGTCCTTCATTTGTTGTTGTTTTGTTGTATATTGTTGCTTGGTTTTGCTGTCTTGTTTTTGTGCGTGTTATTTTCTCTGCAGGTGTGTCTAAATAAGATAGACTGGATGAACAATCTAGAGGAGAAAACAACGGGTCCAACAATTCTGGGAGGACATGAAAGGGGATGGTGGAAGGAAAGGAAGTGGTGTTAACAAACCCAGGGACAAGGGAACAACAAGTGTTCCAAATAGGTGGTGAGCAGGGTGTAGGAGGCATGGTAGGGCGTGATCATGGGTAATGTAACCAAGAGGAATTATTGAACCCCAAATGAAGGCTGAACATGATAGCGTGACAAGAGGAAAGCCAAAGGAAATAGAGGAAAGAGCTAGGAGGCAAAGGGCATTTATAGAGGTCTAAATAAAGGCATGTACATATGTAAATATATTTATAAATAATGATGAGGAAATAGATCTATGTGCATATTTTTATACGTTTAGTATTAAGGTAGTAGATGGACATTGGGCCTCCACTCAAGTACTCCCTCAATGCAAGAATATTTTGTTCTATTAAACTGGCATTCTATGATGCTCACCTTCCCGACAAGATCGCTGAAGACAAAGCAGGTGCATAAGCAAAGTTGGTGAATACAGCTGATAGAGCCCAGCTATCAAAAGATATGATATAGTGTCTGGCGTCTTAAAGGCTTGAAGGTAAACAAACGGCCATCTAGCTCAGAAGCAACAAAGCCCACATGGAAGAAGCACACCCGCCTGTGCGATCACGAGGTGTCGAAGAGACCAGGTATCAGGCATCATCAGAACAAAAAAAATTATATCATTGTGCATGAAGGGGGGAATGTGGAGTGGAGATCCAAAGCCCATCTGTAGGCAATTGGGCATCCCCTTACAGAAGTGTCTCAGGGAAGAGAAAAGCCAGCCAGAGTGTGATGTAGCAACGATGAAACATACAACTTTCCTCTAGTTCCTAAATGTCCCCTCCTCCCCCGACTATCATGATCCCAATTCTACCTTATAAATCTTGCTAGACCAGAGGATGTACACTGGTACATATAGGAACTGGAAACACAGGGAATCCAGGGCAGATGATCCCTTCAGGACCAGTGGTGTGAGTGGCAATACTGGGAGGGTAGAGGGAGACTGGGTTGGAAAGAGGGAACCAATTACAAGGATCTACATGTGACCTCCTCCCTGGGGGACAGACAATAGAAAAGTGGGTGAAGGTAGATGTTAGACAGTGCAAGATAGGACAAAATAATAATTTATAAATTATCAAGGGCTTGTGAGGGAAGGGGGAATGGGGAGGGAGGAGAAAAATAAGGAGCTGATGCCAGGAGCTTAGGTGGAGATCAAATGTTTTGAGAATGATGAGGCCAATGAATGTACAAATGTGCCTTACACAATTAATGTATGTATGGACTGTGATGAGAGCTGT
This sequence comes from Tenrec ecaudatus, assembly GCF_050624435.1. Classification (NCBI taxonomy): domain Eukaryota; kingdom Metazoa; phylum Chordata; class Mammalia; order Afrosoricida; family Tenrecidae; genus Tenrec; species Tenrec ecaudatus. The sequence goes on from NC_134543.1 coordinate 94,734,432, forward strand.
ATGAGCCCCTAATAAAATGATTTTTTAAAAACTTTTTAACAAAGGGGAAAAATGAGACCATTTTTTAGATGAAGAAATAGAATTAGATATGTGTTTTTCCTGTAGAATCCTAGCAATTCACATTTTTGTTACGCTTTATGATCTTTCAGGACGCTGACAGCATAGCTCTTTGTGCATTCTGACCACATTGTTTCACTGGAGTCAGTGAGGCTACTGCCCAGTCATTAAAATCCATAAATGCTCTTGGAGTTTTTAAAGGAAAATTTTCTAAATTACTGTTATAATTTGGGTAAATAAAATGCGGCTTAATTATTTCAACTATTACTTTTCTCACTTTAATAAATAACATATTTTATGTCAAAGGCAAGCAAACAAACAAAACAAAGCAAAAAATTTTTTTTAAGTAATTCTGACCCCAGGCAAGGATTTGAACTTAGAATTCCCTTAAAGCCCTAGAAACAATCCATATTTGGGGTTGGAAACCTTTAGAACTTTCGGTTGACCTGGAAATGACTACCTTTTCAGCTACTGCACATCTGATGGGCACTACCACATTTGAAATCATACTGTCAACGTTGATAATATTGCCAGAAAGGAAGGTTACAACTCTTGCTATTCTTCCTTTTATTCGCATACTTAGCCATCTTCCTGCTCCTTTAAGGTTTATTGAATTGCTTCTGCTTTACCCACTCCATACCACAGTGCTAGAGTCGCTCTCTTTGATGTGGCACAAAGGCAAAATGCCCGTGCAGGAAGCACACAGAAGCATGGCAAACACCGTGGCAACCCAAAGCTCGAGGAAAGGAATGCTAGGTAGAGAAAGCTGAAGCTGTCAAGGATTTTGTTTTGCCTTTATTCACAACCAGTGCTCAGGGAAGCAAGAGTCAAGAGGTCAAAAAGCGAGTTGCTTTATCAGTGGTTCTCAATCTGTGGGTCACAACCCCTTTGGGGGGAGGTGTCAAATGACCCTTTCACGGGGGTTGCCCGATTCATAACAGTTGCAAAATTACAGTTATGAAGTAGCAACGAAAGTAATTTTATGCGGGGGAGGGGGGTCACCACAACATGAGGAACTGTATTTAAGGGCCACAGCTTTAGGAAGTTTCAGAACCACTGCTTTAGGTCAATCTGCTACACAAGACCTCTTTAGGGTATTGAAAAGCAAGGAGGTTACTATGAGGACTCAGGTGAGATGATCCAAGCCATGGTATTTTGCATTGCCTTACTGAAATTTGGACACTGAATGAGGAAAACTGAGGAAGAATGGATGCAATTGAATTGTGGCACATATTGAAAGTACCATGGACTGCTGAAAGGACAAACTAATCTGTCTTAGAAGTAAGGCAAGAGTGCTCCTTGGAAACCAAGACGTCCTCTTACATACTTTTTACATGCTGTCAGGAGAGACCAGTCCTTTGAGAAGCGAGCACATCATTCTTGGTAAAGTGGAAGTGTAGCCAAAAAAAAAAAAGAGGAAGGCCCTCAACCGAGGGTTTGGCACAATGGAAGAAAATACGGGCTCAGGCATAGGAAGAATTATAAGGATGATGCAGGACTGAGCAGTGTTTCCTTCTATTATGCACAAGGTCACTATGGGTCTGAATGAACTTGGCAGCACCTAACCACAACAGTATGTTATCATAAAGGTATAATGATTATCCTTGCCAATCCCTCTATTAAGAACTGCAGCTAGGAAGGAATTATGTTAAGCGAGGTAAGCCAGACCCAAAGGGAGAGGTACAACATGAGTCCCCTGAGGTAAATACAATCAGCATGACAGAAATAGAAGAATAAACATCCATCTCATAATAAATGGGGGGAAGCATAGATAGTTGGAGGGAGGGCAGGCCACACTTAGAGAGGTACATGAGAGCCCAGCATAAAGAAGGAGAAGTGGGGCAGGGGGAGGGAGAACCGGGATGGGGAGAATCCAAGTGGATGGTATGGGGGGGAACAGGGTACTAACCCACCCAGGGGAGAGTATTGGTTGTGTCCCCACAGAACTGGAACATGCATACGGACTCCACCATGACACATCAAACAAGGGAGCAATGTAAAGTACAGAGGACTACACAAAGAGGCTGGCCCAATCCAGAATTAGCCTGACCCCCACATTCGAAGGGAGTAGCACAGAAAATGAAAATAGATCATCTGGTATGGGAAAGGAACCACACCACATCCAGAAGGAAGCTGAAACAGAGGAAGGAGAAAGGACCTGGGCCCACCAAGCTCACAGAACGATAGCCCAGATTGAAGGGCCCATCATACAGAGAGGACCATATAGCTGGCCACACTGCGAGATGCGACATCCTGCACCAACACATGGCCCTACACGGGGCAGCACTTGAGACACAGTGGGGGATGTGCGACTGAGCTGGCCCCACCACACTGAGGCAAACCCTGGGGGCGTGCAGTAGAGCTGTGGGGGAAGCAGAGCAAAGAGATCCCGAGGGAGTACAAAGGATGGACTTTGGGGCCAGGACATGGCACCACACAAGTTTCATCTGGAAAACACTCCTAAAGACCAACAAACAGACCTTGAACTACTAGCAATTTTTTTCTTTTTTTGCTATCTTTTTGTTTTGTCTTTTTTACCTTGTAAATTTTGTATGTTAGTGGCTTTTCTGCTTATCAGCATGTCAGTGTTGCTGCTGTCAAAGCCATGTTCATATGTGCCACTTGGGCACTGTCAAAGTCATCTGCATTTGTATGCATATATTACTATATCAGCAGATCCACCTAGACAAGATAGGCTGGACAAATAATGAGAGAAGAAAATAACGGGACATGAGAGGGACATGAGAGCTTGGGAGGTAGGGAAAGGGAGGAGGTGTTGGCCAACACAGGGACAAGGGAAGAGCGAGTGGTTCAAAACCAGAGGAGGGAAGGGATTGGAGGACTGGTAGGGAGTGACCAAGGGCAAGGTAACTGAGAGGAATTACTGAAACCAGAATGAAGGCTGAACATGGTAGTGGGACGGGAGGAAAGCAAAAGGAAATAGAGGAAAGGAGTAGGAGGCAAAGTGCATACAGAGAAGCCTAAATACAGACAGGTACATATGTAAATATATTTATGATTATGGGGGAAATAGACTTATGTGCATATATTTATAGGTTCAGTAGTAGGGTAGCAGATGGACATTGGGCCTCCTCATGCATACTCCCCCAATACAGTAGCACCTCGCCCAGCTAAACGGTCATTGCATGATACCCACCTTCCCGACATGATCACTAAAGACAGACGTGTGTGTAAGCAAACGTGGTAAAGAAAGCTGATGGTGCCCGGCTATCAAAAAGATATAGCATCTTGGGTCTTAAAGGCTTGAAGGCAAACAAGCAGCCATCTAGCTCAGAAGCAACAAAGCCCACAAAGAAGAAGCACACAGCCTAAGCGATACAAGGTGTTGAATGGACCAGGTAGCAGATACCAAGGAACAAAACAATCATTGTGTGATCAACTTCCTCACATAAACACTGAAGACGAAGGTGTGCATAAGCAAGTGTGGTGAAGAAGGCTGATGGTGCCCGGCTACTGAGAGATATAGCGTCTGGGGACTTAAAGGCTTGAAAGCAAACAAACGACCATCTAGCCCAGAAGCAACAAAACCCACACGGAAGCAGCACACCAACATGGGTGATCGTGAAGGGCAGAGGAGACCAGGTCTCAAACAACAAAGGCGGGGTGGTGGTGAGAATCACATCACCGTGAATGAGGGGGAGTGCATGATGGGGACCCACTTCCCATCTGTAGACAGCTGGACATCCCTTGCAGAGGGGTAGTGGGGAGGAGATGAGTCACTCAGGGTTCAGTGTAGCAACAATGAAACTCAAAACCTTCCTCTAGTTCTTGAACGCTTCCTCCCCTCCCAATTATCATGACCCCAATTCTACCTTGCGGACCTGGTTATACCAGAGGATGTACAGTGATGCAGTAGGGATCTGGAAACACAGGGATTCTAGGACAGATGAACCCCTCAACACCAGTGGTGGGAGTGGTGACACCGGGAGGGAAGGGGGTGTAAAAAGGGAGAACAGATCTTGGAGATCTATGTGTAATCTCCTCTCTGGGAGATGGGCAATGGGAAGGTAGGTGAGGGGAGACGCCGGGCAGTGTAAGATAAGATAAAATAATTATTTATAGACTATTAAGGAAGCGGGGGGAAGGGGGGAAGGGGAGGGAGGGGGAGGGAAAAAAAGAAAACCGAGCTGATTCCAGGAACCCAAGTGGAAAGCAAATTTTGAGAATGACGAGTGCAACGAGTGTATAAGGGTGCTTTGCTCAATTGATGTATGTATGGATTGTGATAAGAGTTGTATGAGCCCCAATCAAAAGATTTATTTTTAAAAAGATAAAAAACAAACATTCTTTTACTTAAGATAAAATATTAAATAAAAAAGAACTGCAGCTAACGTCGATTAACAAAAACTCTAAATAGAATTCCAAATGAACTTAAGGCAAATGCATCTAATCTGAGAAGTGTTTTAAATAACAGTATGATATAGTACTAGACAGAGATATACACAAGGATTAAGTGGAAAAGACACAAGAAAAGGGGGTGGGGTTCAGCGACGAACCCGTTAAAAATTCTACAGAGAAAATTCCTGAGCTAATTCTTTTTCTTTCTTAAAAAAATCATTTTACTGGGGGCTCATACAATTCTTATCACTATCCATACATACATCCATTGTGTCAAGCACATAAGTACATTTGTTGCCATCGCCATTCTCAAAACATTTGCCTTCTACTTGAGCCCTTAATATCGACTGCTCATTTTCCCCCTCCCTCCCCACTCCCCCTACCTCATGAATCCTTCATAATTAATAAATTATTATTATTTTGTCATATGTTACACTGTCCGACGTCTTCCCCTGCCCTCTTCTCTGCTGTCCATCCCCCAGGGAGGAGGCTATACGTAGATTCCTGTAATCAGTTCCCCCTTTCTACCCCACATTCCCTCCACCCTCCAGGCATCGCCACTCTCACCACTGGTCCTGGAGGAGTCATCTGTCCTAGATTCCCTATGCTTCCAGTTGCTATCTGTATCAATGTACATCCCCTGGTCCAGCCAGATTTGTAAGGTAGAATTGGGATCATGTTAATGACTCAGGAGGAAGCATTCAAGAACTAGAGGAAAGTTATATGTTTCATCGTTGCTACCCTGCACCCTGACTGGGTCATCTCCTCCCCACAACCCTTCAGTAAGGGGGTATCCGGTTGACTACTGATGGGCTTTGAGTCTCCACTCTTCAGTCACCCACATTTACAATGATATGTAAATTAAGAAGATAAATAGGTGTCTACAGGAATACAATTGGATGAACTAGCAAGTGCAGAAATTTAGAGGAACGGCAGGCATTTCTGTGCAAGTTCTCGTGGAAGGAATTGTGATGGAGGGTAAGCATCCCTTTGTACATCTTTCCAAAAAGCATGAGTTTTACTTATAGGTCAATGGTTCTCCAACTTGTCATTCCCAGAATCCTATTCTACTTCAAAAATGACAAAAGGCCCCCAAGAGTGTCTGATTGGGTTATGTAACACATTAAAATTAAATGGATAAATATTTAATACGTTATTATTTAAATAGCTACATGTGTATCATTTCTATATTACTTATGAAAACATAACTGTTTTCCCCCAATATAATTACTATTTTATTTTCAATATTATCAAATCTTATTAAAAGGAGACAGCTGAATTTTTCTATTTCTGCAATCAATCTGTTGGGATAGCTCCTTGCCAATCCACTGGAGCCATTGGAAAACTCCATTGTTTATCCATGAGAAAATGAGAGTGGAAAGGGTAAATAATACATTAGGTTTCTTATAAAATAATTTTGATATTGAAGTTCCCCTGAAGGAGTCTCAGGGACCTCAAGAGATTTTTAGGACACAATTTGAGAACACCAACACTGTTGTATATCCAAAAACCAAAACTCAGATTCAAAAATTAATTTCCATTGAGTCAATTCTGAATCATGACTTCTGAGACTTTAACTCTTTATGGGAGTAAAGTCTTTCTGCCATGAGCAGCTTGTGGTTTCAAGTAGCATGTCTTCAGTTGGGCAGCCCATCAAGTAACCCTAGCCACTAAGACTCCTTAGGGAACCAAATGGATGTTTACACAAAGGTCATGACTGACCATATTTGAGTTTTTGAAGATCATATTTCAATTTGTACAGATTATGAAAGGATACTGTTCATGTGTTTTGAATCGAAGGCTTTTACTATAGATATATTGATTTTTAGCACCACCAGCACAGCATACACTTCTTGAATTATGTTCAATATTTACCTGGATTATAATGAAGAGATATAAAATAATTTTGAATAACTTCAGGCCAATCAACTTGAAAGTTTGAAAAAATAAGCAAATAATAAGAAATATAGAACCAAAATTTACACACACATACAAAACAGAAACTCTAAATAATCTGATCATTAGAACTAAAATGTCTAGATAACTAGAACTAGAATATGTCTGATAACTAGAACTAATAAGCATCAAGATAATCATATCATTTATTTACCCAAAAACACAAGCCAAATTTACTCCCATCGAGTCAATTTCAACTCACAGTGGCCTTAAAAACCAGGATAGAACTGCCTTTGTCGGTTTCTGAGACAGTGACTCTTCATGGGAGTAGACAGTCTGATTTCCTTCTTCGGAGTGTTTGGGGGTTTGGGGAACCCTGTGGTCAGCTGCCCAACTTGTAACCCCTATACCAGCAGGGCCCCTTCACTCATTTACAGATGGCGTCAACTTGTATATATTAGGTGTCCCTTCTGACTAACCCATGCCCATTCCTAATCTATTGTTAAAGGCCCTGCATATTGACGTGACCTACATGCACGATGATTGGCTCAAGATCAAACACTTTTTCTGCAAGCAAAACGCCTCACCCAAATGGCTTCTCTATTGAGAAATACCAAATATTCCAGGGATATTAAAAAGAAGAGGAATCACAATCCACCTTATTCAAGTGTCTACATAACCTTGGCACTCAACCCTAACAACAATTGTACAGAAAGGAAATTAAAAGACAGTCTCAGTTATTAAGCTCGATGGAAAAATCTTCAAGTAAATGTCAGCAAACTGAATGTAGCAATATACAGCAAAAGATAATATGCCATGAGCAAGTCAAATTTATCTAGTGAGGGCAGAGTTTCATTCATTTGGGGAAATCAATCAATATAATTTATTACTTTTAAAGATTTAAAGGAGGAAACTATGTAATCATCTCAATAGGTACAGAAGAAGCATTTGCTAAAATGTGACTTATAGTCATGGAAAACATACAAAAAGTCAAAGCAAACAAGAAACAAAAGGAATTTGAGAAAGAATGTCTTTTTAAAAATTTACTGTAGGCATCACATTTAATTGTTAAATATTGAAAATCTTTCTTTTCATACAAGACATGAGACATGCATATTTACAATCCTCATGTCTCTTCAGCAATGGTCTGAAAGTCCCAGCCATCACAGTAAGGGGAAAATGTTATTATTTGTAGATGGTAGCATCATGTAAATTCAAAAGAATATGCATATAAATTTTAGCATTAATAACAGAGTTTAGTAAGTTGGCAAGATATTGAGTCAACATACAAAAATCAATTATATTTCTATATCCCAGCAACAAATAAGAAGAATCTGTAATATAATTTAAAATACCATTCATAATAGCATCAGACATATGAATTACCTAGTAATGAATATAGGAAAAGGTTCCAAGACTCCTAAGGGGAAAATAATAAAGTCTATTGAGAAACATTAGAGAAGACCTAAATGAATGGCAAGATGTTTCATATTCATGGATTAGAAGACTTAATACTGTAAATTTGTCGATTAAATCTGTATAAGTTTCCTAGAACTGCCATAACAAATATTCACAATGTGGGTAGTTAAACCAGCAAAAATGTATCCCTTCACATCTGGAGGACAGAAGTCTGAAAGCTAGATGTCAGCAGAGTTGGTTTGACACCCTCCGAGACAGAGAAAATGCATTTCATGCTTCGCTCTAGCTACTGGAGGATGCTCGTTACCCTTGGCATTCCTTGTCTCGTAGCTGCATCACTCCACGTTCTGTCTCCTTCATCACAGGAGTTTACCCGCTGTGTTGGGCTCTTCTTGTTTTCCATCTCTCGTGAGAACACTTTCCATTAAATATAGGGAATGCTGTGAGGCAGGATGCTCTTATTTCGAGATTTTTATGTTATTTGTATCAACAAAGACTTGTTTCTGAAAAAAGTCACATCTTAAGCTTTTGGGTGGACATATCTTTGGGGATCTACAATTTAATCCATTATAAGCCCTAATTCACTTATCAATTCAAAGCAATCCCAGTAAAAATCTCAGCACATTTTTGTGATATCTGACAAGCAAATTCTAATATTTATGTGACAATGCGAAGACAAACGAACTGTCAGAATACTCTAGAAAATGTACAAGACGAGAGAACCTGTTCTACTAGATCTCCAGCGTCATTTAAGCTACAATTATTAGCATTCCGTCCTATTGGTGCTGGCCTAAACAAATTGCTCCCAGAAAATCTAAGAACCATTCCTAGAAGTTTACACATGTATGAAGACTTAATTTTTTTGAAGACTTAATTTATGACTAAGATGCAACTTGAGAGCTTTGGCATTTAAAAAAAATAAAATGTTGTGGTAACAAGAGATGATATCCACATGGGGATCTATAACTCACACTGAAGATAAAATCACTTCTAAGTAGATTAAAGCCGTACATATGAAAAGCAGCACTATTAAGCTTTTAAAAAGTAATGGAGATGGATATCTTTAATCCTTGGCTTAGGGGAAGGCTTTCTTTAGTAAGACACCAAAAAAGTGTCAATCCAAAAAGATTGAGAAATTTCGTTCCATTAAAATCCAGATCTGTTCTTCATTAAAAGGCAACGTAGAACGCTTAAGACAATGCAAAGGGCAGCACTGGGAAGATTGTTAAGGGAGGGAAGCAGTTGTTCAAAAGAGTCCATAAATTTCATGAAAGGAATAGGAATTCATGCTAAAGAAGAATGCCCAAAGGGTTCTACCAAAGCAAATGAAATGAAATATGAACTTAATTATCTGAGAAACGATAAAATCCATCTAAAAATACCAAATCCCTCCAGCATATTTGCCATGGAAACCAAAAGGAAAGGATGGGAAGGAGGTGAGGAGGGAGGAAGAAAGAAAAGCTCACCAGTAGATCTCCGGTATGAGCCAACGTTCAACCAACTCACTTATCCACAAGACAATTCTGACTCATAGCAACCCGGTAGCACAGAGTACACGCTCCCGTGAGAGTTTCCGAGGCTGTAAATCTGTATGGGTGCTACTTGCAGTGTCGTTCTGCCCTAGAGCAGCTGGTGGGTTTAAAGAGCCAACCGTTTGTTTGCTAGTCGAACCCTTTACTATGAACCTTCAGGATCAGCATCAGGATCGGACCGGGCCTACTTCCGTATCAGCATCTAGTTTTAAAAACATAATATGTGTTTCATACAACTTGTTGAAACACACAGAAAGCAAACACTATATGATATCCATATGGACAAAACCATCTACCTTCAGTAATAATGTCTAAAACTAACCTCATTTGCTTTCAGCTTGAAAATTCTATTTTTTAAATCAATAGTGAATTTTATTTTAGAGTTGGAATGCTAAAAAAATTTCTTTTATTTACAAGGTGAAAAGCATTTCAGTAGCTCAAAGGCAAAATATCCAATTTAGCAAGAAAATAGTCTTCAATGAAGAAGCACACGTTTTTCATTGGGGGGAAAAGTGCTGATTTCAATCCCATTCAATTGGTTTCAAATACTATCACTTTGAAATGAAAAAAGCAAAATGATATTTATTTGAGTGGAGAATATACCTGTTTTATCTGAACTGATGTATAAGCTATAATTCCTTTACATAACCCCAAAACAACTTTTAAAACCCAGAGAGGAAACAGTACAGCAACCCCCTTTTGTAGATTTAGAAAGGGGAAAGAGAGGATTTATATCAATAATGAGAATACCACTTATTTCCAACAGGCTATAAAAAGATCTACAAGTATGCCAAACCACAAACTTTTGGAAACGCCTATATGGCATGATTTATTGACACTACGTATCTGGGGCACTTGGCATATATCCAACTAATCCCAAACGCTTCTTCAAAGAAATTTAATTCACAACACAAACAAAAGGCAACCCTCACGAGTGAAAACAATATTTAAGTATGTGCACGAGAAATTTCCAAATGCACAATCTACATAGTCTATAAAGAATGTTGGAAAGACATTGAAATTTTCTAGAGGTGAGGCAAATATTTTAACATGGATATCACAGCATAGTAGTGTAAAAGTGTAAAGAAAAGGTTATTAATGCTTTTTTATTAGGTTGAATATGGAGAGAAAATTTGGCTAGGTTGTGTCCAATCGTGGAGTCCTTCAAACAGATAAGGCACAATCCATACTCTGGTGGCGGCTTCCGGCAGAAGATTTCAATGTGGACAGCCTTTCCCAAGTGGAAAACAGGGCCGAAAAGACAATGGTAGGTGAATGGAATATTCTGAGGGGGAAACAAAACTCAGTGGTTCATAGAAAATTAAGGACACTGGAGTCAAAGAACCTTATTTACGTTGAGCAACTTTTTATTTGCTTATCTTGAACGGCTTTAAACCTCTGCAGGTCATATTAGAGTCCTAACTTGTTGGGCTATTTTTCTCATGACCGAACAACATGGCATCCTGGGGTGCCATGCCTTGCCTGAGGACAGCGGGTGCTGGCCCTGTTTTATTGTATCTGGTCTGCAATTAGGTCTCATGTCTCTTGGATGAAAACTCAGGTTCTGATCCCAATCATGAAGTAGTAAATCTATTCTTTCATTGATACACATGGCTAACTAACGGTGATTCATGTTAAAGTGAATTAAATGTCTCATCTTCCCCCTAAGAGCTGCACAATAGCCTGTCTGCACTGACCATTTCCTCCAGAGCAGAGACTATCCAACCCCCACCAATTCAGTGAACTTAACCATCCCTGACATCCAATAATAAACCTAAAAATAATTGATCTATAATTTCAGTTTAAATGATCTGACATTGCCAGGCTATTTTTAAATGACAGAAAATGGGATATTTTAATGGAAATATTGATAGGCCCTTAAGTGTATTAGGGAGTCGAGGACAATGACAATGATACTGCACTAATAAACCTAATGCCATGGAGATTGACTCTTTTTTTTTTATGTGTCTTTTCTTTATCACAACATAATACCTAGCTTGACAACACAAATGTCCACAGTTCGGGCTCTATTCTTCAAACCGTCATGCTCCATTAATGCTGTTTTTCAGTGGGATTTACTTTGTCAAGGAAGGAAGGACCAAAGAGGAAAGTCTATGGTCTTCCTATTCACTAAATCCCTCTTCTCACTGATGCACAAATAACGAACTATTCCCAACGCCACAGAAAGAATGAGACTTGAAGATGGGCCAAATCATCTAGGGAGTAGCGGGGGGGAAAGCAGGCTTGCATAAGCAAATTCATGCCCATGCAAGAAGAAAAAGAAAACACCGTAGGTGATAGTATTGCCAGGGTTGCTTCCTGTTCTGTTTTTGTTTTTGTTCGGTTTTTGCCCTTTCTGTTTCACCCTCAGTTGCAAGGACAGTGTAGAAAGGCTTCCTCATGCAAATACAATGGAACACTATTAGCTGGGTCTGAGACAAGTGTGTAACTGAGTTCCAAAGAAGCCCAAGTAGCTTAAAGCCTTTAATCCAAACTGGAGGTGGGTATAAACTACTTGGTGAACAGAGACTCATAGAAATTTAAAATAAGGCTGAGAATGGGTTAAAAGGATGAGACAGATGTGAACTATTCATTGAAATCATAAGCATCCAGAGCAATAAGACAGCAGGAAGCAGGCAGAATGGAGCTGAATTTGGCTTGGATTTCATTGCGAAATTCTAGTGCAGGAGAAACTGTGGTTCACTCATTGCTCTAAAGGTAGCTCTACTAATCTAGTAAACAAACTCTGAGATGGCATCGGCAGAAAATCAAGTTCAAATCAAGGGTCGAGAGCTTTAAAAGTAAATATCCGAATCAAGCAATCTGTTGTGTCACCTATCTACATCGCAGCGTCTGGTCTCCAAGCTACATCTGTGCCCACTATCTCTTTCAGTCTTCAAAAAAATCCCAAGAAATATGCATGGCAGGGTGTGTCCTTTCCACGGTCCTTGATGACACTGGGGGACACTGAAGGGAGGGTCTTCTCTGGAGTACACAACTGGATGTTGTTTCTTGTGACCACTTGTTGACAAGTCCTGCATCCATGACAACGAATTTCCCTAGAGGAGATGATGCTTTTCAAAGTTTCTAAAAACCATGGGGAAAAAAAAGTCAGAAGTTGCTATGTAAAAAGGTGACACAGACAGAAAACTCACCTGCAAATTTTTGATTTGGCCATGTAGAATTCTTTTCCATAATTCTAGGATTTATCCAATGTCCATGAAATTATTCCTATGTTAATCTTATTGAGTCTTTTTTTGGTGTGTGTAAAATATTGGGGAAATTATGATTTTCATGTAGTTCGCTTTAGGATTGGGAGAAAATGTGCAGAGACTGGCTGGATTATTATCACAGTGTTCAAATCTCAATATCTACATTAAGATTTATTTATGAACGACTTCATTAGAACTGAACATTTACAGAACATGTGGTCTTTCTAGCTGTTTTTTTAAGATTTTATAGTAAACATTAAAAAGGTAAAAAGCCATGAGATTTGCACTGCTCGCTCTGATTAAATGCCTATAACTCCTGCAGGAATAACTAGGGAATCCATATAAAATCCCCTAAAGATATATTTTAAAGATCAGATAGCTTATGAGGCAGTCAGAACTTGAGAGGCCATAATCCTGGACTGGCGAAAAGCTCGCTAAAGCACACTCATATATTGCATGCGACTTTGCTCCTTGTGCTGCTTGCTCCAGGGAGAGGCTAGGGCTTTAGATTGAAGTCATTGCTGGAAAGCAGAGAAACCAGCACAGATTCTGGTCATCTCATAGTCTCTCATAGGACTGAGAGACCGTTCATGTTCAAAGGAGCTACCTGTTGGAGACAAGGGAAGTCCTGTGAGACAAATACTGGGCAATCATTTTCTCTTCTGGGAGATTGCTCTTTAAATGGGAGCCCAAGGAGTTAAGAAATCAAATAGAAAGCAACTGAAAAGAAGAGTTGAATTCATAGAAATCTCTCAGTGCACTGGAGGGGGAAAATAAAAAAAATTGGAGTTCAAGACTCAATAATGAGAAATTATGCCAGAGCTCACATACTTCAGGCACAGCATCAGGAGAGACCAAACACTAGCAAATGGCATCATGTTCGGTTAAAAAAAATGTCAGCAAAAATGGAAATAAACACTCACTGAGATGGATTGACATAATAGCCATAGCAATGAACTCCAAAGTCTGTGCCTTTCATAATGAAGATGGCACAGGACAGGGAAACCTTCCATTCTGTTAGAAGGTCACCCTGAGCAGTACTTGATGAGGGGCAACTAACAAGCTCAGCAAACAACCTGACAAATCCCAAAAGTAAGAACCAGTGGCAAACCTTGGAAAAACTAAGAAAGACTGAAAACTCGCCTTTATCATTCTCCCTTATTAGAATGAACTAATTGGCTCACACATTAGCTGCCATCCAGGGTGTAGGATGAATTAGCCTTTAGAGATGGAAAAAATTACACAGTTTCTGAAGTTTGAATGTAAAGGTCCAGATACCATCAAATATTACTAAGCAGGCCAGGAAATAGAATAAATAGAAAAAGAAAGGCAACAAAAGTACAGGCAGAAATGTGACCCAAATATTATCCATCAAGGATTTTAAAATGACTGTTACTGAGTTAGGAGCCCTGGTGGCGCAGTGGTTGAAGAGCTCAGCTGCTAACCGAAAGCTCAGTAATTTGAGCCCACTAGTCACTGCACAGAAGGAAGATGTGGCAGACGCATAGCCTTAGGAACCCCACGAGCGAGTTCCACTCTCTCTCAAGTGGTCTCTCAGAATTGATTCTATCATACTATTTTGTTTGTCTGCCTGCTTGCTTTTCTGGTGACTACTAAGAACAGAGAGGCTTACCAAACTAGTCAAACCTATTTTTTAAATCTAAAGGTAGTTTTTAGATTTAAAAATATAAGCATTAAAAGAGTAATTCAATAAGTAGATTTCTACGTAGATGGGACCCAAATAAAAAGTTTATTCATGAACTTAAGGATCCATTCATATGAAGAACAAAAGTAAATAGCTCTGAAAATATAAAATGTATAGAAAATACATTAAACACTATGAAATCCCAATAAATGATTTCTAAAAAAAAGAAAGAACAAAAAAAAAAGGTCATGACTTGTCCTTAGTAAAATCCTAAAGTAAAATCCTTGTTATTCGATAATTAAAAGAGGTCTTATGAAGTGGATATACCCAATTCAAGGCATCATTTGGTCTCTTGACTGCTGCTTCCATGAGCATTGATTGTGGAGCCAAGCAAGATGAAACCCCAGACAACTTTGATCTTTTCTCCTCATCTATCATGACATTGCCTGTTGATCTAGGTGTGTGGAATTTGGTCTTCTTTACACTGAATTGTAATCCACACCAAAGGCTGCAATCTTTGATTTCCAGTAGCAAGTGTTTTAAGGCCTCCTCACTTTCAGCCAGGTGTCCCACCTGCAAACTCTTAACAAGCCTTTCTTCAATCCTGACACTGCGTTCTTCCTCATGTAACCCAGTTTCTCTGATTCTTTGCTCATCATACAGATTGAATAACTATGGTGAAAAGACCGAACTCTGGAAGCACATCTTTCCTGATTTTAAACCATGCAGTATTGCCTTGATCTGGTTGCACAATTGCTTCTTGATCTATGTATAAGTTCTGAATGAGCACAAGTAGGTTTTCTAGAATTACCATTCTTCTCAAGGTTATCCATCTTTTTTATGAACCCTACCATTGAATGCCTTGTCATAGTCAACAAAACACAAGTAAATTCTTTCTGGTATATAATAGAGTTTAGGCACATTTTGTGTTGTTGAAAATTGAATTTGCAATGAATAAGCGCTTGTTCTTACAAAATTCTATCATGTGATCTCCAGCTTCATTTCAATACCAAGGTCATATTTTCCAAATACTGTTCTTTCCTCTTTGTTTGCAATTTTTGCATGCCCATTGCCGATAATTAGCAGTGTATCTTGATTGCATATTTGGTCGATCAGGCAGAAGGTTTTGATAAAATTCTTCAATTTCTCCATCATCAGCTGTAGTGCTTGGTGTATGAATTTGAACAACTGCATTGAGTGGATTTCCTATTAGCCTATCACAGACAGCATTGCACTTCAGGATAGATCTTGAAATGTCATTTTTCATAATGAATGCAATATCATCTCTCTTGAATCTGTCCTTTCACTGTTAAGATGGTTCAATACCTCCATGATAAAATCTCCATGGGGCGGTTAGCCTGCTTCCAATATAAGTGGACACTCTGGAAAAGATTGCTTGTTTTTGCTTGGTCGGTATCCTGCATCTGGCGCATCATCTAAACTTCTGTGCCTTGGGCTTAAGCCAGTAGTTTGTCTGCTGCATCTGTGTTCAATCACCTTTACACCCAAAGCCTGTCAGCTGAGATGACATTCATCAGACCCTGTAGCTACATGAGTCAGGAGAAGCTCCAGCCTGACATCTATGCTGTGGACTTAAATATGAGCCCTCTCCAACTGTGTTAGCCATTTCCTTGCTAAAACCCTCCCTCTGTGTGTGTGTGTGTGTAAGTGATAGATATATGAATGTGTATAAATTTTAATATAAATATTTATATATTTGACCAATATAAATTTATATATTTAACCAAGTCGCTATGTATTTTTATATATAATGGTAAACAAAGTAGATAATTCTCCTCTTCTCAACAAAAGAATAGTATCAGAGCTTAAATTGTGAGCACTTGGTTGGTTTATAGAAAGCTATGGATGACAGTGGAAGCCCCTAATCCATACACAGGGTCCATTCATGGACTCAGCCTCCAGAGAATCATGTCAGCAACTCTGATCTTAGCTGAGGGATGTTGACAACATGACTATCAGACAGGAAGCATCGTAAAGTTGATTATAGCCTACTTAGGTTAAAATGCAATATCTTTTTTTTATCTCCTTTTGACCCATTTTAAAGGTTTTTTTAGCTTTCAAAACAAAGCGAAGGGGAAATACACTTGGATCAAGCCTCTGGGGAATCCACTTTGACCAGAGATCAGGCATGTCCATACTATGCTCTAATGCTCAATGCCTTGGAAAGTGGATTATTGCGGGTGTAGTATTCTTAAAATGTAACATTTTACCATTTGCTCTCCCTTTTAACCCACTGTAATTTTGTTCTGGTTTCCATGTTTACTGCTCCTTTTCTATTGAGGTTTTTTAACTGCTTTACATTGTAGATTTGTTCTTTTTTTATAATGTGTTTCTATATATGAAGTTGAGGACAGGTAAATGTATAGAGTTAGTAATGGGAGTAATGGTTCCTTATGAGTATGGTAGGGGAGGTAGGTGGGGAATGGATGACTAATAATGATGAATACAAGAATGAAGAAAATGTTCTAAAATTGATTATGAGGGTTATACAACTCTTCTTGATGTGATTGAACTATTGAATTGTATGATATGTGAATTATATGCTATTAAATTTGTTTAAAATATTTGGTAGCATTTAATATCCATTCGTGATAAGTCATTTAAAACTTGCAATTTGGCAAAAATTAATAAGTAAATCTGGTAAAAATATTTAAAAGGCAGAGAAGACCATGTGGTCAGCCTCACTATTAACATGAGCACAACCCTGGAGACACAGTGTGGGAACTGCACCCAATCTGATCCCGCCACACCGAGGCAAAACACTGATGGTGTGCAAGAGACAGCAAGTAGAATAGAGTAATGAAGTTCCTAGAGAATACCAAAAATAGACTTTGGGGCCAGGGCTTTTCACCCCATCTGACTCAACTGGAAAACACTCCTAAAGACCAACAAACAGTCCTTGAACTAACTGCAAACTTTTATTTTTGTTGTTGTTGTGGGGCTTTTTTGTTTTGTTTGTCATTGGCTTTTTGTTGTTGTTTTCTTTACTTTTGTTGCTTGGTTTTGCTCTGTCTTGTTTTTGTGCATGTTATTATCTGCACAGGTCTGTCTAAATAAGATAGGCTGGGTGAACAATCTGGAGGAGAAAACAATGAGACCGACAG
This sequence comes from Tenrec ecaudatus, assembly GCF_050624435.1. NCBI lineage: Eukaryota > Metazoa > Chordata > Mammalia > Afrosoricida > Tenrecidae > Tenrec > Tenrec ecaudatus. The sequence continues at coordinate 94,751,677 of NC_134543.1, forward strand.
TTCCGGTGGGACATGGGAGAGGGGGAGGTGAGGGGAAAGGAAGTGGTAATAACAAACCCAGGGACAAGGGACCAACAAGTGATCCAAATCGGTGGTGAGGAGGGTGTAGGAAACCTGGTAGGGCGTGATCAATGGTAATGTAACCAAGAGGAATTACTGAAACCCAAATGAAGGCTGAGCATGATAGTGGGACAAGGAGAAAGTAAAAGGAAAGAGAGGAAAGAACTAGGACGCAAAGGGCACTTATAGAGGTCTAAATAAAGGTACATACATATGTAAATATATTTATATATGAGGATAGGGAAATAGATCTATGTGTATATATTTATAGGTTTAGTATTAAGGTAGCAGATGGACATTGGGCCTCTACTCAAGTACTCCCTCAATGCTAAAATATTTTGGTCTATTAAACTAGCATTCCATGATGCTCACCTCCCGACACAATCGTTTAAGACAAAGTGGGTGTGTAAGCAAATATGGTGAAGAAAGCTGACAGTGCCCGGCTATCAAAAGATATAGCATCTGGGGTCTTAAAGGCTTGAAGATAAACAAGAAGCCACCTAGCTCAGAATCAACAAAGCCCACATGGAAGAAGCACACCAGCCTGTGTGATCACGAGGTGCCAAAGCAATCAGTTACCAAGCATCGAAGAACAGAAAATCATTCTATTGTGTGCTCACCTCCCAGATATGATCGCGGAAGACAAACGGGTGCATAAGCAAATGTGGTGAAGAAAGCTGATGGTGCCCGGCTATCAAAAGATATAGCGTCTAGGGTCTGAAAGGCTTGAGGGTTAACAAGCAGCTATCTAGCTCAGAAGCAACAAAGCCCACATGAAAGAAGTACACCAGCCTGTGCAATCACGAGGTCTCGAAATCACGAGATATCAGGCACCAAAGAACAAAAAATCATATCATTGTGAATGAGGAGGGGTACAGAGTGGGGCCCAAAGCCCATCTGTAGCCAACTGGACATCCACTTATGGAAGAGTCGTGGGGAGTTGATGAGTCAGTCAGGGTGCAATGTAGCGATGATGAAACATACAACTCTCCTCTATTTCCTAAATGCTTCCCCTCCCGCCCCCCGCCAACTGTCATGATCCCAATTCTACCTTAAAAATCTACCTAGACCAGAGGATGTACACTGTTACAGATAGGAACTGGAAACACAGGGAATCCAGGACAGATGATCCCTTCAGGACCAATGATGAGAGTGGCGATACCAGGAGGGGGGAGGGAGGGTGGAGTAGAGAGAGGGAACCATTTATAGGGATCTACCTCCTCCCTGGGGGATGGACAAAAGAAAGGTGGGTGAAGGGAGACATCGGACAGTGTAAGATGTAACAAAATAGTGATTTATAGATTATCAAGAATTCATGGGGGAGGGGAGAGTGGGGAGGGAGGGGGAAGAATGAGGAGCTGATGCCAAGGGTTTACGTGGAGAGCAAATGTTTTGAGAATGATGAGGGTAAGAAATGTACAAATGTGCTTTGTACAGTTGATGTATGTATGGATTGTGATAAGAGTTGTGTGAACTCCCAATAAAATGATGAAAAAATATTTAAAAGGAAGCATTTTAATCTTTTAAAACGTTCTACAAAACATTGTTGTTAGTTGTCATCAAGTTGATTCCAGTTCACATATGTTCCATGAATGCAGAATAAAACTGCTCCCATTGGGTTTTCAAGTTTGTTAGCTTTTGGAAGCAGATCACAAGCCCCATCTTCTAAAACACTGTTACTTGTGAAGAACATACCCATTTGTTCCACCCAGAGAACTGACTACAAGTATATTTAATGGTTGAATATTGAAATATTTCCTCCTGTTAATACAAACAAGACAAAGAAGTCCATTATTGCCAATTCTATTTAACATTTTCTTTTTAAAAACTTTATTAGTTAATATTAGGCAAGAAGAGGCAAGACATCAGAAATCAAAATAAATAAATAAAATGAAATTTACAAACAAGAAAATCCCAAATAAACTTTTATATAAACTATTAAAATTACCAAGTTCTCTGATTAAATGCCAATATACTAAAAATAATTATATTTTCTTATCCCTTTCCCCAAAAACAATTGCTATGGAGTCAATTTTGACAAGTAAAAAGATTATTGAGAAATCTACAAAAATTGATGCATAATTGGCAAGATATGCCATGCTCATATATTGAAATACCCAACATTTTAAAACTATAAATTTTCTAATTGATCTGAGTCGATCTCTAAAAGCATCCAATAGGTTTTTGTATGTGTGGCATTTGAGTAGTTTATTCTAAATTTTATGTAGATGCACAAACAAACAAGAATAGTGAAGACGATTATAAAGAAAACAATGGAGAAGCTATATTAATAAATATAAATTTGTTATCTAAAAGTCTAAACTCTCACTTCCATTGAGTCAATCTCAAGACCATGACAACCGCAAGACCATAGAGTTGTGGCCCTGGAATAACCCTATAGGACTGAGTAGAACTGTCCCTTTGGGTTTCCAGGTTATCTCATTGTGTCTAACTAAAACTTGTATCAAAAATATGTAAATAGATCTAAGGAATCGCTAAGAAATGAAAAACCCAATAGAAACAAAATGCACAAAAGACTTCACTTGTAGACACCTTTACAAGAGAGCCCATCAACAGGGCACACTAACCCATTAAACGTCCTCACACTAGGAAAGGGAATTTCAAAACACAATTTTAAAAAGATTAACATTTGAAATAGACTAGACTAAGTATTGATGTGGATGTAGGAAATTTAAATACCCATAAATTGCTGGCAGGAATGTAAATTCCTAAAGCCAGTAGAAGACCTGGATAGTCCCAGTTCCTTGTCTTCATGACAGTTACCAGAGTTTACTATTTAGTTCAACAGTATCTGTTGTGAATATCTGTTGAAACTCAACAAACATCCAACCTATAGCTAAACATGACGCAGTGTTTGCAGTTTCACTAAATAGTTAAATCTAAAAACTCCCCTAATATCCATGAATAGTAAATTGGATCAATAAAGAGTAGCTACCTGTGTGTTCAGGTTATACTTCAAAGCGCTGAGAATGAACCAACTGTTACTACACCAAATCACATGTGTATAGCAACACATGTCTGTCAGAAACACAGCTGTGAGAAGACAGAACACAGCACACTTGTATAATTCCACTTGTATATGATGAAAATTGGGAACATAAATCAGTCATTGTATAGAAAAGACGGTTTACCTGTAGGAGTGTGTGATGGCTGATGAAGGTATGAGGAGAGTATTAAGGGTGCAGGCAACTATTTCTTTATCCGGCCAATAGTTAGATGAGTATATTCACTTTGTAAAAACCCATCATTTGATCATTTTTCTTTATGAATCTGATATATAATTAAAAGTATCACAATGAACTTACACGTACTTTTAGTTTTAATTATAAAACTAACCGTTAGAAAAACTCACTGCTATTGAATCAATACTGCCTCACAGTTATCCTATAGGACATGATAGAACTGCACTCAGGATTTCGGAGACTGTAACCATTCGCAGGAGTAGAAATCCCCCATCTTTCTCCTGCTTAAGTTATAAATAAGTTCTTTTTAGGTAAGCTTAAGCAATGAAAAACTCTAATGATCAAAGCCAATGCATGTTTATAAGTGACCTAGATGAGGGTGTACTTCATGAAATCTCCACATTTATAGACAATAAGAATCTACCAAGATATAAAAAACGTATTCAATGGGATATACTGCAGGAAGATTTAGGTTTTTAAAGTGAAGAGAGTAGTGGTGAGATAATTAAGGTTTGTTGTGCCAACCTGGCCAATAAATACATGTGGGGTTAATTGAAGCGGAGAGACAAATGGCTCCGTGAGTCTCGCCTTTCGAGTTCTTGGGTCTCTTGCTTTCTGATGGTCAGACAAAGGTGCAGCTGCGCAGCTGCCTTAGCCAGTTCCCTCCTTCAGGTGGCAAGGTTCACTTCCTGCAAGGAGACGCCACATGGACCTACCCCAATGCAGCCCTGGGTGCTGGAGCAGCCATGTGGAGACCACTGCCAGCGCTGAGATGCTTACACATTCACTGATTCAGCTTTCCTCTTGCAGTCAGCGTGATTGCATGTGTTTTGTGAGATTGAGAAGGACTTTGTAGATCAGTGATGGACATATGGGCTAATGTTGGACTTATGGGCTTGGATAGCACTGGGTTGGGATGCTTTCTTAATGTACAGGTACCATTTTATAAAACTCTTTCTTGTACATGTAAGTTTCTATGGATTTGTTTCCCTAGTTTACTCTGGAGTAACACAAGTGGTAAATATGTTTCTCTGTCGTCAACTAAATAGTAATTCAGGGGTTAAAAAGACTATAAATATGTCTTCAACTTTTTTATATCCATCAGAACATATAAGAGAGTACACTTATACACAGCATTAAAAATCATTGTTGATGAGTGATTGATTAAATGAATAAATAAATAATGGATTCAGATTACACTATCAATTTGAACTCAGAGAGGAGTCATTAAACATTCCCTGAAGAAACTGACCTACGGTGCTAGTAAAATTGGGATAACAGGAGAGAGGGGGAAGATGGCCGACAGGGACACCCGCATACTCTGAGAGTTCCTCCAAATAAAGCGGGATTGGCGACCAGGTAGCTGAATAGTAAGAGTCTGGTGAGTGAAATATCCCCCTGGGACAGCACCCCAGTCCTACCCCACGTATTTGTCCGGAGCAGGGGTCTAGGTGAAAGAGGACTGGACTAGTGGGACATCTCTGGCCACTAAGCTGCCGTGAGCTCACTGGCGACCAGCTTAGGCTCCATCCCCAAACCCGACGCCAGCCCAGAGCCGCTTGCCTGCCCTGCCTACTCCAGCGGCCCACTCCCCACTCCCTATCGCGGATCCCCACTGGGAGAGAAGCTTTCCTCTCCCGCAGTTCCCCTCTCCCCACAGGGCAGCGATCTGCCCTCGGGCCCACGTCCCTCCCTCCATTCATCCAAGCTCAGGGGAGCGGACCCGCGGGTTGTCTGGCGACCCCCACGGGGGACCATCCACCCGCACCGCTGCTGCGGACCTCTCCACCTGCCCTCCGTGCGCTGGCCTCCCACCCCCGCCCGCCCCCGCCAGCCCCTGGCAGCCTAGCGCCAGCTCCACTCCTGGCGGGGACCCTGCGCTGAGCACTTCCCGCCAACAGGAGCCATAGCCCAACCCGCGCCTGTGCCGGACCCTGAGCTTCCGCGGAGCGCCGCGCCCCGCGCTGCTGAGTCTGCCCACCAAGGGCCCCCCCCTGCGCAAGGCACAAGAGTAGGTGCCCTCCCCAGGGTGCTGCGGGGACCCCGGCGGCCGCGACTCTGAGCCTGAGCAGAGGAAGGGCGCCATTGCCCCCTGCGGTTTCGCGCCAAGCCTCCTTTGCCGGCGCCATTACCCCCTGCGGTTTCGCGCCAAAAGGGCGGAGAGCGAACACCATTGTTCCCTGCAGTGTCCCGCAGCTGCCTGCGCAGCTATCCAAGGGGCCTCCCCGCGCCCGCTCACAGCCCGGGCAGATCAAACACTCCACCTGCAGTGGAGCCTGGGTCTCGGCTTTGCAGTCCCTAAGGAGCCGTCAGTGAGCTCCAGCCAGCTCTCACCACCTGGGGCCCTGTTGGGTCCCCAGTGCCAGCCCTAAGCCTGCCACAGCCCGCCCCAGCCACCCCAGGAGACGGCACAGTGGCCTGAGCCTCCACACAATAAGGTTACTCCTGTCTCCCAGAAGCATGGGGCCTATTAAAGGATCAAGGAAAAATCAACAGACCACATCACTCCCAACAAAAAAATCAGAAAAACGAGGCACTTTAACAGACCTAACGTCACTCATAGAAGAAACAGATATAGATCAGCCACAAAAGGAAATCTTCAGAACTCTGCTTGCAGTAATACAGGAGCTAAGAGAAGCAAACCAAAATAAGGATGCAACGATAGAAGGGATGAAATGCACAATAGAGGGGATGAAGTCCACAATAGAGGGGATGAAAACTATCCACCAAAAGGAACTGCAGAAACTAACAGAGGAGGTAGCAGAGGCCACACAAAAGGTCACAGAAGTTATATCTAGGCTTGAGGAGGCTGAGAACCGTATCAGTGAACTCGAGGACGCTCAAATCAAACGAAGCAAGTGAGAAAAACAATCAGATAGGAAAATTAAAGAAACAGAAGACAGCCTGAGATCAATGACAGATGCTATGAAGAGGAATAATATTCGAATAATCGGTCTACCGGAACACAACATAACACACAAATCGACCGCCAAGATAGCAAAGGAATTCCTGGAAGAAAATTTCCCCAACCTAACAAAGGAGAATCCGACTCTCATACAGGAAGCAGAGAGGACGCCGGCTAAGCTAAACACCAAGAAGAACACGCCAAGGCATATAATTGTAAAATTATCCAACTTAGAGGAAAAAGAGAAAATTCTACGAGCATCAAGAGAAAGGAAGACAGTCACATACAAAGGAGCGCAGGTAAGGTTATGCTCAGACTTATCAAAAGAAACCATGAAGAGGAGGAGAGAATGGAGCAACATCTTCCAAAAACTGAAAGATGAAAATGCCTCCCCCAGAATCCTATACCCTGCCAAGTTATCCATTAAGATAGAGGGTAAGATAAGGGTCTTCCAGGACAAGGAAGAACTCAAAAAATATACTGCAAGTCACCCGACCCTGCAGAACATACTGGCTGACTCACTATGGCCAGAAGATCAAGCTCCAACTAGAACCACCAGGAGACCACCATATAGCCCATCTCCATCTAGAAGCCAACATGCCAGCAACACGTACCAGGACAACACGGTCTCAGATGGAAAAGAGGACAGGATAGAAACCCTCCACTCAAACGCAGTACACTGATATGAAGGAAGATAGGCAAAGACCCAAAACACAAAACAGAATATGGCAACCATGAAGCCAGAGATTGTAATAATCACTTTGAATACAAATGGGCTCAATTCATATGTTAAAAGAAAGAGGCTGGAGGATTGGATTAGAAAACATAACCCATCAATCTGCTGCCTGCAAGAGACACACCTTAAGCAAGCAGACAAGCATATGCTGAGAATAAAGGGCTGGCAGAAAGTTTACCAAGCAAATGGTAACTCCAAGAAGGCAGGAGTGGCTATCTTAATCTCCGACAAAATGGATCTCAAGATCCAAAACATAAAAAGAGACAAAGAGGGACATTACATAATGCTCAAAGGCTCAGTAAACCAGGAAGCAATAAGCATACTGAATATTTACGCACCTAATAATGGTGCGGCAAATTTCGTCAAACAAACTATTTAAAAAATGACAGAAGAAATCACGGAAACAACAATAATAGTGGGGGACTTCAACACTCCACTATCAGAGAAAGACAGGTCACAGGGAAAGAAGCTCAGCAAAGAGGCCAGAGAGCTAAACAATGTAATTAGGCAACAGGGCCTGATAGACATCTATAGAGCCTTTCATCCAAAAGCAAAAGGTTTCACATTCTTCTCCAATCCACACGGATCTTTCTCAAGAATAGATCACATGCTGGGGCACAAGGCCAGCCTGAGTAAATTCAAACACATAGATATTATCCAGACGTCTTTCTCAGACCACCATGCCATAAAGCTGGAGATTAATAGAAGGGCACCCAGAAAAGCAAGGGCCACCAATTGGAGAATAAACAACGATCTCCTGCGACATGAATGGGTTAAGGTCCAGATCAGAGAGGATATCAGGAAATTTCTAGAAACTAATGAGAACGAGCATACAACATATCAAAACTTATGGGACACTGCAAAGGCAGTTATCAGAGGTAGCTTGAATGCATACATGCATACATGCATACATGAATGCATACATGAAAAAAGAAGAAAGGCGTATGACAGATATGTTAACACAAAACCTCCAACAACTAGAACAGAGTCAACAGAACTACCCCTCCAATAGCAAGAGAAAAGAAATAATAAAAATCAGGGCGGAGTTAAACCAGTGGGAAGACAAAAGAACAATGCAAAGGATTAACGCAACTAGAAGCTGATTTTATGAACGAATTAATAAAATTGACACTCCCCTGGCAAAGCTTACCAAAGATAGAAAGGAACAATCATCAATAGCCAGGATGAGGGATGAATCGGGGGCAATAACAACAGACCCCAATGAGATAAAAAGGATAATCACAAAGTACTATGAAGGCTTGTATTCTAATGAATTCAGAAACCTGGAAGACATGGATAAATATTTAGAAAAACAATCTATCCCTAGATTATCTGAGACAGAGATCAAGAACCTCAACAAACCCATAGCGAAGGAAGAAATAGAGAGTGTCATCAAAAACCTACCAAGGAAAAAGGCCCCAGGGCCAGATGGCTACACAGCAGAATTTTACCAAACATTCAGGGAAGAGCTGACACCGATCCTCCACAAAGTATTCCATAACATAGAAAAGTACGGCAAGCTCCCAAACTCATTTTACGAAGCCAGCATTACTTTGATACCCAAACAGGGAAAAGACCCCACAGGTGTAGAGAATTATAGACCAATATCTCTAATGAACATAGATGCAAAAATCCTTAACAAAATATTGGCCAATAGAATACAAAGGAACATCAAACATATCATTCACCACGACCAAGTAGGATTCATCCCAGCGATGCAGGGATGGTTTAACATCCGAAAATCCATCAATATCATACACCACATCGAGAAGAAAAAGGATAAAAACCATATGATAATATCCATAGATGCAGAAAAAGCATTTGACAACATCCAGCATCCATTCCTAATCAAAACACTCATGAAGATAGGATTGGAAGGTAAGTTCCTCAAGCTCATACAAGCTATCTATGAAAGACCAACAGCCAACATCATAGTCAATGGAGAAAAGACAAGAACAATACCACTGAAAAAGGGTACAAGACAAGGATGCCCCCTGTCCCCTCTTCTATTCAATATCGTTTTGGAGGTTCTGGCTAACAACATAAGACAGCGGAAGGACATCAAAGGGATCCAGTTGGGAGAGGAGGAGGTGAAACTATCGTTATTTGCAGATGACATGATCCTATACATTGAAGACCCCCAAAACTCCACAGTTGGAATACTTACAGCAATAGAGGAATACGGAAGAGTAGCAGGATACAAGATCAATAAACAGAAGTCGGTAGGGTTTCTGTACACATCGGACAGGGCCATGGAAGAGGCGATTAAGAGGGAAGTACCCTTCACAGTAGCCAAGAACAAACTGAAATACCTAGGAATATACTTAACAAAAAATACTAAAGACCTATATAAGCATAATTATAAAACCCTATTACAGGAAACCAAAAGTGACCTTCACAAATGGATGAAGCTCCCCTGCTCATGGTTAGGTAGGCTGAACATAGTAAAGATGACAGTTCTTCCTAAAGCACTCTACAAGTTCAATGCTATACCAATCCAATTACCATCAACCTTCTTCAAAGAATTGGAAAAACTGACCACCAACTTCATATGGAGAGGGAAGAAACCCAGAATTAGCAGAGAACTCCTCAAGAAGAAGGACACAATTGGAGGACTCGCCCTACCTGATTTTAATGCCTACTACATAGCTACAGTGGTCAAAACAGCATGGTACTGGCACAATGATAGACACTCAGACCAGTGGAAAAGAATAGAAAGCCCAGGAGTAAAATCATCAGCATATAGACAACTGATCTTCGACAAGGGTCCCAAAAACGTCAAGTGGGAAGCAGATGCCCTCTTTAATAAGTGGTGCTGGAAACAATGGATATCCACATGTAGAAAGTTGAAACAAGACGTCTACCTCACCCCATGCACAAGAATACACTCAAGGTGGATCACAGATCTAGAAGTCAAACCCCAAACCATCAGGACCATTAAGGAGGGAATCGGGACTAATCTCAGAGCACTGGCCCAGGGAGCACATAGGCTCACTGCAACAGGGAAGGGGACACACACAGGTGATCTGGAAATCGACAAATGGGATCTAATAAGAATAAAACACCTGTGCACCTCGAAAGACTTTGCCAAGAGGGTGACAAGGCAACCCACAGACTGGGAGAAGATTTTTAGTAATGACACGTCAGACAAAGGGCTCATTACTAAAATCTACAACACCATCATGACCTGCAAAAAGAGGAAAACAGTTAACCCCCTAAGGAAGTGGGCAAAAGAAATGAGAAGAACTTTCACTAGAGAGGAGATCAATATGGCCAATAAATATATGAGAAAGTGCTCGAAGTACCTTGCCATAAGAGAAATGCAAATCAAAACAACCATGAGATACCACCTAACACCCCTCAGGCTAGCTCAGATCAGTAAATCAGAGAGCAACAAGTGTTGGAGGGGCTGTGGTGAAATAGGAACCCTCCTCCACTGCTGGTGGTCGTGCAGATTTGTACAGACACTGTGGAAAGCAATCTGGCGATACCTAAAGAAAATGGAAATTGATCTACCTTACGACCCAGCCATCCCTCTACTGGGCATATACCCGGTTGAAGCAGCAAATAAAACACGACCAGTCATATGCGCTCCAATGTTTATTGCGGCACAATTCACAATAGCAAGGACTTGGAAACAGCCTAAGTTTCCATCGATAGACGAGTGGATTAGCAAACTATGGCACATACACACATGGAGTATTATGCAGCACTAAAAAGCACCGATGAGCACATGAAACACGTTATTTCATGGGAAGAGCTGGAAGGAATTATGTTAAGCGAGGTAAGCCAGACCCAAAGGGACAGGTACAACATGAGTCCCCTGAGGTAAGTACAATCAGCATGACAGAAATGGGGCATTAATCCACCCAAGGGGAGGGTATGGTTTATATCTCCACAGGGAAAGTGGGACCAGACTTCAACCCAGTGTCGCAAGGTGTGAATGCAATATCCCGGCGTGGAGGACGGAACCGGTGGAGAGGTCTGGGAGGCTGGCCCCAGCACCATAAATTAAGTGGATTCCTGCCCCTCCCCCGAAAAGAACTTGTTCCAAAGGACGACATTGACCCTGCAGCTATGGGAGATGGACATATTTGATCAGAGCACACAGGAGCAGATGAAGGGGCAGGAGGAGAGAGTGGAGCACAGCCTGGCCCACCAGGCCGTGATGATGATGTTCCTGAGTAGAGCAGCCAGTCCACAGAGAGAACAACATGGCTGGCCCTACTATGAGACATGATGCCCCTCAGTGACTAAGGGCGATACAGGGGACAGCACTGGAGACACAGTGTGGGAATTGCACCTGACCTGATCCCACCACACCGAGGCAAAGCACTGGGGGAGTGCAGCGGAACAGCAAGGGAATGGAGTGGCAAGGTCCCCAGGGAATGCTGAAAGTGGACTTTGGGGCCAGGGCGTGGTGCCCCAACAGACTGGACTGGAAAACGCTCTTAAGGGCCAGCAAAGATTCCTGAACTAACTACAAGCTTTTCTCTTGTGAACTGTTTTGTTCTGTTCTTTTTCAGTGGTTTGTTTTGGTTGTTTTGTTGTCTGGTTGTATACTGTTGCTTTGTGTTCCTCTGTCTAGTTTTCGTGCATGTTAGTGACTCCACAGGTCTGTCTGAATAGGACAGGCTGGATGAACTATCTGGATGAAAAACAACGGGACCGACAGTTCCGGGGGGACTTGGGGTGGGGGGTAGGGGGGGTAAGGAAGTGGTGTTAACAAACCCAGGGACAAGGGAAAAACATGGGACCCCAAATGGTAGAGAAGGGGGAGTGGCAGGCCTGATGGGAAATGATCAAGGGTAAGGTTGCTTAGAGAAGAGGTATACTCTAGCCCAGGTGGCGATGAAGCATGGTACTAGGGCAGGAGGAAGGTCAAGGGAGATGGAGGAAAGAGCTAGGAGTCAAAGGGCATTCATGGAGGTCTAGACAAAGACATGTACATGCAAATATATATAGGAGGTTGGGGAAATAGATCTTTGTGTCGATATTTATAGGTCAAGTATTAAGGTGGCGGAAGGACCTTGGGCCTCTACTCAAACACTCCCTCTATGCATGAATACCTTCTTTTATTAAATTGGAACTCTATGATGCTCACTCTCCCGACACAACGGCTGGAGCCAAAGTGGGTGAACAAGTAAATGTGGTGAAGAAAGCTGATGGTGCCCGGCTATCAAAAGAGATAGTGACTGGGGTCTTAAAGGCTTGAAGATAAACAAGCGGCCATCTAGCTCAGAAGCAACAAAGTCCACATGGAAGAACACACCAGCCTGTGTGATCGAGTGGTCCCAAAGGGATCAGTTACCAGGCATCAAAGAACAAAAAATCATATCATTGACTGCACACCTCCATGATAGGATCGCTGAAGACAAATGGGTGCACAAGCAAATGTGGTGAAGAAAGCTGATGGTGCCCGGCTATCAAAAGAGATAGTGTCTGGGGTCTTAAAGGCTTGAAGGTGAACAAGCGGCCATCTCGCTCAGAAACAAATAAGCCCACATGGAAGAAGCACACCGGCCAATGCGATCACGAGGTGCCCAAGGGACCAGATATAAGGCATCATGCAAAAAAAAAGATATAAGTGTGTGTATGTATGTGTATATATGTGTATATGTATATATGTATGTGTATATATATATTATATTAAATGAAGGGGGAAGTGCAGAGTGGAGACCCAAGGCCCAAGTGTCGGCCAATGGAGATCCCCTCATAGAGGGGCTTAGGAGAGGAGATGGGTTAATTAGGGTGTGAGGTAGTATCGATGAAGAACACAGCTTTCCCCCAGATCCTGGATGCTTCCTCCCCCCAACTACCATGATCCGAATTTTACCTTGCAGGGCTGGATAGGACAGAGGCTGTACACTGGTACATATGAGGGTTGGAGGTACAGGGAATCCAGGGTGGATGATACCTTCAGGACCAAGGGCGTGAGGGACGATGCTGGGAGAGTGGAGGGTGAGTGGGTTGGAAAGGGGGAACTGATTACAAGGAGCCACATGTGACCTCTTCCCTGGGAGAGGGACAGCAGAGAAGGGGGGAAGGGAGACCCCGAATAGGGCAAGATATGACAAAATAACGAGGTATAAATTACCAAGGGCATATGAGGGAGGGGGGAAAAGGGAGGGAGGGGGGGGGGAAAGAGGACCTGATGCAAGGGGCTTAAGTGGAGAGCAAATGCCTTGAGAATGATTGGGGCAGGGAATGTATGGATGTGCTTTATACAATTGATGTATGTATATGTATGGATTGTGGTAAGAGTTGTTGGAGTCCCTAATAAAATGTAAAAGAAGAAAAGAGAAAAAAATGATTAGGGCAAATACTGTACAGATGTGCTTTATACAATTGATGTATGTATATGTATGAACTGTGAAAAGAATTGTATCAGCCCCAATAAATTGTTTAAAAAAAATTGGGATAACATTTCCAACAACAAGAAAGAGCTTAAATGCAAAATAGAAGATAGTATTCCAACTTATTTCTGAATAACAGTCCATCTATGTGCCAAAGCATCAAGGACAATGGAGTGGAACTATTGCAGTTCTTAAAATACAGAAATAAAAGAAAAACGAGGGGCTCATCTCAGGAACCCAAGCAGAAAGCGAGTTTGGAGAATGATGAGGGCAACAAATGTATTAGTGTGCTATACACAATTGATGTATGTGTGGATTGTGATAAGAGTTTCATGAGCCCCAATAAAATCATATATATGTGTGTGTGTGTGTGTGTATAAAATAAACCTAGGGAATATATGAAGTATCTGGTCTGAAAAGCTAAAGGTAGGTCAGTCAGGAATATGACTAAAGTCCATAAAACTATCACTGGGGGGAAATCAACCTTGAGAACATGGGCACCAATGCCCCACATGCATCAACTGAGATAAGAGAAATAGAAATGAAAGACTAGAGAAGTTACTCTCAGACAGAGAGAACAGCACCTACTGGTCACTGAAGGCAGAGGAGTACTTCCATTGGCGGTGCTAGTCAGGGTGAGAAGAATGAACAGACCAGGGGGAGGACTGTAAAGTCAGGGTAGAGATGCAGAAGTCAGGTGTGTGCACCATCCCATGCACCCTTCTAAATCCTCTTCATTTGTCATCTCTCAACTTCAACACAAGCTCCTCCAGAAAGCCTTTCCTGACTGCCTCAGACTCCATTCAGTTCCCAAGTACTCTACTGACTCTCTGATGGTGTCCCGCTCCTTGTCTTCATGAGTAATATCAGAGTTTACTATATGTGGATTACTAGCAGGATCACCTCATCTAGTTTGTGAAGTACAGGAAATCAGGATATGTTGTTGTTGTTAGGTGCTTTTGAGTTGGTTCCAACCTATAGTGACCATATACACAACTGAACAAATCATTGCCTGCTCCAGCCTCACAATTGTTCCTATGCTTGACCCTACTGTTGTAGTCACTGGAACAATTCCACTGGTGAAGGGCCCTGTTTGCTGCTCCTCGGTTTTACCAAACATGATGTCCTTCTCTGGGGACTGGCCACTCCTAACAACATGCTCAAAGTATGGGAGACAAAGTCTGACCATCCTTACCTCTAGGGAGCATTTTAGACATTAAGTCTTTCCAAACAGATTTATTTGTTCTTTTGACCATTCATGCCCAGAGAGTCTATGAATATTGCAACTTGAGGCTTGATTTTTTTTTCTTCAATTCTTTGAGATTAAGATGCTTAGCAGGTTCTTCCTTTTTGGTTTTCTTTCTTTTTGTTTTCAAATCATTTTATTGGGGGCTCGCACAACTCTTATCACCATCCATCCATCCATCCATTTTATCAAGCACATTTGTACATTTGTTGCCACCATCATTCTCAAAACATTTTCTTTCTACTTGAGCCCTTGATATCAGCTTCTCATTTCCCCTCCCTCCCTCATGAACCCTTGATAATTTATAAATCATTATTATTTTTTCATGTCTTACATCCACTGATGTCTCCCTTCACTCACTTTCCTGTTGTCCATCCTTCTGGAAGGGGGTTATATGTAGATCATTGTGATCAGTGGTTTCCCGCTTTCTCCCCCCACCTTCCCCTTTCCCTCCTGGTATGACTTCTCTCAATATTTGTCCTGAGGGGTTTATCTCTCCTGGATTCCCTGTGTTTCCAGTTCTTATCTGGACCTGTGTACATGCTCTGGTCTAGCCAGATTTGTAAGGTAGAATTGGGATCATGATAGTGGGGGGAAGGAAGCACTAAAGAACTAGAGGAAAGTTGTGTTTCATCATTGGTGTCCTGCACTCTGACTGGCTCATCTCTTCCCAGAGACCCTTTTATAAGGGGATGTCCAGTTGCCTACAGATGGGCTTTGGGTCTCCACTCCACACTCCCCCTCATTCACAATGATATACTTTTTTTGTTCTGGGTCTTTGATGCCTGATATCTGATCCCATCGACACCTCATGATCACACAGGCTGTGTGCTTCTTCCAAGTGGGTTTTGTTGCTTCTCAGATAGATGGCAGCTTATTTATCTTCAAGCCTTTAAGACCCCAGATGCTATATCTTTTGATAACCGGGCACTATCAGCTTTTTTCACTGCATTTGCTTAAGCACCTGTTTGATTTCAGCTATTGTGTCAGGAAGGTGAGCATCATGAAATGCCAGGTTAATAGAACAAAGTGTTCTTGCACTGAGGGAGTACTTGAGTAGAGGTCCAATGTCCATCTATTAACTTAATACTAAACCTATAAATATATGTACATTGATCTATTTCTGCATATATAAATATATGTAAATAATGTATACATGTGCAAATGATGTGTATATAAATATATGTCATATATAAATATCTTTACATGTGTACATTCCTGGATTTAGACCTCTGTAAATGCCCTTTGCCTCATAGTTCTTTCCTCTATTTCCTTTTATTGTCCTCTTGTCCCACTATCATGTTCGGTCTTTCTGGTTTTCGAATTCCAGGTCTTTGTACATTTCATTATAATATTTGGCTTTCTCTTCTCAAACTGCTCTTTGAAATGTGCTATTCAGTTCTTTTACTTCATCGTCTCTTCCATTTGCCTTATCTACTCTTCAATTAAGAACAATTTCAGTCTCCTCTGAGATCCACTTTGATTCCCTGCTTCATTTCCAACACCACGGTCATATTTTCCAATTACTGTTCCTTCCTCTTTGTAACTTCTGCATTCCAATCACCAATAATTGTTGATGGATCTCAATTTCATTTTTGATCAATTTCAGAATGGTGGAATTCTTCAATTTCTTCATCACTACCTTTCGTACTTGGTGTATAAATTTGAATGATAATCATATTGTGTGGATTATTTTGTATGTGGATAGATATTATCCTATCACAGACAGTATTGTACTTCAAGAGATATCTTGAAATGTCCTTCCTGATGATGAATATAACCCCATTCCTCTTGAATCTGCCATTCCCATCATAGTAAACTATATGGTTTTCTTATTCAAAATGACCAATACCAGTCCATTTAAGCTCACAAACACCTAGAATATCATCTTTATGAGTTCCATTTCACTTTTATAACTTCCAGTTTTCCTAGATTTATACTTCATATATTTCAAGTTCCAATTAAGTTCTCAAAATATGACTGATGAAAAGCTGCCTTAGAGTGGACCCTAAGGAGGTAGATGGAGCAAAGACTGCAGGAGGAAAACCTTCAGGCCCTTCATCTGCTGGTGGGCCACAATCCAAAGTGAGAACAAATAGTTGCCAGAGTCCATTGATAATTAGAAATTGGATAATCAGGACATAGGAGTGTCCATACTTAAGGGGCTGCTCAATAAGTCCTAGTTATGTAAAGTGAAAGGGATTCATATTTTGTGGCATATTCCTCATTCATTTCATGTCAAAAATTTAGTAAAAATTATTCAGCGAAATCAACTACCAAATATAATGCTCTCAGAAAAAGGCACACATTGGTGTGATAATTATCTCATTTATGAAAAGGGATCATAGACAAATTTCCCAACTCAGAAAGATTATAACAGACTGGCAATGTCCACCAACTTATGAGAAGTCTATGAATACTAAGACAATATTTCTATAATACTAGAGACTATAATATGCCTATCAGTAAACAGCAACATTCATATAATAAAAGGATCACAGGTTGAACCTAGATAGATATACATGAAGTGCATGGATTTTGGAGCTGAAACTTGAGTTACAATGCAAGATTTGACAGCTATTTGTTGTGGATCTTGATCTCCAATTCTTCATCGATACAACAGGAAAACAACGCCTCTTCAACTCTCCGATGCCATCTCGTCAATGTAATGAATCCAATATGGCAGGGCAGAACTGCCTCTGTGAATTCTAGAGACTGTAACCCTTCAAGGCAATATTAAAGCCCAATCTCTCTCTCTTGGAGCAGATGGTGCTTTTGAACTGCTGACATTGCAGTTAGCAGCCGAACTCACAACCACTGCACCACCAGGGCTCCTATTAGATTTCTAGGAAGATTAAATAGATCCATTCATGAAAGTGTTACATAGTCCATCAGACTATTGTCTGCTTCTAATAATTATTTTATTCATGGTTATCACTGAGATAAGGACTAGAGTGAAAAAAATTATCAGAAATATAAGGAAAGTCATGTGATGTTTTTATTTGCTTTAAAGGATAATTGAACTAGGGATTAGAAAGGAGGTGGGTGGTAGCTTCTTCCTGATTGATAGATATAATAGTGGTGATTTTATAATATTAAAAATGCTTCTGCCTTTTTATTTGTTGGCTTTGCAACCTTTTCCCAAGCATATCCTGGGCCATCCATATCCCTGGGAGACCTTAAAAATGATACATAAGAAATGCAAAGAGAAAAACCGAAGGAGCAGTTCCTTTGTGGTGTACAATACAGAACTATGAGGCAAAACAGTGGACTATATTAGAATATAGGGTAGTCTATTGTTTTAAGGTTTTTCACACAAATACGCAAAAGAAAGTTCCTCTTTTGCCAATCTACAATAGCTTATGGACATCTCGTCTTCCTCGGCCTCGGCCTTCCAACATGCTTTGGGAACAACTCTCTCAGAAAGAAAAGACCCCTCTCCCATATCTTGCTCCACCCCATACATTTGAGAACCGTCAAGCAAGGTCCACCAGAAGAAATCCCAAGGTCTTTAAGTAAAAATTTAAAAACAAAAAAAAAGCCCAAACCACTAATCCTATTAGACCATTTTAAAAATTGTTTAAGAATAATCAATATCCTATTCTGAATTATTGGCCTTTGGGTTTTTCACCCATGTCGTGACATATGGGTCTATGACTAAGAGAAATCTCCCAGATCAATAAAGCATCTGTTCCCCAAGATTAATTCCTGCTTTGCTCCAACAACCAGAGGAAGCAGGTATCTGAAGTTCAGGAGCTGCTGTTTAATCACCTCTGTTAGCCTTCAAAGCTCCAGAAGTAATCGATTCAGGTCTGGTAACTATCAGTCCTTAATGCAATATGTTGCCAGAATGCATACAGATGAGTCATAAGTTTACATTTGTTTCCCCCTAGAAATCTATATGCCCTATTACATAAAATGTAGGCTTTAACTGAACCCACAGTGGCCTCTTAGGTCTTTTCAAAGTATTAAATCAGGGAGTATTAAATCTAACACGACGGATGTGAGTGCGTTCTTAGTGGTGAAGGAGGAATGGGACAAAAACCAAACCTTCATGTGATTAGCGTGAACTTTTCCCCACATCTGCTCACATTTCCCCAATGATTATCTAAGATTTGAGTGACCAGTAGCTCTTTTTTGCGGGGGGGGGAGGGGTCAATGGATAAATGATTTTGAGTACTGGATGTCTATTGCTAATTGCTAAAGTAAAATTTCTGAATCAGTCTTGCAAACATACAATATGGGGAACAAATTCATACTCGGTCCCGAACCACACACTGTCATATGGTTCTCCAATGTCTCCTTGGTCCGTGGCCAAAACCATAAATTACGGTAAGTAGTTCCCTTCAAACAACTGCTTTCATATCTAGCTTTTCCTCTCTGGTGCCCAGGTATATGTATCAAAGAGCAAATCCGCGCCAGACATATCAATTGTCCTGCTGTGGATAGCAAATAAGAATGGGCGATCTATCTAAATCGTGAAGCAAGCAAAATTATGCATAAGATACAAAACTTGGATATATATGTGAAACAGATTGAAGACACATTTGGGAAAATATTTGCAAACAAAATGAAGATACAGCCGTTCAATTTCATGGAAATAGCTCTAAATAAAGGATTCTATCCATCAATCAAGAGACCTTCCCTGTGTGATCCACTATGTTCTAGAAGGTTGGGGGACATATTGTCAGGATATAAATTAGTACTTTAAGAGGTAATGAATGAACAGAATAGAGTTGAGATGACTATAATTTGGACAGAACTTCAGAAATTGTAAAATGGTTATTGTCTCTCTCACCTAAATCTTTCACTGCCCACTCCTAGACCCAGAAACGATTGGTCTGTTCCAGCCTCATTGCACTTTTCACATATTTAGCTCCAGAAGAATGCTGACTCACCCTCTCGTTGGGTTCTGGTCTTCCAATGAGACCACTACTAGCCCTCGTTCATGCTCCAAACCCTCTGTCTCCTTGCTCTCCACTTGTTTGCATTCTTTGCTTATAATATCTAGCTCTATCTTTGTATCCTGATTTTACTTTCTTCTCTGGTGAACATCCCCTGGAATAGATAAGTCATGCAGAGCCCCACTTCACTACCATTTATACAAACCTTGTGCATTCCGTACACATTCTGGGTATGACCTTACCTCATGATTAGGAACTAGACATTATTGCATTGATCTAAGATCCCTGAGGCACTTGGGAACGGAGGAGTGTAAGAGTAGGTGCACGCACTGAACTTGTTTCCTAGTGTTCTGGAACAAAGCCAGAAATAATCATCCCCTTGGTGAAAACAGTATACCTTGCAGGACACCTGGAGAACAACACATTTTAGAAAGATCATTAGGGTGTGAAATAATTATCAAAGGATAGGTGATATTCATATCTTGGTTTTTAGGGACTGATGCCTAATCACCATTATAACTAAGTACAAAGTATACAAACACAAGCTTCCCACAATTCCAGATTCACTGCTATCACGTCAATTACAACTCATAGAGACCCTACAGAATAAGGTAGAACTGACCCTGTGGGTTTCTAAGACAAACAAAAACCTGATTGACCGTACAGCCCTTTAAAAGTTGCTTGGTAATACATTGTCTCTGAGTTAATATTAAACAGACACACACACACACAAACACACACACACACCCATAGCACTGGTGCCCTTGTGCGCTAGATGTTGGATTGATAACTAAAAGGCCCATGAGAAAAAAATCAGGTTTGTTGCTTCCATGAAAAATCATGGCTTGTAAAACCTTGTATAGGGTCACTAGGAGTCAGAATCCACTAGATGACACTGGGTTTTGTTTTGAGGTTTGGATTAAAGACACTGAGTTTGGGAAAGTTTGAACTATTCTCTGAGCTCTATAAGCAAATTTTAGTCAAGGTTAGTAGTATAACCTGAATGCCAACTATTCAGATATTTGGAAAATTATATTCAAGGTCCAGCAATTCCTAGATCACTTCTCAAATACTTTAAAATTAAATGTCAATTGAAAAACCACAACGGACCCAGGCCTGCGGGGGGGGTGGGGGGGGGCACTTTCCGCCTGGCCAGATCCACGTGGCCCCCGGCCCAGAGCACAGCGCCCACCCCCGCACAGGAGGGGCAACCTGGGCCCCCACCTTCACCTGGGGCCCTGGCCCGAACACCGCCTGATCGAGGCGGGGTGGGGGGAGTCCGGGAAGGGAAGGCTGGGGGAAGAAGCCATAGGAGAAGTGGGCGGTCAGTGACCTCCGAGTGGCCGCGTGGTGGACCTCAGGGCAAAGCAGCACGTCCCATCCCAGAGGGAAGAGAAGTCAGCCTTCTGCCAGGCACCTGGGGACAGGAAGAAGAGGAAGACTGCGCCCCCGCCCCCAGGCCACAGGCAGAACCCAGCCCTAACTCTCAACGGAGGTCAAAGCCTGGGAAGAACAGGTAGAGCCTGCACTCTGGGGAAGACCAGGTTGTTTCACCGAGATACATGAGAAAGCTGGATATTAGCTAACGTAGTCTGAAGAAGATGGTGTGCTCATGAAGAATGCCGTCAGTACCTGGGGACTGCCCAAAGGACACACAACTCTGTCTTGGTAGAAGTAGCAGCAGAAGGCTCCTGAGAGGGCCCTGAAGAGAATAACAAGTTTCAGGCATGAAATGTTTGGCATTTGTCCATAATGGAGGTTAAAGCGTTGTAACCAGAAGAACTGACAGATCTGCGATTCATGCCTACTGGACGACGTGGCTCCTTGAACAAGGGCGATCTTGAAGCTGAACGTTTACAGGATTCTGAGCAACTAAATAGCAACCGATGGATGACAAAGACATGTAAAACTCATTAAATAAAATTTATTAACATTAAATAAAATTTATAAAAAATGTTTTTAAAAACAAAAAAGAAAAACCACAACCATGTTTTCCAAATTCTAGCGCTCAAATGAGTCATGGGTAAAGCAATATGTCTTTTTGGTGTGATTTGAAAACTGATATGAAACAAATAAACATTTCAGACACTTTCATGCTCTTTTTTTTAACTTTTTCTCCAGAACTAGACATTTGTAAATTCTACAATTGCCAGAACATCTTCTTTTCAAATGCATGAAAGAAATCATGGTCTATAATGTGTGTGAATTTCTTTGTTTCCTATAGCACATAAGAAGGTATTATGTATTATATTATGGAGAAAAATTATTGAGGACACATAAGACAAAAACCATTGGAATAACTAGGTAAGAGGGGAATGTGAGAACAAAAATTACAGATAATAAACTTTGTTGAAAATAGAATTCTCCACAAAAAGTTGCCCCTGACCTGCTTTTGTCAGAATAGACTAAAATCATGTACGCTAACAACTCCGAAAGTTCAATAAATAGATCCAACAAAAGTTAGTGGTGTTTTATCCGCGTAAAGTAAGGGCCCAAGGGAAGATCTGCAGATTAACTTCACACATTCAACTTCACAATCTTAGTTCTATCACCCCAACTGAAGGCCTTATCCACAATTTCCAGGGAAGTAAAATACATTAGTTAAATGATACATTACAACTTTTCAATTCTTCAACACAGAAGTGCCACGCTTCATTTCTGTCCCTTTTCCATTAGTCAAAAGAGTCATAAACTTCCATCCAACCAAAAAGAGATGGGGAATACAGGACACTGGCTTATCTGAAAACAGGGTGGTCAGTAGACAGACAAAGAAAGAAGAAAGAAGAAAAGAAATAGAAAAAAAACATGAAATTAATCAAAGGAGGATGAGGATAAAACAGATGGATTTCACTCCTGATTTATATCCAACTATATATTTATATTAGTTCTAGTCTCAGCTCTATGTCAGTTGCATACAATATTTAAGTTCACCAAGCTTTAGTTTCTTTGGTCGAGTACAAGGATTTCTTGACATAGATGTGAAAATAAACTGATTTTTCTAGACGTAAAGATGCCTGGTGATGCAACAGGTAAGCACTAGGCTGCTGGCTGAAGGCCTGGTGGCTCAGACCCACTTGGCGACCTTGTGGAAGGGACACTTGGCAATCTGTCCCATTGACGACCTTATGCAATTCTACTCTGTCACATGGGGTTATTATCATTCAAAAGTTGATTCAAGGACACTACCAAAAATCAAAGTTCTCTCAGTAGAGGAGTTTGTAAAATAAATATAAACCAAGAGCGAGAAGCTAGAAGCCTTATAGAAATACAGAATACACTGCGTAATATAGAAAAGAAATAAACTTGGGAATGCTGTGTATATTTTCACCTTTAGTTATCAAAACATTCAAAGAACAAACCATCAAAAGAACTCTCATGCTTAAAATAGCACAGATATTACAAGGAGATTCAGGTGGAGAAGGAGCCAAGAGCTATTGTTGGCACTCATAGCTGGAGATAATCTCCAAGCCCAATCACGAACTTTGATACTCTGGCTCTTAATTTTCTCTGACGTAAAATGGAATGAGTCCACATCAACTGCCTGCATAAAAAAAAATACGAAAAGGCTCAGAGTGCTCAAAAGAATAAGCAACAGACACCAGTGTAAAAGGCAACAGAGGTAAATATTATTATATACACATCTTGCAATGACAGTAATAATAATAATCTGCAAGTGGATACATAAAAAACATACAAGCCAAACAGGTATGGAAAGGTGAAGGAAGCTACATATGATAGCTAGATATATAGATAGGTAAATACATAGATAGATAGATAGATAGATAGATAGATAGATAGATAGATAGATAGATGATAGATGATAGATTTGGCAGAGAATAGTTCTATAACCTTGAATATCTTGGAATATACAGAGGTATAGTTAGGAAAATGTCTCAGCTATAACCAAACACCTTGAAGGAAGGAGTCGCTGGACCTGAGGACTCAGGACCATAGTCTCAGGGAGCACCAAAGTCAAATGGTCCTACAAGGGAGTCCGCAGTGAAAATGTTCTACTTCTTTGGTGAGTCGATATTGGAGTCTTGAAAGCTTTTCAGTGGCTGCATAATGTGGAACTAAAAAAAAGAAAGACATCTGAACAATGCAAAAGCCTTCAAGAACTTCACTCAGCTTCCAAGACCTTGGGCCAGAATAACTGGATAATGCTTGGCTACCATTCTTGACCCTCTAAAAGAGATCACAATGGAGTATACTAAATGGAGGAGAGAAGAATGCACTAGAAAATTCAAAATACAAAAAAAGACGAGGTTTTTCGGGTGAATAGAGTCTGGAGGAAGCCCCCGAACCATATCCCTTGTTTACCCTTCAATCCTGGAACTGAACTTTCAACTTTCAGCCAAAAAATTAAATGTGTCTGAAAGGTGAATAATAACACCCGGGAGATACACACACTGTAGGACAATCAACCATTTGAGATCAAAAGGTTGATATATACCCAGAGACAAAGTGCAGAGGACAGTCAGGGACAGGAAATTGAGTGAACTTGGGGAGGGAGTAGGGCAAGTGCTATTACACTGTCAGGACTGCAACCAGCAGCAGGAAATAAAACGTGTACGACTCATTGAATGGAAAGTGGATTTGCTCTGTAAATTTTCACCCAAGTCACAATAAAAAGTGTTTTAAAAGAAAAAGAAGAAGAAAGAAAGAAAGGAGGGAAGGAAGCAAAAGACAAAACACTACACATAAAATCACCATATTCCTCACGCTGACAGTGGCTCTTAGAAGTTCTTTCCAGGAAAATTTCTTAGGTCAACGGTCACATAACCATTTGGTTTTATTTGGGGGCTATATTATTTCCCAAGTAGAAACAATCTGGTAAGGGTAGATATTCCCTATTGGAAATGCATTGTTCTTCCTTGGAGAGCATTTCTAGTATTTGACTAAAGACTGAGGTTATCTTGTAGAAGGTCTATATTTATATGCATGGCTGAGTATACATTGGTATTCGTTTGGGTATACACACACACACATTGATTGTTGGCATGTGTACTGGAATATATGTTGTTTTCCCTGTGAACTTCTTATTTCTTCACCTAGAATCCAGACTAGGAGGCATGCAAAAAGAATACAGGCCACATGAATTCAGCAGCCTCAGGTATTAAGATGCTCAAACGCAGCAGCCATCTATCAAAGGAAGTGTACTGGGCTAAATGGAGAGATTTTTAATAAGAGGCAAGGGGGTGCACTTTACCTAATAAAAAGAGCATACAGAGACCCTGGCTGTGGCTAATGTGCATAAAAAATTCAGCCTGTCAGATCCTCACTTTTCTAATTCAGTAATCTAAATAATTTATTTGACATTTTAGCTCAAGATGACCTTTCTTAGGAAAAAATTACTGTTTTAAACTTTTAGCAAGTGCAACCCCAGCCACAGAATTCCTATTGAAGGCTGCATTTTCCCAAATGAGCAAAGGTTAATCTCGTAGCGCTCCAACACATTGCTGACCCTTTTAAACCATTTGCAAAATGTCATTTAATTCTTTAATCTGATTTCAATTATATTGTAATATTTGGGTTGCGTATTTGGTGGGGGTGGGATGGTGCTGTTAGGTTCCAGCCGGTTTCTACTTAGAGAACTTTTGGCCATTGATTCATTTCAAGCAAAATGAGCATTAGACATTGTTGTTGTTCAGCACCATTGAGTCAGTGCCGACCCATAGCCACCCTATGCACAGCAGAACAAACCACTGCCGTTCTTGCCCCATCCTTACAATCGCTCCTGCACTCGAGTCTATGGGTGCAGCTACGGTATCAATCCATCTGGTTCAGGGCCTCCTGTCCTCCTGCCCGTCGACTTTATCAAGAACGATGTCCTTCTCCAGGCACGGTCTCTCCTAACAACATGTTCAGAGGATGCCCCCCTTGCCTTTGGGGAGCATTCTAGCCATATTTCTTATTTCTTCCAAAACAGATATGTTAGTTCTTTTGGCATCCAGGTACTAGATAGGTTCATGCATTTCCCCAACAGGTATTTTTGTGTATATGTGTGTGTATGTATATGATTTAACAACAGAAACCATAAAACATACACAATCCTCTAAAAAGATTAGTGAGTGGGGATTAAGGTTAATTCTTCAGAAAAATCATATGAGAATCTAAGATTTTTCAAAGAAAGTGTATGATTTACGTAATGAGCCATTTAGCCATCTACTCAAAGGAAACGTGTGCTGTCAGCTCTCTAGCCTCCAACACATTCTCAGATTCCATTCTAGATAGCCCTGCCCTGCAGAGCAGCGGGGAAACAGATGTCATAAGCAGATCACATTCTCTTCCTTTCAGAAGTAACCTTTTCGAACAAAAGCTATTCTTTCAGCTTGCTAGCAGGGCAGGAGCAAACCAAGAACAACCGGAAAGAAAGAACCAGTAACAGGAGACTAATTGGATCTTCTGCTCTGTGCAATAAGCTGGCGTCTTATCCTAGAAACCTTATTGGTAGATTTAGAGATGTGGCAATCCCTTGTTAACCAGCCCTTCCTCCCATTCACTCTAATGGATGATCAAAGTCAATCCTCTAATTCGACAAACATCCATGTTCTGAAAAATTGCTCATTGCCATTTCAAAACAATGTCTTCATGGAGTGGTTTGAGTTTCTCTGTTGTTTACAAATCCAAAATATCACCATTGCTCTATCCATGATCTGAGCAGAATGAGCTGATATGAACCGCAAGCCAAGACATGAAAGCTCAGCGCCGTTGCTTCCTTCTCATTATTGCCTTTCTTGATACAGCATCTCCCAGAAGGACCGCTGCTCCTTATTTTCCTTTCCATGAAATATCATATTCTGCTTAATCAAACGTGCCTACAAGTCCCACTTTTCCAGAAGTCAAGTTTAAATGGAATCCTTGGCCTAATCAAGCAACATGTTTGCGCTAGCTCCCCCTCATTTGATCAGCTCTGCCAAATTGGCCTCCAAGATAATCCCTTGCAATTGTTGTAAGAGCATCCATCCCCAAAGGTCTTACCTGCAGGTGTGCATCAGAGCCAACGAGGGGAGGGGCTAGCAATGACGGCACCCCACAGGTCCTAATAAATCAGAATCGATGCGTCGGGGACCCAGTCATATATATTTTTTGAGTAGCTACATACTGGAGTTTTTCTCTTTAACGGTCCGGGGTGCGGCAAAGGGTTGACCAACACCTACTCAGCTCATGTTGGCAGCTGGAGTCATCCAGAAGCACGAGGAGAGAAAGCCACGGCCGGCGGCATGCTTCTAGAATGAGGACAGCCAGGAAAACCCTGTGCAGAGTCCGATTGGAGCCTCCAGCACCTGGAACCTTCCCAAGGGAAAGGTTTTTAAGGTTTGCTTTTATTTTGCTTTGGTTTTTATTGTGGTTTTATTCCTGCTTACTCAATAACAAGGCAAGCAAATCTTCACATGGGCTGCTTAGTATAATCAAAATAGCAAATAGGTATGCTTTGAAGAAGCGAAGTCTTATCATGCCTTGATTCAGAACACCTCAAATACTTAAGACCATTCCAGGTAATACCCCTCCCCCCACAAAATCCAAACACATGGCCACCGAGTCCATTGTGACTCAGATCTGACAGTAGGTCAAGCTAGAGCCACACCATCGCATTGCCAAGGCTGTAATCTTTCTGGAAGCAAATGGTCGCACCTTTCTGCCCTAGAAGAGCTGGTGAGTTTAAATGATCAACTTTTCAGAGAGCGGCCATGTTCCTCCCATCCCAGACAAGAGTCCCGTGTCAAAATTATCTTTCACGTTACTACCTTGTGATTATTTCAATTATTATCATAAACTGCATGGAACCCTGGTGGTGTAGCGGTTACGCATTTGACTGCAATCCACATGGTCAGCAGTTCAAAACCACCAGCAGCTCCAGGGGAGGAATACTGGGCTTTCTATTCCTGTAAACAGTTCCAGTCTTGGAAGCGCACAGGGGGGTCGCTATAAATTACCACTGACTTGATAGCAGGGAGCTTGGGGTTTATCATCAACTACATCATACCCCATGACCTGACCATATTGGAAAATATTTGTTTACGGAAGTCACCACTTCAAGACATTTCTTGGATTCACTTAACATAAATGCAAACCACAGTCAGCCTGATATCTTAAAAATTGTATAGTATTGGATTGTTACAGTACTCCCAGCATTGAAACATAGCCATTTTACCTGTAAGTGCCCATTGAGTCCTCTCACTTCAAATTTACTAGTTCTGATTAAAAAGAAATTCAAGTGCATGATGGGAAACAATCCATTGCCATGCCCAAGGTTCCACCAATCTGTGACATGAATGTCATCATTAAATCATGGTTGCTGCTGTTGAGTGCCATCAAGGTCATGCCAACGCATAGCAACCCTGTGCTCCACAGAGCACTGCCCAGTCCTGTGCCAGCCGCGCAGTCATTCCTGTGCCCGGCCCGTTGTTGTGGCCACTGTGTTAGGCATCTTCTCGATGGGCTTCCTCATTTTCTCTGCCCCTCTGCTTATCAACTGTGATGTCCTTCTCTGGCAACTGGCCTCTCCTGATGACATGTCCAAAGTACAAATAGTCTAAAGTGAGATAAAATTCTTGCGTATAAGGAATGGTGTGGCTGCACTTCCCAGGGAAATGTGTGTGTTCTTTCGATAGTCCGTGTTACTTTCAATATTCTTCACCTCAATTCAAATACATTGATTTTTCTTAGGTCTTCTGTATTCAATGTCCAATTTTTAAAAATCATTTTATTGGGGGCTCATCTAACTTTATCATAATCCATGCATACATCCATGTGTCAAGCACATTTGTTCAATGCCCAATTTTTATATACATACTAGGGAATTGAAAATACCGGGGCTTGGGCCAACATGCCTTAGTGCTCAAAAAATCTCCAACACTCTGAAGACGTCTTGTACAGCAGATTTGCTCAAAGCCAATCTCTAGGCCCGTTTCCATGAGCAGGAGTTGTGGAACCAAGCAAGACAAAATCCCTGACAACTTCAACCTTTTCTCCCTTTGTCATGATGTGAGCTCTTGGTCCATTTCTGAGGATTTGGGTCTTCTTAACATTGAGCTGAAATCCATACTGAAGGCTGCAATTCTTGATCTTTGTCAGCAAGTGCTTCAAGTCCCCCTCACATTCAGCCAGCAAGGTGAGTCATCCTCCAATAGTGGATTGTTAATAAACCCTTCCTGCAATCATGGAACTACAATCTTCCTCGTATAATGCAGTTCTCTGGTGATTTGCTCTACATGAGGATTGAATAACCCCGATGGACATCGTTTCTGAGTTTAAAACATGCAATATTCCCTTATTCTGTTCTAGCAACTACCTCTTGATCCATGGACAAGTTCCACATGAGCACAATGAAGTGTTCTGGAATGCCTATTATCATCAAGGCTACCCATAGTTTATTATGATCCACACAGTTAAATGTCTTGCCATAGCAAATGAAGCACAAGTAAACTATCTGGTATTCTCTGCTTTCAGCCAGTATCCCTCTGAAATCATCAATGGTATCTTTTAAATTGCATCTGAACCTCTGGCAGCTCCGTCAATGTACTGCTGCAATCATTGTAGGATGATATTCATCAAAATTTTACTTGCTCATGATATTAGTGCTATCGTTCTATAATTTGAGCATTCTCTTGGGTGCGTACACCTTTATTTGAAATAAGGAAAAATATGGATCTCTTCTACTCAGTTGGTCAAGTGGCTGTCTTCCACACTTCCTGGAGTAGGCTAAGTGCTTCCAGTGTTTCATCAGCTTGTTGAAACATTTCAATTGATATTCTGTCAATTCCTGGAGCCTTGATTTTGGCTAATGCTTTTAGTCCAACTTGAACTCCTTCCTTCAGTACCGTTTGTTCTTGCTCATATGTCCTTCTTGAAATGGCTGACTGTCGGCCAGTTCTTTTTGGTTCAGTGACTCTGCGTGTTCTTTCCATATTCTTTTGCTGCTTCCTGCATCCTTCAATAGTTTGCCCACAGAATCCTTCAATATTGTACCTTGAGACTTGAATTTTTTCTTGAGTTCTTTCTATGTAAGATATGATGAGCATGTTCTTTTTGATTTTCTAACTCTAGGTCTTATAAATAATATAATGTAAATATATATTTTTCTCTATCTTCTCAGGCTGCACTTAGACATTTTCTGTTCTGTTCTCTGATTTCATATGCTTTCCATTTGCTACTCTATGTTTAAAAGCTAGTTTCAGAGTCTCTTCTGACATCCACTTTGATGTTTTCTTTCCTTCTTTTTAGTGACCTTTTGCTTTCTTCATGAATAATGTTCTCGATGATCTCTACAGCTCCTCGGGTCTTCTGTCATTAGTGTTCACTGTGTCAAATCTATTCTTGAGATGTTCTCAAACTTCAGGTGGAATAGATTCAAGGTACTGTTTGGCTGTTGTAACCTCGTTTTAATTTTCTTCGACTTCAACCTGAGCTTACACATGAGCAATTGACGGTCTGTTCCACACTCAGCCCCTTGCCTAGCTTTAGCTGCTTGTACTGAGCTTCTCCATCTCTCTTCCCACAGATATGGTCAGTTTGGTTTCTCTGTATTCCATCTGGAGAAGTCCAGGTGTATAATCCCCATTTGTGTTGTTGAGAAAAGGTATTTGCTATACGAAGTCCTTGGTCTTATTCATTATTAGGATTCATGTTCCAACACTAGTATTCAAGTTTCCATAGCTCTCCATGCTGAATTTATTCAGACCTTACCCAATTACCTGTCACAAAGTGTTTCCAAGTGCTACT
Organism: Tenrec ecaudatus; assembly: GCF_050624435.1. Taxonomy (NCBI): domain Eukaryota; kingdom Metazoa; phylum Chordata; class Mammalia; order Afrosoricida; family Tenrecidae; genus Tenrec; species Tenrec ecaudatus. Next base: position 94,781,812 of record NC_134543.1, read on the forward strand.
CATTATTGAGGACTTTCTATGTTCTAGCTGCTGTGGCAGAATTTTTACCCACACAACCTGAAATTTGAAAATATGCTTTCATAACTGCTTATGACATAGATGTTATATAATCTTTATTTCTTCAGTGAGAAACTGAAGTTTAAAGAAGCACCGTGGTCATTGGAATTCCAGACACCTGACTTAAATATTCGTTCCACATCCTGAGAATGCAAATGCAGGTTCTCAGTGACTCTGTGAAATGGTCCTTGCTCCACAAACCTGCAGTCTTGACTGGATTACAGAAAGCTCCAACCTCTCCAATAATGCTTCACATGACCATAGGCACCGAGGTGATTTTTGCTGCTGAGTCACAGTGACCAATGCTGTGTCCCATCTTCCTTGATTCTGTTCGAAGAGGATCTGGAACATCTCCACAGGCCCAGCGTGTTTCACACCACTACTAGACCAGGTTTTTCTCTCACACAAGTCTTGCCTATCCCGACGACAGCCAAACTACAGCTGCCGATTTACCGCCCATCAGAGTGGAATCCTGTGCTCCCTGGGGCAGTGGAGAAATGCTGCTATTCTCTCTTTGGTGTTGGTGAGAAGGAGGGAGAATAGCGGGAGCCCTGAAGCCCTGCTTAATGGCTCAAGGCTCTTGTCAGTCTGATTCCATCTTTCCTGGTGGAGGATCGTTTATTTCTTCCATCTTTCCCCTAAAACATCACTTCCGCTGAGTCCCTCTTCTCCTCCGGACCCTCCATCATCAGAACATACTTCCCCTGTAAGATGGCATCCAAAGAGTTCCTTTCTCCATCCTAGCTCCAAGCCCCAGAACAACCGGACAGTTTTCAGATTCCTCCAATAAAGTTCTACAAATACCCAGATCATGGCCAGAAAGAGGTAATCCAGGGGCAGATGTTGCCCCTATAGATTCATGAGTCGAGTCTTGACCCCATGTACCCATAAGCCCAGCCCAGTCTAGCTAGCATCCCTGTAGCTTTGCTCCTGTCTTCAACTTCATCTTTTATTTTATTGTATTTTTTCAGAGTCCTACTTTCAACCTAAAGAGGCTAATCTCCCCGTGGCCTTATACTCAGGTCTTATTAATGCCTTAAAGTTTGACTTCTTTTCGTTTTCAGTCTACTCTCTCTTTCCCTTTACCCACTTAGCCACTCATTTAATCCTCAGTGTTCTAAAATTACTTATTCTAACTCCATCCTTATTTTTAAATCATTTTATTGGAGGCTTGTACAACTCTTATCACAATCCATACATCCACCCATTATGTCAAGCATATTTGTACACTTGTTGCCCCCATCATTCTCAAACATTTGCTTTCTACTTGAGCCCTTGGTATCAGCTCCTCGTTTTTCCCCTCCTTCCATGCTTCTCCCTCCCTCATGAGCCCTTGATAATTTATAGATTATTATTATTTTGTCATATCTTACATAGTCCAATGTGTCCCCTCACCCACTTTTCTGTTGTCTCTCCCCCAGGGAGGGAGTTATATGTAGATCCTTGTGATCAGTTTCCCCTTTCTACCGCACCCTCCCTCCACTCTCCTGGTATTGTCACTCTCACCACTGGTCCTAAAGCGTCCATCTGTCCTGGATTCCCTGTGTTTCCAGTTCCTATCTGTACCGGTGTACATCCTCTGGTCTAGCCGGATTTGTAAAGTAGAATTGGGATCATGATAATGGGGGAGTAGGAAACATTTAAGAACTAGAGGAAAGCTGTATGTTTCATCATTGCTACCCTGCACCCTGACTGTCTCATCTCCTCCCCGCAACCCTTCCATAAGGGGATGTCCGGTTGTCTACAGATGGGTCTTGGGTCCCCAATATGCACTCCCCCTCATTCACAATGATATGATATTTTTGTTCTTTGATGTCTGATACATGATCCCTTTGACACCTTGTGATCACACAGTCTGGTGTGCTTCTTCCATGTGGGCTTTGTGGCTTCTGAGCTAGATGGATGCTTGTTTATCTTCAAGTCTTTAAAACCCCAGATGCTATATCTTTTGTTAGCCAGGCACCATCAACTGTCTTCACCACATTTGTTTATGTACCCATTTGTCTTCAAAGATCTTGTCAGGAAGGTGAGCATCATGGAATGCCAGTTTAATAGAACAAAATGTTCTTGCATAGAGAGAGTATTGAGGGCGGGTCCAATGTACATCTGCTACCTTAATACTATACCTATAAATATATGCATATAGATCTATTTCCCCATCATCATAAATATATTTACATATGTACATGCCTGTATTTAGACCTCCATAAATGTCCTTTGCCTCCTAGTTCTTTCCTCTATTTTATTTTACTTTTCTCTTGTACCATTATCAAGCTCAGTCTTTATTTGGATTTCAATAATTCCTCTCAGTTACTTTGTCCTTGATCAAGCCCTATCAGGCCTCTTACACCCTTCTCGCCAATGATTGTGGGTCACTTGGTGTTCCCTTTTCCCTGGATTTGTTAACACCACTTCCTTTCCCCCACCTCTCCCTCTCCCATGAACCCTCAAAACGATTGGCCCCGTTGTTTTCTCCTCCAGATTGTTTATCTAGTCTATCTTATCTAGATAGACCTGCAGAGATAATAATATGCACAAAAACAAGACAGAGCAAAGCAAAGCAACAAAACAACAACTAAACAATGACCAAATAAAAGCCTATAAATATTTCAAGTCCTGTTCCTTGACCTTGAGGAGTGTTTTCCAGTTGAGTCTGATGGCTAACTCCATTCTTAATATGTAGTATTTGCAATGGCTAATTTTTAGACTTTAATTGTTTTGACCTCTAAGTTACCCCATTGACACTCTCTCCATCTTGACACCCTTGCTCACTGATTTCCTTTGTTAAATTTTTTGCTCTTTTTTTTTAATCATAGTGAATGAGGGGAGTGCATGCTGGGGACCCAAGGCCCATCTGTTGACAACTGGACATCCCTTGCAGAGGGGTAGTAGGGAGGAGACGAGTCACTCAGGGTTCAGTATGGCAATAATGAAACTCACAACCTTCCTCTAGTTCTTAAACGCTTCCTCCCATCCAACTATCATGATCCCAATTCTACCTTGCAAACCTGATTAGACCAGAGGATGCACAGCGGTACATTTGGGATCTGAAAACACAGGGACTCTAGGACAGATGAACCCCTCAGGACCAATGGTGAGAGTGGTGTTACAGGGATGGAAAGGGGGGGAGAAAGGGGGAACCGATCTCGGGGATCTACATATAACCTCCTCTCTGGGGGATGGGCAACAGGAAAGTGGGTGAAGGGAGATGCTGGGCAGTGTAAGATAAGATAAAATAATAATTTATAAATTATTAAGGGTTCATGAGGGAGGGGGGAGCGGGGAGGGAGGGGGAGGGAAAAAAGGAAAATGAGCTGATTTGAGGAAGCCAGGCAGATGGCAAATTTTAAGAATGATGAGGACAAAGAATGTATAAGGGTGCTTTACTCAATTGATGTATGTATGGATTGTGATAAGAGTTGTATGAGCCCCAATAAAGTGATTTAAAAGAAATTTTTCTTGTTCTTTTCCCTGTTATTGTTCCTCCAACAATGCTTCTTCCTTTGTTTCCTTTTCAAGTGGCTGGTACTTTGTTTTCACATAAAATAACTAGGTCTTCTCAATCTTATTATTCCATATACTCTTCTTTGAAAGAGCTCATCTTTTTCATGCCTTCATGTACAGTCTATGGACAATATATACCCAACTCTCCATATGCTACTCAATTGTATGCTTTGAGCCCTAGGTTTGTATTTCTAGCCATCAGTGGGATAATGGTACCTTGGTGTTCAAAAACTCAACCAAAACTAAACGCATTGCCATCTGGCCAATTCTGACTCATAGCAGCCCTACAGGACAGGGGAGACCTGCCTTGGGACAATTGTGCCGAATAGAATGAGTTGTCTTCATTACTTAATCTCATGATCTAGCTAATCTCCTACAGGATTCCTAGTGGCTTAATGAATTACAGTTTGGACTGGTAACTGTCAAGTTCGGCAGTTCTATTCCACCAGTCGCTCCTTGGGAAAAAGAGGTGTCTTTCTGTTCCCATAAAGATTTGCAACCTGAGAAATCCATAGGAGCAGTCCTAGCCTGTCCTATAGGGTTGCTCTGAAGTTAGATTTAACTTGATGGCAGTGGATTATCTAATCTCCTACATGTATCTTTTGTCTCTCTTCTTTCCTCTTTATCTTTTCTGTTAGTTCTTCCCTTACTCTTTTCTCTTCCCCTCCCTCCCTACTTTTGCTTATTATCTTTGATGGTTTTCTTTTTTTTTCTCTATCCTGTTTACTTTCGTTTTTAACAGTTTTATTGGCATATAATTCACAGACCATGTAATTCAATAGTTCAAACATATTAAGAAGAGTTCTACAATCATCACCAAAATCATTTTGAGAACATGCTCTTCTCTCTTGATAGATGGGCACCATCATTGTTATTGGCTCACCATTTCCTCCCAGCCTCCCAGGCCATATCCCCAAGAAACCATTCATCTATACAGAAAAAAAACATACAAAACAGAACCAACAACAACAAGTTAAATGAGAGAGAACCCTCATTAAAAAGAAACCAGGTAACATGACAAGCTAAAACAAATTTAAAATGGGCCAAAGGGGAGATGGAATGATAGGGGGTTTGCTCTACCCTAACAGCATCTGAAGGCATCCACTTTCCAGTGCACTCTGAGAGCTAGCCAGGCTATTCACCACCCTGGCCGATGGCCACAGAAGTTTGACTGGAGGTTTAATCCAGGTGTATTTCTCCTTTACTTTTCAAAAAACCTTAAACAACTTTAAAATGGGGCAAGAGAGAGAACACATGATAAGATATTCCATTTTAACCTGATTAGTTCAGATACATCTGCCCTAACCAACTTTACAATGTTTTCTGTCTGATAACAATTCACCAAGGGCTTAATCAATATGTGGATTCTTCAAAGGTATTTTGGGTTCCACTCTCATCCATAGCTTTCTGCACACCAAGTATTCACAATTTAAACACTGAGAACATTCCCTCCTTCAGATATAGATTTCATTATTTACAATCTTTGCATCACACAGGCTGGTGTGCTTCGGTGGCAGTTATTACTTAGATGGCTGCTTGGTTGAAGGCAAGGCTTTAAGACTCCAGACACAATTCTTTCCGATAGATGGGCACCATCTAGTTTCTTCTCCACACTTTGTTCCAGCATCTATAGCATGTCCTCAATGATCTCGTTATGAGGGCGACATCTGGCAGGGCCATCCTACATTATCTTATTTTGGTGAAAAGCACCAATGAAATTCCAGTCACCAAGGCAGCACCCTGATAGCCCCGCTTCGTCACCTTCCATGCCACCGGGGTGTGTCAATCCCATTTCCTTTTTCTCAACTCTGGTTTCTCCCTGCCATTCTCATTGCCACAACTCACATTCAGAACTTGCTGTGGGGAAACGTGGTTCAGTATATGGAACACACCATCCTGTTGAACAGTCTTCTTCATGTCTCCACTGGTTCTGACCCTGTTTGAAACACCGGCCTTCTTCCTCAGCATCAGGTACGATCCTATTATCTTTGAAGCAAGTGAAGAAACTCAAGTTATTCCATGAGACAATCCCAGGAATTACCACGAAAGGCTCTGCCTTACCCCCCCCCCCACTACTATAGCACACTGGATACATTCATCTGTCAATAGCATTTTGCTCACTTGTTTGTAGCTGTTTATATCTTTCCTACTATGGATGGGTTCACACGAATAGGCAAAGACTGTGTTCTATTCATCTTCCTAAAACTTACTGGTCTCCAAACTTAAGACCGTGTTTGTTCTAGAGTTGGTATTTAATGCTTGTTGAAGTAATACATTTGCCTGTTGTGCTTTGAAAGACATGAGGGAAGTTTGTGTCTAGAGAAAGGCCAGTACACAGGGGAACAGCAGAGGAACCAGCAAGTTCTCCAGAAAGAATTCTGCACAGGAAGGTGACGGGACAAGTTGACTTCTCTCATCCAAACTCTTCCACTAATAGACGTAGATAAAGTCAATTGCTGTCTCACTGCCTCACTGTGAGCAATGACTCAATTGTAGATATTAACACTACATGTGCTTACATCATAGAATTATATGAGGGTTGAATCAGTTGATACATGCACAGCATCCTGAGCAGCAGCACCCACTATCTACAAAGCACGTGCCAAGTATCAGAAGACAATCTCAGCAAAAATAAGCCCCAAGCTGACACAGACATGTTGATGAGCTGTGGCCATAAGCTGCCCTACATCTATAAAACTGTGGGCACCATGATAGCCTACATTTCTTCTGTAAGGTCTGTCATTCCTTCCAGAAGGATCAACCATCCTTCCACATTGCTGATACAATAGAGTAGATCAGCTGGTGGGATATTGAAGTTGAGAAAATCTTGAATTTTAGCTCTCACCCACCCCAAGGAGACTCTGGTCCCATTCTGTGATCTGCCCTCCTTAGGCAGGGATAAAGAGAACTGGAGGACTCTGAGGAAATGAGTTGATATCTTCTGATCTCTCCACTCGGAAGTATGGGGACCCTCACAAGCCTGCTCCTGATCAGAAGCTGAGTGGAAAACAAACACACACCACACAAAAAATACATGAGTCAATCTCTTTACATCTTTCCAAAAAATACCATCACCTCCATCTTCAACCTCCCTCTTACATAGACTAACAGGTGATGGAGGTGGGTGGACAGCAACTCTGAACTCATTCTAGCCAGGACAGCGGCCAAGCTGCGAGTCTGAGTAATAAAAATGTCTTCCTCCAGTGAAAGGGCCAATCCACCCTTTGATGACACTATGAAATTATTTGCCATCCTTCATGCATATTACAATTGATATTTGACCCCCTCCTTCGAAGAATGGAATGATGGGCAAAGGAGAAACACAGCATGGTGTGTTCAGGTTCTTTTCAGAACAAGGCACCCAAGCTGACGACGAGGTCTCATAACCTTTGCTGGGAGAATTGCAGGGATGCGCTCTGGTTACATCCGCACAACGGCAAAGGGGAGAGAGCAAGAGATTTGGACTGCAGGCTGCCCCCGATCCAGATTAGCAGGAAAGAATTCAGAAAACAAAGACCCGGGGTCAGTAGTCCTGGCTGCCTTCGTTCTCCTCCATTTTACTTTCCATTCTTGTTTCAAGGACACAGGGTCTTTCTATCCCAATCGGTTTGTCTGGAAACTGGCACCCCTGAAATGGGGCTGCCTTACCAGGGTCAGGCTTCACGCTTTCGGAGACCCCTGCCAGGTGGGCAGCTACTCCTTCAAGCGCCCGAGCAGTGGGAGTGGGCTCCGGGATGGATTTCAGTGCTTACCTGACCACAAAGGGGGACGCTTTTTGAAAGAGAAGCACGCCAGCTACTTTCTTTCATTCTGCAAGGCGATGGCGAAGGTTTTTGATCTTGCCTGGGTTCATTTCTCAGCCAGCCCCCTTCCTTTGTCTGGCAGTTTTATTTTCTCGAACCAGAAAATGTCGTGTGATTCTGTAAATGTTTTCGTGCGCTTGTACTTTGCAGACTGTTTTCTTCCTTGTTTTTTGGGGGCCTGAATCTGCCTTTGGTCACACTATTTGCTCCTCTATGGTCACCTCGGAGGAGATTAACCCTTTCATTAAAAAAGCCTGGCCAGGGTCAAACTACCGCCTGGCTGGGGACTCTTACATCCCTTTGATCTCCCAGCTATGGAGAAATTATTAGCAAATTCTAAGCCTTCCCATGTGATTTGTTTTTGTAAATTTGTAGAAATTATTCCTAATCCTATTACGTGGCCTAGGGCAAACCTGCATTAAATATAGGAGACTTTTTGTTATGTGGCAGATGGATAATAAAGGAATGCTGAATGCCGCTCCATTCCAAGTTATGGGAATCTGGACACTTCATCAGCATTCACTTAATCCTCTGCCATGGCTCCGCCTTTGATGAATGCTCTCATTTATGACCACTGATGCCGCTCACTTAATTTCAGAGAAGAAAAATAATACCTAGCTGTTAATGTGAATATTTGAGTTTATGGCTGTACAATGAATAATTGTGACATTATCAAAGGAACATCTCCTTATACATTATTCAGTTGTATAGACCACATTAACCAGAGATAGGAAACTTGCAATTTTGCCTCTTCCCTCTTCTTTGGCACGGAGACACCATGCAGACAAAAGTCAGTGTCTCAAACCAAATTCTACCTGACAGTGCGTATCAGCCCGCACTATATTTTGCTCATTGTGGTGCCAATCTCCTATCTTACCAATGACATTTTTTTAAAGAAAGACGGGATTTCCTAGAGACTCGACCCCATGCAACTTCCATCGCTTATTATCCAATAGGAAAATGTCATCCTGGTTCCTGCTTTAATACTGATGCCACGGAGGCTGTCTTGAGAGTGAGCCTGAAAATTAAGACAGCACACCTTTGCTGTTTATACTCCAGATACCCACCAAGGGTCTCTTTCAGTGTGTTCTCACGTAGAGAGCGAGAGAGGGATTTTGGAAGTCACCCATGAATTACTGGGACTTTGCTGGGTTCAGCCAGGCAGAGATCTGAGCTGGGATCATTACGGACAGTCATGCAGAATCACTCAGTCCTCTGTGACACAGGTAGATGGGCCTCTGCTGTATCGGCATTTGTGCCTTTGTTTCCGGGGATGTGGGGGCGAGATGCCGGAGGAAGGAGGCAAAGAGGGAGGGAGATCACAGTCTTTGCCAACACCTCTGCAATAGCGTTTTTAACTAAGATACATACACAGGATATCCACATGGGCATGTCATTGAAAATTACCAGGAATCTTTCCTGAAGTAGCAATGTTTGCATTATGAAACAGCACATTCCTGTAGCAGGCAAGGAATTTGGGGCCATCGGATTTTCTTTTCATCGTTCCATTCTGATTGGATCTCAATCTTGGTCAGTCAATAGATAAGCTCGGATTTTCCTGAAGATACCTTTCTGAGTTGTTGTCGGAGTGATCCTCGTGAGACCCGTTCTGTCCATCGATGGTAAAAGGTCTGGACAATGGGTCTGTCAGGCGTGGAAGGAAGGACCAAGATACAGGAGAGGGACACTAGGCTTTACTGATACACAAGCTAAACATTTTGGTGCGCAACTAATTTGTACACGATAGTCAATTAGTGCCACAAGTTATTAGCTGGCAAATTGTAGAAAACAACTATTTTTTTACCCGATTCAGAAAACTCACTACAGAAACAGACTACCACCTTTAAGATGGTTCAGAGCCCCAAAGTAAGTAGAAACAGGGTATGAACAAGCCTGCTTGAACATCATATAATTCAGGGATGTATGCTGTAAGCATCACTCAATTTCCAGGTACAGTTAGTTCAAAGATGGGTTCTTCTAATCAGCCTCTGGTTTAAGGTAGCAATGAACTGAACTGCAAATATGGATTCGATAGGAAAATAAAGTTTTCTCACCTAGCTTTCTTGGGACGCCTCCAAGAATCACATGGGGCGTCTCAGATGACACTTAATTGAGACAAACCCCACCGTTGAGGAAATCGCAGAGTCACTTCCGTAGCGGGAAGCTGGGCAGGAGCCCTCGTTCATGGCTCCTCGTTTGCTTACGGTCGTTCCGATCCTCCAGAGAGGTGATGCTCCAAGTCTCCAAAATGAATTCTGACAATCACTCTACTGGCTTTTACAGTGGCCAGTTGGGATTTTTACCATAGAAAAAAGAGCCCCTCCCCCAAGAAAAAATTACAAGTGGAAAGGTAGATGGAACAGCATATAGATGGTATTAAAAATCAGTAAGTTCGGGCTTGTTAGGAGGTGGAGTGGACCTAGGGCCAATGAGTTAAGTATTTCATCTGGCCCCACTTAACACCAATATCTTCTGTTTTTAAAGGATCATGTTACTGCTAAGCTGGGGAGTGTGGTGGACACTCATGCCAGTGGCCCTTAGTTCTGGGCATGGCAATCATCTGTGATGTCCCACAAAACACGCCCAAACCCCCCTCTCTGATTGGCAGCATCAGATTCCCGGGAGTTGGAGACCCAGCGGTTACGGTTTGAGGAAGTTTCCCAGGGGTGATTCTGATTCCCAGGCAAAGCTCATCAATGGCATATTTACGGTTTACCCTTACTTTAAAAGCACCGCCCCCCGCAAAAAAAAAAAAATCCCACGGCTCCAAAGTCAATTCTGACCCATAGAAGCTCTGCACAGGGTTCCTGGGGCTTTCCATCTTCCTGCGGACCATGGGCCCCACCCTTCGGAGGAGGAGCTGCTGGGTTTGAAGTGCTGCCCCATTGCACCATCAGAGCTCCTTCTGGAAAGCATTGCCGACAATGGAAGAGATATCAGCATTGAAGAGGGACAATCCTCACAGGAAACGCTCGGGCTGCCTCTCACTGCTGTGTACTCTTGGTCAAGTTTACGGTCCCTCTTTAGGTCTCCATTTCCCCTCGCTATAATCGGAGGATAACTTCCCGTTTCTCCCAGAGTTCCTGTCACGTTATGACTACAGGGTCCGCAACACAGTACCAGTTAGGGTGGAGCTGCTTCTGACGCATGGTTACGCAGGTCTGTCTATCAGAGTGTGACTCTGCTCCCCAGGGTTTTTAAAGACAGCTTTGTGGACTTAGATGGCCAAACCTTTCTTCTGAGGCTCCACTGCTGAACTCGAACCATCAGCCTTTCAGTTGGAAGCCCAGCCTCGTAGCCATTTGCCTCATGCAATGACTCCCTGGAATCCCGGACTCAGTGCTGTTCAGCTGATTCAAGACGCAAGGTGCCCCGATCCGGCAAAGTGGACCTGCTCCTTTCCGTTTCCAAGACTGTAAATCTTTACGTAGAACTGCCTGTCTTCTCCCACGGAACAACTGGGGGGTTTGACCTGCCAGCCTTTAGGGTAACAGCACTATGCTTCACCAACTGCACCACTGGGGTTTCCTGGAACGCCGGTACTCAGAATGATGGCTTGAAGGGACACTGATGTAACTCCCCAAGGGCGAAGGTAGTGTAGTAAGTCCCAATTGAGCTGCTAACGACAGGGTCAGCAATTTAAAACCACCAGCTGATCAGGAAGAGAAAGGCGAGATATTCTACTATCCTAAAGAGTTACAGTCTCTAGGGGCAATTCCACCCTGTCCTCTGTGTCACCTCTAAGTCAGAATTGACCAGATACCGGTGAGGTAGGTTGTGGTTTGATGTAAGGCTCGGAGCTCCAGGAGGAGGCGCATTAAAAGGAGGAGGAGGAGCTTGTGGGGCCAGGTATCAAGTTTGCCAAACTCTCCTCCATTGAGAACACACAGGCTTCCCGACCCAAATAATTCACTGTTCGCTTGTCTTCTGAAACCAGAACTGCCTTTCAAAAGAGCCCCAAACTCTTTTCCCCCAGCCCCCAAAACACCCCAACTGCTTACCCACAACAACCTGATCTAAAATGCGATTTGTTTTCCTTGTCACTTAACATAGGCAGAGAAGACAAGGGGAAGGGGTGAGGGCCAGAAAGAAACCATCTTTCTGGCTCATGAAAACCTTTCAAAAGGAGACAAAAGGCAAACTATTTTTCCAGAATGACCCATCACAAAGAAAGGCGGACGCTAAGGTGGGAAGTGAAATAAAATACAAAGTGGAGGTGAGTTGCACAGCACAGTGAGAGGAACCTGTCTAGACAAAGGTGTATACACACATCCACACCTGCATGCATACCTATGTAGCACGCCAATAAAGAAAAAAAATTAGAAGTTTAGAAGTCATCATCTTCCCCTGACCACTTCTATTATCAGAGACCCTGACAGAAGCTAAGCCAGGCTCTCTCGGCCTCCCTGGTGGATTCATAAAGAAAGGCAGAGAAACCAAGCCCTTTAAGACTCTAGACCCACTGACTGAAATGTTCTACTTTGCTTTGTTGTGCCGGGTGCCCGTTTTCTTTCGCACAAGAGCATCTTACAGCGAATGGGTTGGGAAGCTCATTGTCTATATCATGTGCAATAAATTATACTTTGCTAAAATGCTTCCTTGCTAAAATATGCTAGGAAAGCTGTGAACAATATTTACAAATAGTTCAGATGTCACAACAAAAACACCCACCACGCCTGCACTCTTACATTTCACTATAAGTGCAGTCATAGAGGATACCGCTCTTCAACACTGGAGAAGCATTCTTTACAGAGACATCATTGGGGAAATTCTTTGAATTTATAGAAAAGTCTTTCTCCCACCCTCCCTTCCTGAAGAGTCTGCTCTCGCTACTGTCAACACAGCAGACTCCATTCCGTTCATTCGCAGCATCTCATCACACAGCAGGCTGTTGGGACTTATTTTCATTTTGGTGGATTGTTAATTTCCTGACAAAGCAGAAAACTTTGTTTCTGGCTGTTCTATGCTACTGACATTAAAAAAAAAAAAAACCCGTTGCAAACTCACAAATGCTACCTCAGGTCAGGGAAGGAAGAAAGTCTTTTCTGGCATGTAAACAAAATGACCTGAGTTTTCTGTAACCCGGGAGACAAGTGATATGGGAATCCCCCCTATCCGCTGCCATGCAGTAGTCTAACTCAAAGAGATGCTGTGGGGAAGCTTTATGGGGCTGTAAATCTTTTGGAAGCAGTTGGCCTCATTATGCCCCCACTGGGCAGCTGGTGGATTCAAATCATCAACCTTTCCATTACCATTCACATGCTTAATCCATCTCACCATCAAGACTCTCCATGACTTGTTATTTTCATGGTCATTGGAAAAGGCTGAAGGGCGGAGTTGTTTGGTGTATCTGAAGGAGCCTGGGGGTGCAGCCCTTAATCACCCAGCTTTATATGGGGAAGGAAGGTTGATGGTTCAAATCCAGCCAGGAGCTCTGCAGGAGCAAGACCTGGTAATCCGCGCTCCTGAAAGGATGGCAGTGTAGGAGGTCCTCTGTTCTCCTCTGTTGTGCTGTGGGGGGCTGGGGGGACCTAGGGGGGGTAAGATAATGATGGTTGCTAACAACAAACAGTGCGCCCCGCCTCCAAAGCCCTTATTTCAAAAGGAGACAAGCAGGAGGAAAAACCTCCAAAGGTCAATGCAGGGGCTAGTGTGAGCGCCTCTCAAGCTACTGTAGTGACCACGGGAAGGTGGTGAAAACACAAGACACGGACTATCAGGTGGTTTTCCGCAGACAAATGATTCCCAGGACACACAAAAGAGATGGGGGGAAGTGCTAACACCGAGGAGTACAAAAGGGATTCCAATTTAGCTCCTCTTACAGCTTTGTTAATACATCATCGCTGACTTTCAGTATGATCCCGGGTTCCGGCTATGTTTCTCTACACTCGGAATCAGCCACGAACTGTAACACGAATGGCACAATAAGAAATACATGGATCACCAAGTCGTCTTTAAATAAACCATTTGGTTCACCAGTGTGTTCGCAGCTGCTTTCCTATGAAATACCCAAATCCCGCTCCCCGCTTCTCTGCTAAAGGGAGTGTTTTTCTAAACTCTGTCATTGGTTTAGATCGGGGTAGTTTGTCACTTAATTACCCGAAAACGCTGGATTGGCATGCTAAAGGTGGCACCTGTGAAGAAAGAGGACCCTCTCTTCTTAATTCTGCCCCTCCTCCTTTCCCCCATGCAAAACACCACAGGCACCTAGCACTCCCCTCTCGGCCACCTTTTAGGTAGAGTAAGGAAGTGCAGAAAAAAGACTCGGTGAAAAATCAAGGTTTACCTACCATCAAGACACCTCTCAAATCCCGTACCACTTTTTATTTTCTATTAATGCCAACACAGCTAGGCAGGCACTGTGGCAAGGGGTGTTTTAAAATCTAGCTAGACAGACCGATTAAAACACACTGCTTTCTCTCTGCCAAATTCCTGCCTGTGGGGAGCAATTAAATTTGCCTTCCGCACTTTCAAATACTGAATAAGAAGTGAATCTTGTATCTCTGCCCACTTAGACGAGTATAATTCCAATAGAAAGATTTATCAACAACTCACGGGCAATTGGGGGGCTTTGGTTTTGTGCGTCACACTGCACAAGCCCCTCCCGCTGCATCTGGACTCTGTTACCAACTCACACTGGAGACAGGGGCCCAGGAGAAGGGCACTGCGTTTGGCTGATGAACAAGCAGATACACCAAAACACCCAGGAGTCAGCTTTGAGCAAATAAATAGTTCTGTGTGAGAGGAACACACATAACATTATCCAGGAATATAACCAAACAGCGGAAGAGCTACTTTATTGTGGCTTCTTCGCAGTTAGAGAAGTCAATGCCAAATGGAATGGTGGAGCCCGTAATTAAAAAATTCTTTTAAATGGGAATTCATTCCACTGATGCCAGGCGAAATCACCAAAGGTTTCCTGTGAGATGAAAGGCCCAGCATTTAAGGATATTTTTGAAATCATAATAAAGCCGCACATAAGTCAGAAGGGAGGTGAAGACGATAGAAGATTGGGTGGTGACATTTTAATTTTTTTATATTTTACATTTTTTTCTGCTCCATTATGTCCTGTGTGTAGGTTTGTGATTGCTAGAGATAAATGGTTGATGGCTGTTATTACACGGCCCCAGTGATGATACTTTCACCCTGACTGCATGAATTCAATGATCTTTCGGGGTATGACATTTCAGCTTGGCCCGGGTCCCCATAAGCCTCTGAGGCAAAGTCCAGGAGACGATCTTTCTGGGACCTGACTAAATGCCTAGTTAACAGCAAGGTTACTCACACTGGAACCGGCCACAAAGAAACATTCCAGCCCCCAGATGTCTTGCTTCTAGCCTCAAACAAAGCACATGTCTTAGGTTTCCCAAGGCTGCGTGTATTCGATTTTGGCTTTGCAATTAAGATCATATACATTTACCATGTCTTCAGCCAGTTTTTCCTCCTTGTTTTGAAAGGCGTATTTCTTCCAAGGCTGAATAAATCAATAATATTTGAAATGTTGCAAGTAATGGGTGCCCCTCATACAGAAGTAGGGTAAACTAAGAGAGTGAAACTGTGTTTCTAATTTGCTGGTCTTTTTTTCCACCCCGCAGACGACAGGTATCAGAAGATAACCCTTGAGTTTTCAGCAAGAAGCGAATCTGTTAATATGACTGAAATCATGACTGAGGATTTCTCTTTGCTGTCGATTTAAAAAGCAGACGAACTCCCACTAAATTGAGAACTGGCAGGCAGATTAGCAGACTAGAGTATTGTTCTGAAGGGATCCTGATGTTTCTGCTTCAATATATAAAAACATGTTCACAGGACCCTAAAAGAAATCTCCTAGGCTTTCCTGGGAATAAGGCAACACGAACCGTCAATAGATGATTACCTTCATTGACAGGAAGTACAGATGAGTAAAATCCACTGGTTACATCGCTTCTAGGTGCACAGACATAGGACAAATCGGTAAGTAGACATTGCATTTCTAAAAGGAGTTCTGTGGATTCAAATCATGCCTTCACAGTCTATCCAAAACCCACTTAGAAGTTTTGCTAAATACCTTCCCCCCCACCCCCATTTATTTCTTTGTCATCCCCAGCATCACATTCTAACCGGGAAGTCACCCCTATCTTGAGAGCAGTATCAAATTTTAGATAAGACACTTTTTTATAAACCTCCCAAAGAATTTCAAGCTACTCCAATAATCTCAACCGATGGCAACAGGACAAATCACCACGCACCTCAATCTGTATTTTGCATAGTTCGGTGCTGTATCATGACTGTGAAGTCTTTCTCATCTGTGACATAATAAAATCAAAGAGCCCCAACCCCACTCCAGGTGCTGAATTTTCACCTGGGAGAGACTCAGACCAAAAAAAAAAAAGCAGAACACGAACCACCCAGGAGCTGGCGTTCCTCTCCTGATAGTGGCTCGTGCCCTCTTCTGCGCAGTCATTACATGGCTCTTTCTCGTGCCCTCTTTTGCGTGGTCATTACATGGCTCTTTCTCGTGCCCTCTTTTGCGTGGTCATTACATGGCTCTTTTCCACAGGATTGATTTTAGTAGACTCCCTTATTTGCATAAAGGCACAATTCAAAGTATCTAGGAAATAAACTTAACCTATATTATGTACCATCTTCTTTTTAAAGATATAACTGTGTTTCTCTCTCTCTTTTTTTGTATTATTGCTTTAAGGCACTTAAAAAAGCCCTTTCCAGACTATCATCCCTGGAATAAAAATGTTTTAATAAAGAGAAGTTTTACCACCCAAGGGTGGCACCCATATGGTTAGAGTTGCTCATTTTAAAGGTAACATAATATCTTAAATGTAAGATTTTAGCTTGGGACACCCGTCAGTCTTAAAGAATCCATGCTTTTTTTATCAGATTTGTTTTTAGGAATGGGATTAATTTGATGCCATCTAAAAGCATCAACGAAAGACTCTGGCTGTCTTCATAAATTGTCTGACATTACAATAGGCTGCTGGGAGAAACAAAATTTCCACCTGAAAAACCTCTAGTGTCAAGTAAAATGCTGCATTTCTAAAACAGAAAAGAATCCACAGAGCATCCTTGTCATTTAACATGATACATTTGAATTTTTATTAAGTTATTGCTGGAGGAAAATTATTTTTTGTTTTGCTTGGTGTTTACTGCTCTTTGTTGTTGTCGGGTTGGGTTGGGTTGGTTTTTGCTTTTGTTTGGTTTTCACTTTTTCTTTAAGTCATTTTACGGGGAGGAATTCTGTATTTCCCACGGCTGCAAACCTGACTTTTTCATCTGATGTTCTAAGAAATTCAAGGCGATTTAGAGTACAATAAAGAATAAAAATGTGATCAATTGAATACAGTATTTCTGTGAAGTCTGAACAAAGTGGAAATCTGAATTGCAGCCCCAACTATTTAAATAAGCGATTACAAAAGGAGTGCTAGAAACCATTATATTGTGTGATTTCTTGTGAATAATGGAAATGCTCTCTATCAGGTATTTTTACTTAAATGGAATAAACGTTTGAGAGATGGTGTTCAGCCATTGTAACCTTCCACGCCACTAGCAGGAGTGCTATTTCAACTTCTCCTCCCGGACCCCCACCCCCGCAGAGAGGCGCACACTAGAAAGAAATTCAGAAAGTTATCAAAAGAAGTGTGATTTCAATCTATCCTTCACCTCCATCAGTTGGGAGCGGATCATTTCCCCTCTAAGGACCCTGATGAAGACTTTCAAGCATCCTTACAGGGAGATTTCCCCTGTCAGAGCTCAACAACATCCTGGCACTCTGAGGCTAATACGTCTCCTCCAATTCAGAACGTCATGCACTGACAGTGCTCTCAGAAGTTCTTAGAGAAATTAAAGATAGGCTTACTATAAATAGACTGCCAACGCCTTTCTTTTAATTGAATTTTCCATCTTCCAAAGACCCTTTCATATGATTAACCAAAGGGTAATACAATTTGACCATTACCCACTTCAGGCAATTTAAATAAAGTCTGATGTTTTGTAGAAATAAAGTCCTATTTGGTGGCATAGTCACCGATCTTGATCACACAGAATCGTACCAGATTGCTCCCCAATTCCCATTTGTAAATAAATTTCCAACTGGGGGTGAGGTGGGGGTGGGGGGTGGCCCTGAAGGCTGGAGGAAGTATCGGGGCTGTTTCCCTGCGGCATTCTGCATCTTGTCATCAGACTGGCAAAAGCCGTAGACAGTGAGAGGGGGGCTGGGGTAGTCCTGGCATTGCCCCCGTTCCCACACAAATCACTTCACGTCTGTGGGTCTCTGTCACTGTTTACATAAAAAAATGACTAGATGATTTGGTGAGCGTTCTCCTCTCCTACAATGATGTTTCCGCCTGAGCTCACGTTCAGGGGCGCAGGTTTTGAGGAGACAGGTGGAGGACGTGGCTGAGATAATGCTATTATACAGCCGGTCTGCCGACCAAGTGTTTTCCCGAGTAGCCTCCCGGAGCCAGCCGCAGCCCAGCAGCAGACTGCTATCAGATAAAAGATTAAACACCACAAGTTCTCTTCGCTCTATGCAAAGAGGAAGCTATGAGGAACTTTTAAATTGCTCTATACCTTTAACCCAATTGTCCTTTTTTAAAAAAAAATTGATATTTTAAATTGCACATCAAAAGAAATTTGGCAGTGATGCTCAGATTGCTTGGAGGGATAACATCCCCCAGCCCCTAGAAAACAAAGCACAGCAACAACAACAACAACATCGAAAGGTTCATTTATCATGGTTACTGTTGGTGTGACTTCAGCATCTGGGGGTTCCTTCAAAGCCTAAGGTCTCCTGACAAGCCTGTCTTCTGCAGACCACAGTTTGATACAAAGAACCTTTTCTTTGAAGGCTTTGCACTTGGCTTTGTGCTGGTGAACCGCTCCCTTGCTACTGTTTACAGGTCATTTGCGTGGACATTCCTGGGATATGAATGACAAGAAAAGGTCCGTCCATGGATTCTATGAACGAAGCATCAGATTCCTTTTCCTGGCAGCTAAGGGAATGCCTGGATTCTGGGAGCATTCCTCTGCATGGTCCCAGTACCTGGGGAATCCCTGGGAAAGCAGAGTACCTCCACGCAAGACAGGAAGTCTGCGCCCACCATGGGACTTGCGGTGTTCCCTCTTCTCATTCCCCGCTTGCTGCCGTGAGCCACAAACCTTCCGGAGCATCACCACACAGTAGTTTATTTAAAAGAAAGATGCTCTTGGAACTTCTACAAAATCTTTACAATAAAGGTGCTGTTAGTACATATACAAATCGGCCGAAGCACAAAGAACGTATCTCCCAATTAAGTCAAAGCAGAAGGAAACAGATCTCTCTGTCTTAAAAGTCTATAAAACTCGGTGAAGTTTGCGGGAGCGGGGAGGGGGTAAGATTCTTTGAAATTATTTTCGGTGTATGCACAATCCCGGGACTCTGAAGAACACAAGCTGTTAACTATCGACACAGGGTGGACAAAGTAAAACGAGTGAAATCGTCGCCACGTCTTTACAGAGTCTGTGTATGTTTACCTCCTGTCGCTCAACGCTGCTTTAAAACTTCCAACGAACATTATACTGAAATGACCGCGTCCTTTGGTTGTTATTTAAGGAGTATCCGAACGTATAAATGAACTTCACTGGATGACCCCGGCTAATTTCCTGTCTCCCTGATGACATAAGCAATGGGACCTGTTTAGCATGCGGGAGCTGCCTGACTGCAACTTTCCAGTGGGTTTCAGATGGCTGTCGCCTACTCAACTAGGTTAGTCCAAAGAGAGGGAAAGAAAGAAAGAAAGAAAGAAAGAAAGAAAGAAAGAAAGAAAGAAAGAAAGAAAGAAAGAAAGAAAGAAAGAAAGAAAGAGAAAGCACTTGCATGCAATGAAACCTATATTGGTCATTCTTAAAACATCATTTTCCCATGGCTCGGTGGGGCTTCTTGCTTACTCAGATAACGCGGACACCTTTCCAGTGAGGTCCTTTTTTGAAATGTGATCTTAGGTCACATTTCAACTTACTTATTCCACACATAGGATGAGTCATGCCAGATAAAGCACTGTCATTAAAAGCATTTTTTACTAGGGGGGGGGGGTGCAGGTAGGGAAAGAGCCCCCTTCGGACAGCATGATCCAGCTCTTTGTTGAACCAGGTGGGACATCCTATGAATAGAATCTCTTCAGACCTAGACCTGAGTGGCAGCACACCTGGCCTATGTTTGGAAAAGAAAGTCTCTCTTGTTTGGCTACACAGCCAGTTACAAAGAGCCAAGACAAGCTTAATTTACCCATTAAGAATGGAGGCCCATGTTTAAGAGTCATCAGCAGTAAAGGAAAATACACTGGATCAGTTCAAGTGCACGCTAATCATTTAATGTAATAAATGGAGCAACTTTAATTATCTCCTGAGGAAATGATTTCACACTAAAACAATGGGAATGAAGAGGTTACTTCAGGAGCATAATACACAGCTGAAATGACCCCTGTAGATCTGCAGATTTCTCTCGCGCATTTCAGAGGGAGAGAGAGAGAGACTGTCCCCCATATACCCTTAACTCAGCTGTCTCCTTAATTCTATGGGATACAGTAAATGGGGTTAAAGATATTTAGTGCCAACCCCGCGGTGGTTCTGCTTTATAAACTGAAGAAAAGCTCCCACCAGGCCCAAGATCAGTGTCCATCATGACTGCTTTGAAAGCAGCTCCCTCATAAGAGGATATCTGCCTCAATCGCAGCAAAACAAATAAATTAGGCTAGAGACCCCGTCTCCCCCATCATGTTCCTCTCCTCCCCCAAGGATCAATTTACACCTACCCTGGCCATTACAGAAAAAGCAACTCCAGGGAGAGGCTTGAAACTTCCTCTTTTTTTTTTTCTTCTTAATGTTTGAATCTGTCATGAGGAAGGTTGGCTTTATTTTTTGGAATTTAAACAAAGGATTTTTTTTAATGTTATTTCTGCTGAGGGGTGCGTGTGGCTCCCCACCCCCACCCCCTTTTGTAAAACAAAATTAACCTGAAGGTTTTATAATGGGGGATTGATTTGTAGAAAGTGGGGGGCGGGTTAATGATTTGGTCAGTTTCTCGGCAAATGTACTTGACCGTGTGTGGCTTAAAGGGGCTTCCTGGGTTTCTTATTTCTGTTGCCTCCTCCTGCTCCTTCCATAAAGTCCACGAAGCAAGTACTGCCTTGTTTGTTTGTTTGTTTCCTAAAGCATTTCAAGAACACATTTCCATTAAATAGAATAACTGGGGTAGCTAGGGATATAACCCTCCCAAGACACAGCAAGAGAATGTTTAGGACTGCTCTCCCATCCTTCCCCTAAGTAGATCCAAACCAGCAAAAGCAAGCAACAAAACCAGAGATGATATGAGCAGTTTTTTCCTAATAGTTTTTCCACCAGTTTCTGCACTTGCCTCCTTTGGGGAGAATCAAGAGAGCAAGAGAAGAATCTTCCTCCTTCCACAGAACAAAGACGTTTGGGAAACTATACCTGCCTTTAAGCTCTGCCCGTAACCTGCGGCCACTCTAAGTGTACCTTGCCACTGGAAATAAACGGAAAGTGTAAATAGATGCCCAACTCTATTTCTGTTTGGGCCATGTTTGAGCGTGTTGAATAAAGAATCGGGTCATGGTCCGATTAAAATTGATAAACAAATGAGAGGACTTGAAACAACTCTACAAAATCAAAAAACAACCCAAAGCTGTGCTGGTCGGCTTTCCTCTTAGTGTAAAAAACAAAACAAAACCGCATAAGGGCAGATGATAACTTTGAGGGAGCCGATTTGCATTTATTCAAAACTGGCATCTATATTTCACAAAAGGGAACCTCTGACTTCTCTCGACCTCGGCTTTGGTGCTCTCTGGCTCCATGAAAACGACTGGCATCAGACATGAAGTTAATTGGAATCAACCGCGGAGTCTTTCCAGGGAGCACGCCGGAATGTGTACCATTCAAGCTCGGCTTACCATCGTATTCTCTACGGAATAGTGGACCACAGGGTTCTCATTCACAAACAGCCAGGTTAAACAGTTAAATGCTAGCAAATCCTGCACAGCCCTGTGGGAAATTTCACTTTAATCCCGAACGTAGAAGAGGGCAATCAAAGCCCAAAGCCCGGGTAACAAATCTGATCCGCTGCTGCAATCGGTGCCCTCCTGGGAAGGAGAGAGGTGCTCGCGGTGCAGGCCTGCGATGGATAAATACCTAAATGATGAGCTACGTGGGGAATGCAGAAGCGGGAGCTGGCTGCAGCCATTCGCTTCCAATTCCATATTACACTGTGAGAGGCAATTCTCGTGCAGCTCAGGAGCAGCCAGTCCTGATCACTACAAGTTGAAGTGTGGCTTAGGGAATGATTAATGACAGTGTCAGAGGAAAACAAAGCACAATGAGAGTTATCTCTAATCCACCTGCTTGCAGATGCGAGAGCGAGGGGAGGAAAATGGCCCCGGTGAGCCCTGATGATAAAAAGAGGGGGAAAATCAAACTAGAAAGGTGCAAAGCTGTAGATATGTATTAATCTGATATATAAAAACTGGGCCTCAGCTTGAATAAAGCATGAGGCATGAACGGAGCCCCATAGGTGATAGATACTGGGCCATAGTGGACTTCACATTGTCTGTATTTTTTAAATCAAACACGACTGTTCCCTTCAGTATTGCCTTTGACATTAATAGGTTGGTATTTGAAAAGTCACAGTTCACTAGATGAGCGGGCTTGTGAGTGCAAGCTCATTAAACAAACCCCCTTTTTTGTTGTTGTTGTCTTTAAAAAATACGGTGACACCATACCACCACCTTGTGGTTTTGCCGTGCTGCTACACATTGCCCCCAGAGAGAAGCCAATATTCAATCACATTCGCCAAACCTATAAATCCAGGTGGAAGGTAATTATAAGATCGATGCTGTGCTTTATAAGCAAGCACGTGCATGAGCAGCTTTCACTTAAGACAACACGTGACCGGTAAGATCATTTGCGTTTCATAGCGCATTTTCAGGTGTAATACGAGGTGTCAGCCTGGTCATTCCAATTACATCTATTCTCATTTCAGGCTACCAGTGTGATGAGCTCAGACGACATCAAATACCTGTCTCTCGGAACAGGATGAACAAAAGAAGTGGACTCACCTGCTTCACTACAAGAAGCTACTCCCTTCCAAAATGTAACACAGCGCGGTCACAACGGCCTTCCCACGTGTGGAGAACGATGATGAGAAAGCAAGTGGATATGTGCTTTCTTTTCAAGCCAAGAAGGTTTTGCTCATGGCCCTTTATATAAATATATGATATTTATATGTGTTTGCATGTATGTGTAATTTATAACATATATATAATTTAGAACATTTATAGAGAGAGATGTTCAACATTCACAGATTTATAATGTTATAAATATGGTCTTGGGGTTCCCACACACACACACACACACACACACACACACCATTTTTTTAAATTTGCCATGAATCAGTCTTTTGCTATTCATGCGATTGCGTGGGTGCAGTAGCCTTCTGGAATAGTACTTGGGGTACAGTCACTGTTGTTTGAAGGTAATGATGGACAAGTCTCTTTCCCAGGATGCCTCAGGAGATCAACTTATTCCCAGGTTTGGGAAGGCCTACTCTGCTATGGTACACAGTGCCAAGAGCCTACCGCATCCTCTCCTCTGTAATCTAACCAGCAACAAGTTAACTGTTCATTCATATTTCATGCAAGTTTTTTTAATATTGAAAGTCTAATGAAGATTTAGCATTCCGCTTTTTAACAAGGCTGACATTGCTGTTGAAAGAAAGCAAATACATTATTTTAATTAATATCAATTCATAAGTGCTCCTGATTTATATATTAAACAAAGAGGGAGAGCTTCTTGTCATACACGGCAATTGATTCTGTATTCACCCATCATTTGCTCAGAGCCCGTTACCCCTCGTCTTGCCTGGAAAAGGCGTGATGGAAGCTGCCATGGAGAGCTGTGTCTCTCACACGCAGTTAATGCCATGCTGTGATCACCTCACCCCTTAGTTCCTGAGGACGAGCTTCTAGCCAACTGTGCTTGTCTCCACCTGACATCTCCTACGATCAAATAAGCAGCCGCTATTGTCTTAAGCTTAATGCCTTTGTGTGTGGTTCAGCCTTCCAATCATTGTAGAGAGCCTGACAATCTGTGTGTTATGGAAGCATAATGTTAGGCCAAAGGAGGTAATTAATAATAGCAGTTTTAGGAAGCTGAGAATAAGGATTGCCTTACAAGCCAAAACATCTTCAGCCAATTAGCTAAGTATGGAATTATCACAACGACAAGGACCTGAACGGAACAGTGAGTGTCCGTCCTTACATGCTAGGGCACCGGAGGTAGTTTGGACATTTCTAGAATTTGGGGAGGTGCTCTGATTCTGAGAGACCATCAATAAATGGAATATCATCTGCTCACTAGATTCTGGGGTTATCTTATCCTCCCACCCCTCATTTAAAACAAAACTAGTCTACACTGTGCTTTCCCTAATATGAAATCGCTAGAACAGAGTAGAGACCCCACTCCTTGTCCCCAGTCTCCCAACCCACCCACCCCCGCCCACCACCCCTACACCCCCCACGCATACACTCTGTCAAGTTAGTTATGTCGATTTCCAAAGGAACAATAACAAAAACTAGATGCTGGGGCACTTCACATTCTGTGCTTTGAATTATATTTATAGATCTATATTTCCTCTGAGATATACTGGTACATCCCTCCCCCCAAACCCTTGGAGATAAAGGCAGAGATCCTGTGGGTGGGCCAGTGGGAGGGGGAGGAGCCACAGTACCCATGTAGAAATGTTTTTAAGCCAAAGAAAAGATTTCATTTCTTCTTAATTGTTGGGCTGTAGTGCAAGCCAGTAATTATTTTGTCCCCCAAGTACCTCGGCAAAAAAAAAAAAAACACACACACAAAAAAAATCCCACCCTCAATGCTTGATGCCTGAATCATTCCAGCCAATGATATTGGCTGCTCTTTCCGGGGAGAGAACATCCCAAAGCCCCAAGTCAGGATATTAATCCCACCCTATTTTTCAGAGAGCGAAATAAATCATGTGCCCCAAAGTAAGACAATTGGGACCGTGAGAGACGGCCTGACCCCAAATACCAGCCAAATTCCTCTCAAGTCTAGTCCAGTCTCTTCATTCCATCAGCTTAAATCGAAAGGTATTTGGTCGTTCTGGCTGTGCGCGCAGTGAACAAGGTTTCCTCCCCCCAACTCCTGAGAGGTTGAAACTGCACGGGCCTCCAGGGCATACGTTTGTCTTTGCAGGTCAGCTAGGACTGAGCGGGTTGCTTCGGCAATCCGCATGCAAAGGAGCGCTCCCCCACCCCAGGAACGCAAGTTACATTTATGCTCTATAAAATAAGGCATCTCCCAATTTATTGACCCTGGCATGGTTATTTATCTGGCATTATATTGCAGCAGTAATCCGGGGAGTTGCTTTGTAGTGACTCCGTTACCATTTCTTGTTTTGCAGTAACTCTGTAAATAACTTGTGTCACCGTTCTCCGACCCATTTCCAGACAGAAGAGAGGACGTTATTCCTCTGTGCAAAATCTTCACAGCTGATGGAAGGAGGTGTTCAGATTGCGATCTGTATTACATGCCAGACATCCTGCATTAGCATTGTTAGGCGGGTTATTTATCTCCAACCTGAATATATTTCCAGGATAGCAAATGATGACTTATAAGCTATCACCTATGATGTGATGTGCAAGCCTAGAGCAATAGAAGAAGGAATTTTTAAACCACCTCCACTGAACATCTTAGCTTAAGCAAACCGATTCGGTGCTGTTCTATTTACCTTAATTAGTACACATCCTAGCCATATTTGTTTATAACACTGTGCTAGTGGCTACATGAAACCGTTGTAAAGCTGCCTACAAGGCCACTGGGTATGCAAGGAAAACTACGCAGTCATTACTACCCAGGAGAGGGCAAACACGTGGTATTTTATTGCTAATTTGGACCAAATCCCTGTAATTTGGTGTTTAAAGATTGTGCATGGGTTATGAGCATACAGTTGTTGAATAAATGTACCATGGCACATTTTTAACATCTGTGGATGTCTTAATTGAATAATAGGCTCCTTTATGCGTAGCTTAATGAAATGCATTATATATTTGGGAATTCAAACAAGATGTACTATTTGGAAAAGAAATTACTAATGAATTGGCTTATGTTGTCTCAAGACCCCATACACTGCTAAAATCTGGAAGGGGAAGAATGAACTGAAAGCACACGCATATACACACACACAATCTATAGGCAGGCACATACATGTTGTATCCCTATGATCTTCTGGGTCCCTTTGTTAAGAATGAAGCTCCACACCTCCCCCAGCCCTGAGGTTTTCTCTCCCCCCAAGTCGAAGGTAGTTTGGGCAGTGTGTTGTGTTATTCCATTAGTTTATGTTTTAAGACTAAGAAGAGATATTTCTGTGTTATAAATTATTTATAAACACAAGAACAAAGGGAAGCTGTCAGGGCTGCTGCTACTTTGAGAAAATAAAAAGGAAATGATGAATTTATGGAGAATCCAATTTGATAAAGAGGGAGGAGATGCAACTGCTAATTATTAACATCCATCTGCAGACCGAGACCTGAGAGTAGAGAATTAGATGGATACATTTACATCTGTCTGTCACCCAAAGAAATCTCACTAATGGTGTCCCGCATTGTCACCCAACTCCCCCTATCGAGCTTAGAGAGGCTTGGAGACATTTGAGGATCTTTTAATCAACAGCAGGGCAGGGAAGAGATGCAAGGAACTTTAGAAAGGGACACTCACAAACAACTCCGCGTCGTCTTCCCTCTGCAAGATCACCAATAACGAGTACTATGGCCTTTCTCTCTCTACCTCGTTGATTTGGGTCCAGCAAGTTTTGAAAGCTTTTCCATTGAAGCAGCGACATGCCACACCCCTACGATCTAAAGCACAGTGTGGAGGGAGGCACAGGCTACGGTGGGGGGGGGGGGTGTTATGATGTGAAAATTATTATTATCTTATTATTATCCTATCTTGACACTGCGCCTAGCTCTCATCTTCCGGACATCGCTTTCATCAGCAGGAGGCAACTGAAAACGGGCTGCTTTGAAAACGCAAGAGACTGCGCTGCTTCCTTCCTCTCATGAAAGGAGCGGCTGAGGGGGACTAAAAATATATGAAGAATTCGTCAAAGAAAAAAGAAATGCCCCGTGTCTGTGGGCAGCTTGCTGGTGAGGGGAAAGCACAGCCTTTCATTCTTGAACCTGAGTTTAAGACTGTAGACTCGGAAAGCGGTAACCATTGCCACGCTGCCCTTGTTGCCTTGCTTTGCAGCAGCAAGGTCATCTATACTTGGGAGGTTTCAAATCACCTTTGAAAAATTTAGGGCGCTATTTTTATCTGTCACCCTTCTACACACAAGCCTTGGGCTGGTTCCCATATCTGCTATTCATAGATTTGGCAATTTTTTAGCCTGGATTTTTGATGTGTTGTCCATCATGTGATCTCTCCCAGTTGGTCTGAATTAGCCAGACAGGGTATGGGGAGAGGGTTTCTTTCTGATTCTCTTACTTTGTCACGTATTTTTAAGTCGAGCAAAAGAAAAGGGGTAGTGTGGCCCTTTTCAAGTTTGGAAAGATAGTAGTTTATTTCTAGTTTATTTATGGTTTTCTGCATGGCAGATCTTCTGTGTCATAGACTTTCTAATGCGATCATACGGCACGTGGCCACGTCACTTTGTTTGCTTCCTCCGAACTTCCCTGTGATGGCTTGCTGAAATGTTCCCGGGGAACAAAGTCGTTTGTCAAATGCTCATGAACTTATTTAAAGAGTTTGGGACAACAGGCACTTAAGAAAATGGAGGTGATGAACCATATTTCTAAGGTTTCTATCCCTGTGATTTTGTATTTAATGTAGAAAGCAGTGACTAATGTCAGAGAGCAAGACAGAAAAATAAATGAATAAATAGACTAAGCACTACCTTTTTTCCTTGTACTTGGAGTGGGCCCCCAAATTGGGCTAGGTAGAGAAACGGATAATTACAGATTGTAATTATTTACAGAGTTGATTTTTATCGAATCATATGAAACCCTGTTATAATAACTTTTTTAAATGAAAAAGAATGTTTAAGTCTTTTACCTCATATTGGGTTTCATGAAAACTATTGGTTTCACTGGAGAAGTTACACCCTGGACTGGACATGGACCTGTAAATCTCGATAGAGTTCCTCACAATAGAATGCTGGGCATGAATTTGCATGGGGTCACATATGGTGAATAGGAATAGATGGGTCTGTTTTTAATAGCAATTTTGTTAGAAAGGTACAGAGAGGTCAGCCAATAAATCAATGTAGAGAAAACTTTAGAGGAGTTCTTCATTTCTTGTCCCACCCCTGCCCCTCAATGCTCTTCATTTATTATCTGGAATGTGTAGGGATGTTTGGAAATTCCGGGAGCAGCTTTTGCAACACGGTTTACCAGATGTCAGGGTTAGACGGTGGGAGTTTGGAGACCAGAGGGCTAAGAGAGTTGGATGTAGAGGAAGGCAATATTCAACAAGGGGGAGATTGGCAAGTACATCTATGTTTGATGGAGGCAGGGGAAGACAAAGGACGGAGTGCAAGAGGTAAAAGCAACAGAGGTCAATCCTATTGCATGTGAAATTCTGCGATAACAATGATCTTCAAGCAGCTGCACAGGTAGACTCCCGAGCTGAACAGTTGTGGCAGGGAGAAGGGGAGAACACTCACCAACATCCAGCCAATATGCCTGGCCTTCTTTGAGTTTGAATTTTGTTCCATCTTTGTCTTCCATTCTTTCCAGAGCCTCTTAATGTGATCACTTTCAGAGAAGTGAGGAATAGGGTAGAAGATGCTTGTACAAGTCTGAACCTGTGCCGCAAATATATCGGTGCATGTGGTGAAGCTCAGTTCTGAAAATGTCTTAGACATCACCAACCACCGTGAAGGGATGAGTTGCTGTGCCTGGAGACTCGGGACCCTAGACTGGGGGTCCCACGGCCAATCTCCATCACACGGGACACAAAGACCATATGCCACATTTTGTAGCCTTTGCCTCCAAGAGCTTTACTCAGAAGCAAACAAAAAAAACCCCACTCAACTCTCATTTTTACATTTACTTCTCTCTCACACCACACACGTGAGCCAAATGTAACTCCTTCACGTCCTCAGTACCCACACCTACCGTTCCCTGCAGGTAAGTCTTCTTCACTGCTTCTCTTCTTCCTCTTACCCAGATTCTGTTCATCCCTAAGAACTCTGCTTCCATGGAGAGTTGCTGGGTTGAAGTGAAGTTACTTAGGCCTCGTTTACCTGTGTCTTTGTAACTCCAACCAATACTGTGCGAGACGATGCAAATAGAGTGTGCCGAACAGTAATACAGGGATTAGGCAGTTTTTCTGTTGTGCTGGATAGAGGAGTGAGGAATCCCATGATGAAGACAGAAGAGGCACCAGCAGAGCCTTCCGAGATCTCTGCCTGAAGTAGCAGAGGCACTAGAGGTTGTACCACTCTGAGACCACAAGACGTCAGAGCGGCTGCACTGAGACCATGAGGCAGAGCAGCAGAACGGCATTGAGATCACGAGGTCATGAGTACAGCGATAGGCTTCTCAGCCCACAGAGCAAGGCAGAGACCAAGCGGTTACATGGCTGAGATGCTAAGGACCAGAGAGAGACATGGCTGCTGGCTGAGAAGAGTCACTGCTGTTAGCCAAAAGATTGTATTCTTAATGTTTTCAGATCCTGATTTGTGTTAACCTATTACCTTCCCTAAATTAGCCATATAACCTGGAGTATTGTCTGTGAGTTCTGTGTTAGACCTTGCAAAGTATTACGGATCCCAGCAGAAAGTAGAGTGCTATGGGATGAATGGTTGGTGTCAAAATCGAGTAAAGAAAGGTGGAGCGTGGGAGCATATTTGACCCCTGCCTTGTGGCAATTGGGAGACCTTGAGGTGTAGTAGCTATATTTGGGGGCTGCTAATGTTAAGGTCAGCAGCTGGAAACCCTCAGCAGCTCCACCAGAAAAAAAGATGGGGCTTCCTACGTCATAGAGCGTTACAGTCTCAGAAACTGGCAGGGGCAGTTCTACCCTGTCCTACAGGGTCACAAGGAGTCAGCATCATCCGTGGGAGTGGGTTTGTTTGTGACAATCGACCTTGGTCTAGGGTAGAGATGGATTCCCCTTCTCCTTGATGGAGTTGGAAGAGTACTAGTTCATACTCACCTAGAGGCTCAGTGTAAAACCCAATGGCTCTCACTTTTACTTTTTAGTTTCTATTTTAGACAACACAATATAGAGTCATTTTGCAAGTTATCCATGTATCACGTCTCAGCTACACTTCTGTCACCTTTTGCCCTGCTTTGTGATATTTGAATCCATGAAACTCATCCATTGACAGTCCTATAAAGCAGTCAGGGCCCCTCCCTTTCAAGTGATGCCCAGAGCTCGTGCCACCCCTGCCACAGCTTCGATATGCCTTTGGAATCAGTTCTCTTCTCCACTGGCACTCAGGGCACTTGTGAGTCAGAGCTGACTTGGGGCAATTGTGATGTTTTCCCCTTGGGAGATGACATCGAATGGGACCTGATCAACAGAAGACACTAAAGGAACCCTGTAATAATTCACAGCCTTGTTCCCAGGCTCTGGTCTCTCTGCTGCGGGCTGCAGGCTCTAGGCTGGTTCCTGGGCAGAGGCATGCAAGGGACCAAGACAGGCACACCCTCCCACAAATATCACCATCACACTTCAGTGGGAGCCGTCTCCAGTGGGTTTCAGTGACTTCAAAACCCAGTTTCCTGCTCACAAACACCTCTGCAAACTACTCAGCTGTCCAGAGGGCAAAAGAAAAGTTCACACAACCCATCCAAAAGCAAAGTACAAGAATGAGTCATTTAATTGACCCCATCCTCAGAAAATATGTCCTGGAGCCCACACGAACCCAAATCAAACCACTGCCATTGAGTTGATTCCGACTCGTGGCAGCCCTGCAGGACAGGACAGGACTACCCCCGGGGGTGTCTGAGACTCCAACTCGGGGGAAACAGAAAGGCTCGACTGAACTTGCAGGTAGCAGGTCATGTGTAAGCCACTACCCCACCAAGGGAAGAGAAACCATTAAACTGATAATAAATGACAATCATAAGACAATACTCCGTAGACTTCAGAAATATAATTTGATTTTTAAGTTAAGTGTTTCTCATGACGTAAAAGTCCTTGGGCATTGAAAACGGTTCATGATCACCTCCTATCCAGAAGGTTGAAGGTGAGTCTGTCCAGAGGCACCTTGGAAGAGAGACCTGTTCAACGACTCTCAAGCAAACAGCCACCGAAAACCCAATGGGACACAGGTCCACACTCACATACCTGAAGTATCCATGAGTCAGTCAGCATTGGCACTAAGGGAACTGGTTTATAATTCTAGAAAGACCTATAATTCAACCTCAAAAATACCTGCTGAAATCAATGTTAAGAGGTTCCAGAGAATGTAAAAATATAGATGTTAAGTCAAAATGCTATTGACTTGTGTTCTCATGTTTTTTAAGCCATTCATCTCCCTTCAGGAGGGATGGGTACTTTTGCTTGATGATTTGTACCTAATAAGTGATAAAGAAAATATTGGAAAATATCAGATTGGAAAAGAAATGTGCCAAATAACATTGAATTCTTAGTAAATTGGGAATCTTCCCGTTTCTAATATCAAAGTGTTGCCTGTAAATGCAAATGCTTCGTAAGAAAAGGATAGGAAGCATGCTAATGGTCTCGTGGAGAGGGCCGTGGGTTCCACACAGTATCAGCGGGGTCTGAAGGGGACTGTGGCAGCTTCTATTGCTCGTCCATCAAATACTCTGGTTCTTGCCTTTGGGGTGTCCTCCTTGCCTTTTTGACATCACGGCTGACTTGGGATTTTTCTTTTTCTCACAGAAGAAATTACTTTATTCTACTTGAGGAAAGTAGAAGATACAGAGATTTGTTCTTTGCTTGGCAAAAGTGACCTCTCCCCCTACCCCTGAATGCTGACTATTGGCAGCGGGCGTGAGACACGCCAATCCCCACTGACACATGGAACACAAACATTTGGCCAGAAACACGTGGAGAAGATCTAGACATTTCCTGGAGCGGTTTTACAAGCTCATTTTATTCTGTGGATCATCTTGCTATCTAGGAAAGCACTACATTTTAAAGATGATTTAATTTTCCTAACTGAACCTGGGCAAGTCGCTACTTCTCCCCAAGAGCCAGGAAGAAAACAGAAAGCGGTTTCAAGTGCTCTTCGGCAACATTTCCTCTTCTTCTGTGAGGAGATGACTTACATTTATCTCTTGGCTAAATGTGTCGAGACCTTGCCAAAGCAAGTCCATCTGAAAAGTCAGTGTAAGGGGGTCAGGTGCCTTCTACTCCCACCAAAGCTTGGTATTCAGCTCACTGCAAAGGATCCCTGGTGTCTATTGGGTTCCATGTTCAGCTGCTGATGACACCTCTCTGCTATGGGAGGCTGAGGGAACAATGTGTGAGCGCCTTCAGCCTTCTCTCAGGTTCCCCAGGGTAAGCACTGTCTGAAAGGTGTCTGTATGACATAGAGAAGACATGTGCAGGAGTAACATGTCACTTCCATAAGAAGCCTTTCTTGGCCAGGGGATGGTTACCCCATCTTCTTTCCCTGTACCATGAATCTAGCAATGTGCCCCCATGTTGTACCTTCAGCCGGGGTCCCAGAGTGACAACCTGGAGCAGTCAATCCATAGTGGACATGAACAACGCATACCTTTGCCATCATAAGGTATGGGAAATTTTCAAATTAAGTTGTTACCACAGAGCAACCGAATTTCTTCCAACTAATTTCACAAAGCAGTGGATAATTAATGGGAAAGGAGATGCAAAAGAAAGAACTCAAAGAAATGCACTTCTTCCCTGAGAGGCCAGGGGACTGGTAAAACCCTGGAAGATCACTGCATTCACCCACAGACAGCTTCCCAACATAACCCAAGAGCAGGCATCCTGTTCAGAATGATTTTTACCCTGGCTTCCAAATTGCAATTTTCATTACAGATGGAGCATGTATCCCCACCCTGATTCCACCACTCCAATTAGACCACAAACTAGTTCAGATTCTATGTAGAGACCAAACAGAAGAGGAATAGATTCCTATTAACAGAAACGTAAAACTATATCAAGTACCAAAATCCATTCCCAAATATGATAGCATGAAGGGGTTTCTAAACATTCAGGGGAAAATAGAATTCAAGGTAATGGAATTTCCCCATAAACTTTCTGAAGCCTGCTCGAATGTCCAAGCCCCTACAAAGCTAGCGACAAAGGTCAGACAAGATATAGCTTATGTCTTTTTCACAACGTTTGTAGGCTTATGCATCAGCCAGAGTTTACAGCTAAACTCTAACAATGATGGCAGATTGACTATGCTGGAGCTATCGGGCCATCGCCTGACTACAGAATGAGAAGGGTATTCAACTATGTAGTGCCTGTAGAAAAATATTTTAATATCCTCAAGAACACACAAGGCCCTTTATTATGTCACGCAATAAAGGGATTTAGTGTTTGAACCCATCAAGTATTTCAGTCTTACATAGTGTGCCAAGCAAGCAAAACAAATCAAGATGCAAGGGAGTACCCAACCCCCCTAACGGGAAAGCACACTGCTGGGCAGAGCTTTCATAGGACACCTTTTTCCGAGGAGGTGAGCATCGAGCAACTCTCTCTGAGTTAGTGCACACAGTGGTGTCTCCTGGGAAGGTTCTCTCTGGTCACAATGAATTTTTTGGTAAAAGCAGTTTTGCTCGATCCTGGCTTTTTGTGAAGGCCGATTGAAGAAAAGAGTGTGCAGCTGTGAAGTTTCGTTTCCTGCTCGGGAAAAATGCCAAAAAAAACTTAAGATGTTGAACGCACTTACAATGACAGCTGTATCAGAAAAACTCAAGTGGACGAGTAGTTTTCTCATTTCCAAAAGGTGAAGTGTCTACTGATGACAAACTCATTCTGGAGATCTGTCAACTTCCTGAACAGACAAAAATGTCAACAAATTAATGTACTTGTACTTGAAGACCAATGACAGACCATTTAAGAGATGGTGAAGTTATCTAGACTATTTTTTTAGCTCAGTTCAGTGAATTTTAAGGGAAGTTGGGAAAGAGAAGGGTTGATGCAAACTCTGTGCCCTGGGTTCTGACTGACCAGGAAAAAGAGCATTGAGTGGAAACATGTTGTGCTCTGAAAGAACAGCTCCAAGTGACCCAGACTTTTTTCCAAGGTCATTACTGGTGACGAGTCATGGTGCTATTCTTATGACCCCGAAACCAAACATCAGTCAAGCCAGTGAAAGATGCCATCATCGCCTTGCCCCCCCCCCACCACCAAAAGAAAAGCTAGTCAAGGGAAATTAAAGATCAAGATGATGCACGTTTTTTCCCCCCTAATGTGAGAGGTTTAGGGCATTTGGAGTTCATTCCACCAGGTCAGATTGTTAATCAAGCTTTCTATTTGGAGGTCCTGAAAAAATTGCATAATAGTGTGTGACTGATAAAAAGGCCTCATTTGTGGTAGCCAGAGGACTGGTTTTGCCACCAGGACAATGCACCTGCTTCATGCAGCTATCTCAGTGCACTAGTTCTGGGCACCACCACCATCCCCCCCATAAAAACAGCATGCCTCTCTTGCCCCATGTACCTGATTTGCCTGACCGTACTCTGTGTAACTTCTTTTTGTTTCCTCGAATGAAGAGAGACATGAAAGGACAGTGATTTGAGGACACAGAAGAGGTGAAGAAAAAAGCAAGGGAGGTGCTGTCAGCCATCCAAACTGATGAGATTTAAAAATGTTTCCAAGAATGGAATCACAGATTTTACAAATGTATTGAGTGTAATGGAGAGTACTTTGAAGGTGATAAGGTTGTAAAAAAAATTTTTTAATACATAGCTCTGAAAAAAATGATGTGGTTTTCTTTGGGGGGTGATATTCCCTCATAATATTTAACCCCCAAACTAAATTGAATACAATTGTTCTTGAAGATTCATATAGCACTATGGGACCTTGCAAAACTTAAGAATCATTCCTTGTTTTCAACCCCTGCTAACCATAAAAAGATGCAGCAATAATACCCTGTGAGATAGCAGAGCATGATGAATTTAGTCTAGTCTGAAGGCCTATGTAAAAAACCTCACTTACTCCATCAATTGTAGGATGACCAGACAGATATGCATCCCGATGTTGCCAGTGCAGACCCAGTTAGTGATGTTGATCTGGCGTACTTAATCATGGATTTTCTTTCACTTCCAACATGTCACGAGTGGAACCTGCATTATATGGCCCCTCAATTTATGTCTGACCTGGAGAACCCATGGAAGATTTCAGAATTCTGATTTTCCCTCTTGCAGAATGAAGGAAATAATATGAATCACAATCTTCCCCACCAGTGTTCTGAGGCTCAACTTGATATAAGAGTGCTGTGGGTTGGTGACATCCCACCGGTTTCAACTGCTAGCAACCCTTTTCCCCATGTGTGTAAGGGAAAGACACACTGCCTGCCTGCGCCTTCCTCACAATTGTTGTTATGCTTGATCCCATCGGTGCAGCCGCAGTGTGTATCCATCTTGTCCGGGGTCTTCCTCTTGTTCACTGCCTGGTTACTAACATCTACTACCCTGTCTTCTCCCAGGGACTTCTCTCTGCTGATAACAGGCAAAGCACGTGAGGTAGTACACACCAAAGTGGCGTGTAAATGCTGTTCACACTTAAGGTGCCATCATGTGGGAATTTTTAGTCAAGAGAATCCAAAACAATACTGTATCTTTTCTATTCCCTTCATCCACTCACTTAACAAATAAACTGTCCGCCCCACAGCCCATCTTTCGCTCTCTCGTCCTGTGGTGGCCCTCCGGTTGCTGGATGTGGGGGCTATGATGCCACTGGAAGGGCAAGCCCATCAGGGCCACGCATGGTGGGCAGGTGCCAGAAGAATGTCTACCATGAGACAGACTAGGAAGAAAGGCCTGGACATCTAGTGCGTTTCTGAGAACTCTCCGGATCACAGCAGAATATTGTTCAATCTAGTCCCGAAAGATAAGCCCCTTGAGTCGGAAGGGATGCAAGCTCAGCAGTGGCTGAAGCAATGAGCGCGAATCTGCCAATGGTCATGAAAATGGGGCAGGCCTCTAGCCGTGCTGCTCTGCTTGGAGTGACCATGAATGGGAGTCTCTCCCACGACAACTAAAAGGAACAAGGACTAGAAGAGTGAGTTGTGTTTGGCAATGGGCAGAGACATGAAAGGAAACAAATGGTCCATACCTTGCCATCATTTTTATACCAAAAAAAGTAATAATAATAAACGCCTGTTGGAAAAGTTCCACCGGATATAGACTCGATTTTCTTTTTCTACTCCACTGAGAAGACAACTAAAGTCAAGAAAGATTCTCATCCATTTCGGACAGGAGCTAACCCCCAAGAATCCTAGGTGACTTCCACGCACTGGCAGGCGTATTATTTCATTTTTAAAGGATTTGTGGTCGTTGGTACAGAGATCTTGATCCGACACCAAGCCCTGTCTGAGTTCACGTGAGTCGAGGCAGAATTACCCTCCCAGGCCAAACAAAAGTAGGGCTCATCCTCACAACTGTGAACAAAGTTTGCCAGTCATGTGTGTACTGGCCCCACAGAGAAATCTTCAAGATGTCAGGGTCACACGCTGTCTTTGGAATTCTACGAGCTGTAGTGGTCCAATAGCCCTCACAAACAACGGAACATTCTCGGCTGAGAAACGGAGGGCTTGAGGCGTAATAAAGGAAGGAGGGAAGCCTACCATCACCAACTAACCCAACATATCACAAGTTAGCAGATTTGGGGCAAAGGCTCTCCATATGTAATCCCTCAAGTTAATATAAATAACAGAATATATATATATATATATATATATATATATATATATATATATATATATATATATATACACACGCACACATACTGTGGATATCAAAATAGACGTTCCTCTTAGCACTAATATATTACTAACACACCTCACTGCCATCGAGTTGACTGCGACTCATAGTGACCCTATAGGCCATACTAGACCTGCCTCTTCAGGTTTTCTGAGACTTGAAATCATTAAGGGAGCAAACCGCTTCATTGATCGCCCCCAGAAGGAGTAACGGGTTCCAATGGCAGACCTTGCTATTAGCAGCTTCACAAGGCCACCAGGGTGCCTCAAAGCATGGATTCCCATGTGAGCTAAACACCCCTTCTCATCTGGAGTGAGACGGGTTACTTGCTTCCCTGCAAACTCAAAGGGCCTACGCGTTTGAATCACTGCTATTCGGTGTACAAAAAATAAGTGCGTGTGTGCCTGCACTTTAAAAAGACCAAAGTCAGACCCACATGCACGTTCCGCATCCTTTCTAGGCCTCCAACCCGTATTTTAATCAGATCTATTCTACCGGAGTAGAAAAACATCATGACAAATCTGAACCAAATGATGCAGCTAAAAACCTCCATTCAGAATGCTCCAAGTGCCCTCTTTTGGCCTAAAGAAAGAATTACAACCCATTTCTATTGTCAGCGGAGACACTGGGGGAGGAGGGCGGGAATGGGGGCATGTGTTTACAACAAAGCCCTTTACTTAGAACAAACCACAACGATGGCTATACAAATGGAAGTTGCTCTCAGAGAGCCTCATTAAATGAGTTTCAGAATACACCCCCCCTCCTGGCTGGCAAACACAGCCCATTCTTAACCCACTCAAGTCAAAAGCTAGCTTTTAATAGCAATTTGTCAGGGAACACATAGTGCCCTGCCTTGTCTGTTGCCTCTGAGAACAGGTTCGTGCTCACAGTTATCGGTCCCCTTCTGTCCATTTAGCATTTATTAAATTCTGTATAGTTAGCTATCTGCTAAATAGCTTGCGAATTCCTTGAGAATATGGATGATGTAGTCACTCATTTCTATATCCCTCAAAGCAGACAAAGTGCCTGCGAGGTCGCTGCTAGGAGGCCAGGCTTGGGTGGAATGCCCTAGGACTCATCTGGAAAACAAGCTTCCATTGCCTTACTCTTGGAACGACTCTTCTTCCTTTCATCTATGTTGTTCTAATTCCATGGTCAATATTTTGTAGTTTTCCTTTTAGGACATTTGGAAGTGGCCCACAGCAACCATAACCCAATGACATTAGATGGCATAAGTTATGGGGAATTCAAAGTTGTATAATCCAGAAAACAGACTTCTGACTTGGGAGGCAGGGCTCAGCACCTCATCAGACCCGATTGGAAACATCCATAAGGGTCAGCAGACAGACATGAAACTATTTATAGGCTTTTTAAAATGTCTATCTATATAAGACAAGCAAGATTGTTTACAATCCTGAGTATAAAACAACAGGACAGACAGTTCCATGGGGGCGGGTAGGCATGGGAGAGAAGAAGATGGGGGAAAGGGAAGGGAGAACCAACAAACTCGGGGAGAAGGGAACAACAAGAAATCTACAATGAATGGCAAGGAGGACTTGGAACACCTGGTGGGGTTGGATCAAGTGCAGTGTAGCCCAGAGGAATTACTGAAACCTGAATGAAAGTCGAGCATGATAGTGGGACAGGAAGAAAGTAAGATTGAATAGAGGAAAGAACTAGGAGGCAAAAGACATTTATTTATTGGGGTAGAAATATAGGTCTGTATATATGTAAATGTATTAATATACAAAAATAGAGACCTAGGTCTATGTACATATGTTTATATGTTAAGTATTAAGGTAGTAGATGGCCATTGGGCTTCTACTCAAGTACTCTCTCAACACAAAAACACTTTGTCCTAATAGTCTGGCATTCTGTGTCACTCACCTTCCCAACACAATCGCTGAAGATAAAATGGGTGCATAAGCAAATGTGGTAAAGAAGGCTGATTGTGCCTGGCTGTTACAAGATATGGTGTCTTAAAGGCTTGAAGTTAAATAAGCAGCCATCTAGCAGGGAAGCAACAAAGTCCATATAGAAGAAGCACACCAGCTTGTGTGATCATGAGCTGTCGACAGGACAAGGTATCAGGCATCAGAAGACCCAACACAACCAATCATATTGATACAAATGAGGAGGGTAGGAGTGGAGACCCAAAGCCCATCTGTAGACAATTGGACATCCCCTCACAGAAGGGTCACAAGGAAGGGACAAGTCAACCAGGTTGCAGTATAGCACCAACAAAACACACACCATTCCTCTAGTTATTTAATGCCCACCGCCCATCCCTCCACTATCATGGTCCCAGTTCTACCTTACAAATTTGGCTAGACCAGAGCATATACACTGGTACAGATAAGAATTCAGGACACAGACATGGAATCCAGGACAAATAAACTCCTCAAGAGCAGTAATGAGAGTAGCGATTCCATGTGGGGAAGGTGGGGGGAGCCAATCACAATGATCAACATATTGCCTCCCAGGGGGACAAACAACAGAATCATAGGTGAATGGAGGCAACTATGTAAGATATGAAAATAATAATAACTTATAGCTTATCAAGGGTTCACTAGGGTGGGAGGGTGGAAAGAGAGGGAAAAAAGCAGAACTGATACCAAGGGTTCAAGTAGAAAAAAAATGTTTTGAAAATGATGATGGTAACGCATGTACAAATGTTCTTGATATATGGATTATTATAAGAGCTGTAAGAGCTCCCAATAAAATTATCTATAAAAATTTTTTAATAATAAAGTAAAACTAAAAACGTCAGACTTCTATCTTCCAAAACAGTTAACACCAAATCTGTCCCAAATTCCCATGAGATTTTATCAGTGAGTTATGCAGTTCCTGAAAGTTCTCAAAGAGCTAAAAAGATTATCAGAACAACTTCTAGCAGAAAGGTGGTTTTTTTTTAAGATGAACATAATACATTCACCGAAGAAAAGTCACCTGTTTCTAATCTATCAAACACAATGACTAGCATCTAATTGGCCTACCTG
Source organism: Tenrec ecaudatus (assembly GCF_050624435.1). NCBI lineage: Eukaryota > Metazoa > Chordata > Mammalia > Afrosoricida > Tenrecidae > Tenrec > Tenrec ecaudatus. Next base: position 94,821,109 of record NC_134543.1, read on the forward strand.
TAAAGGAATGGGATCCTACTCTTACCCTGAAAAGATGGTTAAAGATAAATCGCATAGCCAGTGACGCCCAGAAAATAGTGAAGACCGCTGCAAGAGAGGCTGCCAAACACCAAGTACGTTTTACAAGCAGTTATCCCCAAAGAAGCTTAATGAGGTATGGGACAAGCCTGAGTCAGACACGACAATTCTTTATTAGGAATTGGCATTGATTAAGCAACTTCCATGTCCACCCTTGCGTCCATGAGAATCACTTGAATAAAAGGAAATGTGTGGCACCAAGAGCCAGGCTCCCAGTCAGTGGAGTTGAGTCTGTGGCACTGACTGTTCCAGTGGCCACGATTTATAGAAAGCAGTTTCAGCCCAACTAGAGATACTCAACATAAATAAATAGGATAAACCTTGTCATCCCAACATAATCATGGATGGCACATTTGAATCTACTTGACATCTACATGGGAAAGGACAGGGGTAAAAATAATTCTTTAGTGGTACCTGAAAGGTATAAATCACCTCCTTTTCCCTATTCCACAAAGATTTCATAAAACTGAGAACATTACAGTCAAATAAGAGCTATGGAACAGGATAAAATGTAAGACAGCAGTAGAAAGATAGACAGCAGCACATAAATGGTGTTCTTGGGTGGCACAAATGGCTAAGGACTCAACAGCAGCCTGAAGGTTGGCACTTCAAACCCACTCAGAGGTGTCTCAGAAGACAGGCCTGACTATTTGCTTCAGAAAGATTGCCACCTTGAAAACACTGTAGGGCAAACAGTACCCACTATCTGTGCCCATGACCTCCTGAGCAAGAAGCAATTCAATGGCAACTAACAAGAAGAGCATAACAGAACAAATATCCTTCCTAGAAGCTAATCACTTTCAATCATTTTAAAAGTGACCTCTTTCTCTATATTAATGTTTGAGGAATTACTGACCAAATTGCAATGTGATATAATTCTATAACTTATTGAGATAAACTAATTAATTGAGATCTTATCAATTTGTTTTAAAACATCTATAATTTAAAAGCAGAGTAATATAGAGTGAATGCTACATTTGAAGGCAGTGGGAAACTTCCATTTTAAATCTTCGTTCTACCCAAAGCCCATCTGTAGGCAAATGGACATCCCCTAACAGAAGGGTCATGGGGAGGGGATGAGCCAGTCAGGATGCAATATAGCAACGATGAAATATACAACTTTCCTCTAGTTCTTTAATGCTTCCTCCTCCCCACCCCACTATCATGATCCCAATTCTACCTTACAATCCGGCTAGACCTGACATGTACACAGCTTCAGATAAGAATTGGAAACACACACACACAGAATTGGAAACACAGGGAATCCAGGACAGATAATGCCCCCCCCCCGAGGACCAATAACAGGAGTAGTGACACCACGAGAGGAAGGGGGAGGTGGGGTAGAAAGGAGAAACCGATCACAAGGATCTACATATAACCCCCTCCTTGGGGGATGGACAACAGAAAACGGGGTGAAGGGAGACGCTGGACAGTGTAAGACATGACAAAATAATAACAATTTATAAATTAGCAAGGGTTCATAAGGGAGGGGCAGGCAGGGAGGGAGAGGAAAAAATGAGGAACTGATACCAAGGTCTCAAGTAGAAAGAAAATGTTCTGAGAATGATGATGGCAACAAATGTACAAATGTGCTTGACACATGGAAGGATGAATGGATTGTGGTAAAAGTTGTAGGAGCCCCCAATAAAATGATTTTCTTAAATCATCGTTCTAAAGTGTACCAAGAATAAAACCAACTTTTCACTGGACAGTAGGTAAAATCTTGATATCAATGTATTCCAGATATACAAACATGAATATTTGTGAATGCGTGTGTTAGTCTGGGTACTTTAGAGAAGCAAATTCACAGAAACTTGCGTATAAGCGAGTTGGGTATAAAGGTTAAGTGTGCATCAAGAAAACATCCCAACCCAGTGCTGCCCAAGCCCCCAAGTCCAACATTATCCCATATGTCCAACACCAATCCACAAAGTCCTCCTCCATCTCACAAAACAGATGCAATGATGTCAACTGCAGGAGGAAAGCCGATGCAGTGAATGTATAAGCATCTAAGTGCTGGCAGGGGTCTCCACACAGCTGCTCCAGCACCCAGGGCTGCATCTGGCTAGGTCCCTATGGCTTCTCCTCAGGGATGTCCCACAGGAAGAGAGCCCCCTGCCAGCCAAAGCAGGGAACTGGCAAAGGCAGCTGCACCCTGGTCCGACCATCACGAAGCAAGAGACCCAAGAACTTGAAAGTTGAGGCTCTCCGAGCCAATTAACCCTCCGCCCTTCAATTAACCCCACATGTTTATCGGCCAAGTTGGCACAATAAACTTTAAATATATCAATCTACTCCTTGCCAACTTGGCACCTGTATATCATTCTTTAGCCTCACAATTGCAATTAAATAACACCTATACCTTTATCTTATAATCCTGTGAATATGTTCCCCCACCTATGAAAGTTTGTAAGCCAATCACATCATGCCTTTATCCCCCCAATTTTGGGTATCCACTTTACATTCTGCCCACTTACATCAACCCAGTGCTCTGAGGAGACAATCCAGTTGGAACCTTGTGGAATCTGCATCCATAAGCAAAGTCAAATCAGGACAGGCCATCCATAAAGTCAGCAACAATATGCACCAGTTCACAGGCTCAACAATCTCCAGCTGGTCGGGTTCTGGTCAACTCAATGTGGGCTGCCTCACTGAACCGCCACAGGATGCCTATTGGTGCCTTTCCTTTAGACCATGGACTTTCACCAATACTCAACAAGCCTAGCCCCCTCGTGCTAGGTCATGAACTTTCAACCAGTCAACCCGCTCTCATCTTCTCCTCTTTTTCCTGTAAGCCAAGTCCACAGGTGTCAGTGGCCAAACTCAAGCTGTCTCTTTATTGCTGCATTTCTCCCACTTTCACTTAACAAGTAGATCCAGGTGGTCACCTAGCAAGCATTTGAGCCTGCTCTCGGGCTCCCTTTAACATTCAGTCCTAGAGGGGAGTTTTCTTCATGGTTCCAGATTTTTCCAGCTTCTGACAAAGACTACTGGTTCCTGAGTATTCCAAAGCACTGGGTGGGGCATATCTTTCAAAGCTTCTTTACAGGCATGGCCTAAACCCATCTAAAAATCAAATTTTAATGACTGAAGCAAGTGGGTGTACAAACTTTCTATTTTCATACTTCTCATATTTTTCCAGAAACAACTGAGTAAACAGTGTGGCTTTATCTGACCTCTGGCTAGACAAAGAAGAAAAACTACCATGAGGGAGCGGTTAAACAAACATCTACTCTCCATCTTATGATTTGTTTCTCCAGTATCCCACTCCCAAGGTCTGGGTACTTGAAAGAGACAAATCCACAGAAACTCATGTATAAGAGAGATTTGTATATAAAGGTTAAGTGTGCATCAAGAAAACATCCCAACCCAGTGCTGCCCAAGCCCCCAAGTCCAACATTAACCCATTAACCCATATGTCCAACACCAATCCACAAAATCCTCCTCCATCTCATAAAACACACACAATGATGCCGACTGCAGGAGGTAAGCCGAGTCGGTGAAGGTATAAGCATCTCAGTGCTGGCAGAGGTCTCCACACAGCTGCTACAGCACCCAGGGCTGCATCGGGGTAGGTCCATGTGGCTTCTCCTCAGGGATGTCCCGCAGGAAGTGAGCCCTGCCAGCCAAAGCAGGGAACTGGCAAAGGCAGTTGCACCCTGGTCCGACCATCACAAAGCAAGAGACCCAAGAACTTGAAAGTTGAGGCTCACCGAGCCATTTAACCCTCCGCCCTTCAATTAACCCCACATATATTTATCGGCCAGGTTGGCACAATAATCTTTAACTATATGAGCGTGAATATAAATGTATTTGGATGTATATATATAATCACAAAACATTTGCTTGGGGAAATATTCAAATCAAGGAACAAACCAATAAATTGCTTTTGCAAAAATTATTTGTTATTCCTTCTCTCAACGGTGTTTTAAATTCTATACCATTGGCTAAATTAATGACACTATCAATACAATTACCTTATGCTCCAGGGGGATGATTTGTAATGTTCTCTGTCATAAATTATAATGAGGTCTCTAAAGTGAGCCAGCGATATAAACCTTATAAACCAAAGATATATGAATGGATCTGAAATTTGCTCTTAATTCTAGCCCTGATGTAAGAAAAATTAACTCAATGACATGGCCCTGCTGGATCCTCACCCTCATAAGAGATCGTTGAAGGGATGGCTGCTATATAGCAAATGTGGTGAAGAAATCAGATGGTGCCAGGCAATCAGAAAGTTAGTGTTTAGGGTCTTAAAGGCTCCTCTTCAAAGCAGACATTTAAGCGAGGTATCAATTAAGTCCGCATGGAAGAGGCATACCAGCCTATGTGATCCAAGGATTGTAAATCATAAAATCCAAATTTGAAGGAGAAAATGGTATCAGACCTTACATTCTGAACATCCAGCTTGTTTGGAGAAGGTTATGGAGGACAGTGGACAACCAAACTCCATTTGCAGAATCCCCACATGAATTAAGCCTCTGTGGAATCCCCTCTGACCGTAGTTCAGGGATGTGATTATCCTTGTATCAAACACAGAGCACTGTACGGTCAGTTAAGGCAGATGTAGTTAGGATAAATTTTGCTCTCCCTTTTGACACATTCTAAAGTTGTTTCAGTTTTAATGTTTTATGCTTTCTCTTCTATTTAGGCTTTTCTCTGTTTTGTTATTGTTGCTCTGGCTATTGCTTGGGTTTTATATGATTTATTTTCTGTGTATGAAATCCAGGTCTGGTAAATCTGTAGACAGTAACTGGGTTGATAACTACCTAGGGGTATGGTAGAGGAAATTGGGGGAAATGGTGAGCTCACAACAATGAGTGCGAGAAAGAAGAGCATGTTCTGAGATTGACTGTGGTGATGAGTGCACAACTCTTGTTAATGTGACCAAACTGTCGCATTGTCTAGTGTGTGCATTATGTGCTTGTAAAGCAATTTTTAATTTTTAATATAGCATGCAGGAAATAACACAGTGAACCAAATCAGTGGGTAGATGGCAAGCAACGAAAAAATGTTTGCAACACATATAATAGATAAAAAGTTGATATCCTTAATAGATAATGAACTCTTAGAAATAACTGAGACAATAGAAAGATAGGAAAAGACATTGTGATAGTTGTGATAATTAAGATTTTGTGTCAACTTGGCTAGGCCAGAATTCTAGGGGGTTGGCACTTAAGGCCAAGTGAAGACCTTGGGCAGTTAAACCTGAGATTCCCTCAGGGACGTGGCCTGCTTCCACCATAAGTGGACACTGGAAAAACTCACTTGATTTTTGCTAGGTCTGGACCGTACCATCTGGCTCTCTCTGTACATCCATATATAAGCCTCCATTATTTTGCTGCTTCTCTAAAGAACACAATCCAAGGAGAAATTAATGAGTTGATTTAAAAAAAACTTTTAAAATGGCCATTAAATCTATCTATATAGATTGAATATTATATTAAATCATATTCCAATCATATATTCAATAATATTCAATATCCCTAATAATTTTAAATATGAGTTAAAATAAACATGTTAAATGTTTAAAAAGGTATTTGCTACCATTTACCTTAAGCAAATAAAGAATATGTTATTAAATATATACTTAATAACATTTCCAAGATTGCTCAAGGCTTATAAATTTTCTGAGCTGAAATATTTTGTGTTTTATCATCATGCACAATCATTTAGTACAGCAGAAAAGGGTGTTTGATGAGAAATATACTCAATCGTTCCCTATCACCATAACCATCAAGAAATTAAGACAATTTTAGTGTATATTTCTACTCATTGTGTCAAGATCACCACTGTTTCTTAAAAGTAGAAGAGGCAAAGGAAGATGTCTGTGCTTATGAAGATGATTTACCCAGTGTCCTCTACTATCTGATAGAATAAAGGAAAAACACTATATAAATATATAGAAAGATATAGGTACAGATATAGATATCACTACTTGTCTGTCATACTGTGCTGGCTTGTGTATCCCTGTAATGCTGGAAGTTATGTTGCTGGTATTTTCCAATACCAGCAGCTTTGCCCAAAATAAACAGGTTTCAGCAGAGCTTCCAGATTAAGCTTCCAGGCTAAAAACTGTTTTCAAAGAAGGCTGTCCACTTCAGAGGAATTGGCCACTGAGACCCTTATGAATAGCATCAAAACACTGTCAGATATAAAAACACCCTGATTAGAAGTGAAATATCGTGAGCTATAGGGCTAGAAGATGAACCCCTCTGGTTGTGAGGCACTCAAGCTCTGACTGAGGAGGAGCTGTCTTCTCAAAGCAGAGTCTGCCATAAGGCCATGGATGGAGTAAGCTTTGGGGACTTCATTTGCTGATAGAGCACTACACAAAATGAGGAAAAACAGTGCAAACATCTACTAATAACTGGAATTTGGAACATATGAAGTATGACTGTAGGAAAATCAGAAGTCATCAAAATGAAATAGAAAACATAAAGATCGGCATCCTAGACATTAGTGAACTGAAATGGACTTATAAGCCATTTTGAATCTGAAAATATTCTTCTTTTATATGCTTGGAGTGGCAGATTTAAGAGGAATGACATTGCATTCAATATCACAACATTCAAGATCCATCTGGAAATGCATTGAATCTGTGATAAGAAAATATCTGGATACAATGAGATCCAGTCAATACAACTGTTATTCAAATTATACACCAACCATTAAAACCAATGATTCAGAAATAGAAGAAATTTACTAATGTCTCAAGTCTGAAATATATGAAATGTGCAATCAAGACTCATTGATAATTATTGGAATGTAATAGTTGCAGACAAAGAGGAAGAATGTGGCCTTGATTTTAAAAAATTGGAGATGGCATCACAGAATATTGCAAGAGGAATGACCACTTCTTCACAAATACATTTTTTTTCAACAGCATAAAAGGCAACTATACATGTGGACTACTCAAGATGGCTTGCACAGAAGTCAGACTGCTCATATTTGTGGGAAGAGATGACAGAGAAGCTCAATGTTAACAGTTAAAACCAGAGCAGAGGCCAACTGTGGGATGGACCACCAATTGTTCATAAAGCAAGTCCATGAGAGCTAAAATGCCACCTTGGGTCTATCTCACCTGACTTTCAAGAAAATTTCTAGAACATATTTGACGAACAGGAGACCTGATGAGTAAGGTTTGCAATCAAGAGCACCACACCTGCTGAAGACGAAAGTGTGCATAAGCAAGTGTGGTGAAGAAGGCGGATGGTGCCCGGCTACTGAGAGATATAGCGTCTGGGGACTTAAAGGCTTGAAAGCAAACAAGCGGCCATCTAGCCCAGAAGCAACCGAGCCCACACGGAAGCAGCACACCAACATAGGTGACCATGAAGGACAGAGGAGACCAGGTCTCCAACATCAAAGGTAGGGTGGTGGTGAGAATCACATCACCGTGAAAGAGGGGGAGTGCATGATGGGGACCCAATGCCCACCTGTAGACAGCTGGATACCCCTTCCAGAGGGGTAGTGAGATGGAGATGGGCCACTCAAGGTTCAGTGTAGCAACAATGAAACTCAAACCTTCCTCTAGTTCCTGAACGCTTCCTCCCCTCCCAATCATCATGACCCCAATCCTACCTTGCCTTGCGGACCTGGTTATACCACAGGATGTACAGCGGTGCAGTGGGGATCTGGAGGCACAGGGAATCTAGGACAGACGAACCCCTCAACACCAGCGGTGGGAGTGGCGACACCAGGAGGGAAGGGCATGTAGAAAGGGAGAACCGATCTCGGAGATCTATGTGTAAGCTCCTCTCTGGGAGATTGGCAAGGGGGAGGCGGGTGAGGGGAGACGCCGGGGAGTGTAAGATAAGATATAATAATTATTTATAAACTATCAAGGGACCAGGGGTGGGATCGGGGAGGGAGGGGGATGGGGGGAAAAAAGGGAAACCGAGCTGATTCCAGGAACCCAAGTGGAAGGTGAATTATGAGAGTGATGAGTGCAACGAATGTATAAGGGTGCTTTGCTCAATTGATGTATGTACAGATTGTGATAAGAGCCTTATGAGGCCCAATAAAAAGATTAAAAAAAAAAAAAGAGCACCACACCTGAACAAAGCAAAAGGTCATTCAAAGGAGAGGACAGAAAGAAAAAATCAAAGTAGGTATTGGAAAGACTCTGAAACTTGTTCTTAAGCTTAGCGTAGCTAAGGCAAAATGGAAGAAATACTGAAGTAAAGGAAATTTAAAAGGGCAAAATTGGAAAACGTTGCAAAGTATTATTAAAAAATACGCAAAGATTTGGAGTTGCAAAATGGAAAGAACACGCAGCATTTCTCGAACTGAAAGAACTCAATAAAAAATCAAATAAAAAGATTTTTTAAAATTTAAATCAAATGGTGAATTTCAATCTTGGAAGGTTCTATGGGGAAAATATTGAATGATGCTGGAAGTATCAAAAGAAGATGGAAAGAATACACAGTCACTGTACTAAAGAGAACTAGTCCACATTCAACCATTTAAAGAGGTAGCATATGCACAAGAACCAATGCTACTAAAGGAAGAAGTCCGTAAAAAGCAGTCATTCGCCAAAAGCAAAGCTCCACAAATTGATAGAATTCCAAATAAAATGTTTTAACAAGCTGATGAAGCACTGGAAGCACTCACTCTTCTATGCCAGGGAGTTTGGTAGATAGGTACCTGGCCAACTGACTGGAAGAGATCCATTTGTACCCATTCCAAAGAAAGGTGACCAAATGAATGCATGAATTACAGCACAGTATCATTAATATCACATACAAGTAAAATTGTGCTAAAGATAATCTAGCAACTATTGCAGCAGTACATTGACAGGGAGCTGCCAGAGATTCATCCTAGATTCAAAAGAGGGCATAGAAAAAGAGATATCATTGCTGGGTATCATTACTGACGCCCAATGGAGCTTGGCTGAAAGTAAAGAACACCAGAAAGATGATTGATTGTTGCATTGCCTATGCAAAGGCATTCAAATGTGTGGATCATAGCTAACTAGGCATACCTTGGAGAAGAAGGGGAAATCCAGCACGCTTCATTGTGCTCATTTAGAACCTATACATGGAGCAAGAGGCAGTTGTGCAAAAAGAACAAGGGAATATTGCTTATTTTAAAATCAAAAAAGGCGAGCATCAGGGATGTTTCCTCTCATCACATTTATTCAATCTACATGCTGAGCAAATAATCCCAGAAGCTGGCCTATTATAAAGAAGAATTCAGTAACAAGATTGGAGGATGGCCTATCAACAAGCTGTAGTATGCAGATGACACAACCTTGCTTGGTAAAAGTGAAAATTTGAAGCACTTGCTGATGATCAAGAGTTGCAGGCTTCAGTGTGGATGACAACTCCATGTAAAGAAAACAACAATCCTAACAACTGGACCAGTAGGTAATAAGATGATAAATGGAGAAGACTGGAGTTGTCCAGGATGGCTTAGAACACCAATCAATGTTCACGAAAGCAGCACTCGAGAGAGCAAAGGATGTATTTCAGTAGGTAAATCCACTTCTTAAGACCTCTTAAAAGTATTAAAAGCAGGGGTATTCGTTGGATGTCTAAGGTTAGCTAGACCCACATCATTAGGTTTTCACCCCTATATGCATGTGGAAATTAGACATTGAATAAGGAAGACGGAAGAAGAATCAATTCATTGTGGCACTGGAAAAGTATCTAATAAATCTAACTTCAGTGACGTACAGCCAGAATTCTCCTCAGAAGCAAGGATGGTGATATTTTGGACATGTCGTTAGGAGAGGCCGTCCCTGGGAAAGGACCTGGTGCTTGGTAAAGGAGAAGGGCAGGGTCAGAGAGGAGGGCCCTTGACAAGATGGACTGACACAGTGGTTGCAACGTTAGACTCAAGTGAAGACGAACTGGGAGGGCTGCATACTTGTTCTTCACTGTGTCATTCGGTTAGACAGGGGGCCGCCGTGAGTCACAATTGACTAGACAACACCACTGCTTCCAAGCACTGCTTCCAAAGAAGGCCGCCCTGATGTTGAGGCTATCTGGTCCTGTGAAGACTCACAGCCTCGGAAACCTTCGATGAAGTTGATGCGAAGGTGTTTTCCATATTTTTTGTTTAATTTTGGTTTAGTAGGAAAAGACATATTAACTTTACCCTAGCTTTCTCCTGACTTTAATAGCATTTAAAACCAAAGAAATTCTTTAATAGCATATTCAGGACTTTCTAAAATTGGCCAGTAAAAATTAGACAATTTCCTATTAGCTAAAGAATTATCAGCTCAACCGTGGGATTTATTAAGAATAGCAAATTCTTAGCTGCTTAATCTGCTTATGTGCAACCAGCTACCTCGTGGGATTTGGTTCCTTGGTTTGGAAACTCAGGATCATGGTTTCATGGGACCTTCCGGTTAATTGGCCTAAAGCACGTCTAGTGCTTCAGTCGCACCTCCTAGCTCGGTGTGTAGTGTCTAAAGTCTCAAACACTTGTAAGTAATGCTCGCTCGCAGGAGGAAATCACTGAGGCTGTGGTTGCTATAGCAAAGTGTGGGGAAGAAAGCAGACGGTGCCCGGATATCCTAGTGCCTACGGTCTGACAGGCTTGTCTTCAAGCCAGCAGCTGTCTAAGTGAGGAGTCAACTAAGTCCGCATGGAAGAAGCAAGGAGGCTGTGTGATCCAAGGGTAATAAAACCCAAATCCAAGGGAGGGAATGGTATCAGAGCTTACTTAACTTGTGAATACCCAGTTTGCAGAAGGCTGTGGATGGCAGTTAAAGCCCCAAATCCATTTGCAGTGTCCCCACATGGACTAAGCCTCTGATGACTCTCCTCTGACCAATGAGGGATGGTTGAGGTGCTGTGAATAGTCTTCCTATCAGACAAGAAAGCACTGTAAAGTCAGGTGTCATTAGGATAAAATTTGATCTCCCTTTTGATCCACTTTAAATTCATTTCAGCTTTTAATATTTTCTACTTTATCTTTGCCATTTTTCTTTTCTTTTTTTAAAAAAATCATTTTATCAGGGGCTTTTTCAGCTCTTATCACAATCCATACATCCATCCATTGTGTCAAGCACATTTGTACATGTGTTGTCATCATCATTTTCAAAACATATTCTTTCTACTTGACCCTTGATATCAGCTCCTCATTTTCCCCTCCCTCTTCCAACCTCCCTCCTTCATGAACCCTTGATAATTTATCATTTTCTTCCATGTCTTACGCTGACTGTTGTCTCCCTTCACCCACTTTTCTGCTGTTCTTCCTCCTTGGGGGGTGGTGGCATTATATGTAGATCATTGTGATCGGTTCCCCCTTTTCCCCCCACCTTCCCCCTATCCTCCTGGTACTACGACTCTCATTATTGGTCCTGAGGAGTTTATCTGCCCAGCATTCCCTGTGTTGTGAGCTCTGAGCTCTTATCCGTACATGCTCTGGTCTAGCCGGATTTGTAAGGTAGAATTGGGGTCATGATAGTAGGGGGGGAGGAAGTGTAAAAGAACTAGAGGTTGTATTTTCATTTTTGCTATACTGCACCCTGACTGCCTCATCTCTTCCTTGTGACCCTTCTGTGAGGAGGTGTCCAATTGTCTACAGATGGGCTTTGGATATCCACTCCACATTCCCCCTCATTCACATTGATATGATAACCTGATCCCACCGACACCTCATGATCACACAGGCTGATATGCTTCTTCCATGTGGACTTTGTTGCTTCTCAGCTAGGTGGCCTCTTGTTTACCTTCAAGCCTTTAAGACCGCAGAAACTATATCTTTTGATAGCCGGACACCATCAGCTTTCTTCGCCACATTTGCTTCTGCACCCTCTATGTCTTCAGCCATCATGTCAGGAAGGTGAGCACCACAGGGTGCTGGGTTAGTGGAACAAAGTGTTCTTGGGTTGTGTGAGAGCTTGAGCAAAGTGATTGCCGTTTTTCTGTTTTGTCTAGTCATTGTTGTTGGGTTTCTGTCTGTTTTCTTGCTTCTTGTTTGTACTGTGTGCGACTTTATGTATGTGAAATGCAGGACAGGGAGATCTCTAGAGACAATGACTGGACAGGGCACGGCAGGGAGGCTGGGGAGCTAACAATAACGAGCAGAAGAAACTGTTCTGAAGCAGATTGCGGTGACGAGTGCACAACTCTTCTTAATGTGACTGAGCAATCAAAATGTATGCCATGTGACATAGATGCCAATAAAGATCACTTCAAAACGTAAAAAAAAAAAAAAAAGAATAGCAAATTCTAAGATTGTGCGTCAGAGCAGGTGTGTGTGAGGAAGGAGAGCAAAAGAACCGTGTGGTTTGGAAAGAGGCCACGCCCTTTGGACCAATTCTTCTGTTACTGAGAAATCAGAAGAAGAGATTCTCCAAACTGAGACACGAACTCCCCAAAGAACCGGAGCTGCTATCTGGGGCTCAGAGCCGTGCTTCTGAGTGTTTAGAACAATATGCCATTCTCATCCGAAAGTCAGTTCCACCGTGTCTCATGATATTTGCTTCAGAAGCACCCCATAAATCTCAGACTTCCTATGATCCTAGCCAACTGAGAACATGTTCATCATAGACGGGACCTAGAATCTAGAAAACAATATAAATAGATTTCATGAATCTGATTAACTCTATTAAATGTACCATTACAGCTCACTGAGAGTTTTAATGTGTATGATCTGGAGAATATATGAACGACATTTCCCTATTTTACTTATCCTCCTAACCTTTACAGCCTATTTTTATCAGTGTTTTCCCGGAACCTGCCTGAGTTTTATTTGGACTTTTTTCATTCTATTGTATGGAGTTGTACAAGCAATTTCCAATCATATTTAGGGAGCGGTTAAAAGAACTAGCTAGCTAAATAAAGGACGGACGTAAGTTCTGCCCTTCCTTTTCCACAATGTTTTTCTACCCATACACTGCAGGTGAGAAACACAAGTTCCGGTTCCCATGTCACATTCTTTCACTAAATTTCAGAGCTGAGGTGTATGCAGAGGTCATGTGGCCCATGCTTTTTCCACTGGAACACAGTTCTCTCCTATGCTATGCCATGAAAATGATTGCAATGCTTTCTCCAACGTGCCAAACACAGATAACATACATCGACTTATACTCGGTTTGTTTGCACCAGGCTATCTCCCTGACTGCATACTGGGAGCAGGAAGGCAGAATCATTGCTTGTTCAAACCAGCTGTGGTGTGGGCAAAGGATCCTGAATAAACCATGGATGACCAAAAAACTTAGAAGAAACACAACCAGAATTCCTCAGTGGCAAGGACACACTTGGCACATCAGCAGGAAAGACCAGATGTGAGATAAGGACATCCTGTTTGGTCGAGAGCCAACAAAAATGGGGAAAACCCTCACTGAAATGATTGACACATAGCTGCAAGGATGGGCTCAAATATGTTCGCTAGGGATGATGATAACTTTGTAGTTCCTGGCAGAATAGTTTGTTCTACCTAAAGTCACCAGAACTTGGAGCAGATGACCAACAGCACCTCCAAGCTTCAGCAGGGATGCCCCTTGTCTTCCATAGATTTGCCTCTCCACCCTCAGCTCTGGGACAAAGCACAGTGGTGGTCTCCCTGACCCGCCATGTGCAATGCTGGTGGGCAATCTCAAAGGAGCTCATCTCTCCTCCGTGTACTTTCCACATTCTCCCCCAGTCCTCACCAGGTTCCTGAGCAGGCACATCCAGTTATGGTCCAAAGTCATTTGTTGTTCAGTAATTTAGGAACTTGAGGCCTTCTTGCCCATGTGCAATACCCGTCCTATAAAGAATGGTCCTTAAGATCAATTAAATTGCTAGCCATTTTTGAAATGAGGGCTATATTAATTGGGGCAGTATCATTTATATTATACACAGATTTTTGTCTGCTCATTATATTCCTGGTAACCTGTGATCTGTAATGACATATGGAAACTCCCTTTCGAATCCAGAGGCACCAGGCTGTGGACCACCACAACCACTCACACCAAGGGAGAGAGTCTTCAAGAAAACCTCCTGGAAGCCTTGACATTCATCCCCTGGAGTTTACAGGATACAGAGCCTGGAGCTGGATTCTAGTTTGGAAAGAGTCCAAATGTTTGAAGCTTGCAGGAGCTGATGCCTTTTATGGTCAAGGACAAGAGAGGGCTATGGTAGGAGCAGCCAGCACTTCCAGAGTTTATGAGACAAAAGAGCTAAATGTTTCCTTTGAGCTAGAAAAGTTGCCAAGAAAAGTAGCAAGGCTTGAGTCGTTGAAAGATCATGCCCAGGTGGCGACCCTCCAAGATTAGTTGATTCCAACAGGAATAATCAGAACGCAAGAGTTATTATCCAGAGGTGCATCCCCTTTGTCAGGAAAGATGCAATGGAGGACCTCAGGGGGCTGGGCGGGAATCAAAGGCCCTGTTTATCTCCTCCGCTAAACCTACCACAAGCACTTGAAATGAGTAGGACACGGTGGAACACTAGAAAGCAAAGACTGACCACATATCCGCCCTGTCTACAGCTCCTTTCTGAGCCAGAGTCAAGCTGAAAATTAGGGATTGGAGATGGGGAGAAGATCTTTAAATTGAATGGAACACTGAACATTCTGCATGCCAGATACTGGCCTTCCAAGTTGGGTGGTCTTTCTGTGTGTTAGCTGCTTCCTGCAGCCAACTTAACTGTTTTCTCATATGCCCACATTTTTGGTATATTCATCCAAGCCCACAGTGTGATTGATGTGCTCTGGCTGTAGTTAGGAGCTCTGCCTAAGGAGTCAGGAAGTCATAACCTTGGACAAGTGACTTAGCCTCTTGAAGCCTCAATTTCCTCATCTGCAAAAAGGAATAACAATAACATTGTCTTAGGAAGACTGAAGGAAAATAGATGCATTTGAGTTATGATGCTGGCAGAGAATATTAAAAGTATGATGGGCTGCCACAAGAGCAAAGACCTCTATGCTGAAAGAAGGGTGGCTAGAATGCGACTTAGAAGTGAGGATGGTCTCACTTCCTCAGTTCATGTTAGTAGGAGAGCCCAGACCTGGGAGAAGGACATGATGCTTGGTAAAGTACAGGTAAGCAAAATGAAAAGCACCGTCTACAGGACGGATTGATACAGTGCCTCCAACAGAGGGCTCAAACATAACAAGGGTGCAGGACCATGTGGTGTCTCATTCTGCTGTGCAGAAGGTCACTGTGAGTCAGAACAGACTCAACGGGGCATGAGTCTCACAATACACATGAAGCTGAAGAAGATCCATGCATTTCACCCATATTTATGGAATATTATTACATGCCAGACATTGTTGTGTCTCTGTCGCAGTACAGCAGTGAACAAGCTGTCCCCAGGGTATTGGTGTCTCGGTTGAGGAAATCACGTAATAAATGGATAAACACATAAACAGGATAATTTTGGATAGAAAAAATAACTGAAGAAAGCAAGATAATGAATTAAAGTCGTAGTCCCCAAACATTTCCAGTCTTAACACCACTTTGTCCTCCGTTTTCCCAAAGAGTTTTTGCTTATGTGGGTTACATGTTCAATGTGGGTTATATAGAGAAGTTCATCTCGTTTTAGTCATTGTATCAGTGCACAATAAGTGAGACATGTTTAAGCTTTATTTTGAAGCACCAAGTTTAATACCAAAGAGCTTAAAAGCTCAGGAAAATATAAAATTTCAATGTTAATGTTTATGCCTAAAACAAGCATTCAATTTTTACATCATCTCTGAAAATTTGTTCCGATCATCACTCAGAAATCATACCTTGCTGAATCCAAGAAAATATGCCCAAGCATCATGTACCATTGCATACAATGTATACAATTCAACTACATCTTCAAACTAACCGAGGGTAGGAGGGGGTTAACACAATTTGTGGCTAAGTTTCACCCAAACAATTTAATTCAGAATGTTTGGACCTGGGTCTTGCTGGATATCAATGTTAAGTTCTTTATTTCACTAAAGGTAATTAGCTACAGTAACCATAAAGGACCAAATGTTTCATAGGTGATTGTAATCCAGGCTTGAGAATCATCGCTCTAGTCTAGATGAAGATGAGGAGTAGTAAATTAATTCTTCTCCCAAGTATTCTGAAGCTCTTGACCTTGCTCTACTCCAGTTCCATTTTTATCCAACTCAAATATGAACAAGAATGTGTACATTATATTATTTCCACCAGTGTACAGATGGCCAAGTGCTTTCAAAACTAGAAGAAAATGTTCAGCTCTTGCTACCTTGGAATATGCCCAAGAATCTGTCCCCACAAAAGGTTGAAATGTCAGATGAAGCTGCTTCCTACAAAACTGAATTAGAACGTGACCTGAAATGTTAATATATTCAGATCTGCCCTTAGAAGGTCAAATACTCACAACAGTTGTAAAATTTACCCTGCACCGTCCTCTGAGGATTTCTGAGTCTGGAGTAACAAATTTTAAAATTAAAGAAGAATAAGTCCCTATAGAAGAAAGCTAGAGTCTAAAAGAAGTTAGGCTTTATGAAGATCTAACTAAACAAAGAGATGAGTCAGCAATCACACGTTAATACCTAGTAGTTATACCACCGTTTACAATTTATAAAACTTTTCTGCATTGGATAACTGTTTGAGCCTCATAGTAGTTGTATTATTTGAATATTACAAATATGTCCATTGTGAGTAAGAGAAAATAGAAATTGAGTGACTCATCTAAGGTTAATGGCAAACTAGGATTTGAACTCAGGTCCTTTTCAGAAAATGCTGAGAAATATCAACTGCCTTTCGCTCACCCCATCAGAGTTTCTTAAAGAGGTCTTTTTCCTGTTAATCACTGTCATAAAAATTTGTTTTCAAGGCAATAATTTTATAAACTGTATCTATAAAGATACCCCACCCATAAATCAGTAAGGGTGAATTCACTCACTAGCATGATAAGCTGCTGTGTGCTGTTGAGTGCATTTTGACTCATCATGATCTTGTACAAGAGAGTACAGTTGGCCTAGGGTTTACTGGGCTGTAACCGTCATGGCAGCCCATCTCTAAGTCTTTTGTCCTGTGGGAAGCCTGGTGCCTTCCAACCACCAACCTTTACCACCTAACATACTCAGCATGCCGTTTTCCCACCAACGATCATTGGCATTTTCTATTCTTTAAACAGCATTTAAACTCCAATAGTTCCATAGCCCACACTAGTTTCAACATATTCTCCCAGTGCTACATAGTTTTCAAAGAATTTAATTTCTCAGTATTATCAGTATTAATGCATCACATACATTGTAACTGTGATGAAAACTCTAACCAAACATATAAATAAAATAACCATTGAGGATCAACTCGGAGTCAAAGGGAGATGCTTACGACTAGTTCCTTGAAGGAGAAAGAGCACTCCACCAGGTCACCTAAAAATCTGACCTGCCAGAGAATGTCAGAATGGTTTTACCAGTTCTGTTGAGTATAGTCATGATGACTCCATGTGTGTCCGAGGAGAATTGTGTGCCACAGAATTTACCAGTTGCTGATGTTTTAGAATGAGAGTACATCAAAAATTATTGCTGCAAAATCATGGAAACCTCTACTAGAGAAAGAATATCAAAAAATGAAGCTATGCTTTCTCCACACATCCTTCACCTAGGTCTATATCCTCTGAAGGCGGTGTTGTCATCTGGCTAACTCTTTCCAGAAGAAACCTTCGAGGCACACCATAGCAAACCGCATGTGCCACCTGTGAGGGTCTGAAACGGTTTTCCTCTTAAATGTTCTTTGAGTCTGTTCAGGGTGGGGGATGTCTCAAGGGGTAAAACCAAGGCTGTTGAGTGGATGGGATAATGTCTCCCAATAAAGTTCCTCTGGGATAACACTTGCTACACTCGGAGAGGGAGCAGCTACCTTGTTGGGATGGACAAAAATTCCTTCGGAGCAACTTGCCTGGCCTTTTTCTTATCAACATAGTTTTAGTTTTCTTAAGACATTTTCATAATTACCCCCCCAGGATGGCTCTGTGTCCACAAAAACCTATTAAGATTACCCCTTTGGGATCCCCAAAACAGTTGCCAAAACTTTCTACGCTGACCTCTCTGCCTTGAATTGATTTGGCCCAGCAGATCCCCTCAGAAGGCATTGTTTTGACTGGATCTTTTGTTGAAGGGACTCTAAAGAAACCAAAACCTCTGTTTCCCTGAGCGTACTTATCTACAGCCACCCACTGATCCCAGAGACATGTGGAAGCCTGCTACGCTTGGAGTAAATCATGCATGCATAAGCGGGAATGCTAGTAGCAGTGTTTTCTAGTTATCATAGACCACTAGGCCTTTCTTCGGGTAGTAATAGTACCCCACAGAGAGAGCACTCCTTGGAACAATAGCAATAAATATGAGATACACTTGGTGCCCCATTACAAACAATATCTGTGACTACTTGTGATCAATATTAACAATATGATATGATTAAACTAGTCATTGTGAAGGCTAAGGGGAAAATCACTCTGCCCTCAGAGTAATCAGATGGCAGGGACAACTTGTCTTTTCATCTGAATGCCCAAAACAGCAATCATTTTCTATAAAAGCAAAGAGCCAAAGAAAGACTGGACCGGACTAGGGACCGTGCAACAGAGAAGCAGATGCTTTGGCATGAAGGCAGCCTATGAGTCCCGGTTTCCCAGAATTTTGATTGCAATCTTATTGAGAGTGGAGTCTAATTGAATAAAAGAGTTTTTAAAATAGTGAGCCATTAATTAGGCGGCATGGGCGAAAGCATGGGACTCATTAATGTATGAGGCTTTGGGGAGCCAGCACCGGCACTCATTGATTCTGTCGAGGTGCCAGGAACCAGAGAGCCCAGTGCTTTGCCTCCTCGGGAAACCTACCTGAGACATTTGGAAGTGGTTCCCCTTTCCATTGCCTCTGTTCAAATCAGCCTGTAATGACTCTGGCACCGTCAGCTGCGAACTTGGCGGGCTCGGAGAGATATCAGATGTTTTCTGCATGCTGGCTGAACCTCTCTTAGACAAATTTTGCATTGTTTTTTGTGTCAGTTTTATCGTGGAACATCGTGTTGCCATCTGGGAAGAAAAACAACATGGTAGAGGAGCAGCTGGTGAGTGGCAATGGCCAAATAAACATTGGCAGGCACCCGCCATTAGGTGAGACAAGAGGGATGGGCAGCTGCCAGCACCGACTATCGCTCACCACTGGAAAATCATTCACTGTCCCCTCCTCTCTTACCTTCATTCAAATTCATGGCGATTTTTCATTCAGGGGCTCAAGCCCTACAACTGTCAGGTATTGGCTTTCTCTCATCTGTCCTGTAGGAACAATATAGATCTATAAAGGGCCTGCCAATGTAAGTTCACTCACTGGGCAGGGCAATGGACTTCTCCAAGCACAAGGGAAAGCATCTGATGCCTTCGCAGAAAGATTACAGGATACCAAAGCCCTCAAAAGGCTTGTCGAGCAATTTAGTGGCTTTGTTTGGGGCTTAAACAACAGGATCAGTATCCATGCCTTCTACACCCTTGCATCTTTTAAAGACCTGTGTGTCGCAAACATATAAATAATATTAACAAGCCTTTGGGAGCCTGGCAGCAGAGGAAGTAAATTCTAAGAGATGAACAAAGCCACGTCTCAGGGCTCCTGGTTTATGAATTACAATTGCTCCATTGTAACATTTCTGGATTGAGGTGTATGGAATACATGACTAAAGCATCAACAACAAGCAGTACAGTAAGTTATGATGTGCCAATAATCATCATTGCCTTGATGGTGCTTTATCGATGATCACTTGGCCAACTACCTCAGATGAGTTATTTCTATTGGGGAAACCAGTACAGTTGAATTTTTAACCCAAATTTATATTTAAAATGAGGGCTTCAAACCAGTTCAGTCCTGGCTGATGCCGCCAAATTGAAACAGACCTAAATTTTGAAAAATGTAGGTGTCCCAGAATAGTCCAAATGGGAATAATCATGGGTCAAAGTCTTGGTGTAGGAGACTAAAAAAAAAAAACCAAAAAAAAACAACAACCCTGGTGGGCCCTTGTAGGAGCCTGATGCAGGAGCTAGAAATGAGGACCCACCTCAAAAGCAGCATAGTCAGCTGCCATCTTTGTATTGGGGAACCTGCATTTCCAGCTATCAGTCAAGAATTTTGGCTGCTTAGTAGTGTCCATTTTTCACTTTCGCCTCTAGTGGGAGAGTCCTGCTAGCATAGTGGTTATGCATTGGGCTGCAATTCCCAGGTTCAGCAGTTCGAAACCACCAGGAACTCTATAGGAGAAAGACAGAGCTTTCTACTGCCATGAAGCATCACAATCTCAGAAGCTCACAGGGTCGCTATGAGTCAGCATGAACTCGATAGCAGTGAGGTTGGTTTTTTGGTTTTTTTCCAAGTGTGAGGTGTCATTTCTACAAGGACTTCTACCCACAGCATCCCCTACTCCTGTTGTCATTCTGGTAGATCCACAATTTCCTCATTCTAATCCATTCTAGTTTTACTTCATCGGAAGGGACTCAACAAAAAAGTACCAGTTTAAAGCTTATTTCAAATTTTGCTTCAAACTCCTTCAGAAGGTTAGACTGTATCACTAAAATAGATCAAAAAAAGTTTACACCTATGCACCTAAAGCTTCTGATCAGCTTTAATACACAGTGCAGTTAAAAGAAGAATGTGTACATATATGGATGAATATAAATGAAAAAGGAACAAACAAAAAACGGAGACTTGAAAAGACTGTCCACTGAAACCTAAAGCGACTAAGATGACGAGCAAGAAAAGATGCTCCCCGCCATGTGCATCCATCAAGTTCAGTGGCTGAGAACCATCGGGTGCTGGAGGGTAAAGAAGTCAGATGAGCATTTTAATTGTGATAGATAAGGTGATAGCGTGACGTTATATTTATCAGTCATTATAGAAAACATTATATTTAAACCGGTGTCTATTTAATATGTCATTCCTGGGTAGTACAAAAGGTTAACATGTGCAGCTGCTAACCAAAAGGTCAGAGGTTCAAGTCTACCCAGAGGTGCCTGCAAAGAAAGACCAAGTGACCTACTTTGGAAAAATTAGCCCCTGAAAGACCTATGAAATGCAGTTCCCCTCTGACACATATGGAGTTTGATTTGACTCCATAGGAACTAGTGCTTTTATATGTTGTTTCTCCTACAACCAAAAACAATAACTGACAGAGGTAATAGGCCAACTTTCAAAAATATTGGGCTTCTTCATGCTCATTCTTTGTTTTATAAAGCAAGAAACCTGACTTGAACAGTGAAAACTTTGTCACTTGATCCCCTCTCTCATACACATTGTTCCTGATCTGGTTTTCAACATTTTCTATGTTTTTTGTTTTTCATATTAAGGTTTATCTCTGATGTATTTTTTCGTTGTGGGTAGCCCTATAGAATTTGTGTCATGTGCTTTTCTGTTTTCCAGGACCTGAAGCCGAGGATTGATGAACCTATGGAGACAACAAGAAGAACAAGGGTTCCTGGGGTACAGTGGGGGAGGGGAGGGGGAAAGGGGGGCCGATGTCAAGGAGCTCAAGAAGGAAGAGAAAGTTGTAAAACTGACTGTGTTCGCCATTTTACAATACTGCTTTGATGTGATTCAATTATAGAATGATATATTATCTTTATTAACTCCCAATAAAATGGTTTTGAGAAAAATTAAAAAGCAAAAAACCTACTATGCATACCTCAGACTCCACTACCCAGAGACCAGAAGAACTAGGTGATGTGCAGCTACCAAGAATGACCATTCTGAAATGGATCACAATAGAAGGACCTAAATAGAGTGAAGGTTGGGAGGTGGTGGAACAAAATTTTATTTTTAAAAGCTTACTGGGATGATTAAAATTGGTGGAACCCACGAAACTATAGACCTTAGACACCCTTCAAATCTGGAACTGAATTGACCCCCAAAAGATCAATTTTCAGTCAAAAGATAGACAGGCCTGTAATATACACAGTAACACATGGTAAGAAGTACACACTCCTTAGAATAATCAACCTCACGGATCAATAGAGCAGCATTTTCTCAAATACAAGGTCAGAAGCAAAAAGGACCAGGAAAGAGGACGAGCAGAACTAAGGAACATAGAGAGGAAGTGGTACTGGTACACTGTGGAAATCGCAATCAATGTCACAAAACAAAATGTGCATAAATTATTGAATGGAAAATGAACATTCACCCAAATAACAATAAAAAGATTTTTTAATCAATGAATCTGGTCATTAATGCCATAGTTTATGATAAAATTCAAACTAGCATTTATGAGCAAAATGGAGAATTCATATAAAGAAGACTAGAAGCACATGAAATGAAATTCCAATGGGTATATCAAATTATTACTAGTAACTCCTTAAACAACTTCTCTGGAAAAATCTCTACTCCCAAATCATTTCTCAGTGATATGTCCAAGATTAGCTAAGACAAACAGCACTTTGCCTACTGTGATGGTTTGCATGTCGCTGTAAGGCTGAAAGCCATGCCACCAGTATTTCAAATACTGGGTTACCCATGGTGGACAGGTTTCATCACAACCTCCAGACTAAGACAGACTAGGTAGAAGGAATAGAAGGTCCACTTCTGAAGGAGGAGCCACTGAAAATTTCATGAACAGCAGTGGAACATTTCTTGAAATCGTGCCCGAAGATGAACTCCTCAGGTTGGAAGATATTAAAAGTATGAGTGGAGAAGAACAGCCTTCTCAGAATAGAGCCAGTCTTAACAACATGGCTCTGGGGACCTTCATCTGCTGAAGGAGTACACCTCAAATTAGAAGCAACAGCTAAAAAGATTCAATAATAATCATAAAAATGAAATGGAATGCATAAAGGTAAGTATCCTAGGCATAAGTGAGATGAAATGGACTGAAGTGGTCATTTTGAGTCCAAGAACCATATGATTTATTATGCCAGGGATGACAAATTCAAGGGGAATTGTATCATATTAATCCTCAAAAAGATTATTTCAAGATCTATCATGAAGAACAAATGTATTCGTGATTAGCTATCTATGCTCCTAAAAGGAAGACCAATTAATACAACTATTATTCAATGTTACTCACCAACCGCGAAAGCTCATAATGAAAACATTTAAGAATTCACTCAATGTCATCCATCTGAAATTGATCACACATACAATTAAGATATTTTGATAATTACTAGTGATTGGAATAGAAAAGTTGGGAACAAAGGGAGGAACAGTAATTGGGAAATATGGCCTTGGTGAGAAAAAGCAAAGTTGGAGATCACATGATAGAATTTTGCTAGACCAACAACTTCTTCACTGCAAATACGTTTTCCTCCACAACATAAACCTGGACCTCACAGACAGAATATCCAGGAATTAAATTCACTACCTCGGTGGGAAGAGACATTGGAGAATCCCAACATTATGAGCCAAAACAAGGCGAGGGGCCTTGCTCATACAGGTGAAAAAAATTAAATCCACAAAATAACAAAATATCACCTTAATGTGCCCCACCTGAATTTAGATAACATCTAATTGGATAATAATCACTGATGATTTCTCAAATCATGGAATGACATCAAGAACATCGTGAATAAAGAAAACAAATGGTCATTTAAAATACTGTTGTTGTTGGTTTTTTTTTAAAAAAAGGATCAAACTGAAAGCATTGGAGGAAAAGATGAAGTAAAAAAGCTGGGGGGAAAATCCAAAGGTCTTCCGGGTCAAACCGCGGGCGTGTTCCATTGGAATGCTTTGCTCCTTGGTGGCGAGGTCCGGGAAATTAAGGGAGGGCTCCAGAAATCAACTTTGTGAGCGCAGATGTTCCCCCCCAAACCTGGTGGATGTTGAGTGAAGGACAAACCGGAAGGCGGAAGATTTCTGAAATCTCCAGATTGCTCTTCCTACCAAGGAAAGAATCCTATTAAGATTAACCAAGATGCTTCCAGGAATATGGCGATGGAGTAACACACACCAGAGAGACTCTTCAGAATTCAGCCCGGGAGAGTTGCTTAGAGGGAAATCCAATGCTGCTGGAACTCAAGAAGAGTATCACAAAGATAAGCAGGCACAGACACACAAGGTTTTGAAGGGCTGGGGACTTGTGGCTTACTACAGTGGAGGCCAGCTGGGGCTTCACCTTGGAACTGCCACTGTCTCTGCAGGAGCCCAGACCATTTGGAGCCCATAAGGGGGCTTAATCTCAACACAGCCACAGCTTGCCAACAATGCCTCAGAGCAGGGATTAAACCCTTACAGCTCCAAGGGCAGGGATTGGGTTCAGCTACATTGTGACTTTTGTTTTCCTCTCTTTTCTATATCCACCCTTCCCCCCGCCCCCACAGTCTCAGCAGGCTTACCTTTAATTATTTTTCTCCTCTTTGTCTCTTTCCTGTTCACACACACGCCACTGCTGACCTCCAGACCACTCCCCTCAGCCTAGGACATTTATGCATGGACCACAAACAGGTAGGTGAACTCCACCCTGTGCAGCTTGCCTGAGGCTGGAGAAAGCCTTGCTGACTCCCACCAGGGTATACTCTGCCCGACTTCTTACTGGGGAATTCTTGCCTGTGTGCCTTGGGGCCTAAGGCAGCTCGGCCAACATTCATCAATGTTCCAAGGTGCTGCAGGAACCTCTGACCAACCTCCAAAACACCAAAGCAGGCAACCCACCAGACTTCTGGGGCACTCCCCTGAGAGGGAAGCCACAAAAGGATAAAGTGGTAGGTTAATCCCATAGTGAAATTAGCTGAAGGCAGTTCAAAGAAGCATTCCTACAAGTCTCCCAGAGAGAGCCAGTGCTCTTCAACTCCCTGGAAAATAGCACCTGGCTCCTCTAAAACTATGCAACGCAAACAGCGATCAGCCCCAAAGACCTCAACCAAAAAACAAGAGAAACAAAAAGCAATGGCAGAATATGTCCTGATCACAATGACATTCATAGAAAAAGCAGACATTGAGCTGCCTCAGAAAGAAATGTTCAGAATGCTGCTTGAAGTCATACAGAATATGAGGGAAACAATACAGAAAAAGAATGAAATGATAGAGGAGATAAAGGCCATATGCCAAAGGGAAATACAGGAGCTTAGGGAGGAGGTAACAAAAACCAGTAGCAGAAACATAGACCTTGAGAATCGACTGGAGGAAGCAGAGAACCGCATCATTTAATTGGAGGACAGCCAAGCAGACTTTAACACACACGAACAAAAATCTAATAAGATCATCAGAGAAGCTGAAGAAACCTAAGAGCTATATCTGATGCTATGAAGCAGAACAACATTAGAATTATTGGCTTACCGGATGAAGACACAACCAAGAAGTGATATGCAACAATAGTGAGAGAATTTTTGGAGGAAAACTTCCCCAGCTTAATGAATGAAAACCAGGTAACCATTCAGGAGGCTGAAAGAATACCAGCTAGACTAAATCCCAGGAAGAAGTCACCAAGGCACACAATAGTTAAACTATCCAACTTTGAGGAAAAGGAGAAAATCATGAGAGCAGCTATGGAAAAACAAACAATAACATACAAAGTTTCCCAAATAAGAATATGCTCACACCTATCAGCAGAAACTATGAAGAAGAGGTGAGAGTGGAGTAACATATTCCAAAAATTGAAGGAAAACACGCAAACCCAAGAATACTCTACCCAGTCAAATTATTGATCAAGATAGTTGAGGAAGTAAAAGTCTTCCAAGACAAGGAAAAACTCAAATACATTAGAAGAAACCCAGTTCTACAAAAAAAAATCCTTGCTGACCTAGTATGGGCAGAAAAACAACACTCACAAACCATAAATAAGAGACTGCCACATAGAACAACCTCACCCAGAGGGCAACAAAGAGAAAACAGACCCCAAGATAGCATTGGTTTAAGGATGGAAAGAGGTCCAGAATGATAAACACATGCACAACACACTAATAAGAAAGGAAGGTAGGAAAGCACACAAAACAAAAGGTATAAGATGACATCACAGAGTCCGCAGATGGAGATATTAACCCTGAATATCAATGGACTGAACTCTGGTATTAAAAGACTGATGCTAGCAGACTGGCTTACAAAACACAATCCAACAATCTGCTGCCTACAGGAGACACATCTCAATGCTACAGACAAAAATGGGCTGAAAATCAAAGGCTGGAGAAAAGTATACCCAGCAAACAGCAATTCAAAAGAGCAGGGATTGCAATCCTAATCTCTGAAAAATTTTACCTCAATGTGCAAACTATAAAAAGAGATAAGGAGGGACACTATATAATGCTCATGGGAATGGTAAACAAAGAAGCACTAAGCATTGTAAATATACTCCTGAATCAGAGAATTGCTAAATGCATCAACCAAACACTCCAAAAGATCATTTGCCACATTCACATTAAAAACTATAAGAACCACATGATAATATCGATATATGCAGAAAAAGCATTTGACAACATCCAACACCAATTCCTGTTTAAGACTCTTGAGCAGATAGGAATGGAAGGAAAATTCCTCAAGACAATACAAGCTATATATGAAAAGCCAACAGCCAATGTAGTAGTCAATGGAAAAAAAATTAACACAATCCCACTGAAAAAGGGGACCAGACAAGGATGCCCTTTGTCCCCACTCTTATTTAATTTCGTGCTGGAGGTTTTAGTTAAAAGCATAAAGCAAAGAAAAGACATCAAAGGTATTCATATGGGGAAGGAAGAGCTGAAACTACCATTATTGGCAGATGATATGATTTTATATATGGAAAATACCAAAAGCTACACAAGGGGAGTACTGGAAGCAATAGAGGAGTTTGGCAGAGTGGCAAGATACAAGATCAACAAACAGAAGTCCATCGGACTGCTATACACATTGGATAAGATCACACAAGAAGAGATAAAAAAGGTGGTACGCTTCATAATAGCCAAGCACAAAATTCAAATATCTAGGGATATGCCTGACTAAAAGAACAAAAGATCTATATAGGGAAAACTAGAGAACACTACTGCAAGTAACCAAGAGCAACCTCAACAAATTGAAGAATAGCCCATGCTCATGCTCATGGATTGGAAGACTCAATATAGTCAAGATGTCAGTTCTGCCTAAAGCACTATATAAGTTTAATGCAATCCTGATACAAATACCCTCATCTTTCTTCAAAGAAATGGAAAAACTAATGACCAGCATCATATGGAGAGGAAAGAAGCCCAGAATTAATAGACAACTCCTCAAGAAGAAGGACACAATGGGAGGGCTTGCTTTACCTGACTTTGGCACATACTATACAGCCACAATTGTCAAAACCGGATGATATTGGTACAATGACAGATACTCAGACCAATGGAAAAGAACTGAAAACCCAGAAATAAAATCAGCAGCATAAAGACAACTGATCTTCGATAAGGGCCAAAAAAAATATCCAACGGAAACAGATGCCATCTTTTTACAAGTGGTGCTCAAAAAAATGGATAATTACCTGCAGAAAAATTAAGCAAAACTCTTATATCACTCCATGAACAAGAATAAACTCAAGGTGGATCACAGACCTTGAAGCTAAACCCCAAACTATTAGGGCCATCAATGAGGGAATTGGGACCAACTTGAGAACTTTGGCACAAGGAATACATAGGCTATCAGAAATAGGGAAGGACACAAACACAGAGGAGGCACAAATTGACACATGGGATATACTGAAGATAAAACACCTGTGCACTCTGAAAGATTTCACCAAGAGAGTAATAAGAGAGTCCACAGACTGGAAAAACGTCTTTAGCAATGACACATCAAACAAAGGCCTATTACTAAAAACTGCAATACTCTGCTGGCTTCCAAAAAGAAAATAACTAATTGCCCACTGAAGAGGTGGGAAAAAGACCTGAACAGAAGTTTCACAGGGGCAAAAATCTGAATGGCCAACAAACATATAAGAAAATGTTCCCGATCTTTAGCCATAAGAGAAATGCAAATGAAAACAACAATGACGTTCCACCTAACACCTTCAAAGATAGCCCAGTTCAAAACTCAGAAAGCAAGAAGTGTTGGAGGGGCTTTGGGGATACAGGAGCTTTCATCCACTGCTGGTGGACCTGTAAATATGTACAGCCACTCTGGAAATTGATCTGGCGATATCTAAAACAGATGGAAATCGAGTTACCATACGACCCAGGCATTCCCCTACTGGGTATATACCCAGAAGAGGCAAGAAACAAACCAAGGGCAGACATCTGTGCTCCAGTGCTCATTGCAGCACAGTTCACAATCACAAGGAGTTGGAAACAACCCAAATTTCCACCAACTGGAAGAGTGAATTAAAAAGCTGTGGTACATACATACACTGCTCAAAAGCAGTGATGAACATATGAAGCACATTGCTACATGGGAATAACCAGAGGAAATCATGTTAAGAGAAGTAAGCCAAGTACAAAAGGATAAGAACATGAGTCCACTGAGGTAAGCTTTACAAAAAAAAAAAAATGCAAAAGGGACATAGGGAAAAAGCTACTGTATACAAACATTCCTGGGGTTAGGACCAGGTAGTATAGCAGGGACAAGACCAAATACAGGGATACATATGATAGACAACTAAAAAGTAGGTGGGGAAAGGAAATAAAAATAATAAAGAAAAGGGTTGCCGGGGCACAGGGTGCTAATCCACCTGAGGGGAGGGTATTGTTTATATCTCCCACAGGGAAAGAGGAAACTGACTTCAACCCAGTGCTCCAGGATGTGAATGCAACATGCCAGCGTGAAGTAGGGAAACAGTGGAGAGGTCTGAGGGGCCAGCCCCAATCCCAACTACTACGTGGACACCTCCCTCCCCCAGAAGAATTTATTTCAAGAGATGGCATTGAATCTGCAGCTCCGGGAGAGGGACATATCTGATCAGAGCACACAGGAGCATATGAGAGTGAGAGAGTGGATCACATTCTGGTCCACCAGGCCTTGAGGACAATGTTCCCAATTAGAGCAGCCAGTCCACAGAGAGGACCACATGGCCAGCCCCACTATGAGACTTGACATCCCTCACTGACCCATAGCCCTACAGGGGAAAACAATGGAGCCCCAGTGTGGGAATTGCACCCGATCTAATGCCGCCACACCGAGGCAAAACACTAAGGGGGTGCAATAGAACAGAAAGGGAGTGGAGCGGCGAGGTCCCCAGGGAATGCTGAAGGTGGACTTTGGGGCTAGGGCATAGTGTCCCAACAGATTGGACTGAAAAACACTCCTAAAGGCCAACAAACAGTCCTTGACCTAACTACAATATTTTTTTTCTTGTGTTTTTTTTTCATTGGTTTGTTGTTGTTGTTGTGTTGTATATTGTTGCTTGGTTTTTCTCTGTCTTGTTTTTGTGCATGTTATTATCTCTGCAGGTCTGTCTAAATAAGAGAGACTGGATGAATAATCTGGAGGATAAACCACGGGACCAACAGTTCCGGGGGGACATGGGAAAAGGGGACGTGAGGGGAAAGATAGTGGTGTTAACAAACCCAGGGACAAGGGAACAACAAGTGATCAAAATCGGTGGTGAGCAGGGTGTCGGAGGCCTGGTAGGGCATGCATGATCAAGGGTAACGTAACACAGAGGAATTACTAAAACTCAAATGAAGCCTGAGCATGATAGTGGGACAAGCGGAAAATCAAAGGAAATAGAGGAAAGAGCTAGGAGGCAAAGGGCATTTATAGAGGTCTAAATAAAGGCATGTACATGTGCAAATATATTATATATGAGGATGGGGAAATAGATCTATGTGCATATATTTATAGGTTTAGTATTAAGGTAGCAGAAGGACATTGGGCCTCCACTCAAGTACTCCCTCAATGCAAGAATACTTTCTTCTATTAAATTGACATTGTATGATGCTCATCTTCCCGACACAACCACTGAAGACAAAGCGTGTGAATAAACAAATGTGGTGAAGAAAGCTGATGGTGCCTTGCTATCAAAAGATATAGTGTCTGGGGTCTTAAAAGCTTGAAGGTAATCAAGCAGCCATCTAGCTCAGAGGCAACAAAGCCCACATGGAAGAAGCACACCAGCCTGTGTGATCACGTGGTGCCGAAGGAATCAGTTATCAGGCATCAAAGAACAAAAAAAAAGCACATCATTGTGTGCTCACTTCTCTGATATGATCGCTGAAGACAAATGGGTGCATAAGCAAATGTGGCAAAGAAAGCTGATGGTGCCCAACTATCAAAAGATATAGCATCTGAGGTCTTAAAGTCTCGAAGGTAAACAAACAGCCATCTAGCTCAGAAGCAACAAAGCCCACATGGAAGAAGCACACCAGCCTGTGCAATCATGAGGTGTCGAAGGAATCAGGTATCAGGCATCATCAGAAAAAAAATCATATCGTAGTGAATGATGGGGGGATTGTGGTGTGGAGACCCAAAGCCCATTTGTAGGCAACTGGATATCCCCTTACAGAAGGGTCTCGGGGAGGATACAAGCCAGTCAGGGTGCAATTTGGCAACGATGAAACATACAACTTTCCTCTAGTTCCTAAATGCTTCCTCCTCCCCCAGTATCATGATCCCAATTCTACCTTACAAATCTGGCTAGACCACAGGATGTATACTGGTACAGATAGGAAGTGGAAACACAGGGAATCCAGGGAGGATGATCCCTTCAGGACCAGTGGTGGGAGTGGTGATACTAGGAGGGCAGAGGGAGGGTGGGTTGGAAAGGATCTACATGTGACCTCCTCCCTGGAGAATTGACAACAGAAAAGTTAGTGAAGCAAGACATCGGACAGGGCGAGATATGACAAAATAATAATTTATAAATTATCAAGGGTTCATGAGGGAGGGAGGAGCAGGGGGCGGGGGGGATGAGGAGTTGATACCAGGGGCTTAGGTGGAGAACAAATGTTTTGAGAATAATGAGGGCAATGAATGTACAAATGTGCTTAACAAATTGATGTGTATATGGATTGCGATAAGAGTTGTATGAGCCCCTAATAAAACAATTTTTAAAAAGAAAGATGTTTTAAAATACCAAAGGATGTATCAAGAAGATAAAGGAAAATATTATAATCACATGTGCAGAGAGTATGGAAAAACATGCTCATTATTTTTCAAGCTGAAAACTCTTGAGCTGCAGTGTTGAAGAATTCTCTGAGCAAAATATTGAGCATAGGATCGAGAACCAATGATAACAATGGAGGAAGTGCAAACTGCCCTGGAGGCATTGGCCAAAAGCAAAGTCCCAGGAATTATGGAATACCAACTGAAATGTTTCAACAAATTAATTCAGTGCTAGAATGATGTGCTAGTCTATGCTAAGAATTTGGAAGACAGTTGGCCAGATGACTGAATGTGATACATCATGCATCGCTGCACACATTCCAAAGTAAGGTGACCCATAAGAATACAGATATTATCAAATAGGATCAGTAATATCACATGCAAGTAAAAATATTGCTGAAGGTAGTTCAACAGTGGTTGCAGCAGTCCATACACAAGGAGCAGGCAAGCTAGATTCAGAAGAAGACATGGAATAGGAATGTCACTCACTGTTAATGCCAGATGAACCTTGACTGAAAGCATAGAATGCCAGAGAGGTATTTACTTATGTCTGATTGACTCTGCAAAGAAATCACAATATGTGAATAATAACAAATTTAGGTAACCTTGAGAAGAATAGGGATTCTAGAACACTTAATGGAGCTCATGAGGAACATGTACATTGAACAAGAAGCAGTTGTTCAAACAAAACAAGGAAAGGCTACATGGTTTTTAAATCAAGAAAAATGTGCATCAGTGTTATATTTTTCACTTTATTTATTCAATCTGTATGCTGAGCGAATAATCCAAGACACTAAGATACATGAAGGAAAATGTGGCATCAGGCTTGGGGGAAGGCTTGTTAACAACCTGTAATATGTAAATGACACAATCTTGCTTGGTGAAAGTGAAAAAGGACATGAAGCACTGACTGATGAAGACCAAAGACATCAGACTTCAGTATGGATTTTGACTCCGTGTAAAGGAAACCCAAATCCTCACGAACTGGAACCAAAGAAAACATCGTGATAAATGAAGATAATATTGAAATTCTGAAAGATTTCCTTTTAATTGCATTTATAAGTGATCATAGAAGCAACAGTTATGAAATAAGACCAAAAACAAATAAATAAATACAATGTCATACATTGAGACAATTTGCTCCCAAAAAAATCTCTACAAAAGATTAAAGAGCAAAGAAAGAGGACTAAAGTGCATGTAACCCAAACCATGGTGCTCCCTACCACCTCACATGCACATGAAACCAGAAAATGAATAGGAAAGACTAGATTTATGCATTTATACTGTCAGTGAAGAATGTTAAATGTATCATGAACTGTCAGACTAAGAAATAAGTCTGTCTTGGAGGAAACACGGAGAGTATGCCCCTTAGAATTGAAAATGGCAAGATTTTTCAAGTACTTTTGACCCGTTATCAGAAGGGATCAGTTCTTGGAAAGAGATCTCACGCTTGGTAAAGGGTGTGAGAGATAAGGCATTCCATTAGCTAGATTGACACCGTGGCTGCAACAATGGGCTCAAACATAACGATAATCGTGAAGCTGAGCACAGGGCGGAACAGTCTTTTTGCTGTGCAGTTGCTCTAGTCAGAGCAGACTTGATTACAAGAAGACCGATAGGGAAATCTAGAGAAATCAGAGGAAAACCATTCCAAAAAGTCTATTTATGCTCATTTTTTTCTGTATAATTTGGGAGGACATTTGGTGAATTCAAATGTTCTGGAAAATAATGTATGTGGCCACATTCTTATTTATTTATCGTGCCAAACCCCAGAAATAAAACACATTTCTTTCTGCTTAATGCGCTTTTGACATTAGTCAACTAAGTAGGCAGGTGAGTCAAAAAGTATTGCTACACGGGTTCCAGTGCATGTATGCACAGGTATGTTCCAAACAAAACGTGTTGAAACACACATTTGTATTGCTCTCGTCAAGTTGCCTTTAAAGAAGGTGCAGCTGGCTAGGGAACCTGCTGGGCCACGTAACTTCATGGCAGAGAGGTCAGTTATGAAGGGGGTGTGTTTTAGGATTCCAGGGGGGTAATTGTGATAGGTTTCACCATGAAATGCAGATTGATCATGGAACCGATCAGGAAGACGTTTTAAGAAAACAAACAACTGCATTGGTGAGGAAAAGGCCAGGCAAATTGTGCCAAGGAATTTTTTCCCCTCATCCTGGCCTGTACCTACTCATTCTTCCAGGGTCTCAAGGGCTGTCCTATAAGAATTTCATTTTGAAACTTTACCCCATCCACACAATAGCCCCATGCTTGCCTTTTCAGATTTCTTTGCATTCCCCAAACTCAAGTAACATTTACAATGAAGATGATTTGAGTCCGTCGCAGATGACAGGTCTGGTTTTTTTGTTTGGTTTCGTTTTTTATTCATTTTATTGGGGCTCATACAACTCTGATCACAATCCATCCATGCATCTGTTGTGTCCAGCACATCTGTACATCTGTTGCCATCAGCTCTTGCAGCTCCTATAAAGTACCCCATACATCACAGGCTTGGTTTTTGACATGGTATAAGCCGAAGAGTGCAGAATTCTTCAGGAAAGAGTGAGAGAGACAGTAACACTTCCTTCATAAGTGTTGAGAACAGGGGAACACATCAAGGACCGGTAGGTTCACAATCTATGTGCTTGTTTACTAAGAGCATCTAGGATTTTATAGCAAAACTTTGCCTCCTATATGGCAATTGTTTTCTCCCCAATTTGAGCTGCAACACGATTCATTGAGTCATTCCCACATTATTTGTGAATTCATAAAATGAGTGACCATAATTTACCCATTCATAAAGTCAATCTTTACATCCAACAAGATTTGGTCTATAGAGCAGTCTGTAAAAAGTATATCCTAAGGAAAGCCAAATACTTTCTAAAGCAGACCTGTTGTTGGCAAAAAGAAGCTGCAAGTTCTTCATCTTCCCCTTTGGGGCATTTACTATATCCGTCATTCTGGCAGTACTCTGTAGGGATGCCAAGAACTATGAATCCCAGAGATGAAAAATGAGAGGAGGGGGAAAAGCAGAGCTGATACCAAGGGCTCAAGTAGAAAGAAAATGTTTTGAAAATGATGATGGCAACATATGTATAAATGTGCTTGATACAATTGATGCATGAATTGCTATAAGAGCTGTAAGAGTACCCAATAAAATGATTTATCTAAATTAAAACAAAAAACAGTATGGCTTCCCCGGGGTCATGCAGATTGAAAATTCAGAGAGCCAGACTCCAAGTAAGGCCTGGAACCTTGGCCACTGTGCTATGATTCAAGGTGTTTAATAATGAAGTACCAAGTAGACAGCATCTAAATTGTGTGATTCTAGTCATTTAAAGTCATCCAGATAGGCTTCCTGGAAGAGCTAGAAAATGAACAGAGCCTTAAAGGATAAGTTATCAGATTGGGTCAAGGAATCTAAATAAATAAATAACATGGAAAAGAAACCATTAGCCAATAAGGAAAGAGAAACCAGGGGGAATAACCTGGCTCGCTCCAGGAGAAGAAATCTGAGTTGGAAAGAAATGTTAGCAGGGCAGCGCCAATCAATTTGTCAACAATGGATGTCACTACTGGAAGCCCGTGCCTTCCTGGGAAGGGTAATAGCCTCAACTTTCTTTGGGACCCAGCTGACAGAATGCACAAAGGCAACAGAGTTAATATCACTGTTGCATGACAGATTAGAGTATACCATTACATGAAGATTTTTCATCTCAAAAGACAGATGTGCAGAATCTTGTTACATAAGAGGATTCATGAGGAAAGAAGCACATCTCTTTGCCATTGAGAAGCCCCCGATGGCAGCTTCATCTGCCATGCTGAGAATGAGATCATTCTGAGTCAGCTAGAAGTTCACCTTCTAACTCACCAGAAGGTCCCTGTTAGAACTAGAATTTCATGGGAAGAGAGCAAAATGTAACCATTAAACGTAACCATTCAAGAGCAATCCTTCCAAGAATGCAATGATAGAGTTATGTACATTCCAGTCCAGAGCTCTTTGCGTGGTGCATGCAGTTCATATGCTTGACTGCTCACTGAAATGCTGGGGGTGGAGTCCAGTGAGGGGTACCTTAGAAGGAAGGCCTGACAATCACCATGAATCTGTGGTTGGTGACTCATCGGGTAAAGCCCAGACTTTGAAGAGCTTGGATACAGATTGTCGGGTAGAAAAATCTTGTCACATCAACATTGCCCAAAAGGGCACGGTGAGTTTAAAGCCATACCTGAGCTATGGCTCACAGTCCCCACCACAAAGTAACCTAGGGGGGAGACTTGATGGTGAATGAATCCATTTAAGTGTGGACGAAAATTTATTTTGACCTCTAAATGGAATGCTTTGGGTGTAGGGCCGAGTGCCATAGGTCCTCAGAGTGGGATCCTGGGTCTGGGGAAAGCCAAATCAAAGATCTGATAGTAAGCTTCTTACGGACTTGGATAACATTGTGTGTATAGGGACAATATCCTCTCACCATACTAATTCAATCTGTATGCTGAGCAAATCATCAGAGAAGTTAAATTATATGAAGAAGCATGAGACATCAAAATGGGAGGAAAGCTTACTAGCAACCTACGACTGGCAGGTGACAGTTTTGCTTACTCAAAGTGAGGATTGCAAGCACTTGCAGATGAAGATCAAGAATTACAGCCTTCAGAATGGATTACAATGCATTAAAGCAGAACAAAATCCTCACAAATGGATCAATAGATAAAATCATAATAAACAGAAAATATTGAAGTTGTCTTGCTCTGACCCATAATTAATGCTCATGGAAGCAGCAGTCAACAGATCAAACGGCATATTGCACTGGGTAAATCTGATGCACCAACCCTTCTGTGTTGAAAAGGCAGGACATTCCTTTAAGGACTAATGTGGTGCCTGACCCAAGCCATGGTATTTTCATATATATAATTAAATACATCTATTGTTGAAAAGGCAGGACATTCCTTTGATGACTAAGGTGTGCCTGGCCCAAGCCACGGTATTTATATATATGTATTTAAATACTTTTATTATGGGCTCTTAAACTCTTTTCACAATCCATTCATCCATCCATCCATTGTGTCAAGCACATTTGTACATATGTTGCCATCATCATTTTCAAAGCACTTTCTTTCTACTTGAGCCCTTGATATCAGCCCTTCATTTTTCTCTTCCTCTCCCACCTTTCCTCCCTCATGAACCCTTAATAAATTATAAATTATTATTTTCATATCATCTGCTGTCTCCCTTCACCTGCTCTTCTCTTGTTCATCCCCCTGGGAGGGATTTACCCTTGTGATTGATTCCCGCATTCTCCCCTCCACCCCTACCTTCCCCTTACCCTCCTGGTATCTTTATTCTTATTATTGGTCCTGAGGGATTTACCTGGCCTGGTTTCCCTGTGTTGTGGGTTCTTATCTGTAGCAGTGTACGTGTTCTGGTCTAGTCAGATTTGTAAGGTAGAATTGAGGTCACGATAGTGGGTGAGGAGGAAAGGTCTATGTTTCATTTTTTTCCTAAAGAACTAGAGGAAAATTCTATGTTTCATCAATGCTATACTGCACCTTGACTGACTTGTCTCTTCCTTGTGAAACTTCTGTAAAGGGATGTCCAATTGGCTACAGATGGGCTTTGAGTTTCTACCCTGTGCCACACCCCCTCCACCATCCTCATTGGTATGATTTTCTTCTGGGTACTAGATGCCTGATAGCTGATCCCATTGACGCCTCATGATCACAGAGGCTGGTGTGCTTCTTCCATGTGGGCTTTGTTGCCTCTCAGCTAGATGGCTGCTTGTTTATCTTCAAACCTTTAAGAACCCAGATGCTGTAACTTTTGATAGCCAGAAAACCATGGTATTTTCAATGACCTCATATGCATGTGAAAATTGGACATTGAATAAGGAAGACCAAAGAAGAATCGATGTGTTTGAATTGTGGTGCTGGTGAAGAACATTGAAAGTGCAATGGACTGCCAAGCAACAAACCAGTCTGTCTTGGGAAAAGTACCGGCAGATTGCTCCCTAGAGTCAAGGATGGCAAGATTTTGTCTTATACTTTTAGGACATGTTATCAGGAGCGACCAGGCCCTGGGGCAGGACATCATGCTTGCTAGCGTAGCGGGGCAGAGAAGAGGAAGACCCTCAACAGGATAGATTGACACAGTGGCTGCAACAATGGGCTGAAGCACAGGAACATTGTGAGGAATGTGAGGGACTGGACCATGTTTTGTTCTGTTGTGTCGCTTTGGGTTAGAATCAACTCAATGGCATGTAACAATATATCAGAATCTCCAGCCCCAAGTACAGTGTCTAGTATACAGTAAGAACTTATTAAACATTCGGTGAACAGAGGGACAGAGACCTATTCTAAGAGGCTGTGAACATCAGTAAAGACAGAATAAGCCTTAAATGTGGATGACATGGCATCACTCAGATGATGTTAATTGAGAAATCCAGGGTGCCCTCCTTCTCTGAACTTCCCCACCAGCTCGTACAGCAGGGTTATAGGTCACTATCAGAGGGTCAGTCCTCAGCGCTGAACGTCACCCTCCTCCCAGGCAAATTGCCCTGGAAGCTGCAAACTCATGAAGCATGAGCATCTAACTACTAGTGCTTTCCAAAACAAGAGTGCCATCAAAGCACTAATTTGAAGAAAATGTCAAAAGCAAGTACAAACGGAGAGAGAGAAAAGTAAGAAACTGTGTGCTTAACAACATGCCTTTGGCCTCAAAGAAAACTCCGCCTTTTGTGATATATGGGCACAGTCATATTGTAAAAACATAGACCACGTTTAGGGTCTGGCCTCTTCGTTTCAACTTCCCCTGAACATCAGCTCCACTTAGACACATGTGCACAAGCAGCCTGGTGGAAAACAGCCCCAGGAAATTCTATCCTTTCCATTCAAATGATCAGTCTTCAATTTGCCCCACCAAATTTTAATGTATATTCCATAGCTACAATAAGGACAAGTATGTGCTTGCTGACTGAAATATGGAATGATATGATATATGTTGTAAATCCCAACTAATAATAAAATAAATAATTTTAAAGTGTTTGGAAGAATGGGTGGTAGCATTCATTAACATTCATCTATCAGAAATGTAATCACCCAAATTAAGCAATAAAAAACAAAATATTTACCTATTTCATTTTAAAATCTATTTACTTCCTAATTTACTTAAAAGACAAATGGAAAACACACTACCCATAAAATAAGATGAAAATGACAAGTAATTGTATAAATCTTCTGGCTTTTTTAACTTGAAAGTTAGATGAGAGTTTGGATTTAGAGGAAAGTTGGGATTGACAACACTGAATTTCAAGCCTTTCTATAATTCAAGCCTCAAACAAAATTAGAAATTCAATATTCATCTAATTTAAATGTGAAATACTTTACAGCACTTTAATTTTCTTTTAGAGCTAACATAAATGAGTGAGGTAAGCGGAGCCAATTCTCTAGTGCTCAGCAGAATGATCGTGTCAGGAATAGGCACAGGGCCCAAGCCCACCAAGTTTCAAAAGCCACACCCATTACCATGGAGTCTCTGATGCAGCGTGCCCAGGACACCACGGGGCTCCTTTCATGTCCATCAGGAAAAGTCGATGCAAGAGGCTGGACTATGCTCTTAGAGAGAAGACCCGTACATTGGGGTAGCGGCAAGGGCTGGATCGATGCTGGGTTACTCAGTGCCCAGATAGGAAATGTCTGCCTAAAGAAATCTGCACTGAGAAATGGACAGACTCGGAGTCTAGATTAAACTGGTAATGTTTCTGAACTCAGCTATACTCAAAGAGAAGTCTCTGGAGGCCTCAGTGAAATAAATCAGAAAATTCCTTTAAGCTGTTAAACTAGTTTGAAATAGTTCTCTGTCCCTTATAATCAAAAAAGCAGAAAACTCAACATGGAGGTGAGTTAGAAAAGAACATTTTGTAAGGATGATACTTCTCTGCGTGTGTGTGTGTGTGTGATTTGATAGATGATAGATAGATAGATAGATAGATAGATAGATAGATAGATAGGTAGATATGTATATATATATAGAGAGAGAGAGAAATATCAAATAAATTAACAAGAATATCTTACCTCAGAAAAATGAACAAAGAGCCTGGACAATTTGGCACAGGGGTAAATGGTAATAAACATTTACAAGTTATAATACATGAGGTAAGCAATCAACTAAATACATCTAGATCTTCATTTAGATATCATTTTTAAAGTTTATTTACATCCAACTTTTCAAATGTTTTCAAAATGAGAACAGAGATGAGATGTGACCATTTCTGAGTACAGCCAGTGGAAGTGTGCATCTGTGCAAATGTTTCTAGAGGACCGTTGGACACGCTACGAATAGTCACAGGATTTGACACATTGTAACAAGTCCACTTTTCATATGTATAAGTAAATCATCTACAATACATATAAAGCATGATGTATAGGAAATTTCAAAGCATGTTGACATCAAAAAATGGCATTGATAGGGTATTTTTAAAGTATAGTAAAATGTATCATGATATTCTTAAGAGAAAATTGAATCAAATAAGCTTGTATTTGTAATATGATCGTGACTGTTTAAAACATGGAAGCATAGAGAAAAACGGGAGGGGGAGAAATGCTGAATGTTCATAGCTGTCATCACTGTGTGATGGGGTGATACTTATTTTCTTCTTACTATGTTTCTGGATTTTCTTAATTGCTTATAATGAGCAAAATCTGGGTAAGCTGTTGCCATTGATAGTAGTGCCACTAGGGTTGATGGCCCTAGTCTGGTAATTCATGATGCCACTCACCCCCACAAGGACTTCCTCCTATACCAAACCGAATCCTTAGTAATGTTTACTATCAATTTCAATCATAGACAGACATTATAAATGTAATCACAAATTGTTTAAATGGAATATTTCTTAGATTATATGCATACAACATTTTTGTAAGATCAGTTTCTGCATTAAAATTACCAGTTACATTATTAATCACTGAGCAGAAGTATTTTTTAATTTTTCTTCTTCTCCTTTAATTACTATGTCATTCTCTTAAAAAAAGGTTATTGGATGGGTTAACAAATAATGATTACCAAAAGATGGTAGCCAAAACACTGGAAAATTTGACAGGATCACTGACTTTTCAAACACTGGCAATGAGGAAAACAACAGCAGGTGCTTGTGGAGCTGTAAGAACCCACGGGGGTCAAACCATTCCTTTAACTGGCAATACGGACAGCTCTGAGCCAGGCATGTTGGAAGGTTCAACAAGTGCATTAGCATCCAGTTTGAGTCTGATGGATATAGTGATACATGTAAACTTTACAAGTGATACTTTATTGTTACAACTACAGGCATGTTTTTACAAGAATAACAAATTTCTGCTAAAACACTACAGAAATTGACTTAAACACTTTACAGTAGTACATCCACATCGGCATAACAAAAAAGATCATTCCCAAATGGGACAATAACCATTGTTATTGTGTTGTTGCTAGGTGTCACTGAGTCTAGTCTGACTCATAGTGAGCCTACATTGAACAGAACAAAACACTGTCCGTCCTGCACATTCAGCAAAAAAAAATGAGGAGCTGATACCAAGGGCTTGAGTGGATAGAAAGTATTTTTAGAATGATGAGGGCAACAAATGTACAAATGTGCTTGACACAATTGATGTATGTATGGATTGTGATAAGAAGTGTATGAGCTCCCAATAAAATAATCTAAAACAATATTTTGTTACATTTGAGCCCATTGTTGCAGCCACTTTGTCAATCCCTCTTGTCCAGGGTCTTTCTGTTGTTCACTGACCTTCTCCTTGACCAAGCATGTTGTCCTTCTCCAGAGATTGATGTCTGTTTAACATGTTCAGGTATATGAGACAAAGTCTCCCCATCCTGGCCTCTAAGGTGTATTCTGGTTTTACTTCTTCCAAGACATCTGCTTGTCCTTTGGGCAGTCCATGGTACTTCACCAGCGCCACAATTCAAATGCATTGATTTTTCTTCAGTCTTCCTTATTCAATGTCCAACTTCCATATGTGTATGAGACAGTTGAAAATATCATGGTTTGGGTAAGGCACACTTTAGTCCTCCAAGGAACATCCTTGCTTTGCAACGTTCGAAAGAGGTCATTGCAGAAGATTTACCTAAAGAAAACCAAGTTTTATTTCTTGACTGCTGTTTCCATGAGCATTGATTATAGATCCAAGAAAAATTAAATCCTTGACAACTTCAACCTTTTCTTCATTCATCATGATGTTACCTATTGGTCCAGTTGTGAGAATTGGGGTCTTCCTTACATTGAGTTGGAATCCATATTGAAAGTTGTAATCTTTGATTTTCATCAGCAAGTGCTTCAAGTCTTCCTCGCTTTCAGCAAGTAAGGTTGTGTCATCTGCATATCATAGGTCATTAATAAATCTTCCTCCAATCCTGATGCCACATTCTTTTTCATCCAGCATCGCTGATGATTTACCCGGCATACACATTGAGCAAATATGGTGAGAGGATACAACCCTGTCGCACCCCTTTTCTAATTTTAAACCTTGCAGTGTTCCTTTGTTCTAGTCACACGACTGCCTCTTGATCCATCTATAAGTTCTACACGAGCACATGAAGTGTTCTGGAATTCCCATTCTTCTCAATATTATCCATAATTGGCTCTGAGCCACACAGTAGAAAGCCTTTGCAAAATCAATAAAGCAGAAATATTTTT
Source organism: Tenrec ecaudatus (assembly GCF_050624435.1). Lineage (NCBI taxonomy): Eukaryota > Metazoa > Chordata > Mammalia > Afrosoricida > Tenrecidae > Tenrec > Tenrec ecaudatus. Next base: position 94,862,715 of record NC_134543.1, read on the forward strand.
TTCTGCTTTGAGACAAGATCCATTTGATGTTAGCAATATTATCCCTTTTTTCAAGTCCTTCTGAATCCAGCTTGAATTTCTGGCAATTCCCTGTCACTGTCAGTCATATGGTTTACTACGCAAGAAGACACACTGAAGAGGAATGGCATCATAGTCAGTATTAAAAAGGATGTTTAAATATCTGTCCTGAAGTACACTGCAGACTCAATGGTACCTAACAACAATAAGAGAATTTGGAAGGAAAAAAATATTTTTCAATATTTAAAATATTTTCTAAAAGACAAACCGACCATCATCAAACCAATTCCAACTCATAGGACCCCTACATTGTGTTTCTATGCTGTATGCAAATCTTTTGTAGGAGAATATACCCTATCCCATCCCCCTAGCTTGGTTAGCAGTCCAATACTCACACTTCAGTGCAGGGCCACCGGCTCCTGTGGGGTACGGAGTACTGAAGGGTTAGAGAACATCAACATCCCTAATCCAGCAGAGTAAATTAAGAAGGAAAATAATCTCCTGTTCTCCCAGACCACCCCATTCCCTCCAGACTCTGGGTGTTAGCTAACCTCTCCAGTCTGGATGAAGGTTCCTTGGCTCTGGGCTTCAGTCCTGCTTCCCAGACCCACTGAGGCTGCAACTGTGCTCCTCAGCTTGGGGCATCGCAGTCTATAACTATTTGAGTGATAACCCTAACTTGGCCCTAGAAGGCCCCATTTCCTGCCCCCAAGCATGGAACCCCCTAGCTGTGGGCACTGACCCACCTGAACCACAACCTCACTCTCCAGAAGCATGTTGGTGGTGGTCTGATTCTTTGAAACCTAGGACAACAGAGTTCCACCCTTTGAAATCCAGGAGGTTGTGGCTCCACCCTTTCAAACACAATATCTTTGTTTTCCTTCCCTCCTTTATCCCGTTACTTATTATAAAACACATGATGTAAAGGGGCTGGTGAGTTTTGGGTTGTATGTATGTTTACTGTATTATGTTAGCATGAGTATGTAACATAATGCAATCATCTCCATGATGTGAACAGCCAATCAGTTGAACATTTGCTTGTGGGTGTGGCCTGCCTCCAGTATATAAATGGTTTCCCAGGAGGGCTTAGACTGTACCTCTGCAATCCCCTTGCTGTCTGACCTCCAGTTCTTATGATATGAGCTTGCAAAAGTCTTTGGTCTACTTTACAGATTTGGATTCATCAACCCTCCCCCATTGACATTGTGGGCCAGCATAGGCTTCTAGCCTGCCACCTGATCGGAAGAGTTTGGGTTTATCAACCCTTGAAACCAGGTGATCCAGGAAAAGTATTAAGTATGCCACCTAATTCCTAGATCTGGAATTTCCCTGATCCTACAATTATTTGAGCCATTATTTCCTTGAAGAGAATCTTTGTGTGTTCATATTACACTGCACTGGAGGTTTTGTTCTTCCAGGCACTGCAAACTAAGACAATACTCATCGCCCAGACGGTTAAAAAAAAAGAGCTGAAGTATAAAGCACTTAATATGATATACAACATATATTAAATGGTCTTTTATTCTGAGGGATAATCACATTGCCTGAAATACAGCATGAATTCAAAATTGTTATCCAAATGCATAAATGATTTGTTTTGCAGCAAGGTGTGGCTTTCCCTAATCAAAAAAATAATCCACCCATATGTCTCGATTATATCTCTCAAAATCTCATGATGCTCTAAGGAACTCAGATATTTCGGCTTTACACCTATTTACAAGTCAAATCAAAGGAAAGGAGATCTGGTTAACCCAACCCATGTTCTTCTGAAGCCTATGTTGCTGTCAATGACTACCATTTATTGCATATAATTGTTCACAAACAATCTTTATTTCAGTCAAGAATTATTCATAGATTAGACATCATAATTTGGTGTATTTTTAAAATCTTTTGACTTCCAGGAAGATGGCAACTGAGTGACACATACCAGAGGGACTCCACAGAAATCAGCCCAGGAGAGTTACTAAGAGGGAAATTCAACACTGTTGGAACGCAGGAGGAACATCATAAAGATAAGTAGGTGCAGATCGACAGGGTTTTTAGGGGCTTGGGCTTTTGGCTTACCACAGTGGAGGTGGGCTAGGGTTTGACCTTAGCCCTGCCACTGTCGCTGCCGGAGCCAGGACCATTTGGAGGGGGCACAGGGGCTTTATCTCAACAAATCCACATCTTGCCACTGCTTTGGAGCAGGGATTAAACTCTTACAGCCTGACTGGCAGGGATCAGGCTCAGCTATATTGTTACTTTTGTTTCCCTCTCTTCTCTCTATACCCCCACAGTCTCGGCAGGCTCAGGGTTGGTTTTTTTTTTTTCTCCCTCCTCTTTGTCTCTTTGTTCTCTCACACTCTACTGCAGACCTCCAGAACACTCCCCTTAGCCTGGGGAATTTACACCCGCCTCCCCACCCAGTTAGGTGAGCTCTACCCTGTTCAGCATAGTCCAAGGCTGGGGAAAGCCCAGTGGACCTCCACCAGGGGATATTCTGCCCAACTTCTTAGCAGGAAATTCCTGCCTTTGTGGCTGGGGGAGGTTCCTCAACAAATGGAAGAATATCCCATGCTTGTGGATTGGAAGACTCAATATAGTCAAAATGTCAGTTTAATGCAATCCTGATACAAATACACTCATCTTTCTTCAAAGAAATGGAAAAACTAGTTATCAACTTCATATGGAGAGGAAAGAAGCCCAGAATTAGCAGAGAAATCCTCAAGAAGAAGAAAACAGTGGGAGGGCTTGCTTTACCAGACTTTAGCACATACCATGCACCCACAGTTGTCAAAACCACATGGTATTGGTATAATGAGAGATACTCAGACCAATGGGAAAAAAAACTGAAAACCCAGAAATAAAAGCATCAGCATACAGACAACTGATCTTTGATAAGAGCCCAAAAATGATACAATGGAAAGAAGATGCCCTTTTAACAAGTGGTGCTGGGGAAAAAATGGATATTTACCTGCATAAAAATGAAGCAAGACCCTTATATCACTCCATGCACAAGAATAAACTCAAGGTGGATCACAGACCTTGAAGTTAAATCCAAAACCATTAGGGCCATCAATGAGGGAATTTGGGACCAACGTGAGAACTTTGGCACAGGGAATACATAGGCTATCAGAAATAGGGAACGACATAAACACAGAGGAGGCACAAATTGACAAATGGGATATACTGAAGATAAAACACCTGTGTACATTGAAAGAATTCACCAAGAGAGTCATAAGACAGTCCACAGACTGGGAAAACGTCTTTAGCAATGACATAGGCAAAGGCCTTATTAATAAAATATAATACTCTGCTAGCTTCCAAAAAGAAAATAACTAATTGCTCACTGAAAAGGTGGGCAAAGGACCGAAACAGAAGTTTCACAGGGACAGAAATCTAAATGGCAAGTAAACATATGAGAAAATTTCCCTGATCGTTAGCCATAAGAGAAATACAAATTAAAACAACTATGAGATACCACCTAACACCCTCAAAGATAGCCCAATTCAAAAAATCAGAAAGCAATAAGTGTTGGAGGGACTGTGGGGAGACAGGAGCTCTCATCCACTGCTGGTGGACCTGTAGGTATATATAGCCACTATGGAAATCGATTTGGTGATTTCTAAAACAGATGGAAATCGAGCTACCATAAGACCCAACAGTCCCCTACTGGGCATATACCCAGAAGAGGGAAGAAACAAACCAAGACCAGACATCTGTGCTCCAATGTTCACTGTGGCACAGTTCACAATTGCAAAGAGTTGGGAACAACCCAAATTTCCATCAACTAAAGAGTTGATTAAAAAATTGTTACATACATATAAAAAGATATAGCATCTAGGGTCTTAAAGACTTGAAGGTAAACAAGTGGCCATCTAGCTCAGAAACAACAAAGCCCCCATAGAAGAAGCACACCAGCCTTTGTGATTACGAGGTATGTGATTACGAGGGATCAGTTATCAGGCATCAAAGAACAAAAATCATATCATTATGTGCTCACCTCCCTGATATGATCGCTGAAGACAAATGGGTGCAGAGCAAATGTGGTGAAGAAAGCTGATGGTGCCCAGCTATCAAAATATAGAGTGTCTGGGGTCTTATAAAGCTTGAAGGTAAACAAGCGGCCATCTAGCTCAGAAGCAACAAAGCCCACTTGGAAGATGCACACCAGCCTGTGTGATCACTAGGTGTCGAAGGGATCAGGGATCAGGCATCAAAGAACAAAAAAAAATCATATCATTATGAATGAGGGTAGTGCCAAGTGGGGACCCAAGGCCCATCTGTAGGCAACTTGACATCCCCTTATGGAAGGGTCGTGGGGAGTAGACAAGCCAGTTAGGGTGCAGTGTAGCAAAGATGAAACATACAACTTTCCTCTAGTTCCTAACTGCTTCCTCCCCCAAGCCCCCACTATCATGATCCCAATTCTACCTTACAAATCTGGCTACACCAGAGGATGTACACTGGTACAGATAGGAACTGGAAACACAGGGAATCCAGGACGGATGATCCCTTCAGAACCAGTGGTGAGACTGGCAATACCACGAGAGTAGTGGGAGGGTGGGGTGGAAAGGTGGAACCGATTACAGGGATCTACATATAACTTCCTCCCTGGGGGACAGACAACAGAAAAGTGGGTGAAGGGAGACATCAGAGAGTGTGAAATATGACAAAATAATAATTTATAAATTACCAATGGTTCATGAGGTAGGGGGGAGCAGAGAGGGGTGGGGAATGAAGAGCTGATGCCAGGGCTTACATGGAGAGTAAATGTTTTAAGAATGATGAGGGTAATGAATGTACAAATGTGCTTTACACAATTGATGTATGTATGCATTGTGATAAGAGCTGTATGAGCCCCCAATAAATTTTTTTCATCTTTTTTTCTATTTTTTCTTCATCTGATGTTTGGGGAAGTTTTGTGCCATCTCTCAAAAAAATGTCCCGGAAGAAAAAGAAAAAAAAATTAAAAGGTTGTCAAATGCATATCAGTTGCTCGCATGTGTCCCTACTCTCTTCTGATTCAACTGCATATTTGTATTTTCAGTTCAGTGAACAAGAGCAGGGTGTGACTTTGGCTTCCTCTGTGAATGTAAATAGGGCAGCAAGTGTCCTGGTACACGGGGCTACATCCCTTTAGAGTCCATTTTGGATTCGGGCAAACTTGCCCTTATTGAAATAAAAAAAAATATTCCCCACAGGGTTCTTATTGGTTTATACTCATTCACCTTTCGCTACTTCACTCAAGTTCATCCTTTTGGGTAGAAACAGTCTATTGATTTGATTTAATATTGACCTTTTTTCCCTCGGAATTACAGCAGGATGGAAATTTCCCTGCTTCCTCATATTTAGCTAAGACTAAATCTGAAGGCTAGAATATTTTAATATAACCACACTAAAAATTATAGAAGCCTCCCTACAAAGTTAGCAAGAGGCTTCATTTCAGAACAAGGCTTCCTGCCAACCATTAGGACTCTCCCTAGGCAGTGGAAGAAGAGAGTGTTTCAACTAGAGTGAAGAGGGTGATTCCTTAAGGAGAGACTTTTCCAGGAGGGAAAAGGAAAGGGGTACTTTTCTACCTAGAGTCAAATGATGAGGGTTCTTTAAAATATGGGTGAATACATAAAGGGAGCTAGACACTTCCCTTTCTATCTTGAAACCTCTTCAACCAATATACCTGAGCCATGAAACAGAGCTAAAGAATGTGGTAAGGTTGAGAGAGGAGGCAACAAGAGAAGAAGCTATCTGTTCCACGTAATTGGACATGGTCAAGACACGTGACTCTCCTCAGGGTCAGTAGACACTGAGAAAGGCTGCTGAACTCCTGCTGACATCCCACATCCCACACCCCACACAAGAGGGATGAACAGAAGCAAAGGGAATCTCAGATGTTGAGTGGACAGCTTTTGGGGAGTCTGATGGCATAAAAGAGGTAAAGGCAAACTCAGCTTTCTACTAGGAATGTAAAAACTTTGGAGACCCTCAGAAGGACTCACACGTAGACTGCAGTGTCCTGTGGAAACATTTACAAGGACCTTGAGCCAAACACATGAGGACTAACGAAGGAGCGAATTCCAACCTCACAATGGGTGGAATAAAAATGTATGTTCTCCTTCCCCTCGTCTCTAACCATCAGACTAGGTTAGAAAAACATGTGACCTGGTCAAGGTTTTATACTATGAATGGAGTAAAATACCTTTAAATTTAATTTAATGGAGAGGACTGGGAGGCTGGCCCCAGCACCATAAATTAAGTGGATTCCTGCCCCTCTCCTGAAAAGAATTTGTTCCAAAGGACAACATTGACTCTGCAGCTCTGGGAGATGGACATATTTGATCAGAGCACACGGGAGCAGATGAAGGGGCAGGAGGAGAGAGTGGAGCACAGCTTGGCCCACCAGGCCGTGATGATGATGTTCCTGAGTAGAGCAGCCAGTCCACAGAGAGAACAACATGGCTGGCCCCACTATGAGACATGATGCCCCTCAGTGACTAAGGGCGATACAGGGGACAGCACTGGAGACACAGTGTGGGAATTGCACCTGACCTGATCCCACCACACCGAGGCAAATCACTGGAGGAGTGCAGCGGAACAGCAAGGGAATGGAGTGGCAAGGTCCCCACGGAATGCTGAAAGTGGACTTTGGGGCCAGGGTGTGGGGCCCCAACAAACTGGACTGGAAAATGCTCCTAAGGGCCAGCAAACGATCCCTGAACTAACTACAAGCTTTTCTCTTGTGAACTGTTTTGTTCTGTTCTTTGTCAGTGGTTTGTTTTTGTTGTTTTCTTGTCTGGTTGTATACTGTTGCTTTGTTTTCCTCTGTCTAGTTTTCGTGCATGTTAGTGACTCCACAGGTCTGTCTGAATAGGACAGGCTGGATGAACTATCTGGAGGAAAAACAATGGGACCGACAGTTCTGGGGGGACTTGGGGTGGGGGGGTAGGGGGGGTAAGGAAGTGGTGTTAACAAACCCAGGGAAAAGGGAAAAACATGGGACCCCAAATGGTAGAGAAGGGGGAGTGACAGGCCTGGTGGGAAATGATCAAGGGTAAGGTTGCTTAGAGAAGAGGTATACTCTAGCCCAGGTGGCGACGAAGCATGGTAGTAGGGCAGGAGGAAAGTCAATTGAGATGGAGGAAAGAGCTAGGAGTCAAAGGGCATTCATGGAGGTCTAGACAAAGACATGTACATGCAAATATATATAGGAGGATGGGGAAATAGATCTATGTGTCTATATTTATAGGTCAAGTATTAAGGTGGCGGAAGGACCTTGGGCCTCTACTCAAACACTCCCTCAATGCATGAATACCTTCTTTTATTAAATTGGAACTCTATGATGCTCACTCTCCCGACACAATGGCTGGAGCCAAAGTGGGTGACCAAGTAAATGTGGTGAAGAAAGCTGATGGTGCCCGGCTATCAAAAGAGATAGTGACTGGGGTCTTAAAAGCTTGAAGATAAACAAGCGGCCATCTAGCTCAGAAGCAACAAAGTCCACATGGAAGAACACACCAGCCTGTGTGATCGAGTGGTCCCAAAGGGATCAGTTACCAGGCATCAAAGAACAAAAAATCATATCATTGACTGTACACCTCCATGATAGGATCGCTGAAGACAAATGGGTGCATAAGTAAATGTGGTGAAGAAAGCTGATGGTGCCCTGCTATCAAAAGAGATAGTGTCTGGGGTCTTAAAGGCTTGAAGGTGAACAAGCGGCCATCTAGCTCAGAAGCAAATAAGCCCACATGGAAGAAGCACACCGGCCAGTGCGATCACGAGGTGCCCAAGGGACCAGGTATAAGGCATCATGCAAAAAAAAAAAAAGATATGTATATATGTATGTGTATATATGTATATATATCATATTAAATGAAGGGGGAATTGCAGAGTGGAGACCCAAGGCCCAAGTGTCGACCAATGGAGATCCCCTCATAGAGGAGTTTAGGAGAGGAGATGGGTTAATTAGGGTGTGAGGTAGTATCGATGAAGAACACAGCTTTCCCCCAGATCCTGGATGCTTCCTCCCCCCAACTACCATGATCCGAATTCTACCTTGCAGGGCTGGATAGGACAGAGGCTGTACACTGGTACATATGAGGGTTGGAGGTACAGGGAATCCAGGGTGGATGATACCTTCAGGACCAAGGGTGTGAGGGGCGATGCTGGGAGAGTGGAGGGTGAGTGGGTTGGAAAGGGGGAACTGATTACAAGGATCCACATGTGACCTCTTCCCTGGGAGAGGGACAGCAGAGAAGGGGGGAAGGGAGACTCCGGATAGGGCAAGATATGACAAAATAACGATGTATAAATTACCAAGGGCATATGAGGGAGGGGGGAATGGGGAGGGAGGGGGGGAAAAAAGAGGACCTGATGCAAGGGGCTTAAGTGGAGAGCAAATGCCTTGAGAATGATTGGGGCAGGGAATGTATGGATGTGCTTTATACAATTGATGTATGTATATGTATGGATTGTGGTAAGAGTTGTTTGAGTCCCTAATAAAATGTAAAAGAAGAAAAGAGAAAAAAATGATTAGGGCAAAGACTGTACAGATGTGCTTTATACAATTGATGTATGTATATGTATGAACTGTGAAAAGAATTGTATGAGCCTCAATAAATTGTTAAAATTTAAAAAAAATTAATTTAATTTCAAGTTAAAATTTCAAATGACAATACTATCCTAATAATTAACTGGAAAAGAATTGGCTATCAACTGAGTGGAGTTAGGTGCTATGATACTTAGTTGCATCATAGTACAATGAAAATAAAATACACTATTGGTATTTTATACCCAAATTACTTGAAACTCTTCAATAAATATATTTGGCTATTGTCTTTCCTGGCATGCATCTTCTTTATGAATGAATACACTCCTATTGGCATTACATGCTATCCGCTCCCTTTTTCTCCCTTGGATGTATTATTTGCGATTGTACGTTCAGGATACTTATGACTTGGGCAACCCCTACACCTGTAAAATAAAAATTACTAAAAAGAGTAATTGAAATTGAGGGTCCTTAAATGGTCCCTATTCCACCCATACAATATAGCAATTCAGGCAAGCCATGGTCTTCCATGAAGAGTCTCAGCAATAATTGTAGGAGCTTTCAATGAACAGCAATTACTACACATGGCAGAGATGTGATCATATAAACCAGTGATTCTCAACCTGTGGATCACGACCACTTTCAGAGTCAAATGACCTTTTCACAGGGGTTGCCTGATTCATAACAGTAGCAAAATTACAGTTATGAAGTAGCAACGAAAATAATTGTATGGTTGGGGTCACCACCCATGAGGAATTGAATCAAAGGGTTGTGGCATTAGGAAGGTTGCGAGCCACTGATATAAGCCCTCAAAGAAAGGACCTGGGAACTCCTTAATGGTATGAAATATGGAGGGGAGTCATCCACAAAGGATATTCAAGATGCCCATTTCAATAGAATAGAGGGGAGGTTATTTTGTAATGCCACCATGTGCCATATGCCTTGGAATGTCTCAACTCATTCCCATTATGATGTACACAAAATTCCCCTGGAAGGGGAAAGATGGGAAATTAAATCATTAGGAAGGGCACATATTAAAAGTGAATTAGAAGAATCAATCTGCATACCAAAACAATGAAAAGGCCAGACTGAAGTTCTTCACGACTTCTCCATGAGTCTAACATTAAAGGCCTGGCTCAGGAGCTGTGCCACGTACTGTGTCCATGGGCGACTGCCTCCTTTGCCAGGAGACCTGGAGACCTGGATGGAGTCTAGTTACTGTTACCAAACCTTTTAGCAAAGCTTCTATAGAAGAATCTTGATCAAAAGCATGGAAATGCTACAGACGGTTTCAAATTCTCCTGGCATCCAGATTTCGTCGAACCAAAGAGGCTAGACAGATCTCTCACCTTTCTTGCCACCCCCTCCCCCACGGATCCATTGCCCTGAGTCCAGTTTTACACCTGAAAGGAAAAATATCCCCTGAAATCTTTACGCCAAATATTTGTTTAGCTTAATGAGCAAAGAACATCTGCCTTGAGCCCTGTGGTCTTTGAAAGCACTATCTAAATGCTACCGAATTGACAACAGCACCCATAAGCACGGACAGAAAACATAGTGGGGAGGGGGGCAGTGAGTCTCTGTGCGTCTCTGTTAATAATTCAGAAAAGGGGAGAGTGTTAGCCAGTGACACTGGATTGGACTCCAGATAAATTTCTGAACTGGTTTTTGTTCTACAATGGATATTTTGAACCAGTAAAGAACTACCATAAGTAACTTCAAAAACAATAATAGTCATTGTGTCATAGAAGGTAGCAGAAATTCTGGAGCCTGGCTAAAACTTGGCCTGTGTCATAAGGGCTGTCTCCATAATGAAGGGTTCTGAAGGCTGAGAAAGAACAGACTGACCTAAAAGGAGTGCTAGCTAAATATTTGCTAAAATGGGAATGGAACGGTGTAAGAGGGGGATGCTGTGTCCATGCAAGAGAACGTGAATGACTCTAAAGACACTGCCAAGAAAGAAAGATGTTGCAGATCCCACTGAGAGGGATTTGCATAAAAGAACACTTTCATGATCCTTTTATCTTGCCACTTTGGCTTTACTGCATCCTCGGGCTAATGTTGGCCCTAAGGAGTTAAAAAAATTAAATGTAAGGTAAGTATTAGTGATTGAAAATGAAGTGTTTGTATTTTAATCAGGTCATTCTGTCTCTTAAATCAAAGTCGTCAGTAACATAAGAATCTCAGGCACCACTACAGAGAGAAGAGGAGCTTTTTGAAAATGGACTGAGTATTTTTACTGCTCTTCAACTTACAGGCTTTTCACATCTTAGTACTGTACATTAATTTAGGATTCTCCTGCAAAGCTGAGGTTTCTGGCTAAACCTACCAAGGCAAATAAATGTTTTTTTTGTGTTTCTCTTACCCTTGGTAGTGTTGAATTCGAGCTGATCCATAGCACCCATTTATATTACTGAAACCCCCTAGTGATGACTGAAGTAATTCAATGGTAGCTTCACAGAGCCATAGCTATTTGATCCTTTGGGCACACTATAGTGATCATTTTTTAAAGTCTGATATAAAATTTCCTCCTGCGTTGTGTCAGACAGGGTTCTCTACAAAAGCTAAGCCAGTGACACTACTATATATAAAGAGACATATTCAGACACGGCTCACATAGTTGTACAAGTCCATCCAGTCAGGTTCAAGTCCATGGGTCAGATGTAAGTTGAAGGCTTCTCTTGACTCCTATAGCTGCAGGAGCTGAGGAAAGGGGGCAGGAAGGTAGGAAGATCAGCAGCTGGTAGATGCCGAGCTGAATGAATCTGAGATCAGCCAAATGAATCCTGGGTCTGCAGTCTGCTGGTGGCTCCTGAGATCAGCAAGCTTAAATAACAGGAGGTTGAGGAATCAGATGCAGGATCCAAACCCAGCAGTAGGCATCAGCAAGCTTCCCCACCCTATCAATTGATACTATGAGTCAGCCACAGCTTGTCAATTGCATCAGGGCCATGACCACATGTAGGAGGTCTATTCTCCCGACAGCTGCCTGACTGCTTCACAGACGTTCCCATCATGGAGTTGACACGCTCAATGAGATCATATCATGGGAGAATCCTGGCCCAGTCAGGTTGACATGAAACCTAATGATCATACCCATAAATCAAAGAGGCTCAATCGAGTTCAGAAAATGTCAGCTAAGTAGTGACTATCAAACTATTTGTTATGAAGATGTAAAGTGATATGGGAAACCCTAAATTCACTTTTCCATTCTGAATATTTCTGAATCACTTGGTAAAGAGAGACAGAGAGAGAAAGGAAGATGACCTCATTTCTAAAGAAGGGAGAGAAAAGAAAAAAATCTGGCACAGAGTATTTAAAGCTAAGACCTGCATAGTAATTAGGAACCCACAATGTAGTATTTTTTAGGAAGGGAGCAGGAATTGAACTTTGATGTCATACCTAGTTGGACTAGAGACGGTGCAAGGGTGAAGCAAAGCATGTGCACTTTCAACCGGAAGGACCAAGATCTCCAAGGGCTTGAAATGTCGCTGTGGGAACTACACTGCACTGCCAAACAGAGAGGAAAAGGTCTCCCAAGAGAAGCAACTGGATGGCAAGGCCTCCCTGCATTGCACTGAAGAGCCGTGGCAAAGTAATGCCCCCTTCCTGTTTGTTTCATCCAGGCCCTCTGAGCAGAGGTCCTCCACTCCAGCCTCGGGAGTCCAGGGGCTTCCAGCACAAAGACCCATCAGTTGAAGGACAATGTGACAGCGGCTTCAGGGAGATTGGTCGGCTAATGGAGGAGGGAATAAATTCTCCCAGAACGCTCCCTGTTCCAACCATTGGAAATGGAGTCGCCCTGCAGATCATCTGTATGCCTGTTTCTTTTTTCCATTTTCAATTTGTAATAACAATAACGACCTAGACATAGGACATTTCCTGGACTTTAATGACTGTCTGAGGTTAATGGCCCTCAACTACACCTCAGGCCATCAACCCCTCCCAGCTGGTCATTAATCTCCAGGAAATATCCTGTTCCAGGGTCATTATTGTTTCAATATCAACTATACCTTAAAAGCTTTATGGATTCTGCAAATACAGATCTCTTGCCAATCGAGGTTATAAAACCTGTTTAGAATTCTAAAATTAGCTTGTGTTTGACCTCTCCGAGATGTTTTGTTCAAAATGAACATTGGCTTAAGAAAACACTCGCCATTATTGTTGTTTACTTCCCTTTTCACAAGCAAGTAGTCTATTAAATGCTACATGACTCGAACAAATAGTAATTCCTATTGGAAGGAAAAGGTCAATGGTGAAGGTGAGCATTCTTTCTCCTGAACCAGTAGTACAACACAGCCTTTACAAACAACATGTGATTTGTGAAAATGGTTATCTGAAATGACAGATGTGCTTAAATGTCGTCAGATTATATCCCATGCACAGAATTTGAAAAATATTTCCCAATTCCAAATTTCCTATCTTTCTTATCTTACATAATATTCCAATATCCATGTGTACATTAATATTATGTCAGCAAGCATTTCATGAACAGCCGATTATTCAACATCAAGAGAGGTTGGGACACGGGTGACATAACTTTTGAAATGGGCAGCTATTAAAAATCTTGATTCAACAGCAAAGGAGAGGATGTTTGCTGCGAAAGTCTATGAGAACTGTGATAGTTAACATTTATTGTGCCAACCTGGCCAATGAACACATATGGGATTAATTGAAAGGTGGAGGGAGAAATGGCTCTCCATCCTCGCCTTTCTAGTCTCTTGCTCTCTGATGGTCGAACCAGGGTGCAGCTGCTTTAGCCAGTCTCTTCTCAGCTGGCAAGGCTCACTTCCTGTGAGACATCTCTGAGGAGAAGCCACATGGACCTACCCTGATGCAGCCCTGGGTGCTGGAGCAGCCATGTGGAGACTCCTGCCTGAGCTGAGATGCTTACATGTTCACTGATTCAGTTTTCCTCGTGTAGTCGGCATCATTGCGTGTGTTTTGTGAGTTTGAGGAGGACTTTGTAGATCGGTGTCAGACATATGGGCTAATGTTGGACTTATGGGTTTGGACTGGACTGGGTTGAGATGTTTTCTTAATGTACACTTAACCTTTATATAAAACTCTCTCATAAAATATGAATGTCTATGAATTTTGTTTCTCTAGTCTTCCCAGACTAACATAAGAACTAAAGTGTGAAAACAGGTCAACGAGAGGTATTAGTGTGTTTCAAACATAGAAAATCCAGAAGCAGGCAGACTATAAAAACAGGAGACTTGGGATAGGCAGGATCTTAGAGAGACATGGAAGCCATGAATGGGTCCCCCAGCTACAGGTATACAGAGAATCATGCATGGAAGTTCTGATAACAACAGTGTCTACTTGCAGAATTGCTTAGAACTGCATTCCCAGGGAGACCTCTGGCAGCTTTGTAGACTCTGGAGCTGAAGACTAACTGGGAAATTGAAAGCTCAGACTCAGAGATCTGACTGGGAGCACAGGGTCAAGGGAAACAAAGGCAGGCTGCATGGATTCTACCTACATCAGAGTCCCATCATCTGAATCTTAGACTGCATAGTGTGAAACAGAAAAGCTAACCCATCTGGAGCTGATCTGGTTTTCAACCTTTTCTGTATTTATGTTTTGATTTTTCATATGAAGGCTTATCTCAGATGTGTTATGTCATTGGGGGGTTGCCCTCTTAAAGTTGTGTTATATGTGTTTCTGTTTTCCAGTATGTGAAAGCAAGGATTGATGAACCTATATGGACAGCAAGTAGAATAAGGGTTTTTGGGGTGATGGAGGTGGTAGAAGGGAGACGATGTCAAGGAGTCCAGAAAGAAGTATGTTTGTAAACTGATGGTGGTAGCAATTGTACAACACTGCTTGACAAGACTGAACTATGGAATGATAAGATATATGCATTAACTCCCAATTAATAATAAACTTTAAAAAATAATAATAATCCCATAGTGGTTGCACAAATTCTGCAGTCCCACCAGCAATCTATATGCACGCCAAACTCTCTACAGTCTCTCCATCATTTATAATTTTTTGTTTGTTTATTTTTAATTACTCGGTTGATTCTTACCTCCCTCATCTATTTTAAGAATAAAGACTGATACGAGATTATAGGGACGCCTTCTTTAGAGGACTTTGTGGAGTCTGCTTCCCAAAAGGGAACTGCCAAGCTTCCTGAGATGTGAGTCCCAAGACGGGCAAATGGGAAGGTTACTTCTCCCTTGGTCTCAAGACAAGAAGAGTAGAAAAACACCTCCCTCCCAAAGAGGTACCCAGGCTAATTCCCAGAACCTGTGAGTATTTTACCCCCTATTGTAAAAGAGCCGTGACAAATGTGATTAAAGACCTTCATCCGAGGAGCATAGTCGAGCTTTCCCTGGTAAGGGAAAGAGAAAGGGCAGAAAGTTCCCCTGAGAGGAGATGCTGTAAAGACAGAGGCAGAGAGATGGGAGATTTCTGAAGACGCCGTGGTGCTGACTTGAAGGTGGAAGAGGTTGGGCCACACGCAGATGGACTCCAGAACCTGGCAAGGAAGCATGGACTGGAGCTTCCAAGACACGGATTTCAGCACCTGATCTTAGGTCACTGACGGCCATTTTACATTTCTGACCATAAAGCCTATGAGATAGCAAATTTGTGTTGTGTTCAGGACTACATTTGGGTCATTTGTTAAGAAGTGGTTCTCAACCTTCCTAATGCCGCAACCCATTAATACAGTTCCTCATGTGGTGGTGACCCCCCAACCATAAAATGATTTTCGTTGCTACGTCATAGCTGTCATTTTGCACTGGGATGAATCAGGCAACCCCTGGGAATGGGCTATTCGACCCTCAGGTTGATAACCGCTGTGTTAGAGCATAAATAGGAAAAAAGCATGACGAGAGTCTAAAGGCTGTCCGACCCTGTCCTGCAGGGTTGCTATGAGCCGGGACCGACAAGAGGGCAGTGAGTTTGGTTTGTTCGTGTCCACAGAGGATTGCCTTAGGTCTTCATCATGAAAACAACACGCAAACCTGAATTCATGGGAACGGGGACGATTCTAAGATTGGCTCCAAAGTCTGACTTTTGGAGGGAGCACCTTGTGGGTTCATGCCACCAAGCCCGTTCTTACAGGGCCAGTGCCCCTTCCTCGCTTTCTGCTCCTGGGATAGCAAAAAGTCAAGGAACCACTTAACTGAAATGGATGAGACCTTCGAGCCAACGTTCCAGAAGGCAGTGGGCTACTCAGAGACCCACTCCAGAACAGCAGTGATGTGAATGGGTGAGATCAACCACACCTCTATATTAATAATTAAAGTGCTTATTAAACAGCTAGACCGAGAGTAGCCTAGCACCTGGAAACCTCGCGATCCAGAATAAAGAAATTCCAGAATTTTTATAGTTCAAAATAGGGGACTGGCTCAAGAGGAGAGAAAATCTAGCCATTACATCCTTATCAGGTTGTCAGGGTAACAGGGTTGGGGGGGGGCGGGGTAACAACACCGCTGCAGGTACTAATTCAAGGTCTTACAAGATAGTGTCAATTTCCTATTAATTGGGAAGGCAGGGTTTGGAGACAACTCTGAAGAGTCAAGGTCTTGTTTGGAGAACTGGGAGAGGGTAGACAGGGGTGGAGGTGGGAGTGGGGTCAGGGGAGTGGCACTAACTGCTAGCTGGGGTTAAAGGCAGTTTGAACCCAGATGGAATTCCTCGTGTGAAGCTAGGTTACTACAGGAGAGAGGCGGCATTGCTTGCACGTGTTACCCAGTTAGTGACGGTGAGAAAGAGTGTTCCGTGTGTCCCAGCAGGATTGGTCTGCTTTGGGCACTGACTCAGCACAGGTGCACAAATGCAAAGACCTGGGTTTTCAGATGAGATGGTTGGTTCTGTGTTTTGTGTGAAATAAGTCTACTTTCTCCCCCAAGAAAACTCCAGTTTGAGCAGTGGGCAGGACTGGAATAAAGGCACTTCCAGGGGATGAAAGCTGTGGGTAGGGGCATTTCCCCTAGTTTCTATTATCCGTACAGACTTTTTTTTTTTATTTTAAGTGCCCTATATTTTGATTTCTCACTGGGTCTCACAAATTATCCTCCAAGTGTGCAGAGATGAAGGGGAGAGGAGAAGCTGACAGAATGACAAACGTCTTAGAGGATGAGAAAGAAACAAGTGACAGCTACACTAGACAACCAAGTGTCAGGTCGGGGCTAGAAATGCCAGTCATGCTCTAGGAGTGATTGGGAGGCAGCTTCCAAAGAATCCAGAGCACCCACAAGAAATGGAATCAGCTAAGCTCAAAGAGCAGGACGCCATTAAACAATAGTATGCCATGTAAAAATTCGAAGGCCCACCTTTTCCTCTCCTAGACACCTAAGTGTCTGCAGAGGTATCTAGGGTGGTGGGAAAGAGGAGGAGAAATATTCCGAGTGGAAAGAGATTAGTCAGCAAAGCTCCCTTCCCCAGTTGTAGCCTCTCCACCTACTGTAGTTCTCCAGTATCAGGAGCAGAAATCACATCTAGATCAAGTTCAGAATTTAAATACATTTGGATTACTAAGCTGGGGTACCGCTTTATAACTGGAAGCACTCAGAAGCATCAGTCTAAAATAAAAACAATGGTTGCCCAAACAATCCATGGATTATATTTGTTCGTGGCTGTGGTTTCTCCTGTCAAAATAGAAGACTTAGGCATTTAAAACTCTCACTGCAAGGTTGGTAGACACTGTGCACCTCAAAAGGGCAGTGTTGCCTTCATAAACCAAAATGAGGGATAAATGTTCAAAAGAACCCAAACCTCCAATATACAATTTCCAGTAGGAGAAAAGACATGATAAAAAGCCGAGCCCCATTCCACATGGAAACACTGAGGCATCCCCGAGATGTCTAGACTTAGTGCATGGGATGGACAAGCACAGGAGACCTCTTCCTCCTATCCATCCTTCATTCCCAAGAATCCTTCCTCCAATGCAATGACCAATGCACTCATGTCTCTACTGCCTCCAGTGCTTTAGAGATGACACTCGGGCTCTTGAGGACGAGACCCAGTACATGACTCTCCACAGGGGCCCCCACTGGTCCAGCCAGCCATTCTCCATTCTCGCCCATATCCGCTGAAAGGCCTGAGGCCCATATGTTGTCACTCCTATAGCACCTTCACAGTGTTTGCTGCACACCTGTCTTCGGGTGAAATTTTTCTACAAATATTTTTCCTGACATCAAGCCATTCTGCTTACTTTAATTTAATGTAATTTAATGTAGAGACACATTGTCCTCTTCCCCCTGGGAGGATTGTTTGGGGGCAAAGAGTTAAACTTGAGTGTGCAACTGCTTGCATGTTCCAAGCACGCGGCGCAGAAGCTGAGTGACAGGAGATAGGCTCCTTGCTGCGGACAAAAAGAACTCCATCAGAGGGAAGAAGCCCGAATTAGCAGAGAACGCCTCAAGAAGAAGGACAAAGTGGGAGGGCTTGCTCTACCTGACTTAGCACATATTATACAGAGTGGGCAAAACAGTGTGGTACTGGTATAACGACAGATATTCAGACCAATGGAAAAGAGCTGAAAACCCAGAAATAAAAACCAGCATACAGACAACTGATTTTTTATTAAGGGCCCCAAAATTATCAAATGGGAAGTATATGCCCTCTTCAATAAGGGGTGCTGGAAAAATGGATATTTACCTGCAGAAAAATGAAACAAGACCCTTATCTCAATCCATGCACAAGAATAAACTCAAGGTGGATCACAGACCTTGAAGTAAAACCCCAAACTATTAGGCCATTAATGAGGGAATTGGGACAAACCGGGGAACCTTGGTGCAGGGAATTCATAAGTTATCAGAAATAGGGGAGGATACAAATACAGAGGAGTCAAAAATTGACAAATGGGATATACTGAAGCTAAAACACCTGTGAACATCAAAATAATTCACCAAGAGATTAACAAGAGACCCCACAGACTGAGAAAACATTTTTAGCAATAACACATCAGACAAAGTCCTTATTACTAAAATCTACAATACTCTGCTAGCTTCCAAAAAAAAAAAAAAACCTAATTGCCCACTGAGGAGGTGGGCAAAGAACCTGAACAGAAGTTTCACAAAGGCATAAATCTGAATGGCCAATAAACATATGAGAAAATGTTCCCAATCATTAGCCATATGAGAAATGCCAATTAAAAGAAGTATGAGATACCACCTACCACCCTCAAAGATAGCCCAATTCAAAAAATCAGAAAGTAACAAGTGTTGGAGGGACTGCGGTGAGCTAGGAACTCTTGTCCAGTGTTGGTGGACCTGTAGGTATGTACAGTCATTGTGGAAATCAATTTGGCAATATCTAAAATAGATGAAACTTGAGCTACCATATGACCCAGCAATCCCCCTACTGGGCATATACCAAGAAGAGTCAAGAAACCATAGCCCAGACATCTGTGCTCCAGTGTTCATCATGGCACAGTTCATAATTGCAAGGAGTTGGAAACAGCCCACATTTCCATCAGTACACGAGTGGATTAAAAAGCTGTGGTACATACATACAATGGAATACTACGCATCCCTGAAAAGCAGCGATGAACGCATGAAGCGCATTGTGCCACATGGGAAGAAATGGAGGAAATCACGTGTGTTCAGCTTCTATAGAGAAACAAACCTGGAATACTAACAATTTATATATATATATACACATACACACACACACAGATAGATGGATATGTCCATCTGTCTTCTTTACAGGCCAGATTGGTGAGGGGGATGTGATAGGAATCACCACCCCGCATCTTTCAAGTCTTTGATGGTGGCACTGATCTCTTCAATCCCTCCAGGAATGTAGTACTGCTTTCGGTTTCTATTTTCCTAGGTAATGGGAGTTCCAATGGTGTCCACTTGGCCTTTCCTACTATGATAGTCCTTATTCCAAATTCAGGGATCCAATATGGGGGTTCTGCTAGTTACTAAGTGTGTCTATTCAAATTATTCATTCTGGAACTGGGGAAATAATCACAGGATGGGTCTGGGGGCCCTCTGGACTGACAGTGAGGCATACCCGAGCTAAAACTCCATTGATAACTTGACCTCCATAAGCTCCCACTCTGACTGGTAGGCCTTTGAAACACTTTGGGTCTCCTGGAATTAGTGTCAGTTCCGAGCCAGTGTCCAGTAATCTCTGAAAAGTTTGATTATTTCCTTTCCCCCAATGAACAGACTCTCTTGTGAAAGGCCACAGGTCCCTTTGGAGAAGGCTAGAAGAAAGACTAACAGTGTAGACCTTCGGTGATTTAGCCGGGTCCTCCTTACAAGGGACCCGGCCTCCCCTTCATTCAAGGGGTTGTGGGTCTATAAACTGACTCAGGTCTGAAATTGATTGAGCAATCGTGACTTTCTATTCTGCTGTTCACCTGATCTACCGTTCTTTCGCCTGTACAGATCACTTAAATATTTAGTAGGCTTCCCATCTATTTCATTCCTAGGGACACCGTGGCTAAGAAGTCAATGCCATAATTATACATGAGACAGGTTGCTTTGATTACTACAGAAACCTTGTTGTCTACTATAACCACACCCACCCTGTCTCTGTTGATTCAGTGCTGACACCTGCCCTCTACCACCATGGGGACCAATCAGCCCCATTGTGGGCAAATGTCGGAGTTCTCTTAGGGCAGTTCCCACTGTTAATCCTGGTGCACATAAAATAGCAATTACCAGAGTCTTAAGAGCTGCTGGGGCCACTTCACAAACTTGTTCCTTATGGTTGTGGTAAAGGGTATGTCCTCAGGACACCCCCTTTTGGGTCAATGGGAATATCCTGATAGATCCATTCCAACATATCAATTTCCCGAAGCTTTTGGATGCCTTCCTCTACAGTGTGTCAAGGTAGGTCAAGGACTTCAAGTTGGTCTAATCTAGGCTATCTGCCAGCCCATGCTTCAGCGAACCAACCAAATAAAGAATTAGATCCTCTCTTAGCCCTTCTCGCAGAGACATTGAAAGAAGAGTCTGTGCTTAGGGGTCCCATATCCAGAAACTCAGACTGGTCTAATATTACATTTCGTGCACCAGTAACCCACACCCTTAGTAACCATTCCCGGGGATATTCTCCAGGCTTTTGCTTGTACGTATCTGAGAACTCGAGCAGGTCTTTATGTGTGTAGCACGCTTCTTCTTGGATAATCATCGCAACCTCACCTTTAGGAGATATCTGAGACTTAATTTTAGTGACAGGTCTAGAGGAAATAATGGGTGGTGAGGGTGTTTCCTGGGTACTCTCAGAAATATCTTGTAAGGCATCTCCCTCAGGCAATGCCACCGATGCAGCCTCAATTGGCATATCAACTTGAACAGTTTGGCTAATCTGCTCAGGTGTGGATTGTTTTATTGATAGTGAATTAGTACCTTCAGCTAGGAGGGGTGGAGCTATTTACTGGGGTGAGTCAATTGTTCCTAGGGGCCCAATATCCTCCTCTTCTAGATTCAGCCCATATGTTTCAGGGTCCCATGTTTCAGGGTCCGAACTTTTTCTGATGAATACCCTCACTTTGTTATCAGACACTGCTCTAGATCTGCAATTCAACTGACTCGCATAATGCATAATTGCATAATGCAATTCAGCCACTCGCAAAATGAGACTCTGGACCTGGTTCTCAGCAATGTCAGCTCTATTACTAGAGGAGAGAAGGCTCTCCTTAGTAGCACAGATGGAAGCTTTCAAATCTATTAGTCTACACCTGAGGTGCACTTCTGACGCTGAGACCCTCCCGCTCCTTAATCACACTTTCATTGTAAGAAGGGCCAGCCAGCCAACTTCCCTATACTTGCCATCATGACAAAACTCCTGGAAAATATCAAAGATACGATCACTCAGAGCGTCTCTTTTAACCAGCACCTCATCTATTGGTGGTGCTACTGTAGATGTTAGCTTTGCTGTATTATACCATGTAACAGTAACAGACTTATCCATGCTTTGGGGCATTGAAATAGCATTATTAGTGCTGTTAAGACTAATCAGGCTGGAGAGCCAATTTAAGAAGCTCATATTTATTATTTTATTACTCTAGAAGCACTCCTGGTACCAAATGTGTTAGACAGGGTTCTCTAGAGAAACAAAATCGGAATACTAATAATATTATATATAGATATAGATAATATAAGAAATAAACAGCTAATTAAATTATAAAGCAGTACAAATGGCTCAGTGCAACTCACTCCCCTGAGATAATTGAGACACTGGCAGTCCTTCAAGTCTTGAGGGCCGCCGGGTAGTCCTCTGTAGAGCAATTCAGGCTATCCAGGCACAGGCAGCAAACACCAAGGCAGGTCACCAACAGTCAGCCAGATGACAGGTCCGACAGTCTCCAGATCAAGAGATGTAAATTCCAATAGTGTGGCGAAGCAAGTCTTAAAGGAACCTCAAATTACAGCGACACAGTCCACGGGTTAGGTGTCCCACAGGTAGTATAGCTTGCAAATTGAGGCACAGAACAAGCAAGGCAGCGCACGCTGGTCTGTTGATCGAAGAGCAAGAGACAAGAAAGGCAAGACTCGCAGAGCCACTTAGCTCTCTGCTCTTCAATTGTGCCGAGTTGGCACAATAAACTAACTACCTCATCATGCTAAGCAAAGTAAGCCAAGCACAAAAGGACAAGTACAACATGAGTCTACTGCAGTAAGCTTTAAAAATGAGGCATATACATTCCTGGGGTGAGGTCCAGGTGCTATGGCAGAGGCCAAACTCACTCCAGGGATACATATGGCAGCCAACTAATAGGTGGTGGAAAGAAAGAAAAAAAAATTTTAAACATGGGTATGGGGGAGCAGGGCACTAACCCACCGAAGGGGAGGGTACTGTTTATATTTCCACAGGAGAGGGAGAGATCAGGCTTCAACCTGGTGCACCAAGATGTGAATACAACATAGCGGCATGTATCGGGGAACCAATAGAGAGGTCCGTAGGGTCGGCCCCAATCCCAACTACATGGACCCCCACCCCAGAAGAATGCATTTCAGAGGACAACAGTGGGGCTACAGCTGATTAGAGAACTTGGGAGAAACGAAGAAGGATGAAGAGTAAGGGGAACACATTCTGGCCCACCAAGCTCCGAGGCCTATTTTCCTGCTCAGAGCAGACAATGCACAGAGAGGAGCATAGGGCTGGCCCACCAGGAGACACAGACATCTCTCGCTGAGGGACAACACTGGAGACACAGCGTGGAAATTGTGCCCAATTTGACCCCATTACACTGGGGCAAATCACCAAGCGCATGCAACAGAGCAGCAAGAGGAAAAAAAGTAATGAAATTCCCCAGGAATTCCAAAAATAAACTTTGGAGACAGAGTGTGGCACCCCATCAGACTCAACTGGAAAACACTCCTAAAGGTAAAAAAAACAGACCCGGAACTATTTATAGGCTTTTCTTTTTTTGTGTGTCATTGACTTTCTTTTTGTTGCTTTTATTTTGTTTTCGCTTTTTGTTGTTGTTGTTTTGTGTGACTTTGCCTGACTTTTGCCCTTATTAATGTCTCTGCATGTCTATCTGTATAAAATAGGCGGGATAACCAATTTGGAGACAAAAACAACAGAACCCACAGTTCCAGGGGGAGAAGGGAGAGGGGAGGTGGGAGAACGGAGGGGGAGGGCCACCAACCCAGGGACAAGGAAACAACTAACAATGGAGAGAAAGCAGAGGATGCTTAGTGGGTGTAGTTATGGTAACGTAACAGCAGGCATTACTGAACAAGAGTGAAGACTGAACAAGCGGTGAGACAAGAGGAAAGTCAAAGGAAATGGAGGAAAGAACCAGGAGGCAAAGGACATTTATAGAGGTCTAAACGCAGGCATGTACATATGTAAATATATTTATATATAATGAGAGGGAAATAGATACGTTAAGAATTGAGGTGGCAGATGGACATTGGGCCTCGACCCAAGTACTCCCTCAACACAAGAACACTTCGTTCTAATAACCCGGCATTCTGTGATGCTCACCTTCCAGACATGATGCATGAAGACAAAATGGGTGCATAAGCCAGTGTGGTGAAGAAAGCTGATGGCGCCCGGCTATCAAAAGATATAGCATCTGGGATCTTAAAGGCTTGAAGATAAACAAGCGGTCATCTAGCTCAGAAGAAACAAAGCCCACATGGAAGAAGCAGACCTTGTGATCATGAGGTGTCAATGGGATAAGGTATCAGGCATCTAAGACCAGAACAAAATCATACCAAAGTGAATGGTGTGGGGCGGGGGAGGCCGGAGAAGTGGGGGGTTGGTGAAGAGGGGAATGAGGAGTGGAGACCAAATGCCCATCTGTAGACAATTAGACATCCCTCACAGAAGGGTCACAAGGAAGTGATGAACTAGTTAGGGTGCAGTATAGCACCAATGAAACACACAACTTTCCTCTAGTTCTTTAATGCTTCCTAATCCCCCCACTATAATGATCCCAATTCAACCTTACAGATGGGATTAGACCAGAGTATACACAGGAAATCCAGGATAGATAAACCCCTCAGGCCCAACAATGAGAATAGAGATACCAGGAGGGTTAGGGGAAGTGGGGAGAGAAAGGGGGAACTGATCACAAGGATTAATCTATAACCCCCTCCCAGGGGGACAAACAACAGAAAAGTGGGTGAAGGGTGACAGAGGACGATGTAACCCATGAACTTATCAAGGGTTCATGAGGGAAGGAGGGGAGAAAATGAGGAGCTGATATCAAGGGCTCAAGCAGAAAGAAAATGCTTTGAAAATGATGATGGCAACATATGTATAAGTGCGCTTGACACAATGGATGAATATATGGATTGTGATAAGAGAAGTAAAAGCCCCCAATCAAAGTATTTCATTAAAAAAAATTTTTTTAACTCCATTGGGTCAAAATGTGCTAGTGTGTGCCAATATTCGTTCATTATGAATCATGAAATCATCTTGAGCCTGAACCCCTAGCATTGCCCGTGCATTTGAACTTTTGTATCCCAGAGCACTTCCTGCAGTGAAGCGGGACACAGCAAGATGGGCAGAAGAAATAGCTCTCCATCTAGCAGAGGCCAATGGCAGGGCCGGAGCGCTCGGCACCTCCCACTCAGAGCTCATGCGAGGCCCCGCAAATAGACTGACTGAGAAGAGAGAGGTGTCTTCACAACCCCCTTCCCGCGAGCAGCACCATTCCTTGCAAGCGGCAACCAAGCACACTGTGCAGAGGCTCTCGAGCACAGGGCAGGGCATTGCAAAGTTAACACGGGAGCAGCTGCTCTAAAACTGCGCTGGGTGTTAATCAAGTCAGCCCCAGACTAGCAGGAAGGCTTTATATCAAGGGCCTTAAGTTGCCCCCAAGGCCCCGTTTTTACCTTGATTTAGTCATTCCCACCGCTAACAATCTGCTGTCCTCAACCCGCAGAAGGCCCCAAGCTTTCTGATCTGTCCTCCTACCAGCTTGCCTCTCGTAGCCCCTCAAGGAGAAGAGCTCCCCAGGAAGGAGACAGAGCTTTATTTTTATCCCAGTTAAAGTCCCCAACCAATCCATTAATAGCTAAGATAACCTTGGTCCAGGGCATTTCCTGGAGAAGCTATAACCAGCTGGGGTTAATGAACTCTCCCTACCATTAATTCCTGGGAGAGGCCATTGGCCTGAATTGTTACTTAATTACTCTTCTGTGTACAGCTTCATAAAGCAATGAAATGCCTTCTTTCAGGAAGAAAGGAGATGGTAATGGGGGTCATCAGAGACCATTAATTTTGCAAATAGTTTGTTAGAA
Organism: Tenrec ecaudatus; assembly: GCF_050624435.1. Lineage (NCBI taxonomy): Eukaryota > Metazoa > Chordata > Mammalia > Afrosoricida > Tenrecidae > Tenrec > Tenrec ecaudatus. Next base: position 94,887,945 of record NC_134543.1, read on the forward strand.
ACTACAGTATGTTATGAAGTCACGCTGGCCCACAAATCAACTCAGCGCAGTTCTTACTGGAGAGATCCCTAACTTCTGTGACTTACACAGAGCCACACAAAGTTACCACTCAGGCGGGTCTGCTCTAAGTTGACTGTCTCTCGCTGCCGTCCAGCCAGCTCTGATGCAGAGCAAACCTGTGGGACAGGCTGCCCCTGCCCCTGTGGCCTTCCGAGACTGCTGAACTCCTTACAGGAATAGAAAGCCTCACCTTTCCACGACGGGCGCCGAGTTTACATACTAGAGTACACGGACTATCCGTTATTTCTAGTCTGCATTTGCTCTCATCTTCCTCGCTCCTTCTCTGTCCATTGGAAAACAGAGCCAATTCAAGAGATCGTGGTGGCCTTTTTCAACTAAAAAAACAGAAATCTTTTAGGTACTTTCTCGGTCTTTTAGAGATTTTTTTCATCCTCTGAAGAATTCTCATCTTCCCCAGGACGTGGGAAAGCTTTTTCATTGTGAAGCATTTAGGAAGAATCATAGAGAGTCTCCCCCAAACCTTTGTGCTTCTCCGTTCACCGGACCTGGGCTTGCTCGGATGGTCTTCTCTACTTTGTGTTGATTCCCATCGGTCTCTCAAGCTGCACCCTGGTCCCTGCGGCTGATGACCACAGACCCAGGCTGGTCAACATGGCCTGAGGTCTTTGCTTGTTCATCGGGCCTCTTAGCACATCTGTACCCCAATGTTGGTGTCTTCGAGGCCTGTGGATACTGTGTGAGTTCTTTTGCACCCCCTATTTCCCACTGCCATCATGTTTCCCACTCCACACATACCACTGCATGCCCCCACCCCCTTATTTCCCCCCACCCCCTTTCACTTGTTTCTTCATGGCATTGCATTCTCCTCTTTCACCATCTCTCCCTGCCATCATAGCAATTCCATAGGACAGGGTGGAACCGCCACCAGGAGTTTCTGAGTCTCTGTTTACAGAAAGCCTCATCTTTTTCCCACAGAGCTGTTGTTGGTTTCGAACTATTGACCTTGGGGATTACAGCCCAACTCATAACCACACCACCACCAGGCTTCCTTGATCATAGAAACTAAAATGAATCTGCTTAGTCTTTTTTGTCTCTTTGCTACCTCCCCACTAGAATGTAAACTTCATGACGACAACTGATTCTGGCTGCGGTGCTGCCTCGGTTTCCCCAGTGCTTCAAAGACTGAGTGGCACATGTTGGTGCTCTATCCGTGTTCACTGAATGCATGAGTAGGCAGTTGGCTATGGGACAGGATCAGACTGCTGGCCACAGGACCTAGTGCTCCCGTGTGAGTCAAGCTTAAGCAGAAAGGAAGCCCAGAGATAGAAGAGACAAGGGCCCTCCCGCCCCCACCAACCCACATCCTGTCCAGAAATCAGGTCCAGTGAACCTACTGCCGCCAAAGGGCAGACTTGATCATGAAGCCCCCATATGCAGTTTTGTGTATAGTGATACACTGTTGCCACCCACCCCCACCAGACAGGCTGCCCCAGACGCCCTATGTCAACAATAGTCATGATGCATCAGAAGGTTCTGAGATTCTATTGGCTGATTCCCAGGGTGGGGGGAGATTAGACTCTTCAGAAAGTAACTGACTAGGGCGGGATCAGGACCACCACACACTATCAGAAGGGAGGTAGAGTTTGTCAAAGAAATAGAGGAAACTTAAGGGGCAGCGATAGCCAAACAGTTTATTTTTGCTGGAGTTTTTTCTGAGCCTGTATATAATATGGAGAAATCCCTGGGTGTTGAAAGCGTTAACACGCTCAGCTGCTAACCAAAAGGTTGACGGTTCGAGGCCACTCAGCACAGCCTCAGAAGACAGGCCTGGTGATCTACTTCCAAAACATCAGCCACTGACAACTCTGTGGAGCACAGTTCTAATCTGCGACCCAGGGGGTTGCCATGGGTCAGAAGTGCCTCAATAGCAGCTGGTTTGGTGTTTTGTTGTTTAATACTAACGATGCTAATATCTGGGAATTCTGGGAGAGACCAGACTAGAGAGCAGAGACGCTACTTTTCAAGGCATTTTGTCACTTCCTAATGGACCTTAAGGCGCGCAAGTAGCCCCAGAGCCAAACAAGGACATCAGAACCATGGAGAGCCTCTTGTCTTCCCACTGTCTTATACAAATTTCCAGAGGCCTTAGTGACGAATAATCTCTGAATATACCTGCTTTCTGGATATCTCTGATAGCAGAAATTGCATGATCCAGGACTCTGCCTGTAACCCACTCAGACCCAGCCAGGGCCTGGGCAAAAGAAGGGGAGAGCTGGGTTTTGTCTTGGCCAGAATTGAGGGTTGGAGGGAGAGATCCCACTGCCTGATGTGTCTCTCATCAACCAGTCATCTTATGTTTGGGCATGTTACCATTTCCCCAATTCATTAGATATCTCTCTGCTGGTCTTTTAGGGACTCTACGATGGAAGAAAACAAAGAAGAGCAACTAAATTCTACGTAAGTAATCGTGAACCTACAAAGTCACAGCCATGGTCAATTGGCCCTTCATCCTTTCCTACCTCTGCGAGTCCCCTCCTGTTCTTTCGCCCTGTCCCTGTGTCGTCACTGTGCGCTACCTGAACCAACCCCTGCCCTCCTGAAGCCACAGCCATGGTCAATCCCCCGCCAGGCCAGGCCTTCCGAGGTAGGTCTTTAGTTTCTAAGGTTAACCCTTCCTCCCACCCTACTGCAAAAGCCCCCTCTACTACTCGACTCCCAGTCAAGAATTCCAAAAAAACAAAGCCATGTCTGTGTGAACATAAAACAAGAAAAAGGAAAAACCGACTGACCACGGACGGGCCCAGGTACCCTTCTTTCTAGAGAGTCTGGAGGTGCCATTTTTCCATTCAAATGTACCTCACTGGGGGGCGGAGGCGCTGATGGTATTATTTAAAGTAAATGTCTGGGGCATTCCTGGCCATGCTCAATGCAACGATATGTGGAAGAACCTCAAATTTTATAGCAGGCAAATGGAGGGGTTCTGAGGTAAGAGGAGGAAAAGACTGAAACCCTACCAGGCAGTTACAGACCTCTTGTCACGCCACACACATCCAGGCCCAACCACAAGCGATGTACCAGATCCCTAGATGGAACTGCAGGGGGCGGGGGGCAAGTTTTATGAAGTTAACCTGAGAAAAGATTGTCCAAGGAAAGTACTCTCTCCGGAGGAAGAAAGCTAAAGCTTCCCAGGGAAGCACAGTGGGCAGGTGCACTGGCACTTTGAGATCGCCTAGGCAAGGTGCCCCTTGCCCCTTGGGTGACAGGATCAACTCAAACTCACGGCCACCGAGGCCATACTGGCGCAGAGTGAAGCCCCTGGGTTTCCCAGACTGTAAGTGTTCCCAGGAGTGGAAAAGCCAGTCTTTCTCCCGCTTGGTGATAGAGCTGCAGGGGGTTTGTTTTGATCTTTTAAGAAACTGTAGAGCATTCTTAAGAAGTACAAGGTCTCAGGAATGAAAACGACATCACGTGCGCCTCGAAAAACTTACTAATGAACCACCTGTCTGGAAAGCCGCGTAGGCCCACTGACTCTTGATCTTAAGATAACTGGCCCGTGTTCATTCTGGGGACGGAGTATACAGGTCGGAGAACATGGAAATCTTAAGATTGGCACATTCAAAAAGAAATATTAACAGTTTGAACACGGACCTGGAAAGGGACATGCAAAGAATAGATGAAGCAAATCAGGATCTTCTTCTCAAAATCCACGAGAAAGAAAGTGAGATTCAGAGGTGAGTGCTGGGCTTCATGGGGGAAGTTCCCAAAGGAAGGGGTGAAAGGGAAAAGGCGAAAATGAACGCCCTGCTTGCACTGGAGACGTACAGATTGCGTAGCAAAGGGTCTCTTCTTTTTTTAATATAAAGATCATTTTCTTGGGACCTCTTATTGCAATTCATACATTGATTGCATCGGGCATATTTGTACATGTTTCCATCATTTTTTTTCCAGACATTTACTTTCTTTTGAGCCCATGGTCTCAGCTCCTCAAAGGGTCTCTTTGTTTCTTAGCACTCGTGCGACACTCAGTGACACGCAGTATGTGTAAAAAATATTTCTAGAAGGTTAAGCAATAGTTACCTGAGTGGAGAACACCAGAGAGTTTGGCCTGAGGTGTAGGGAGCCCTCTCCCAATGTGTAAGTGATTCGGGTTCCTTGGATTCGGGAATGCAGAGTTTCCAATCTGAGATTTATGTTTATTGTCAGTAACATAGCCTCAAAACTGATCAATGTCTAATCGGTTCCAAAACGCCCCTTTCTGGGTCCTCATCTGAGTGCTCTTGTGCCATCCAGGCTGGAAGATGAGCTCACTCAAACGGGAGACCTGGCAGAAGACGAGGCATGGGAGAAGGAGAACGGTGCCGCCATTGAGAGGGAAAAGGCCTTGCAGGAGCTGGAAGAAGAAACAGCCAGGCTTGTAAGGGAGGAGCCCTTTGAGAGGTTCCGTTCCTCACCCTGTCTCTTGGCGGTGGCTGAATGGCAGACCAGGTTTCTTGGGTACTATTTAATACTGGACAACCCAGCATGTGGGTGTCGCGATCCCTGGTAAGCTGATGCTTGTATATTGACATGGACCACAAGTACCTCACCTGACAGCGTGCAAGTACAGGAGAGTGGCTGCCGGGAAAGCATCGCTAGGGTGAGCTGGAGAGAATAACCGCACAAGGAGGACACTGACGGATGGATACTCTGATTCTTTCTCTTCGCAGGAGAAGAAGAATGGAACACTGGTCCAGAGTATAGCAGACCTGAAAAACAAGGTGGGGCATGGTGCGTGTGTCCCCTGTTATCAGCCCCATTTCTCAGTGGCAAGGGGAATCACGTGATCCTATAAGAACCCATGTCAGAGAGACTGGAGTGGGGGCTACACGCGTCCCTACACCGCACTCCTGAGGTTAAGACTCGTTGTCCCAATCTCCTGGGGGCTCCGGGCCCGTGAGAGGTGGAAGGAATAGACAAGTGTTTGGGAGTCCCGTGGGTTCTTGATTCTATCGCACGAAAACAGGTTCCCGCAGACACTCGATGGAAGGAATCCACGTCATCGCCTCCTTTTTGGTGAGAGACTGCTTTCCCCTCCGCCAGGGATTTTTAAAAGAATTCATTCCACAGGGTCTTCTTTCCCTTTCCTAGGCCTTGCCTCAACCTCTCCGTAGAGCACAGTGAGCCTTCCATGATGACCCTGCTCGGGAAGCCTTCCCCCGAAGCCCTGAGTAACTCAGCATGAATTAGGGGCTCGAGGAATATCCCTGCCTTTGACTGGCTTTAGCTTTGTGGCCAAAGACTAGTGTTTCCATTGGGTACCAAGGAGTTATCAAGAGCCGTCTCCTGGAAGCACTTAACAAGGCCATGCACACGGTCCTCACACACCAGAGAATGTCTTTCTCTTCATTTATTTTTATTTGATATTTTTATGTGATGTGTATTTCTTTATTTGAAACTGTAGTTTACAAAGAAAATGCAAAAAACAACCTGGTATGAACAAGGCAATGTAGAGGAAACTCCGGAAGAGTCCAAGGTAAAGGGAAAGCCGTCCTTGAACGGGTTTGGGGTCTGTGACTGGGACAGTAGGAAATAAGCCTTCAAGTCAGAACCACCTGTCCAAGTCGGAATACATCACTCCGCTGTGGTGTCAACCTATGTCACGGTGATGCCTGGAACCCAACGGTGTGATTATCCGACCTTAGGAAGGGCTTCCACGCTGACAGCCCTGTGGGAGGGCGTCTTTCTCTGCTACGGGGAACAGCATAGCACAAGTATATGTATGTAATATTCGAGGAAGGGGAAGTCTCTGGCTTACACCCTGGCTCTCACACTTAATTTGGTATGTGAAGTTGGTGGATTGCACCAATCTGTCCTAGCCTCAGTGTGAGCACTACACGAGACTGGGATATATGAAGTATTCTTGCCTTTTCTGGATGGCTGACGTCTTGAAAATCCAGGTGGTTTTACAGTGATTTCTTGAAAGCCTGGTTGAGGTGGGATTTGTAAGCCTGTGATACACTAGGCAATTCACATCCTTTTATGGATTCCGGACCGGAACCGGCTTCATTCAGTGAGTTACTCAAGTGTTTAGTAATCTCTGCCTGCTCAATTGGATCATCCGTGGCACCGTGGGTACACGCTCAGGTGGGCTAACTGCAGGGCTGACGGTTGGCCTCTATGTAGCTGCTCCAGTGAAAAGACCCGGAGAGCTGCTTCTGGAAAGATACTATCTGAAAAAAACCAAAAACGATGGGACCGTTTTCCTCTGTCCCGCTGGTTCCCTATGAGTCCAGACTCAACTCCACAGCAGCCGGCATCATCCACCACAGCGGCCAACACTTGACGTTTCTCTAAGAGCCCAGGGCCAAACAACCCATCCGATCAAAGCAACAAGCCACGTTTTTAACCTTTTTTTGTTTTTTTTCATCTGAGAGGCGCTCACATTCTTACTTGGCACTTTCTGTAGCATACCATCTTTGTGATAGCCTTGTTTACTTTCGCCTTCCCTTGCGTATGAGCCTTCTGGTGACACAGGCACTCTGACAACCGAACAGGAAGCAAATAGGGGCTGCCTAGAAGATGAAACCCGAAACAAGACAAAAAAGTAGTGCCATCGAGTTAGTCCTGATTCATCGAAAGCCTAGGACAAAGTAAAACTGCCCCTGTGGGTTTCAAGACTGTGAAACTTTTTTAAATTTAATTTAAGCATTTTATTTGGGGCTCATACAACTCTTATCACAATCCATACATACATCCACTGTGTCAAACACATTTGTACATTAGTTGCCACCATCATTCTCAAAACATTTGCTCTCTACTTGAGCCCTTGGCATCAGCTCCTCATTTTCCCCCCTCCCTCACCGCTCACCCATCCCTCATGAACCCTTGATAATTTATAAATTATTATTTTGTCATATCTTACACTGTCTGATGTCTCCCTTCACCCACTCTCCTGTAGTCCATCCCCCAGGAAGGAGGTTATATGTAGATCCTTGTGATTAGTTGCCCCCTCTCTACCCCACCTTCCCTCCACCCTCCCGGTATCGCCACTCTCACCACTGGTTCTGATGGGATCATCCATCCTGGATTCCCTGTGTTTCCAGTTCCTATCTGTACCAGCATACATCCTCTGGTCTAGCCGGATTTGTAAGGTAGAATTGGGATCATGATAGTGGGTGGGGAGGAAGCATTTAGGAACTAGAGGACAGTTGTATGTCTCATTGTTGCTACCCTGCGCCCTCACTGGCTTGTCTCCTCCCCGTGAGAGTAGAAAGTCTTGTCTTTCTCCCAAGGAGCCACTGGTGGGTTCACACTGCTGACCTTGTAGTTAGCAGCACCTTGCATAATCTAGCTGCCTATCAGTCTCCACTTCCTCTGCTACCGACCAGTCTTCCCTGTTTCTATTTCCTTCGTGTCACTATTTCTATCACTGCCGTGCGTTTATGACGTGACCCTAGCTAGAATGTCAACTCTACGAAGGCAGGGAGGCTGCCGGCCTCGTTCACCACTCTCTTCCCAGGACCCAGCACAGTGGCCAATCTAGAATGCGCTTTCAGCAAATATTTTAGAAAGAGAGGAAGAGAAGAAAAGTGGGAGAGAGGTGTAGTAAAAATCTTGAACTGGATATTTAAAGGAAAAGGATGAGGGAAAATGTTTGAAATGAGTGTAATTAACAAAAGAAATGGCTGCGCAGAGAAGGAAGCTATGGAGGAAGGTTGGGGACGGGAGGTAGGTCAAGGGGAGTAACATTGAATCTGGATGCAGGGAAGCAGTCTCACCAACCAGCTGCAAAGAAGCTGGGTGGTTTGACTCCTCCACCTGGCACACATTTGGAATGGCCCTGATGATGGCCTTCGAGAGAGTCTGAGCAACTTGTCTCTCGTCCTTCCCGTAGCTCAGGTTGCAACAGCTGGAAGTGTCCTGCGCAGAACAGGAGATGGAGCTGACTAAGGTAAAACTAACTTCTTTGATTGCTACTCTGATTGGAAAAATAAATCCTTATCAGTCGACAGAATACTTCCCTAGAATGATTGAGTTAGAATAAGGGCCAGTTCCTAGAACGCTAAGAGGTCGGGGAAGGCATGGGAAAAGGACCGATAACTTTCTCTTTAGCAGAGTACATTCTGTAGCTGAACTCTTCTACATACCTGTACCCATTCCCCCTCTCCTAATTTCCCCCAAATAATTCACATTAGGGCTGTAAAAAACTAGATGGCTGTTGGGTTTTTTCCCCTCAGTAAAGAAAATAAGTCCATATATACAGCAAAATGATTTAAATTCACTTTGAATCTGCTGGCAAGGGTCCAAGACAAGAGAAACTTAAGATCAACTTCTGTCTTCCCAGGTACTGGGACACTATGCGTTTGTGGTCCAGCTCTGCGAAGACCAGGCCCTCTGCATAAAGGTACACTTCTCAGTAAAGGAATACAAGTGGTTTGATAAGGTACAACGTGACATGGGACCCGTTTTGCTAAGAATAATTTTACCTCTCAAAGGTGTCACATGAAGGGGGCTTAACGTTATAAACACCTGTTGGAGTTCCCATAACAAAACACAGTGAGACTTGTGAGAGCCCCATGTGATGGCCTGGTCTGCCTGGGTTTCTCCAGGTGTCTGTCTGTCTTTGACAGGGGGCAGTCTTACCACATTACTACGACTGGTTTTAGCAGAAAATTGTTTCAGCAGAGAACATTTGAGTTCTTCTCAGAAGGGTCTCTACCTTCTAAGGCAGGGGTCCTCAAACTTTTTAAACAGGGGGCCAGTTCACTGTCCCTCAGACCCATTGGAGGGTCAGACTATAATAAAAATTTTTAAAAAACAAAACCATGAACAAATTCCTATGCACACTGCACATATGTTATTTTGAAGTTAAAAAAACGGTACAAAAACACCCAGCGGGCCAGATAAATGTCCTCTGCGGGCTGCATGTGGCCCGCGACCGAAGTTTGAGGACGCCTGTTCTAAAGGTTCCAGTTTTCTGTGGTTTAACTCTGTCATGAACCAGGGCAGAGTAGGAGACTTATAAGAACAAATGTGTCGTCTCATAGTTCTAGAGGACAAGATCAGGGTATCTGCCGTATTGATTTCTTGTAAGGGCTGTAAGGGCGAAACGGTACTAAGCCACTATAGCTCTATGTCAGTGGTTCTCAACCTGTGGGTCGAGACCCCTTTGGGGGTCGAACCACCCTTTCACAGGGGTCGCCTAAGACCCTTGGAAAACACATAAATATTTCACAATATATAATTACATATTATTTCGTGATTAATCTATGGGCTTTAATTATGTTTCATTAGGTTCAATTTGTAACAATGAAAATACATCCTGCCTATCAGATATTTACATGACGATTCATCAGAGTAGCAAAATGACAGTGATGAAGTAGCAACGAAAATAATGTTATGGTTGGGGGACTCTATGAAAGGGTCGCAGCACTAGGAAGGTTGAGAACTACTGCTCTGTGTTACCCTAACTTCAAAGATGCTGTCTTCAAAGAGTCTATGTTCAAGTGTTCACAGGTGCCAGCAGTGAACACATTAACAAATCTGAGGTCCGGGAGGTAAACACAATTCAACCCGCAATGATACCTGGCCCTCAGGCTCACGTTGTTGTTCTTTGACACCTTTACAATTACTGCTCTCAGGGGACTCCCACCCTCTGTGCTCCTAAGTTAATAAGGACTAACTAGTTATTTTCCTATTTAGTATCCTGATTGCCCCCCAGGAACCTACCCAGTGGTGAAGCTTAGTGGGAGATGGTGAAAGGAGAGAAAGAGGCAGCAGAAATACCAAATGTTCAAATTAGAGTGTAATAATAAGTAATTCTTATGATTACAAAATTTAAAAGCTCCTGGTCAGTGACTCTGCTTTCCTTTATTTCTCTTTGAAGAAGTACCAGGAAACGTTGAGGAAAATACAAGAAGAGCTAGAGACTCGATTCCTGGAGCGAGAAGTGTGAGCTTTGACAAACAAGGGAACTGCCCGGGTCTAGTGGTAACTCCGTCCCAGGCTGAGTCAGAGAACAAGCCTCAGACTGGCCCCCCACTGGAAATGCATGAGCCCCATGCCACACACCAGGTTCCCTCCATAAGATGGGTCAACCCCAACTACCCTAGACCAACTTTGTCATAATGGTCCTTCTCCTGACCTCAGAACACGGGAGAAACACACCTCCCTCATAATTTTACCCTATTAGCAATCACTTGGTTTTAGATGAAGAGCATATAAATATGTGCTTTTTTAAAAAGCTGGTGTTCAGTCACCTTAAGAAGTGGGACATTCTTAATCTCTTGCAGTAAAGTCCGTAAAGCTGCATTGTCATCCTTACTCCCCGCCCCCACCCCCAAATACACAGAACCCCAGACATAGGGGTTAGGGAAAAAAATGATCTCTAGCCCCACACTCTGGCTACCATATTATAAAACGCAGAACTGGGCACTATTTTAAACGGTGAACAATAAAAATTAGAAATGATAAAGGGGAAAAAGAAAAGCTAAGAAAAATGAAGAACAAAAGCCAAAAAACCTCACTTGCCTTTCTTGCCTGCTATACACTCAGACCAAAAGAAATTTCTGTTTACTAAATACCTTGAATCTTTAGACCCAGAGCAAGAAACCACAACTTCCATTAAGTTTAAAGTCAATGAAGTGTCACAAGAGCGCACAGAGAAAAGGAACCTGGTTGTGAAGGTCCTCGTTCCTGAAGGTCAACTCCAAGTCAGCCGGGACTCTGGCTGCGCATGTGACTGCTCAGCTAACATTTGAGAAAAGGGTGTTCCAACAGAACTTTCTATGGGGTGCACACAGTAGCCCCTGCGTACCTATGACAATTCAAAGATGGTTAATATGATCACGATGGAGTCCCCAGTGGACAAACACTTAAGTATTTGGCTACCAACTGAAATGCCCTCAGTTCGACCCACTCAAAGGCACCTCAGAAGAAAGGCATGGCGATTTGATTGTGGAAGTGACAGCCCTGAAACTAACCTTATGGAGCGCAGTGCTCCTCATGCAGCCCCGTGATCGCAGGCACCTTGACAGTCACCTGGTTGGTCTGGGTTTTAGGGTGATGGAGGCACCGGGTTGTTCATTTTGATTCCCATAACTTTCCATGACTACATGGAGCCAGAGGCTATCAGACCACAGCTCTAGAAGATAAAGCCATTTTTAAAATAGCCATCCTATAGTTAGTAATATTTGAATATATTGTATTCAGTCCATGTTTGGGTACTTCTCTCTCTAGATCAAAAGCCTTGAGCATGAACTCTGCAGGAAAAGAGTCTTACAATCAAAATACCGAGGCGAGTATTCCCCTGAGTCTTCGTCGCCTCTCCGTGGCCTTTCTAGAGGGATGCCAGAGTGCTAGGACCCACCGACCGTATATCATCCCGTTGTGCATTTTCCAAGAGAAGTGTGAGCTATAATTCCAGTGCAGTCCAACCTCAAACAAACACCAAGAATATTTAGGAACAATTGTTTCCCCTTCTTACAGCCATTCAATAGCTTGGCCTCAAAGAAACTCGCCTAAGACCTAGGAGAGTTCCACGGGGAAGCAGGAAGACATGGTAACTGAGCGTTCACACTGCAGAACGGAGGCCGATGCAGGACAGACCCATACTCCTTCCATTCCTCCTCCTCATAGCACTCTTTCCAGAGGATCCCAGGCATGTCCCCACGTCTTTCACAGCACAGAATACCAGGCATCTATCGTGATCTAGTCAGAGTTGATCCATGAGTGCAAACATAGGAAGTCGCTGCTTGTTTATAATCCAGCTTCCGTGTCTGTGCACATTTCACATCAGAGTGTCACCAACACAGGAAATCGAGCAATTGAGAACAAAAACCATATCATTGTAAATGAAGGTGAGTGCAGAGTGGAGACCCGAAGCCCATGTATAGGCAACTGGACACCCACTTACTGAAGGGTTGCGGGGAGATGAGCCAGTCAGGGCTCAGTGTAGCAATGATGAAACATACAACATTCCTCTGGTTCTTAAATGCTTCCTCCCTCCCACACTATCATGATCTCAATTCTACCTTACAAATCTGGCTAGACCAAAGGAAGTACGTTGGTACGGAGAGGAACTGGAAACACAGGGAATCCAGGGCAGATGACCCCTTCAGGGCCAGTGGTGGGAAGTGGTGATACCTGGAGGGTGGAGGGAAGGTGAGGTCAAAAGGAACCGATTATAAGGATCTACATATAACTTCCTCCCTTGGGGGATGGACACCAGAAAAGTGGGTGAAGGGAGACGTCTGACAATGTAAGATATGACAAAATAATAATAATTCATAAATTATCAAGGGTTCATGAGGGAGGAGGAGAGGGAGGGAGGGGGAAAATGAAGAGCTGATATTAAGGGCTCGAGTAGAAAGCAAATATTTTGAGAATGATGATGGCAAGAAACGTACAAATGTGCTTGACACAACGGATGTATTTATGGATTGTGATAAGAATTGTATGAACTCTCAATAAAATGATTTTTAAAAAAGAAATAGAGCAATTGAAGGTCAAGTCCCAGACTCCTTGGCTTGTCTTGGCACCTTAAGTTAGCAAGCACTACATAGGGCTCAGAGATACACAGCTGTTGAGCTATAGTTTTGTCACTTAAGTTGGCTTGAGAGCCAAAGTGAGCATTCACCAGAAATTGCATGTGGTCGGAACAAATGGTCATCAAAATTCTAGAAGGGAAAAGCCGTCTGATCCATAAAGCAAATAGGAACAAATGATCATTGTCGTGAGCACATCCAGACCTTCTGAAATACATTAGACCATGTTCTTGATGAACAAGGTTTCTTTCCACTGTCCTGAAAATGAAATAACTAAAAAAAAAAAAACCTTAAAATTCAGACCATATCCTCATCTGTAAATTTTAATTTTTAAACTTGTTTTAGAATATGTTGGCATGATTTTCATAGGTGGTAAATTTCTCTCAAGGCCACTGGCTGAAAACAATGTACGAGGGTAAGGTTGACAAAGCCACAAATGTGGACTCAGAGGACCTGGGTTCTAGGCTGGTCCTGTCACTCACTAGCTATCACCATGGGCAACTTACTTAGCTGTTGTATATACTTTAGGATATTTGCATCAGTATGTAAAAAAATTACATGTGCCTATTATGTGCGTGAGATGGATTTTATCATCTAAATATAAGTTGATTACTAGCTCAATGGATACTTAACAATGGCTTTTCTTCCTCTCCCAGGATTATGCTGTAAGGAAGAAAGGAATGATATTCTGTAAAAGGTGAGTAACATTTCTTTGAGTACATCCTCTAGAGAATTGGAGTTCTTCTGAGCCATCCTGGCAGACAGCAAAATCTAGACCAGGAGAACTTTGGTCAAATGCACACACCAGTCACACTATGTCCCTTGTTTCTGACACTGATTTGTTTTTCTGAAGATAATGAGCGACCTCAACTTTTTATTATTAGAGGCCAAGGACCTAGAAGGAAGCAAAACAAGAATCTGAGCATCCAAGAGAAACAGGACAAAGTCCATGCTTGCTTCCTCTGCTCCCAGCCCTCCTCTGGGCTCCTTGCACAATTGAATTTTTCTGGATGCCTGTTTTCCAGTAAACTGAAAGTGGGTGAGGGAGGAAGTACTAGAAATAGGTTCATTTCTTCCCCACCACAGATAAAAGAGAAAGAGAATGATTGGAAAAAAGGAGACAGCACTTGATAGTGTCTAGTGCATAATTGCTCAAAAATACTTGTTGAATAAGAACTCAACATTCAAACACCTTAGTGGATATGAGTCCTGAGGGAATCACTGTGAAAGCAAAGTAAAATTAGTATTCAAGAAGCCCCTACATTTTCAAGAAAAGGTCAAATTATGTTCAATATATTCTGCTGAAGAAGGCATAGAGAAATATATTCAAAATCACATGAAATATGATTTATACAATGTTCCATCAAAATGGTTAACATAAAATTATTGGTGCTTAAAGGTCAACTCCAATCTTCTGGAAAATTTGCTTAAGGAGACTACCCTTTCATACCACAGAACTGAAGTGTTATATATTTCAATATCCTTCCATACAATGTTCCTAAAATAACTAACAGTATCCTCACCCAATGATTCCTAGGTTGCTTTCTTAGTCCTTAACCCCAGTGCCCAGCATGGAACTACTGGTATGGGCTCTGAGGATAAGAATTTTCTTTCTTAAGAAGAGTTGGAAGGGGCCCTGGTGGTGTACTGGATTGTGTGGTGGGCTGCTAACCACAAGGTGAACAGTTCAAAGCCATCAGCTGCACCAAGGGAGCCAGATGAGGCTGTCTACTGCCCTAGAGAGTTGCAGTCTCAGAAACCACAGGGGCTGTCCAACCCTGTCCTGTGGGGTCACAATGAGTCAAATTGATAGCAATGAATTTGGTTTTTTTTTTTTGGTTTTGAGAAAGAGTGCTAGTATTCTGATAGGAACTTTTTAAATGCAGGCAAATACAGCTCATCATGCTAGCCTATATCTTGTTAGGCTTTATCACCTTGTGAACAACTAATATATTAGGCACTGACTGGAGAGACAAGAAAGCTAGGATATTCCTTGGATTTTCTCTGGGAATTATTATCCGTCCTCGGAGTCTTCTGGATAGGATGGCCAGCTTCTGGGAGAGTGGTGGGAAGAGGTTTATAAAGGACTTTTGATTCCAATTCTGATGAAGAATCTGATTAGAATGAATAATAGGGAAACTTGAGAAGAATGGTGAGGAAGAAGCTGTTTGGGACTGGTAGGTGAAAGTGAGAAGTGGATTTAACCTGGGCTACAGGTATCCTGCTACAAGGTGATAGAACAAAGTAGAAAGTTGTGTTAGCCTCCTTCCGGTCCCCTCAATTAACATCACCACCTTAAGTACGTGAGGATAACTGAAACTTCCTTCCTCCTTCTGCCTAGTTAGCCTCAAGATTGCTGGGCAGTTCAAAGGCGTTCTTCTTCTTCTAAGAAACCAGGGAGACATAATTATGAACTAAATTGTGTGAACTAAATTAAGTAATTGCTTCAATGTCCCTCCCCCTTAAAATTCAAGAATTCATATCTAAACTCAAAGGAGCCCTCGTGGCATTGTGGGTAATCATTAGGCTGCTGACCACAAAGTCAGTAGTTTAAACTCTGAGGAAAAAAGAAAGAAAGTAGATTTACAATCTTGAGAGCCCAGAGGAGCAGTTCTATGCTGTCCTGTAGGGTCGCTATGAGAACCAATAGACTGGGTAGCAGTGAGAAGCTAAACTTTAAAAATCCCACCTTTTAGATGGAATTTCTTCTGGGAGACAAAGTATAAGTTTCTGACGTAGGGATTTGTTTTGTGAGTGAGAACTGATTGAAGGTGATTCTCTGGTGTCTGACTTCATTCTGTTCTCATTGATGTCAACCCAATACCAATACCTCTAGAGTAAGTGAGTTCACAAACCAAAAGGAAGACATTTGAAGAACATGTGACTTTTATAAGAATAGCGCAACGCACTGGACAAAAGAAGGATTCTAAAATAATTTTAAATTTCTCTAAAAATTAATCAGTAAAAGAGCTGTACTAAGGTAATGGTGATATGGACCTAGAACAAGAGAACATAAGAATTAGGCAAGTAGGAGGTGGGTGGGAGAATGAGCTGATACCAAGGACTTCAGTCAAAAGAAAAGTTTTGAAAATGTTGATGGCAACATGTGTACAAATGTGCTTGACATGATGGATGTATGTATTGAGATAAAAGCTGTATAAGCCCCCAATGCAATGATTTTTTTAAATAAAGCAATCATAAAGATTAAATTTGAAAGATATAGTAGTTGATATAACAAAATCGTATGTAAGTAGCAGAATAAAGGCAGATGAAGAAAGTAGCAAATCCGAAGATTATATAGCAGGTACTTCCAGAATTAAGAAATAAAACAGAAAGAGAGGAAATATTCAATAAACCAAGAAATTAAAATGTATGGAATATAAGTGTAGTATATAATAAGAATTCAAGAAAAATAAGATAATAATATTAGAATTCAACAAAAAAGGAATGAAGCTGGAAAGAAACACTTGAAGAAATTATGGAGATGTCTATTTTTAAGTCACAAAGAAAGAAGACCATCGATAGTGATAAATATTAAAAAGAATATAAAACATGGCGCTGACGGAGTTCCACTGGCCAGTCAGTGTGTGGGAGGGAAAGGAAATAAATTGATGAGGTGCATTAGAATACAATGACATGCATTCCAGGATGATTTCTTGTTTTATCCCCAAGGTTCCGAGCATCTGAACGATTTCTTGGCCTTCTCTTTTCAGGATTTCTCGATGCCTCTTTTTCACCCTCCTATTTTTCATCAGACTTCTGGGCTACATGTTTTTCCATATAAGTTATATAAATCCAGACCTCCTGATCAGCATACTGCCCAGGATATTGAACCGGAGCATTTTGTGGAAGCTAAGATGTTTCCTCTTTCCATCACTCACACTGGAGACAGAGGACATGTTACCTCACTGATCCCTAAAGACTATCCTTGGGCAACAGAAGACACGTGGTATCTAAGCCTATAAACTAGAAGACAGTGGAGCACACGGAGGGAAGAGGTTTCCTTCCGAGTTTCCCCTTAAGGTTTGCTTACTTGACTGCCTTCCTTCCGTGTTGTCAGAATTTCTAAGACTAACCTTGTCCAGTAAAGAGCTCTGTCACTAGATTCCTGTAGCCGTATCCATACTCTGAATAGTACCAGACAGCAGTCAACAAGGGAAAACGTGGTCCGTGTGTGTGTGTCTGTGTGTGTGTGTGTGTGTGTGTGTAAGAGAGTTTAAAAAAAAAGAGAGAGAGAGTTTTATATAAAAGAGCAATTGTATATTGAGAAAACTTCCCGATCCAGTCCAGATCAAGTCCATAAGTTCAATATTACCCCCATATGTCGATACTAACCCATACATTCCTCTTTAGACTCATTCAGACATGCAATGACCTGAATCCAGGAAGATCACAGCCCACTGGGTAGAAAGTTTTGTGGATCCAGTGGTGGTAGACACATCTCAGCACTGGCATGGGTCTCCACGTGGCTCCTCCAGCTTCAAGGCTCTGGCTGCCATCATCCTGTCTCCTTATGGCTTTTCAACAGGAAAGTATCCCAGGGAGCATGTGTGTGTCCCTCTTCCAGTGAGCTATTTTTTTAAATCATTTTATTAGGGGCTCATACAACTCTTATCACAATCCATACATACATTGTGTAAAGCACATTGTATATTTGTTGCCATCATCATTCTCAAAACATTTGCTTTTTACTTTAGCCCTTAATATCAGCTCCTCATTTCCCCCCTCCCTCTCCCTCGTTTTCCCCCCTTCCTCATGAACCCTTGATAATTTATAAATTATTATTTTGTCATATCTTACATTGTCAGACCCACTTTTCTGTAGTTTGTCCCCCAGGGAGGAAGTTATATGTAGATCCTTTTAATCAGTTCCCCCTTTCTACCTCACCTTCCCTCCACCCTCCAGGTATCAACCCTCCCACCACTGGCCCTGAAGGGATCATCTGTGTTGAATTCCCTGTGTTTCCAGTTCCTATCTGTACCAATGCACATCCTCTGGTCAAGCCAGATTTTTAAGGTAGAATTGGGATCATGATTGGGTGGGGAGGAAGCATTTAAGAACTAGAGGAAAGTGTATGTTTCATTGTTGCTTTACTGCACACTGACTGGCTCATCTCCACCCCCACCTCTGTAAGGGGATGTCCAGTTGCCTACAGATGGACTTTGGGTCTCCACTCTGCATTCACCCTCATTTACAATTATACAATTTTTTGTTCTTTGGTGCCTGATACCTGATCCCTTCAGCACATCGTGGTCACACAAGCTGGTGTGCTTCCTCCAATGGGGTGTGTTGCTTCTGAGCTAGATGGTCACTTGTTTATCATCAAGGCTTTAAGACCCCAGATGCTATATCTTTTGATAGCTGGGCACCATCAGCTTTCTTCATCACATTTGCTTATGCACACATTTGTCTTCAGCAATAATGTCAGGAAGGCATGTATCATGGAATGCCAATTTAATAGAACAAAGTGTTCTTGTATTGAGTAAGTACTTGAGTGGAGGTCCGATGTCCATCTGCTGCCTTAATACTAAAACTATAAATATATGCACATAGATCTATTTTCCCACCATCCTATATAATTATATTTACATATATATATGCCTGTATTTAGACCTCTATAAATACCCTTTGTGTCTTAGTTCTTTCCTCTATTTCCTTTTACTTTCCTCTTGTCCCACTATCATGCTCAGCCTTCATTTGGGTTTCCGTAATTCCTCTTGGTTACATTGCCCTTGCTGAATCCCCTGCCAGCCCTCTCACACCCTCCTTACCACTAATTTTGAATCACTTGTTGCTCCCTTGTCCCTAGGTTGGTCAATACCACCTCCTTACCACCACCTCCCCTTCTCCCATGTCCTCCCGGAACCATCAGTCCCATTGTTTTCTCCTCCAGATTGTTCATCCAGCGTATATTATCTAGGTAGATCTGCATATATAATAGTATGCACCCAAAACAAGGCATAGTAAGACAAAGCAACAAAAAAGAACACAACTATTACAACGGGGAAAAAAGAAAACAATGACCCAGAGAAAAATAATCAATTTATTTAAAAAAATTTAAATGAAAGAAAAACCTGTAAATAGATCAAGGTCTGTTTTTTGACCTCTAGGCATGTCCTCCTGTCAAGTCCGATGGGGGGGTGCCATGCTCTGACCCCAAAGTCTATCCTTTGCACTCCCTTGGGAGCTCCCTGCTCTGCTGCCCCCGTTGCTATGCCACATGCCTTTAGTGTTTTGCCTTGATGTCATGGGGTCAGACCGGGCCAGTGTTGTCCCACCGTAAGGCCATGGGTCAGCGAGGGATGTCATGTCTCATAGTGAGATCAGCCATATGGTCCACTCTGTGCATTGGCTGTTCAGAGCTGGAATATCGTCCTCCACGGCTGGTGAGTTAGGATATGCTCCACTCTCTCTTCCTCCCCATTCATTTGCTCTGTGTGCTCTGATCAGACATGCCCCTCTCCCCTACCTGCAGCTTCAGTGACTTCCTCTAAAGAAAATTCTTCTGGGGGGAGGGGCTATTGTCCACATCGCTCTTATGGGGGCCAAGCCCTCAGGCCCCTCCACTGGCTCCCCTCTCCATGCCGGCATGCTGCATTCACATCCCGGAGCACTGGATTTAAGGCTGGTCCTTCTTTCTCTGTGGATACAACAATATCATCCCCTTGGGTAGATCAGGGCCCTATCCCCCGCCACACATTTATTTATTTTTATCCCTTTCCTCCCCTCACGCTCCTTTTTAGTTGGCTACCATATGTACCCCTGGATTTGGTCTGGTGCCTCCCATACTACCTGGACCGCACCCCAGGAGTGTTTGTATACAGCAGCTTTTTCCCTGTGCCCCTTTTACATTTGTCTTTTCTTTTTTTATAAACTTACCTCAGCAGACTCATGTTATACTTGCCTTTTGTGCTTGGCTTACTTCACTTAGCATAATTTCCTCCAGTTCTTCCCATGTGGCGAAATGCTTCATGCGTTCATCACTGCTTTTTAGTGATACATAGTACTCCATTGTATGTATGTACCACCGTTTTTTTAATCCATTCGTCAGTTGATGGAAATTTGGGTTGTTTCCAACTCCTTGCCATTGTGAATTGTGTGGCAATGAACACTGGAGCACAGATGGCTGGCCATGGTTTGTTTCTTGCCTCTTCTGGGTAAATGCCCAGTAGGGGGATTGCTGGGTCATATGGTAGCTCAATTTCCATCTGTTTTAGAAATCACCAAATAGATTTCCATAGTGTCTGTATATACCTACAGGTCCACCAGCAGTGGATGAGAGTTCCTATCTCACTACAGCCCCTCCAACACTTGTTACTTTCTGACTTTTTGAATTGAACTATCTTTGAGGGTGTTAGGTGATATCTCATAGTTGTTTTAATTTGCATTTATCTTATGGCTAACGATTGGGAACATTTTCTCATATGTTTATTGGCCATTCAGATGTGTGCCTTTATGAAACTTCTGTTCAGGTCCTTTGCCCACCTCCTCAGTGAGCAGTTAGTTTTTCTCTTATTATATGCTTGCAAAGTATTGACGATTTTAGTAATAAAGCTTTTGTCTGATGTGTCATTGTTAAAGATGTTTGCAAGTTGGTGGGCTCTCTTATTACTCTCGGTGAATTCTTTCTATGTACACAGGTGACTTCAGTATATCCTACTTGTCTATTTGTGACTCCACTGTGTTTGTATCCTTCCCTATTTCCAATAGCCTATGTATTCCCTGTGCCAAAGTTCTCAGGTTTTTCCCAATTCCCTCATTAATGGCCCTAATAGTTTGGGGTTTTATCTCAAGGTCTGTGATGCACCTTGAGTTTATTCTTGTGCATGGAGTGAGGTACGGTTTCATTTTTCTGCAGGTAGATATCCATTTTTTCCAGCACCATTTATTGAAGAGTGCATCCGCTTCCTGTTTAATATTTTGGGGGCTTTATCAAGGATCAGTTGCCTGTGTGCTGATGTTTTTATTTCTGGGTCTTCAGCTCTTTTCCATTGGTCTGAATATCTGTTGTTATACCAGTACCACACTCTTTTGACTACTATGGCCATATAATACATGCTAAAGTCGGGTAGAGCAAGCCCTCCCACTTTGTCCTTCTTCTTGAAGAGTTCTCTGCTAATTCTGGGCTTCTTCCACCTCCATATGAAGTTGGTCATCAGTTTTTCCAATTCTTTGAAGAAGGATGGTAGTATTCGTATTAGGATAGCATTGAATTTATATAGTGCCTTGGTCAGAACTGACATTTTTACTATATTTAGTCTTCCAGTCCATGAGCATAGGATGTTCTACCATTTGTTGAGATCACTCTTGGTTTCTTGTAGTAGTGCTTTATAAACTTCCTCATACAAATCTTTCATTTTCTTCGTCAGGTATGTCCCTAGATTTTTCCATTTGTGCTTGGCTATTGTAAAGGGTACTACATTTATAATCAAGCAGACGTACTCTTAATCATGAATGTCAGCCTTTTCCATTAACCTGTGTGACAGTTCTGTCAATTAAACAAATGCTTCGAGCTGTAGCTTCCATCCGTTGGTAGCTGTAACTACCTGCCAGCAATAACGAGCACTTCTCAGGATCACAGATTGAGATACTCAGGTATCTAAGACCCAGAATAAAACCATACCCAAGGTGAATGAGGGGGGTGGACATGGAGTGGAGATCCAATGCCCATCTGTAAACAATTGGGTATTCTCTCCCAGAGAGGGTCACAGGGACGAGATGAGCCAGTCAGGGTGCAGTATAGCACCAATGAAACACAAACCTTTCCTCTAGGTCTTTGGTGCTTCCTTCCCCCCTCTATCATGACCTTAATTCTACCTTACAAATCAGATTAGACCAGAACATGCACATTGCTACAGATAAAAGCCCGCAACATAGGGAATCCAGGATAGATACACCCCTCAAGGCCAACAAGGAGAGAAGAGATACTAGGGGGCTTAGAGGACGGGAGGGGGACGGAGCGGGAATCGATCACAAGGATCAATCTATAACCCCCTCCCAGGGGGACAAATAATGGAAAAGTGGGTGAGGGGTGACAGAGGATAATGTAAGATATGGAAAAAATAATCTTTAAGTTATCCAGGGTTTGTGAGGGAGAGCAGGCAGTGGAGGGAGGAGGAAGAAATGGGGAGCTGATAGCAGGGGCTCAAGTGGGAAGAGAATGCTTTGAAAATGATGGGGGTGGCAGATGTGCAAAAGTTCTTGACACACTGGAGGAATGTATGGATTGTGATAAGAGGTGCAAGAGCCCCCAATAAAAGTATTTTTTAAATAAATAATAAATTAAAAAAAAAAAACCTGCCAAAGGACTCAGTCTAAGAATCAGGTAAGTACGGAGGTCTCTGGACTAAAAGAAGCAAGAGTTCTACAACATAGAGTGAGAGCTGGTATCAACTGCTTCACATTCAGAAAGTAACCTTTATATGGTCATACCTCTCTTTTTTTTTTTTCACTTAATGACTGTAGTACTCACACACCTTAGGAATGGGGCCAGACTCCCTCTTCAGGTTTTCTCTCCCTCCTATATGGCCCACAGCTCTGAAGGACAGGGATGGAGGGATTATTCTGGTTTCCACAGAGCAGGGAAAATCTGTCAATTCTGATCCATCTGACCCATAGCAGAGCTTCCCCTGTGGACTTCTCAATAGAGTGGAACCACCGTGTGGGTTTCTGAAGCTGTACGTCTTTCTGGGAGTGGACAGCCTCATCTTCCATCTGGCACGGCAGCAGGGAAAGAACTAACCCTTGCTCCCCTGCCATTTCTTTACAAAGCCACAAGGTGTCGCTGTGGAAAACTGATCCTACTTGACGCAGACACACCAAAAAAAAAAAAAAAAAACCAATTTGACTACATTCCACTCAGTGAGCCTGTGTTAGAGTTAACCTGCTCCGTGGAGTTTGCCAGGCTGTCAAGCATTATGGAAACAGACAGGCACACCTTTCTCTCACGGATCCTACACAGAATCATCAAAGAAGTCATAATCCAAATGAAGACACACTTGATAACAAAGCGGAGGGCACAAATAAGAATTATACCAGGACAGGAGAACTTAAATAGGACTTCTTTCAGCAAACTAGGAAGACTAGTGACACCCAACTCACTGCCTTCCAGTCAATTTCATTAGCAATCCTATAGGACAGGGTAGAACTGCCCCTGCGGGCTTTCAAAATTAACTCTTACTCAAAAGCCCCATCGCTCTCCCTGGAAGTATGGTTACATAATAGAGTCCAAGATCCTGTTTAAACCATGTGCCTTACTGGGGCAGGAGGACCATGTTCTTCTGTGGGACGCTCAGCAAAGGGTGCCCCATGCTGGGGGTCAAACTCAAAGTGGGCCATTCCCTCCATGGGTACAACTCAGCTCTCAGCTGCAGGTCAAGTTCCTGGAGGATCAGGATTCACTCCATTTTCTGCCACTCTCCCTCATGCTTACCCAAGAAACCCTTCATTCCAGAGTTAACCTCCTCCTTAAAGACCCATCCCCTACAGGCCAAAAGTCAGTCTTTCTGAAGACCCGGCTCTCAAAACAGGAGGATGAGCTGGTCCTTGTCCTGTCAGGGTGTGCTGCTCTCAGAGGGTACGAGGACTGCCTCTTCCCGTACTCTCCGGGCATTATCTGATAGTCCTGCTCCAAGTCATGGAATGTGTCTACATGAAAGTTGTGACTCTTTTCTGTAGCCGAGCATGCGTTTCTAATCCAGTACCAACTGATCTGCCTAGTCAACATCTCCCTATGGCTACAGTTCAAAAGTATTGCTCGTAACGATGAGTTCATATCACTCCTGATTCGAGAAGAGAGGCAAACAAGAAAAACAGCTCAATCTCTAAGCCTGGGCTAGTGCTGGCAATAAAAGTGGAAGATGACCATCTATGGCCTGGAAAGGATAGGAGAGAGAGAGAGATTGCCTATGCACAATAGAAAACTAGAGGAGGGGTGATTTCCATGCCCATGTCTGTGGGAAACAGATTTCTCCCAAGTCATCTCCCCCAAATATATGTTAGACTTAGAACACTGCTTACAGCTAATGATATTCCCTCCCTGAAGGCAGGCAGCTGCCAGACTACTACCTGGGCCCACCACAGGTAGGGCCCACTCCTGCTGTTAAGGACAATGGGTAACTTCCTAAAGGCTTGTGACCATTAGTCTGGGCCCTGTAGGTGGGGTTTACACCCTACTGATAGTGGTTTCTATGGAGATCCAGAGAACAGATGAAACCTGCTCAGTGACATCCAAAGTTAAGCTGCCATCTGAATATAGTATCCGCCCTTCTTGTCACATGTGTGCCCCCAACCCCTCCTCTTCCTATTGCATGTGTACCCCTAGATTGTCCCCCTCTCGTTGCTGTATACCCTATAGTGCGACCCCTTCCTGTGACGCATGTCTTTACCTGTAATTAGTGGGATTGCACTCCCCCCAAAGATATATAGACCTTGGTTAGCAATAAAGATCCCCTTGGCCTCTGGTTGACTTCCCCTTCCTCTCCCCCTGTCCTCACTCCGCTGTTCCCTTTTCCCTTGTCCTCCTTCTATTCCCCCTCTCTTTATGTGGACCACCAAGTGAGACTGAGGTGAGCATGCTACCATGAAATGTGTCTGACTCCATTAGTTCAGTGTCTCTTCTATCTCTCATACTTTCTATGACTTCACTATAATCTTTACTTATTATCGCTATACAATTGTGCCTACCAGACCTGTGACAATGTGTTAGGGGTGAGTACCCTGACGCATGTCCAGTAGTAGCCCTGGTGGTATAGTGCTTATGCATTGAGCTGCTAACTCCTAGGTCAGCCGTTCAAAATTGCTAGTCACTCTTTAGGAGAAAGATACTTTCTACTCCCAAAAAAGAGTTAGTCTTGGAAACCCACAGAAGCAGGTCTACTGTGTCCTGTAGGGTCACTAGGAGCCAGAATCGACTCAATGGCAGTGAGTGAGATGTCCATAGGAGGTGCCACCAATTTCATGGATTATGATAGACTAAAGGGAGGATGTGGAGCCCCATGGTATAGAGAGCTAGGTATTGAGCTGCTAACCCCAAGGTCAGAAGTTTGAACCCACCCACCTCTCCAAAGGAGAAAGATAAGGCTTTCTGACCCACAAAAGCTTCACAGCTTCCCTTAATGGCAGTGCCTCTTTGCCCAATAGGCTTGCTCTGAGTCAGAAATGATTCATAGCAGTGGGTTAAAAGGGAGACTAAAGGAGCCCTAATTACACTGTCAGTTCAGCATTGGGCTGCTAAGATTCGTGTTTCAAACCCCCAGCCGCTCCCCTGGAGAAAAGTGAAGGCGGCTGCTCCCATGAAGATGCACGGTTTAGGAAACCCAAGGAGCAGAACTACTCTGTTCTACTGGGTCACTGCGCATTGGAATGGACTCAGTGGAAATGCATTTAGGTTAGAGGGAGAAGACCACGTAGCACTAGATGAGCTGAGCATGCTCATGTATGGCATGTATGTCACTCTCTGTGGAAAGACTAAAAGCATCTGTCTCAAGGAATGTGCTAAATAAAGGTAAAGGAAAGACCAGGTGAGGTCCGCGGGCAGTGCGATGCATAAATCACTTCACTGCAAACCAACTATTCAGTGGTTTCTACACATCATTTCCCTGCAGAGAATGGCCTGTCAGATCGCTCCCGCAGTGATTTACATACAGCCTTGGAAACACTCTGGGGCGGTTCCACTCTGTCTCATAGAGATACCATGAATCAGAATCAACTCAATGGCAATGGGTTTGGGTTAGTCTTAAAGACCAACAACAGCCCCCCACCCCCACAAAGTATTGAACAACCACCTTAGTCTGTTAAATAGATAAATGCTTTCTTAACCTCTGGCTTCAGAGGAAATCAAACTCTCTCCTGGCAATCACTAGCGTAATGCACAAGTACTTGTGGCATGATGAGACAGGTAACAGGTGAGTCTTTGCCCCAGCACACTGAATGGAAGTCATGGAAAGACCTCAGGGTTTCCCATAGAGATCTACATCTTAGGAGCCATTTCCTTCCACACACTATGGCAGTGGGATCCTGGGATCCAGTGGAATCAAGCACAATTTGGTGTCACTTGCACAGGTGGACTTCATTCTTGACAGAAGAGAAATGAAATGCAGTTGGTTCCCATTTTACCAGTGGTCAGCAACATGATTTAGCAAGAACTCCATCCACACACTCTACACCTGCCAATCTGAAACTCTCAATTAGGGTGGGAGTGGGATTATTATCTATATATAAAAATTATTATTTTTAACATTTCATGGTCATCACTATATTTCCTCTGCTGACCCCCAGTGGCATAGTAGGCAGCTAACCACAAGGTCAACGGTTCGAAACCACCAGCCACTCCACGTGGGAAAGAAAAGGCTTGCTTCTCCCGTGAAGATTTACAATCTCAGAAACACACAGGGGCGGCAGTTCTCTGTCCTATAGGGCCACTGTGAGTCACATCGGCTTGAGGGCATGGGTTTTGAGATCTGTTCGGGAGAACAATATTGAGACGCAGATGGAATATTGTTGTAGAGGACTCAATTGCCTGATGCAACGTAGAAATGCACAGAGCACCTCTGCTGTTGTTTGAAAGCTTGTTTTGTAGGTAAATGCTGACTGCATTGTTGGGGGATCACCCCCAGAATAGAGCAGCTGAGGGTGAGGACACAGAGAACAGACTGCTGCTTAGAAGGTAGCAAGAGCCAGCCAGAAAAAGTTCCATCCTGTAACATTATTACAGTGGTGTTTTAGATGGTTTATTAAATTTTTCCAAAACTGAAAAATCTGTTGATTCCTTGTCCATGTAAAGTGTTGACAAAGAACTGCTGTTTCGCATCTTCCGATTTCATCACAGCTATTAACTGTTTCCTTAATTAAAGTCGTTTACAATTGTGATTTTATAATACTGAGGAACAGATCTCTTCAACACAAGGCTCAATGACAAAATGACTGCTTTGAAAAGTCTGATAAAGAGCAAAGCTAATAGCGTCTGCTGTGGGAGCCCTCTGGGAACATGCATCCCTAGTTCAGGGTCAGACCTGGCTCCCCGCAGGAGCAGGGAGGTAAGCTGCTGCACACGTAACGATGCCGCTGTAGCATCTGCCCTGCCAAACGGTGTTTGGGTCATCGCAGATGGCTGAACTGCTTGCTTGCTTGCTTGCTTGCTTTTTTTAAAAATCCCTTTATTGGGGGCTCTTACAGCTCTTATCACAATCCATACATTCATCAAGTGTGTCAAGCACATTTGTACGTCTATTGCCATCATTTTTTTTCTTTTGTTTTGGTGGTGTTTTTTTCCCCATCGGACTTTATGGAGTGTTTGGTCAAAGTTTCTGCATCAAGGTAAGATCCCACTTGGCAAGTTCCACACCACGGGCTTGAACGTGCCAAGGGTGAGGCCAGTGCAGGACTGCGCAGAGTTTCTGCTGTTGTGAGTCCTGTCCCTCTGAGTTGTAAGTGACAACACCTAACCGCAGCCACGCACACACTGTTCTGTGGCCTTAGTTCCATTTAGCACAATGTGTCCACATTCTCTTGGGGTTCTGGTTGTTCCCTTTCCCTTACTCTAGTTTCCCTGCAGTCTTCTTACCTTGGCTTCTTACCCTTCTTACCCTGGCTGCCCTTTTTTTCAGTACCAAGTTTTCATAACAAACTTCTAGGACAATAAGACTGCCCCTGTGAGTTTCTGAGACTGTACCTCTTCATGGGAGCAGAAAGCTCTGTCTTTCTCCCGGAGCAGCCGTTGGTTTCAAACTCATCACCACTACACCGCTGTAGGGTGGCTGTGAATCAGAATCAACTTAATGGCAGGGAGTCTGTTATGAGTACCAGTTTTTCAGTAGGACACCTATCATGTGGATGCATCCTTTATTTTCCGTGCCCCTCTTGCTATTTTTAATTTGGGGGCATGGGCTTTGTTCTAGGTTTAAAGAGTGTCTGCAGGAGGCCTCTGTTGTCTGTTCTCCACCGATGAATTCTCCATGATGAATTCCCCAAAGCTGCATGGTTCCTGCATGAGCAGCAGAGGGCACTGTTCCATGTCACATGCAAGCTCCTAGCAGCTACTCCTTTAAACAAGGACGTCTCTATAAGTAACAAGGAGGACAGCCTCATGGGGCTATCAGGGGAATGTTGGGCTGCTGCCCCCACGTCAGTGGTCTGAATCTACTAGCTGCTCTGCTCCAGCAAAGATTTACAGTCTTGGAAACTTCCTATAGGTAGGCTCCCTGTGAGATCAAGTTGACATGATAGCCATGGGTGTGGTTTGGTTTTGAATCCGTAGAACAAATAGAGGAAACTCCATGCAGATGACAAGTTTATCCCGTGTTTCACAGGTTCACAGGTCACTACTGAGGCTGAACATTAAGAATATAGATGATAACCTATGACTACCCCATTCCTAGGTCTGATTCATTACCTACAATTCTCCAAAGCTTACAGGAAGTTTACCAAGTGTGAGAATTGCCTTTTAAAATCTCTGTTCTCATACCCATGTACCTATGTTTACTTTGAATTAGGACTCCACACTTTGATACATCCCCCAAATAGACCTGATTATGATATAATTAATATATATTAAGAACTATTTTCATCTGTATTAATATATATTTAATTTATATATACAAGGAGGTATCAAAAAATGAGATTTTTTTAGAGCTATGTATTTAAATTTTTTTACAACCTTATCACCTTCAAAGTACTCTCCATTACACTTAATATATTTGTCAAATCTGTGATTCCATTCTTGGAAACATTTTTCAAACTCATCTGTTTGAATGGCTGCGAGCACCTCATTTTTTTTCTTCACCACTTCGACTTCGTCAAATCGCTGTCCTTTCAGGTCACTCTTCATTCGTGGAAACAAAAAGAAGTTGCACAGAGCGAGGTCAAGTAAGGCACGTGGGGCAAGAGAGGCGTGATGTTTTTCTACCAAAACTGTCACGCTGAGATGGCTGTGTGAACAGGGCCATTGTTATGGTGACAAAACTGGTTCCCCGTCTGCCACAAATCAGGCCCTTCTGTTGCACACTGTTACACAATCTTTTCAGAACCTCTAAATCACTTGATTAACGGTCTGACCTAACAGAACAAACTTCAAAAGCACTATGCCCCTCACATCATATATATAACATCATCTTGCTCTTTGAGTTCACTTGACAAGCTTTGCTTGACTGATGTTTGCTTTCAGGGTCTTAAGAATAGCACCATGTCTCATCACCAGTAATGACCTTGGGGAAATGTCTGGGTCAATTCAGAGCTGTTCTTTCAAAACACAGCATGTTTCTACTCTTTTTCCTGGTCAGTCAGAACCCAAGGCACAAATTTTGCGGTGACCCTTCTCATTCCCAAGTCTTTGGTTAAAATTCACTGAACTGAGCTCCAAGATAGTCCAAATATTACCCCTGTCTCTTCAATGGTCCATCGTCAGTCTTTGAGCAGAAGTGCATGCATTTTGTTAACATTTCCATCAGTTCGGGAAACTGACAGACATCCAAAACAAGGTTTGTCATCAATCAACATTTTACCTTTTTTTGAAATGAGAAAACCACTCATACACTTGAGTTTTTCCCACAGCGCTGTTCTTGTAAACATCACAACAGTTTCTGAGGCATTTTTCCAGAACAGGAAACAAAATGTCACAGCTGCACACTGTTCTCTTAAATCGGCAGTCACCAAAAAAATGAAGTTTTAGTAAAACTGCTTTTATGAAAAATTCACTGTGACCAGAGAGAACCTTCCCAGGGGACACTACAAGATGCAGTAACTCAGAGCGAGTTGCTTGATGCTCACCTAGCAGGTAAAATGACTACCAACCCAGAGACACCTCGGGAGTTAAACTTGGCAGTCTACTTCCCAAAGGTTACAACCCAGAAAACCCTAGGCAACACAGTTGTGCTCAGCACACATGGGGTCACTATGAGTCAGAATCACCCCCACAGCAACCTGTCAGTATACCAAGGTTGATATGCATTACGTAACGTCCCCAGTATGCTCTGTGAAACAGGATGTTGTATGATTTTGACACTGTGCAAACACCCTCTATTAGTACATTTGTGGCACACGTGTGAAAGTAATCCTCCTGTCTGCTCTGGCTCTCCACTAGCACCCAGTGCCTTAGGATGGGCAAACTTGCCCTCCCATGGGCAGCGCTCTCCAATCAGTATGGCGAGAGCCCTAAAAGATGGAGCAGGGATAGAGTGGATGCAGTCCAGAATCTGCACACATGAGCTAAACTGGGAACTGTGGGAATTACAACCACTGCACATCCAACCTGATGCTGGTCTTACCCCCTGGTCCCTTTATAATCAAGCCCCTCCCCACTGTCCCAAGGATGTAGATGTGGTTGGACCTTGTCCACATAGACATTATATTGTTCATACCTATACATCTACTTGTATATGTATGTGTATGTATGAGATAAAGTGTGTGTGTGTGTGTGTGTGTGTATAGCTTACCACACAAAAGAAACCAGATCAAATCCCCTGTGGTAGTTATATAACCTTTTGTCAATTTGAGAGGATTAAGAGTGAAGGGGTGGAGTCTTAGCCTGTCAATCAGGTCATAGTCAATGAGGTCTCTGTGTGAGCATGGTCTTTTCCTGGGGATTCTGGAAACTTCTGTATTCCTCGTAGGCGAGAGACACTCTCTCTCACAGCTCACTCCCTTCGAGACATCCCTGTGGAGGAGACACATAAAGATAGACTGTTGGAGCAGACCCCTGGAGCAGGAGAAGTCACGTGGCGGCCCCTGCCAGCACTGAGACACTTACAACCCCACTGGATCCACAAGACTTCCTACCCACTGTCCTGTGATTTTCCCGCATTCAGAATCATTGCATGTGTTTTATGAGTTTGAAGAGGACTTCAGAGATTTGTATCAGACATATGTGCTAATATCAGACTTATGGACTTGATCTGGACTGAACTGCATGGTTTCTCAATATTCAATTGCTCTTGTATATAAAGCTCTCTCATACACTTATCAATGTCCATGAATTTGTTTCTCTAGTCTACCCAGACTAACACATCCCCTTTAGTCACATTTTTTAAACATTTTGCTGTCATCTAGGTGAAGGTTGACAGGACACAATGAATTTTCTATTCCACATTTTATGCTTGTCTGTTTCATGTCATTGATCACAATCCCCACATTGTAACAACATCCTGCTTCCCTGCGTGTCTTATTTCCATTCTTCTTTTCTATCACTTCCTACCTTCTGAACTTTGTCCCTGGGAAACTGCTGCCTTGTGTAGCTCAAATGGTTCATTATTCTTAGGTGTCTATATCTTCCTGGTGTTATGATTCACCTTATAGAGTTGTGGTTTGGCTGAAGTTGGCTGAGTTCCGCCTCCAGAATTCCACCTGTATCTATCCAACTGGACAACTTGGCCTTTTTTTGTGATTTTGAGTTTTGTTCCACATTTTATCCGATTCTTTCCAGTGCTGTTTAATGTCATTCTGAAGCAACCCGAAGTGGTGCCTGGGCACTATCAAGAGTCATGGAGGCTGAAGTTCCCATGATCCGTTAGTCCTGTGGACTAATTGTTTCCATGTGTTTTTTATTTTCGTCACTCATCTGTCTTCTGGCCAGGGGGAGTCCATAGATAGTTGCACCTTAGATGAGCATTCACAAGCTTTTTAAGACCCCAGTCACTACTCATTAGAATCCACTGTAGAATAATTTCTTTAAATGCAATGGTGTGTCAATTGACCTTGATGTCCCCTGATACCATGATCCTGAGCTCCCTGACCTAGCAATTCATTCTCTCTGGCTGTTTGGTTATAGCTAACTAGTTTCTTAATTTTCACGTTGTATTTTTGACTATATCCACGGATATCTGTGCAGCATATATAAGTACATATGTAGAAATATTCTATCAAACATATGTGTGTGTAGTCCTACTCACCTCCCCACACTTGTTCAGTTTGCATATCTATCTATCCACTCATAAAATCTTGTTCATATGGTATTGCAGGATTGTTTATGTAATAGTGTTCACTTCTATTATTTGCAACTCCTCAGAGTCCTCTCTTCTTTCAGCTCTTTAATCAATCTACTTTCCCCCTTCTTTGTACACATGTAAATTAAAAAGGTGCTGTCCAGGCTATTCAGCACTCCCTCTCCAATCATATTTTTCAGTCAGTAAACCGAAGCTTGATCGCTACCTGGACAGTAACCTGACACCATACTACCACATGCAGTACATGGCAGAAAGAGTGCCGACTGAGTTTGCCAGGACATTCATCCAGTCCCCACCCAATAGAAATGATTTCCATTTGTTAAGCACTTATATGAGGTTGTTTACTACTGATGAGTTGCTTTCAATTCATAGAAGTTCTAGGGACAACAGAATGGATCGCTGCCTAGTCCATCGCTGCCTCACAACCATTCCTATGTTTGAGCCATTGTCAGCCCATCTCCATGGGGTCTTCTGCTTTCTCTCTGACGTTACCAAGCTCAGTGTCCTTGTCCAAGGACTTGTCCCTTCAGATGACAAGAGATGGTGTAAGGACCACTTAACAAATTGGCAAGCATGGTGTACCATGCTAAGGAAATATTTTTTTAAATGTGCAAGTGCCATTTCATTCTAATTTTCAGAAAATAATGAGCTAAGGGGACTCAGAGACTCAAGAAAACAAATTCAACTTAGAAGAGTGACCATTGTAGTTTGTGTCCGTGTTTAATTCAGAACCAGGGTTCATTCGAGGAGACCCTAGTGTGTTCTACTAATGGAAACACGATTTCCATCAGACTGGCCTGTCATTGCTTTAAAATTAACATATGCAATTTGTATGACACTCACTCAAAATGTAGCCAGAATTTCCGTTTTCCCACTAATCCATAGTGTTGTGGCCAGTCGGTGCTGTCCAGTCTGCTCCAACTCCTGGCGACCCTGTGTGCCACAGAAGGAAACAACGCCCTTCTCAAAATTAAGCCAAGTTGTACTCTCTCCCGCCACAGAACTAAAATGTCTTGGCTGAAGCCTTTTCTACCTGAGACTCAATTGTTCAGTTGAGGATGTTTTATACCCTTAGTTATCATCCCTTAGCTCTCAAAACTGATGAAATTTAGAGCAGGAGGCGGGGAGGCCAAGGTAACTACCGTAGATACTCGAGTATAAGCCATTTGTGTTTTCTCAGCACATTTTTTATGCTGAAAAAGCCCCCAGTTTTTTGTGGTAAAATTAGGTGCCTCGGCTTATACTTGAGTATATACAATACATCTCAGAAGAGTTCGTTGGTTTACCTCAGGTTACATAAGCAACAAGGATAAGCACAAGGCAGAATGTACAGGATATGGATAATTAAATTACACGAGATCCTGAAAAGCACTTCAACCTCTCAAATATCCTTTTACGTGGCATTCTGCACAAAGTAGCTACTCAAGAAATAGGAATTAAATTAAGGTAGAAATGTACAAAGATAAGCTTATAAGCATCGCTACAAAAGCAAACCCCTTTCTGAAACAAAAATATCACAATATGAAGGTATCGTTTCTCAATTTCTCTGCCATCTAAGTCTATAAACTTCTGAAGGCAGAGTTTCCATCCAGGGACTCAAATCGTGTTCTTGTGCTCTTTGATCTGAGAGAACAACAGGAAGTTCAAACGGGCAAGGTCGGGGTAAGAGTGAGAAGGGTACGGGTTTCCAAAGAGGTTCTCATAGAACAGCTCACACGGCCCTCAAAGTGGGAGTGGGGCACCGCTGTGATGGAGATGAATTCCTTGGTGAAATGTTTCTGAATTTTTTTCACCAGTTCAGTCTTCATCATATTTAATTGGCATATAACCATTTCATTGACTTAATGGAACTCAGGTACCACACAGTTCGAAGGTTTGATTCAGGAGGTGTCATCCCCACGGTAGTTTTCAGGTCATTTTAATTTTGAAGCTCATTGTTATTAGCTCTCCATGTGTCCCCAATTATCCTGTCACACCTTTAGAAACTTCATACATGTACCTATCCTGAATTTCATATCAAGAAAAGCATACCCCCTAGAAGCCAACGACAACCACAAAATAAAACGCAGAAAACCTCAATCCAAAAGAGATTAGAAAATTACAAAAACCTGGAACGAGTTGAAAATTATTGAAAGGGGAAACAAATGATAAGATGTTAAAATTTAACTTGGTTTGGTCTGCGCTAATTTACTTTCTGATGTAACCGTCTGAGGGCAAAGCTCCTCACTGCCTGGCCAACTGTCCAAGGATATTCAAAGGAGGCCTCATCTGTGTGGGGACTCGAAAATCAGTTTTAGCTTTCAGTGTCTTCCATAGACTTCTACACACCAAGTTCTCAGAATTTAAGCTCCAATATAATTCCTTCCTCTTACGTTGGATTTTATTATTTACAATCCTTGGATCACACAGGCTAGTATGCTTCTTCCATATGGGTTAAGCTGAAACCTCACTTAGATGGCTGCTTGTTTTTTTAAAAAGCTTTTAAGACCACAGGTGCTCTTCTTCCTGATGGCTGGGCACCACCTGATTTCTTTACCACACTTGGCTATAGCACCATATCTTTGCAAGGGTCTCTCAGGGAAGTTTTTAATTTTCTTAAAATGAAGATCTTTCTGAGGGAAACTGAACAGATCCAGTTTTGTAGTTCTGAGGAGCCTAACCTAACTGAAAGACCTAACTTAGAAAACACCCCGATGAGCTCTTTCTTGCTGTTAGATGGAGAAAGTAACACGGTGACAGGAAAGTCTAGGGTGACGGAAGAGTGATCCAAGTGGCAAGGGCTACACGGAGGTTCTCAGGCTTCCATTAATATGCAAGAACCAAGTTTCCAAATTGATACATGGTACAATAAAAAGAAATATAAGATCCAGTTAAGAGAATCAGGAGCTAGAGATGCAGAAGTACTACAAGATTTCCCAATGGCTACTAAATTTGTCATTCTGTGATGACTTGTACGTTACTGTGATGCCGAAAGTTATGCCATTGGTATTTGTGATAGGTAGGTTTATTGTGCCAACCTGGCCAATGAACACACGTGGGATTAATTGAAGGGCAGTTTAACTGAAGGGCAGAGATAAATGGCTCTGCGAGTTTCGCCTGTCTTGTCTCTTGCTCTTTGATGATCGGACCAGTGTGCGGCTGCCTTAGCTGGTTCTCTGACTCAACTTGAAAGCTACACTACCTGTGGGACACCCAACCCATGGACTCTGTCGCTGTACTTTGAGGTTCCTTCAAGATCTACTTCGCCTCACTAATGGAGTGTACATTGGTTGATCTGGGGACTGTCAGACCCTGTCATCTGGCTGACTGTTGGCGACCTGCCTTGCTGTTTGCTGCCTGTGGCTGGATTGCCTGAACTGCTCTATAGAGGACACGGCTGTCTGTTTCCTTGACTTGCACCTGGCGGCCCTTGTGCCTTGAAGGACTGCCAGTCTATTGGCTGTATCAGGGAGTTAGTGGCACTGATCCATTTGTACTGCTCTATAGACCAATTAACTGTTTATTTCTTATGCTGCACATCTACCTATCTATATAAATATATATAATCATAGGTGTCCTGGTCTTGTTTCTCTAGAGAACCCTGTCTAGCATAGTATTTTCCAATACCAGCAAGTCACCCGTGTGGACTGGTTTCATCAGAGCTTCCAGAATAAGACAGAATGAGAAAAAACATCTGGCAATCTACTTCTAAAAATATTGGCCAGTGAAAACCTTATGAATTCATCAGAACATTTCCTGATTTAGTGTACTGGAAGATGAGTGTCTCAAGTTGAAAGATGCCAAAAATATGACTGAAGACAGCCAACTCCTCAAAACAGAGTCTATCTCAATGACATAGATGGCGTAAAACTTTTGCTACCTCCATTGGTTGATGTGGCAATACTTAAAATGAGAATAAACAGCTGCAAACTTTCATTAGTATTCAGAATATGAAATGTACAAAGAATGAATCTAGGAAAATTGAAGTTGCCAAAGATGGAATCTAACGCTTGAAGATAGATATCCAAGGCATTAGTAAACTTCAGTGGACTGACATTGCCATTTTCAATTGGACAATCATATGGTCTACTATGCCAGGAATAATCAATTGAAGGACAGTGTTGTGTTAATTGTCAAAAGGAACATTTCCGTTATAATGCTGTCCATTTAAAATAAGATCTCTGCTTATACAGTGAAGGCTAGCTAATATGATTATCATTCAAATTTATATACCACTTACTAATGCAAAAGATTACTAATTTGAAGATTTTGACCAACTTCTGAAGTCTATCATTGACCCAACATGCTATCAAGCTACATTAGCATTTACTGGATCTCAGTACATGCAAGTTGGAAACAAAAAGGATCCATAATTGGAAAGTATGGCTTTAGTAATAGAAACGACACCAGAGATCACATGACAGAATTTTCAAGAACAACAGCCTATTCATTGGACACCTTAATCAATAACAATGGTTACTGCACGTGGTCTTTGTCAAATGGGGGCACAGGAAACAAACTGACTATATCTGCCGAACAACACAATTCAGAAGCTCAATATCAGTCAGAACAAGGTCGGGGGCACATGCAAAGTGGTTCACATGCAAACTCAAGTTTAAGTTGAAGAACACTAACACAAGTTAGAGTCGATGTACAAGCTTCAGTATATCCCACATGAAGGTAGACATCCATCTCAAGAACAGACTTATCTAATGCATTGAAAAACAATGACCAAAGATCAGACAAGTTGTGGGATGACATCAGGAACATCATACTTGAAGAAAGCAAAAGATTATTTAAAAGATAGGAAAGAAAGGAACGACCCAAATGATTTCAGCAGAGTCTCTGAAATTTGTTCCTGACTGTGGAGCTGCGGGTGCTGTCAACTTGGTCCCAACTCCGAGCTACCCTCTCCGCAATAGAATGAGAGACTGCACGGGCCGGACCCATCCTCACAATTGTCATGTTGGAACTCATTGTTGTACCCGCTCTATCAATCCATCGTGTCAAGGATATCCCTCTTTTTTTTTTTTAACTATCCTTCTACTTTATCAAGGATGGTGTGTTTTGCTAGGGACTGGTCTCTCCTGACAACATGCTTAAAGTATGTGAGATGGAGTCTTCTCGTCCTTCCTTCGAGGTAGCATTCTGGCTATCCTTTATTCCAAGACAGATCTATTCTTTCAGCAGTCCATGAGACTTTCAGTATTCTTCACCAGCATCATAATTCAAATACAGCAATTCTTCTTCAGTCTTCCTTATTCAATGTTCATCTTTCACATGCGTATAAGGATATTGGAAATATGATGGCTTGGGATAGGCATTCTTAAAGCAACATCCTTGCTCTTCAACACTTTAAAGAGATCTTGTTAAGAAGATAGTATATTTAATAAAAATGTAGAGTAGCAAAATAAAGTAGTAGAAATGACCAAAAGAAGAAAGGTACAGTAGTATATTGAAATGTGCAAAGACTTGGAGTTGGAAAATGACAGAGGAAAAAGACACTCAACATTTCTCAAGCTGAAGAAACAACTGAAGACAAAGGCCTCGAGTTGCAATACTGAGGAACAATGAGGAGAGCATATTGAACAATGCAGGAAGCATCAAAAGAGGAGGGAAATACACAGTCACTGCGCCCAAAAGACTAGTCAACGCTCTACTACTTTTGGATGTAGCATAGAATAAAATAAACAACAACAAAAAACACACCCCTAGGGTACTAAATCAAGACATTCAAGCTGGAGGCATTGGTGAAAAGCAATAATCGGGAATTGGAAATATCAAATAAGATATTTTAACAAACCAATGCAACGCTGAAAGAGTTGACTCATCCATGCCAAAAAAATGGGAAAGCAGTTACCTGACAAACTGATTGAAAGTGGTCCATATTCCAAAGAAAAGTGGTCCAGCAGAATGTGGAAAATATGTGTTATTAACACATGCGAGTATATTTTGTGACGATTCAAAAACAGTTGCAGCAGTACATTGATAGAGAACTCCCAGGAAATCCAGCTGAGGCTTAAGTGGAGAGCAAAGTCTTTGAGAGTGATTAGGGCAAAGAATGTACGGATGTGCTTTATACAATTGATGTATGTATATGTATGGATTGTGATAAGAGTTGTATGAGCCCCTAATAAAATGTTTTTTTTTAAATCCAGCTGAGTTCAGATGATGGTGTAGAACAAGATTTATTGCTGCTAATGTTAGGTGTATCTTTGCTGAAAGCAAAAAAGACCAAAAAGTTTTTTACCTGTGTTTTCTTGATTCTGCAAAGGGATTTGACTCTATGGATCATAATAAATTATGGATGACATTGTTAAACATGGGAATTCTCAAACATCTGTACACGGCCGTTGGAAAAGAACAAGGGGATGCCGACTAGTGTAAAATCAAGATGGATGCGTGTAAAGGTCCTTTTCTCCCACTAGTTAGAATTAAATCTGTACTTAATCTGTATGCTGAGCAAACATATATACTCGTGTATACGCCACGTTTTTCAGCACACTTTTTAATTAATTATTTATTTATTTTTAAGCCGTTTTATTAGGGGCTCATACAACTCTTATCACAATCCATACATACATCAATTGTGTAAAGCACATCAGTACATTCATCATTTTCAAAGCATTTGCTCTCCGCTTAAGCCCTTTGTATCAGGTCCTCTTTTTCCCCCCCTCCTTCCCCACTCCCCCCTCCCTCATGAGCCCTTGAAAATTTATAAATTATTATTTTGTCATATCTTGCCCTATCCAACGTCTCCCTTAATACAGTTTTTGTGGTAAAATTAGATGCCTTGGCTGATACTAGGGTCTGCTTATACTTGAATATATACGATACTCTAGGAAGCTGGACTATATGTTATGGAACATGGCCTGAGAATTGGAGCAAGACTCATTAACAACCCGCAGTACGCAGCTAGCACATTCTTCTTGCTCACAGTGAAGAGGACTTGAAGCACTTTCCGATGACAATCAAAGACTACAGCTTTCCGTATAGATTACAACTCAAAACCAAGGAAAGAAAAACCCCCACCACATGAACAGTAAATAACATCATTTAAATAGAGAAGAGAGTAAACTTGTCATGAGTTTCATTGTGCTTGAATCAAAAAGTAATGCCCATAGAAGCAGCAGTTGAGAAATCAAAGAACACACTGTACTGGCCAAATACACTGCAAAACATCAGTCTAAAGTGTTAAGGGGCGCTTGGAGGAAAAAGGTGCACCTGACCCAAGCCGTGGTATTTTTAATTGCCTTGCATACAGATGCAAGCTGAGCAATGAAAGAGACCAACAAGGTGATGTCTCTGGATTCTGGTGTTGGTGAATGAAAGGCAATATGTCATGGTCTTCCGGAAGAATTAGCGAGTCTTCTTGGGAGAAATGCAGGCAAGATGTTCCACAGAAGTGAGAATGGTGAGCTGTTGTCCCATATACTTTGGACATGTCATCAAGAGGGGCTAGTCTCTGGAAAAGGAAGACACGCTTGTAGAGTGTCAACAAAAGGGGACAACCCTCAACCAAGAGGATCGGACACCATGGCTGCAAGGTTAGGTGCAAGCATGGCACCAGGTTGGGTTTTGTGAAGTTCAACCTCGTGTCACTATGATCGGGAAAGGACTGAATGGCACCGAACAGCCACAGGAAGAGGACCCGAACCTAAGGATTCCTCCTGAGCAGTGTCCCGTGGCCTCTTACCCAGTGTCCCCGCCACCAGGTAACAATGCAGGGGGACAGCTAAAAGGGCTGATTCGAAGAGGTTATTAAGACAGGACTTGATAGTCAACAATTAATTACATTTGTTCGGATGCTCTATCTACACTTAACACGTCAGCTGGGTCACTCGGCTTTCTGTCACATTTAAGTTCAATAAATGTCCTTCTCCAGAGAAGAGCTCGACAACAGGCCCTTAGAACTTCCCGCCAGGTTGGCAACAGCCCACGCTCAACCTCGTGTCCACAGGAATTCCTTTCTATGAAATGCCCGATGTATCAGCCAACTTCCAACAGTTCATGGAAAAATGAAATGGAAAGATAAACTACTGTAGGAATCAGCACTGGGAAGGAATCGAGAGAATATTCTCTCTATATTCCTGAGTGGCACAAATACTACCTAAGGGGTCGGCAGTTCGAATCCACCCAGAGGCACCTTGGAAGAAAAGGCTGGTGAGCTATCTCTGAAAGATCACATCCGCCCGAGCCCCAGTAGAGCCGTTCCACTCGACACACAAGGTCGTCCTGAGTCAGAATCAACTTGATGGCAGCGGATTTGGGGAGGGGTGATGGGGCTCTTCCATACATTTTCCTATTACTTTAACAGGTCATCGAAGGAAATATTAGCATTTTTTTCTTCACAATCTTCCCGTTTGGAGTTGTAAAGGAAAGATTATGACGGGAAGAACAACCTACTGGCTGTTAAGTGCTAAGACCATTATAATCCCTGTTCTTCTACCTCCACCTATGAGAACACATACAGACCAGTCCATCTGGACACCAGGTACCATTGTCACAAAAGGGGAGACGCAGGCTTGGCCCCCTCTGGGATCTTGGTGCCCACTGCCCAGGGAAAGCCATTTCCAAGGTTAAAACAAACAAAATCTTTATTCTATCTTTGTCGGCCACCTTTCACAAAAATCTTTATTCTATCTTTGTCAGCCACCTTTCACCCTGCTAGTACCACTTAAAGGCACGGTCCGCCGCGCCTTTTTCAAATCACGCTTTCTGTCCCCTTCATTCTCCCCCAAAAGGAGGGAAATCAACAACTTCTTCATTCCCAGGAAGCAAACAGTGTGGTTAATAAAAATGGTTGCGCCTCCTTTTCTCCTTTGACTTCAACCTGCATCCCTGGGGTAGTAAACATCAGAATCGCGGGCCTTAGACGGCCAGGTGCTCCAGGCTCCTTCCTCTGCAGAGAGCGCGCCCAGTGGCCAGTCCCACGCCCCGTGTGAGGGTCACCTGCCTGGTGAAACCCAGCTGATTCTGGACTCTTGCCTCGGCCCGTCCTGGTGTAGACACTCGCGCTCCGCAGGAGTCCAGCGGTGTGACAGCACCGCTGCGAACATCATTGTCATCGCCGGGCTGTTCTGTAATGACTCACTCAGAACCGATGGCGAGATGGGAAGACAGAGGAACTGTGTTTCCCTGGGCGTTTCCCGGGCCTGTTATGCAATCCACAAGGAAGGCTAGACCTACTTTGTCCACATGGTGGTGCTCGTCTCCCAAAAATTGTCCTCGCTCTTCCAGGAAGGTGAAGAACACGGTGCACTCTCCTT
Source organism: Tenrec ecaudatus (assembly GCF_050624435.1). NCBI lineage: Eukaryota > Metazoa > Chordata > Mammalia > Afrosoricida > Tenrecidae > Tenrec > Tenrec ecaudatus. The sequence continues at coordinate 94,928,673 of NC_134543.1, forward strand.
TCACAAGGGCCCCGCTGTGCGCTGTGCAAGCCATCGTTCAGAGAGGGGACGATGCAATAGCCCAGCAAATGAGCACTTAGAAAGGGCGGGTTAGCCCTACTACTCAACCCATTTCCCAAGAGGAATCAACGAAGCCAAAAGTCTATTCTTTCCAACGCTCTGATTCCATCTGTGCCGACCCTGGAGGGAAATATGACCCCTGCTGGGCTGGTGGATGTGTGAGATTTGGGCCTGGAACCCTTGACACTTGAAGCCTTCTGCTACTAGCAGGTCTGTGGTTCAAACCCACCAGTCTGTTCTGCCGGAGAAAGATGTAACAGTCTACACCTGTAAAGACTGAGAGCCTGGGAAAACCTGTACGTTATTTCTACTCTGTCCTATAGGAATGTTGTGAGGGGAAATTGGTTTGACAACAATGAGTTCGGTTGGGGGGTGAGGGTGAGCCCAAGGAACTACATGGCCTGGGGGAGGACTTGCAAACTAGCCCTTTGGCGTTCTCCCCTTAGCGTGTGGGAGGGTTTCCGAGAGACGCGGAGTTGGGAACTGCAGGCATGTCGCTGGCATCAGTGCCTACAACGGGACACTTCTGGCCCATGCGCAGGTTTGACTCCAGCGCCATACAAAAGGCGCTCTGCCTATTACCTGATCCACCCTTACCAGCTGCCTCTTCTTTTTTTGTGGATTCACATTCTTTAAATGTTTTCAAAGCTCAGAGGAATCTCATTAAGTGTACTAAATCATACTTTTAAACAACTAGAAGATGCCAAGGAAAACCAATTACCAGGTACATAAACACTTATTGCACACGGCGCCTATCAGCACCAAAAAGCACTGTCAGTTTAAGACAGGAACCACCCCCAACCAGCTTCTTCACGGTTCTCTCTCCGCCAGCCCTGCCCTGCTCCAATCCTGTAACAATAAGACAAGTCCAAAGTGTTTGGGGCTTGACAGGACCTGAGAGTACATTGTCCCCAAGAGCCCCCTCTCTAGCTTGCCATGGACGTTTGGCTTTTCTCCATGGTTAACATCCCCACGGTTAGATAAGAGTTACTAAGAATAATAGCCAAATGACTCCATATTTTAAATACACAACTGGGAAGAAAGGCCGCATCCAGGGAAATTTTCCTATTCGAAAAAAAAGGGTTCATTCGATTGGCTAATTTATCCTAAGAATAGCAAGGAGCTGGATCCGGAGAAGATGGCCATGCGAGACAACTGGATGTCAACAAAGGCTAAAGGGCTTAGGAGTCACTAGTTTCGGAGCCAAGGAATGGCTTAGGGTACAAATGAGAATGCAGTTGGACAAATGTTTCCATTTAGCACAGACCAGACAGCGTAGAGAGATGGCTCCCAGGCCCAATCAAATCTCTGGATGTGTTTTGTTTGGCTCCCACAGTGATTCTTGAAAGTTCACATTTGTTTCAAATACTTAAACTTCTGGAGACACCATCTAATAGCGTAGGTTTGGGGCTTCTCTTACAAAATAAAAATTTTTAAAAAAAAGTTTTGTCCACAGTAGAGAGAATTCCCATGCGACAATAATTGATCCAAACAGAGTGAAGAGCTCAGTCCTCATCAGCCCTACTCTGCTATGCCTGCTTTACTTGACTCATCGATGTCACCAGTGGCCTTAATCAACGAAAGGTCACACTTAGCAGCTAAAGTGTGTCCCTCGCAAATATAAGTGGAACTGCTGGCCTTTATTGCTTGTATGTGATCATGCTCAGAGAAGGGGCTCTTTCCTTGTGTTAATGAGCTCCTAGCAGAGTGGACTGGGTCCTAAACTTAATCACTTCCAAAATAGGGAAAGATCAGAGTAGACCAGAGGCACACACACACACGCACACACACACACACTGGAGAAGACAAAAACCATGTGAAGATTTGTCTACCACCCGAATGATGCCAAGAAGCCCAAGGTCCTCTGGGGTGACACGCCAACAAGAAAGGGACCCACATTCCTGACAATGTGGTTTGGCCTTTTAGCCTCCAGAATTGCAAGACAGGAAAGTTTCTGTTTTTTAAAGCCTCCTGTCCCAAACGTGTGTGGTGGTGACACCATCACTCGGCAACTATTATAGAAACCTCTCACTCACTACCATGGAGGCTCTGCCAACTCCTGGTAGAACTGGCCCCATGAGCTTCTCAGACTGTAACTGTTCACGCAAGCAGAAAGCCTGGTCTTTCTCCCAAGGAGAGGCTGGTGGTTTCGAACTGCTGACCGTTTGGATTGCAGCCCAATGTGTAACCACTATGCCACCAGGACTCCTTAAGACAGGCGCCTAGAGACCCCTTAAAGGAAGATGACTGTG